>NC_091951.1:312953002-313575502 GCF_031021105.1 Erythrolamprus reginae
ATCAGAAGCAATGCAGAACAACTGCATACTCTCCACCTAAAAGATGGTTGACTGCAATCCAGCTTCCAACTATTTGTGTTCTGGCACAGCTATGCAAGCGTGGTTAATGTTTCTGGACAGACTAAGTGGATGAGAGCGCTCCATTTTGTAAAGCGGTATAAATATCCACTTCACCCTTTGCTAAAAAAAGGATAAAGAAAATTGAAGAGGAGGAACAATAGACACACAATTTTAGAACTAAATAAAATCTTGTATCAGACAGTTAGTTGAGCTGTACCTGTGAACCATGGTTAGGCTACATTACTCTAGGTCCAATAAGTTAAAATTATTAAAGTATACTAAATCAAGATCTGATGGATGTTATAGAAATGACTAGTTTCTATTATTATGAATAAGTACAAAGTTGAGGGTAGATCAGAAGGTGGGTTTGGACCAGTTTCGATCAGTTCTATAGAACCAGTGCCATAGGCACCGCCATTTTGTTTTTGTTTCTGCACATGTGCAGAAGCTTTTTTAAAGTACAGCACCTGTGCTTGCGTGCACGTCCACGGCTCGTCCCTGAGCGAACCGGCAGCAAAGAAAACCAGAAGTCACCCTTGTGGTAGATATTAATGCCTTATTTTACTGCACCAAAGGAGTTATAAGTCAATGCCTTTTTTCTCTTTTTCCCTTGCTTTCCCCCACTATTCAATTCAATTCAATTCAATTTATTAGATTTGTATGCCGCCCCTCTCTGCAGATTCGGGGCGGCTCACAGCAATAATAAAAAAACAATATACAATGGCAAATCTAATAATTAAGATATCTAAAAACCCTTTTTTAAAACAATACATTCACAAAAACATACCATGCATAAACTATATAGGCCAGGGGAGATGGCTCATTTTCCCCATGTCTGACGGCAGAGGTGGATTTTAAGAAGTTTTCGAAAGGCAAGGAGGGTGGCAGCAATCCTAATCTCTGGAGGGAGCTGGTTCCAGAGGGTCGGGGCCGCCACAGAGAAGGCTCTCCCTCAGGGCCCCGCCAGATGACATTGTTTAGTCGACAGGACCTGGAGAAGGCCAACTCTGTGGGACCTAACTAGTCGCTGGGATTCGTGCGGCACTATCCACTTTCCTTTCTCCTTCCCTAATTTCCTTAATATTTAATGTTGCATTCTCTTTGTATATCATATTATAAATTAATAAAAAATATAAATAAATAAATAATAATTAAAAAAGAACATCTCACTGACGTATCCTATTTACCAAATTAGCTACAGAATCCTTGAAATAATCAAGAACGGGCACCAAGAACTATTGATTAAGTTTAAATATAATGATTGCATTTGGAGGGATAATTTTTGAAGAAAATTTTTAACAGTACACATAACCCTGAAAAACCACCTTTAGTGGGAATAATTATTGTCAGGTTTACTTAGGAAGGTGAGAATGAGCACACAAAGTGGCAACCTCTGTCAGGCAAGCCTTACACATTGGAGGCAGTGTAACTAGAGGGAAGGAGAAAATAGAGCAGTCAGAGAAGATTTTAAACGTGGCAAGCTAGTCAAAGGTTAGCTGGGGCCTGTCGCAAACAGATTTGCATTTCCCCGTATAAGATTGTGCCTCCTTATGTGACTACCTGTCTCAGAGATCTTTATAAATAGAAAGAAGAGAGGGATGTTCACGGGTGTTAAGGATTTACTGTTGTAATAAGGAGGTACATTTGCTGCACAAGCAGTTGAAAACTGTGGTGTTCCTGATGGAATTTACAGGTTTGAAATAACTAGTAAATATACTTTCACATTATATTGGTTGTCAGGAAAGACAATTTTACACACACCCCAAAAGGATTTAAATCAATGGATCATATTTTTCTTTTTGAGTTTGAGTTTGAGTTTAATCAGATTTGTATGCCGCCCCTCTCCGCAGACTCGGGGCGGCTCACAGCAATAGCAATACAATGTAAGACAAATCCAATATTTAAATTAATTTAAAAACACCACAAATTAAAACCAATCATACACACTAGCGTACCATGCATAAATTTTATAAGCCTAGGGGGAGGGAACATGTCAATTCCCCCATGCCTGACGACAGAGGTGGGTTTTAAGGAGCTTACGAAAGGCTAGGAGGGTGGGGGCAACTTTGATATCTGGGGGGAGTTGGTTCCAAAGGGTCGGGGCCGCCACAGAGAAGGCTCTTCCCCTGGGTCCCGCCAAACGACATTGTTTAGTTGACGGGACCCGGAGAAGGCCAACTCTGTGGGACCTAACTGGTCGCTGGGATTCGTGTGGCAGAAGGCGGTCCCGGAGATATTCTGGTCTAGTGCCATGAAGGGCTTTATAGGTCATAACCAACACTTTGAATTGTGACCGGAAACTGATCGGCAACCAATGCAGACTGCGGAGTGTTGGTGTGACATGGGCATATTTAGGAAAGCCCATGATAGCTCTCGCAGCTGCATTCTGCACGATCTGAAGTTTCCGAACACTTTTCAAAGGTAGCCTCATGTAGAGAGCATTACAGTAGTCGAGCCTCGAGGTGATGAGGGCATGAGTGACTGTGAGCAGTGACTCCCGGTCCAAATAGGGCCGCCACTGGTGCACCAGGCGAACCTTGGCAAACGCCCCCCTCGCCACAGCTGAAAGACATTTTTCTAATGTGAGCTGTGGATCAAGGAGGACGCCCAAGTTGCGAACCCTCTCTGAGGGGGTTAGTGACCCCCCCCAGGGTGATGGACGGACAGATGGAATTGTCCTTGGGAGGCAAAACCCACAGCCACTCCGTCTTATCCGGGTTGAGCTTGAGTCTGTTGACACCAACAGCCTCCAGGCACCAGCACATCACTTCCACTGCTTCGCCGACTGGACAAGGGGTGGAGATGTAAAGCTGGGTATCATCTGCATACTGATGATACCTCACCCCATGCCCTTGGATGATCTCACCCAGCGGTTTCATGTAGATATTAAATAGTAGGGGGGAGAGGACCGACCCCTGAGGCACCCCACAAGGGAGTAACCTAGAGATCGACCTCTGACCCCCCACTAACACTGACTGCGACCGACCAGAGAGGTAGGAAGTGAACCACTGAAGGACAGTGCCTCCCACTCCCAACCCCTCCAGCCGGCGCAGAAGGATACCATGGTCGATGGTATCGAAAGCCGCTGAGAGGTCAAGAAGCACCCGGAGAGAGGATAAACCCCTGTCCCGGGCCCGCCAGAGATCATCCATCAGCGCGACCAAAGCAGTTTCCATGCTGTAGCCGGGCCTGAATCCTGACTGCTGAGGACCTAGATAATCGGCTTCTTCCAAGGACCGCTAGAGCTGGAGCGCCACCACCTTCTCAACAACCTTCCCCATAAAGGGAAGGTTGGAGACTGGTCGATAGTTATTGAGAATGGCTGGGTCCAGGGAAGGCTTCTTGAGGAGGGGGCGCACAAGTGCCTCCTTGTAGGGATCCGGGAAGGACCCCCTCCCCAAAGAAGCGTTGACAATCTCCTGGACCCAGCTCCGTGTCACCTCCCTGCTGGCCGAAACCAGCCAGGAGGGACACGGATCCAGTAAACAGGTGGCGGAACTCACAGCTCCAATGGCCTTGTCCACTTCATCAGGTGTCACCAGATCAAACTCTTCCCAGACAGGTGGACAAGTACGTGCCCCAGTCACCTCAACTGACTCGTTGTCAGTCGACTCTGTATTCCAATTAGAGTCGAGGTCCACTCGGATCCGAGCGATTTTATCAGCGAAAAACGTGTTAAAATCCTCGGCACTACTCTGCAAGGGCTCCCCAACTCCCCCCTGATTAAGAAGGGAGCGGGTCACCCTAAACAGAGCGGCTGGGCGGGATTCCGCTGATGCAATCAAGGCGGAATGATACGCGCATCTTGCCGCCTTGAGCGCCACTTTGTAAGTCTTAACATGTGCTCTTACAAGTGTTCGATCGGATTCAGACTTACTCTTCCTCCATCGCTTCTCTAGACATCTCTTCTGGCGTTTCAACTCCCGGAGCTCCTCGTTGAACCATGGAGCTCTACGGGGTCTAGTGCCGCGGAGAGGTCGCAACGGCGCAATTCGGTCAAGAGCCTCCGCTGCAGCCTTGTTCCAGGCCTCAGCTCTGCCGAACTGCGTACGAGTGTATCTGGAATAACCCCAAGCGCCTTCTGAAAGCCCTCTGGATCCATCAGGCGTCTGGGGCGGAACAGCTTAATCGGTTCCGCCTCCCTGCGGGGAAGGATTGGAGCCAGGAAGTCAAGCCGCAGTAGAAAATGGTCTGACCATGACAAAGGCAACACTTCTAAGCCCCTTAGTCTCAGACCATTACTCAGTTGCTCAGAGAGGAATACCATGTCGGGTGCATGCCCCCCCTCATGAGTCGGACCCTGTACTACTTGGGTCAGGTCCATGGCTGTCATGGTGGCCATGAACTCCTGTGCCAGTCCAGAGGTTTCACCGAGCGACGGCAGGTTAAAGTCCCACAAGACAATAAGTCTGGGGAACCCCACCGCCAACCTGGCTACCTCCTCAAGTAGCACAGGCAGGGCTTGTGACATGCAGCTGGGAGGCAGGTACGTGAGAAACAAGCCCACCTGGACCCCTAAATCCAACTTCACCAGGAGGGACTCGCAGCCCGCAATCTCTGGAGCAACGAGTCTACGCAAGCCAAGGCTCTCCCTGGCTATAATAGCCACTCCTCCCCCCCTTCCCTGGGGTCGAGGCTGATGCCATATCTGAAACCCGGCTGGGCAAATTTCAGAGAGAGGAACTCTTCCCTCTGGGCCCAGCCAGGTTTCAGTAACACATGCCAGGTCGGCCTCCTCATCCAGGATCAGATCCCGGATGAGGAGAGCTTTATTTACCACCGACCTGGCATTGAGTAGCAGCAGCTTGAGCCCAGGGCCAGAATTACACTCATCACCAGCACCCAGGATTGGGTTCACAGAGCCGGAACAAGGGATCGTTATTAAGCAACGATCTCTCGTTCCCCTGGAATGGCTAGCTCTGTGGCCCCCGCCATATCTGCCTCTCCCCAGCAGGACCGGAATATTCCGACCCTCTACCACCTCAGATATCAGTGCCCCCTCCCCTCCAGCCTCTCCAGTGTCAGGTAGGCTAATCAAATCATTCATACCGTTTCCATTTATTTCATCCATACCAAAGTTCCACCCAGCCCACCCATAACAATCATTCATTTCATACATATCATCATACCCACCCCAATAATTCATTAGTTTTAAAAAACCCTTCTAATAAATTAGCTAAAATATTAATTATTAAAAATTCCATATAGATTCAATTAAAAACAATATAAAGATCAATTACACTAAAATAGGATACCAATTAACACTAAGTTATTCTCAAGATCTTAATAGAATAACATATAATTATTTAAAAATCGTTAAAGTCATAAAGTGCTAAAGTTATAGAGTGCAAAAAAAAACCCCTATGAAATGTTTACTTTATGCAATATTTATTGTCTTATCTGATTATACAATACTTATATAATTTTGAGTGCAATAAAACAAACCACGCAAAAATCAATTTCTGTCCAAAAAAACTTTCAGCAGCCAATGTACCTGACATAAGCATTTGACATTCAACTATTTGTGAAGTTTGAAACTTCTGTATTTTATTATATCCAACTGAATTTACAGACTTTATCGCATATTTTTATTGTTGAATCCTCTGATACTCTACAACAGTGTTTCCCAACCTTGGCAATTTGAAGATATTTGGACTTCATCTCCCAGAATTCCCCAGCCAGCATTCGTGGGCTGGGGAATTCTGGGAGTTGAAGTCCAGATATCTTCAAGTTGCCAAGGTTGGGAAACACTGCTCTACAAGACTATATCCTGCTGATAATTTTGATAAATGACATTACTGTATTATTTTTAATACAGTTATGGTTGAGGCTTCCTATAGAAAATCTGTAGTTGCTATGGTTTTATTAGGAAAATGCATTGCAATTATTAATGAAATAGAATATAATAAATGCTGTAAACCACTCAGATAACATACAAACATAGAAACATAGAAGATTGACAGCAGAAAAAGACCTCATGTCCATCTAGTCTACCCTTATACTATTTATTTATTTATTTATTTATTTATTTATTTATTTATTTATTTATTTATTTATTTATTTATTTATTTATTTATTTATTTATTTATTTATTTATTTATTTATACTATTTCCTGTATTTTATCTTAGGATAGATATATGTTTATCCCATGCATGTTTAAATTCAGTTACTATGGATTTACCAACCATGTCTACTGGAAGTTTGTTCCAAGCATCTACTACTCTTTCAGTAAAATAATATTTTCTCACGTTACTTCCAATCTTTCCCCCAACTAACCTCAGATTGTTTGTGCCCCCTTGTTCTTGTATTCATTTTCCTATTAAAAACACTTCCCTCCTGAACTTTATTTAACCCTTTAACATATTTAAATGTTTCTATCATGTCCCCCTTTTCCCTTCTGTCCTCCAGGCCACAATAAAACATTGAAAAGTTATATATAATATACCTAGAAGCACCAGGTTGATGAAATCGGGTACATACACTTAGATTAGAATAAGCCTCCTTGAGCTGAGATGGATTTACAGTATTTCTAACTGGATTACATAGCTTGAGGTAAGTTATTAGTTCACAAATGGCCATCATACATAATAATGTATCGGTATGATAGTGTTTGCGAGTGATACATCTGACCAGCTGAAGAGTCCGTGCTTGTCCTGGAGGCAGGTTTGCAGTTTGGGGGGTGCTTCCAGATCCATCACTGTCATTACAGCCTAGGTGAGCTTGGTGGCATGGAATGCTTTTCATCAGATTTGGCAGATTTACCTGCTGACACCTTATCTGGACAGAGACAGCCTTGCAACACCTATTCATGCTCTGGTAATTTCCTGATTGGGTCATTATAATGTAATGCATGTGGAGTTGTCTTTGAAAGCAGTCCAGAAGCTTCAGTTAGCTCAAAATGGAACAACTAGACTGCTCACTAGGATTGGCTGGTTCAATGTGCTGGTTTCGACCTTTAAAGACCTACATAGCTGAGGGCCAGCTTATCTGGAAGAGCACCTACTCCCTTATGTACCTACTCAGACTTTAAAATATTCTAATGAGGCCTTCCTTCAGATTCCTCACCAAAGGAGGTGAGGGGCCTGTTGAAGTGGGAGAGTCTTGTCTGTGATGGCACCCAGTTTATGGAATTTCTTCCCAGAGAGGCTTGATTACTCCATATTAGTATGGAGTCTGTGGAGAGGGGCGGCATACAAATCTAAATAATAAATAATAAATAATAATAAATTTTGGTGCCAGGTGAAGACGTTACTATTTTCCCAAGCTTTTAAGATGTCTTTGAAGAGGCTTTTAATTTGTACTGTTTGGAGGTTTAATTGGCTGCCTTGCCGCTACCTATTTGTATGCTAGCAGACTAATTTTATTTTGCATATTCTTTGATTTGATTGCAGATGTTTTTTATTCAATTTCTATTTTTAATATGTTTTATTATAAACCAGCCAGCTCACTTTAATTACTGAGCAGTTTAATAAATGAACAAATTAACAATTATGTTATCTTTCAAAGTCTTTCAACTTTTCTAGTAGCCTGGAATTTTTTGCTTGTGTTCAGCAGATAACAATCTTCATTACAACGAAAGGACATTGTAAAAATGTGGTCAAGTTGTTGCCTATAAACTGTGGGAAGTTACTATTTGGTAAATGAAATATATAAAGCAAATTCTTCATTCCTATGAGTCTGGACAAATTGTAGTAAGGTACTGCTTGATAAGTCAGATTTAAATTGTTAGTACGGTCATAAAATTATCATAGAATATGAAACTATAACTGCATTTAAAACCATGTTATAAAACCAGGATGTTAAGATACTTTAGTTAGCTCCCATTGGGAGGAAGAAACTATGCAAACAACATCTGCTCCAGGTATTTGCGCAACTAAGTTCCTAAACAGATCCAGGTAGAGCTATGCTAAATGGAGACAACTACATTTAGAGTTATGCTATCATCCAACAATCTGGGATTTTACCCAGATATGTTTTTCATATAGATGGTTTACAAGCTGGTGGGTGCTGCTGATACTTTTCAGATATCCTAAAGCAGTGATGGCAAACCTTTTTTCCCTCGGGTGCCGAAAGAGCATGCGTCCGCGCTATCGCACATGCACGAGTGTCCACACCCATAATTCAATGCCTGGGTAAAGCAAAAACAGCGTCCCCCACCCTCTGAAGGCCCTCTGGAGGCTGGAAACGGCCTGTTTCCCAACTTCTGGTGGGCCCAGTAGTCTCATGTTTCACCCTCCCCAGGCTTCAAAGGCTTCCCTGGACCTGGGGGAGGGTAAAAATGCCATCCTCCTGGTGGCTCCTGGAGCCAAAAACACCTTCCACAGCCTCTGGGCAAGCCAAAAATCAGCTGGCCAGCACACACATGCACATTGGAGCTGAGCTAGGACAGCAGCTCATGTGCCAGCAGATACGGTTCCACGTGCCATCTGTGGCACAATGTCAACCTTCGCTATGCTGCTGCATTCTTGCGCTTGTTGTCGTAGAGACGGGGTGGGGTTAGATATGAAGGGTGGGTGGGAAGAGAGCAGGAGGAGAGTTAAGTTTCGTTTTCCTAGGTACCAGGAGGACCGTTAGATTGAAAATTCCTGAAGAGTGACAGGAGGGGCAACATGTGCCACCTGATGATTCTGGACAATGAGGATTGGGCAAAAGCCCAACAGGGGGTGGAAAAGGGGTTTTGATATATGTTTGTATCACGCCATTTTCCTCAGACTTTTCTTTTCTTTCAATGCTTCAAGTTCTGATTTTGATAAATTCACTTTTGAACCTTTATAAAAGGACTCTGAGTTTTATTTGTCTGAATTCTGATTGGCAGCTTGACACACCCGTGCCATAGGTTTGCCATCACTGTCCTATAGTGATCCATTCTGCTTATGGTTTGTCCTTATGGAGAATATGTAGAGACGTGTGAAGTTTATTGATGAATAAACTGATGGAGCAGTTTCTTATTGGTTTACTTTATTTGTTGCATGGTAGTACGGGATATGTATCAGAGATGTAATTGGAGTCTGGCAGCTTTCAGGACCACTGGCCATGATATCCTTGAGATGAGACTGACATTGGAGGTACTGTTTTGCAATGGTTCTTCCTTAGGCTCAAGCTTAAATATGGTGTTTGGGGTGCTACAGCTCGGAACCTTGATTACTGAGGTAATGCTTTTTCTGCATGGAACTGTGCTCCCCTACGGAAAAAACAGATTCACAATCTGGATATGTTTCTTGTTCCCTATCACTGAATTTATAAGTGGCAGCTATGACAAGGAACATACATTCACAATAACAGGTACACCAACTGTAATGCTTCCTGAGTTGGCTGGATTGGTACCCACGCTTTATGATAATGACAAAATGCCTTTCTGAAGTTACACTTTCTCTCGTACCAGAGGTTTATCAATATGGCATATGAGACAGGGCTTTCAACAGCATACCTACGGTATGGGATGAACTGTCTAAAGAGATATCCCCAATATTTTGGAAGTTAGTAAATCTATCTATTATCTGTCTGTCTGTCTGCCTGCCTACCTGCCTTCCTGCCCGCTCACCGCCCGCCCATCCATCCATCCATCCATCCATCGTCTGTCTGTCTGTCTGTCTGTCTGTCTGTCTGTCTGTCTGTCTATCTATCTATCTATCTATCTGTTGTGATTCCGTCTGAGGCTCCTCAGGGAACGGCTGAACCTCTGCCGGCTCCCTGCTCAGAGGGGGAGGATGAGGAACAGGAGGAGGAGGAGGAGGCCCAGGCAGAAGGGGAGGAGGAATATCAGGCCGAGGGAGAGGGAGAACAGCCAGAATCCCCCGGGGTGGAGCTCTCCCCAGCAAGCAGCCTGGAGTCCTTAGATGAAAATGCTCAATCCATCATCGATCACAGGCAGAGAAGAGCAGCACAACGAAGGGGACAATTAGCCAGGTACTTCCAGTCCTAAATAGGTAACAGCTGGGTTTGGGTGTGGTTCTCTCCAGAAAGGCTGAAAAGGCAGACCCACCCTTCCTGTATTGTGGAGTATTATCTTTCGGAGTCCTGGGACCTGGCTGTGATCTTTGCATCTCTGATTCTGGCTTGTGGCCTTGAAGGCTGAAACCTTGGGGGAAAAGGCGTGAGGGGCTTATTCTCTACAGTGGTGTGTGTGCCCAGCAAGAAGTCTGCTGTATTGTCTGGCCGTCAGGACGTTGCTGTGAAGCCTCATAGCCTGCCTGTTGGGAAGAACAGGTTTTTTCTCTGTGTTTATTTTTCAAACTATAAAGTGTTTTTGCTTTTACCAGCGTGTCTGGCTGCTTTTTTCCAGTTGGTGTTGAAGTCTGGGGGCACCCAGACAGAACACTATCTATCTATCTTCTATCTATCTATCTATCTATCTATCTATCTATCTATCTATCTATCTATCTATCTATCTATCTATCTATCTATCTATCTATCTATCTTCTATCTATCTATCTATCTATCTCTATCTTCTATCTATTCTTCTATCTATCTATCATCTATCTATCTATCTATCCATCTATCATCTGTCTATCTATCTATCTATCTATCTATCTATCTATCTATCTATCTATCTATCGATATACCCATACACATACATACATACACACACACACACACACACACACACACATATGTACAAGCTTAGAAGATGAGAACCTGTGGTCAAGAGGTTAAAGCTACTGCCTTACAGGCAGATTCCCCAGGTTCAAATCCCAGTAAGGATATGGCTAGCCGATAAGAGAAAAATAGCTTAAAATATATCTATACTAGATCTATTATACAGTATATTATATAGTATATCTATTATATAGTCCTTACATAGTATAATAGAGATCTATTATATAATATAGCTGGCTGGAGAATGCTGGGAATTAAAGTCCACAAGTCTGAAAATTGCCAAGTTTGGAAGCCCCTGACATAAATAAACATATTAAAGGTTAATATGAATAAAATGTTTATATTTAATATGAATCAAGTGCCTTTCTGAAGTCATTCTCAAGTGAATATCCAGCACTTAAAACAACAAAGGTAGAAGAAAAGGAAGCCGAAATGTCAATATCCATCCATAGCACCAACTTTGTTTTATATTTTTTTAAAAAAACTTCCTAACCACCATTAACCATTGAATAGAAGCCTCCCTGATGGGTCCTTTACTAGTTATTGTTGCTTTTATCTTTTATGTCTGCTGACGGATTCTTTCACAGCAAAGAAGGCATACATTTCTAATGTCAAGAAAATCAATCCGTGATGGGAGACTACCGGGAACTAAAGATACCTGGAACAAATCTATGACCAATGAGTCATTCTAAAGAGATAAATATATTTTTTCCAGGACAATTTTGAATGGTTTAGCACATATCCACTTTTTAAAAACTCATACAAACAGTTCTGATTAAAGGTGAATAAAAATATATTTTAAAGGTCTTGAAAAATGTGTTTCTTGTATTGGGCAGCTGTTCAGAAAGACTGTAGGCAAGCATTATTTTTCTTTCCGGAGCAGAATCCACTTTAGCTATCCCCATCAGATTCTCTTCTGGGCTGGTATTGTATATGCTGGAAAGCTTTCCTAGAATGGAACTACACAGTGGGTAATGCTATTAGCATTACATTAAATGCCAGGCATCTGAGTCTGAGTCACCTTTTAATTTTTCATAATGGTCAAATGTAGCACCAATTAATGATGCTATGAGAAAATAAAATTAGAATCTCCTTTGGTACTCCTATTATTATCCTATATATTCCTGCAGGATCTAAAGGCATCAAGATTACATTCCCAACTCATTTTCCCCCTTACAACATCCAAATCAAAGCTTTCCTAACTAAAATAAGACTTGAACCAGGGTTTCCTCAGTCTTTGCCCATCACTTGATCACTACACCACACTGGATATCAATACAGTGATGGACCCCGTACCAGCAGAATGTGTTCAGTATCCTTAATACTGAAAGTAGAACTAGAGATCTGGTTCTTTTCCTTTCCCATGAACTGGGAAACATGCCTTAAGGAATTCTTTTTGTCCCTTGTCTCTAGATGTGCTGACATAATCATTTGCAGCTGAGTATGTTCTGTCTAGTGTGTATAGTCAAGGCTATAGTTTCCCCAGTTGCAATGTATGACTGTGAAAGTTGGACCATAAGAAAGACTGAGTGCCAAAGAATCAAGGCCTTTGAACTATGGTGCTGGAGAAGACTTCTGTGAGTCCCTTGGACTGCAAGGTGATCAAACTGGTCAGTGCTAAAGGAGATCAACCCTGACTGCTCTTTAGAAGGCCAGATCCTGACGATGAAACTTTGGACACCTAATGAGAAGAAAGGACTCACTGGAGAAGAGTCTAATTCTGGGAAAGATTTGGGACAAAAGAAGAAGGGGACGATAGAGAATGAGGTGGCTGGATGGAATCACTGAAGCAGTCAGCATGAATTTAATTGGACTCCGGGATATGATAGAGTACAGGAAGGCCTGGAGAACTTTGTCCATGGGTTACAATTTCACAACTAACAACAACAACATTTTCTGTAACGCTGGTGGCAGGAGGCTCCACACCCCCAACCAGGACACCTCTGCGCAAGTACACACACGAACTGGAAGCAAAGGATTTTAAAACCCATTACTGATTCTGTCCCTGTAGATATTGAACAAAAAAGCCTCTATGAAAAAAACACTTCTGTATATTGCAGTATACAGTATGCAAGAAAGAATATGATCAACCAATGCTCAAAGTCACATTGGGCGGAAATATCTTGTGCATTTATTAGTGTTTGTTTGTTTGTTTGTTTGTTTGCTTATTTATTTATTTACTTACTTACTTACTTACTTACTTACTTACTTATTTATTTATTTATTTATTTAAAACTTTTATACCGAATGAGGAAATTGGGATGGAAAGCTTATTAATCTGAAGGAAAGCAGTGCAACTTTCTGAAACTGAAATAAATGAAATGATGATGATGTCATAGACTTAGACTTAGTCCTTATAAATAGATATACAGTGGTACCTCTACTTACAAACTTCATAAGTAGAAAGGTTTGTAAGAAAAAGCAATTTTTCCCATAGGAATCAATGTAAAAGCAAATAATGCGTGCGATTGGGGAAACCATAGGGAAGGTGAAGGCCTTGTTTCCTCCCAGGAGATTCTAAGAGAGGCTTCACGGAGGCTTCTCCCCACTGTTTCCTCCCAGGAGATTCCTAGAGAGGCCCCACAGAGGCTTCTCCCCACCTTTTCCGGCCCTGTTTCCTCCCAGGAGATTCAAAGAGAGGCTTCTCCCTGTCTTTTCCAGGTACAGTTTCAGAGGCTCGGGTTTGTAAGTGGAAAATGGTTCTTGACAAGAGGCAAAAGAATCTTGAACACCTGGTCTTATCTAAAAATGTTTGTAAGTAGAGATGTCTGTAAGTAGAGGTACCACTGTAATGGGGAAAGTTAGGGAAGGAATTATGCCTGGAGAAAACTCCAGAAAGATGTTATGAAACATTTCCATATGAGGGATTTGCACAAAACCTCTGTTTCTGGCTTCCTGGATAATGCTTTGAATCTGTCTGTGATACAAAATGATCACTTCCCTTCAAATACGTAGTCTCAAATGTGGCAAGGAATAGAAAACTCCTTGCCTGTTGGATACAGGTCTGAAGAACCAGGCATGGCTCTTTAATTTACAATAATTGCCCTTACAAGAAATCTATAGATGATTATGCTTTTTAACATCTGCAAGAGAATTAAACACCTAAAATTAAATATTCAGGCAGTTGCTTAATATGCCGATTGGATTTATCTGTACATGCAGCCAGCCTCTCTTGGCTTCTCTAGGCTGAGCTGACCTGGGTCCTGAATTTAGCTGCCTTCTCTGCTTGTCCAGAATGGGATTTCTGTTCATCTTTACCATAAAATAATTCCCACATTATTTAAGTAAATATGTAGTGGCAGCCCCCACCCTCTGGAATCAACTCCCCCCAGAGATTAGGACTGCCCCCACCCTCCTAGCCTTATCGCAAACTCCTCAAAACCCACCTCTGTCATCAGGTATCAGGAAATTGATTCCCCTGGGATGTTTTCACTTTATGTGTGGTCAGGGCCGCTGATAGACCGGTACTAGTGGGAGTGGCGTCACGGGCCCGGGGAAATTGAATAATGGGGGGGTGCCCGGCGCTTCTCCTGCTGAGCCCAGTCCTCTCCCGGTGGCTTTCGGCTTCTCCCGCCAAGGAGCTGCAAGGCTGGCCTCGGAGCCCCGCGCGGCCAGCGTTCCCTCGTGCCCGGCTCCCCTTTCCTAAACCCCCGCCAGCCCCCTCCTTCCCTTCCCGCCCTGCCCTCCTTCCCCAAGGCGTCCCTTGCCCATCATCTCCTGCCAGGCAATGGGGCAGCAGGACTGCTAGATGGGCAGCTCTTCCGGCGAGGGTGGGCAAGGCGAGCCCTTCTCAGCTCTCGGCCTCCACCCGCGCAGAAAGCATCCTTCCTCGCACCCAGCGCTGGCCATGGGGGCTTCCGCCGCCGCCTTCCGCAAGGCCCCCCGAGGAGCCGCGTGGGTCTCCAGCCTTCTCCTGGTGAGTCACCGCGGCAAGGAGAAAGGGAGAACCCGGCGCCTCGTGCGCTTCTCTCTTGCGGTAGAGGGGTAGGTGGTTTGTGGGGAGCCAGGAGTGGGGGAGGGAAAAAGCCGGCATAGTCAAAATCACAATTTCGAGCTTCCGGTTGTGGTGCGGTGCTGTCGCTGTGTGTTTCCCGGTTCTCCGGGTTACATCTGGCCTTTTGCGTTGTTTGATTGCCCTATCGGGCGACCGCGGACCCGTAGAGCCCAAGGTCTTTGAGGGGAAGTTTGCGTGCACCCGGGGGCGTTCGGCGGACCCCCCCCGGGGGACGGGAGATCCCCCAAATCATCAACCAAAGAGATCAGCTTTTTTTTGCTGATCCGGAAGCGCTGCGCTCTGCTTTATCTTGGAAGCCGCGGTAACGACAAATACCTTTGGGGGTGTTATTGCTTGCTGGAGAAGGACTGAGGACGGTTTTTGGATTTGTGGCATACGTGTTGGATTACTCCTTGCGAAAGGGACATCCCGACTCTTTTTCTGAGTCTGAAGAGTGAGAGGCGGCGACTTCGATCTGTGAGTGTTACGAGCCCCCTGGCAAAGATGGCGACGATGACTCGGCGGATTTTACTTGAAGGTTTTTAGAATGAATTTTCGCCACGTCTATCTGAGATTTTGACTTGCCTTAGAACTATCATCTATACTTTAAATTTTCGCAAGGAGAGAAGGTTTAAGTAACGTGCTTTGAAGGTAGGAGAAAGTTTAAACCCCCCACAACAACTTTTTTGCTATTTGTCTTTGAAATAACACCTTGACTAGTTGGGAAAAAAAAAAAAGTAAAGCAGATAAGACTTAGAACAGCAACCGGAAAACCCCGACCCTATTTTTTTTTTTCTACCTACCACTTACTCTTCCTTTCCCTTCCATACCCTTTTTTGCCTTAACTTTTATTTTTCTAGTTTAATAATAAATAAATAAAGTTTGTTTACTTTTGAATTTCATACATAGACATTTTTGCCTTTTTTCACTTTTTACTACTACTACCTTTTTTCTTTTGGACAATTTTGCACATATTGGATTACTTTTGGATACTTTTGGATATTTGGAAATTGAATTTGGACACTTTGATACTAGGACACTTGAATATCGGATGTTTACTGACCCGGAACTCTGGACAACTTGTTAACTCTTTACTCTCTCTCCCCCTTTTTTTCTCTCTCTGGAACTGCGTCACTAAAATTTACTTCATTAACTGCAAACAAATCATTGACCTTACTCTTTGATAACGAAACCGAACTGTACCGAACTTGATCAATTTAATAACACCATATCGCTGAACTACGAACTCTTGGATTTGGATCGATTGGGATTGAACTTCTTCTAAGTTATTTAAATCTTATTTTGATATTTTTGGACTATATACATTGACAAAAACCCCTTACCCAATTCTGTAATTCATAAAATATTGTAATATCTACTCTAGCAATTGAACTATTTATATAGATTAAATTATATTATATTACATTAAGATAGATTGTGCTATATTTAGGTAGAACATACTGATAGATTACTTTGAGTTGATAGTTTTACTGTATATTAACATTAAACTTTAGACTTTAGACTTTATTATTACTTATCCTTAATTAACTTTAAATACCAGATAGTAACTGGATTTCTTTTTGATTCTACAACTTATAGTAACTTATAGTAATTCAATGTTTTAAGATTTATTGGATTTAATCAACTTAACTGATTCAACTGATTTAAACCCTTAATAGAATAACCCTCGGATTGATTGATTGACTTTCCCCTTATATTGAATACCGAATAATTGTACTACTGAATTATTACTTTTTCCCACTTTCTCTCTCCTTCCTTTTCTTTTCCATACATTGTGATATTATTACTGGAAACATATTGATTCAAATGCTATTCTATTGATAACCTGAATCTTAAATATAAATTGTCCTTTTCTTGTTACTTCTTAAGTGAAACAAATTTAAATTCAAATTCTGATATTCTCTTAACAACTCTTTACTAATTGTATCTTAACAAAAACAAAAAAACAAAAAAACCTTTACTACATAAACTGCAACTTTCTATACTACCTTAATCACTTTAACCTCACTACTTCTGACAACATTACATACATATTACATATTACATATTACATAGATACTACATATACATTACATACATTTCTTTACACTACATAAATCCTTTTACTACATTATACATACTATTTATATATTGCTCTAACGACCTCTCCTTAACATAAAAATATAAAAATGTCTGCTTCAAATCAACCAACCCTTATGAAATCTTGGAAGAAAAACCCCAACCAGCCTGCAACACCAAATCCAACTCAGCAACGTTCAACTGACTTGTCAGACAAAACATCTCTCCAACAACAAACACAGGAAATTCCCAATATATCACTAAACGCCTTACTGGAGAAGATGAACAAAATGCAAGACACATTAGATATTAATTTTGAGTCTATTAAAGGAACGATGGGAGAAATGAAGCAGGACATCAAGAAGATTCAAGATCATGCGGGTCATCTTGAGGAGCGAACGACCAAATTGGAAGACCAAATGGATGTTGTTTGTGAAACAATTACCAAGAATACAGAAAAAATAAATAATATTGAAGAATTAACCAATAGGATGGACACCAAATTCCAATTTTCAGAAGCGAAGGCAGAATACACCAACAAATCCCTGGAAGAGTCCCTTATGAACCTGGAGCTCGAGAAATCAGCCTTTTTTTTGCGTTTTCAAAATATTACAGAAACTGATCAACAAGACCTTCCTCACACGGTGGCGACAATAATAGCTAAAATCATTGATAAATCGACGGACGAAATTTTAGCACAAATGGACGAGGTATACCGGCTTACAACTTCATATGCTAGACGGAACAGACTCCCACGAGAGGTCCATGTACGTTTCCTCAAAAGAAAATTCAGAGACGAAATTTACAATGCCTCCAAGGATAATCCAACTTCTCACCAAGGTCGAGATATAGTAATACTACGCCAAATTCCAAAGCGAGTAAGGGAGAAACGCAAACCCTATCAAACGCTAGCCACCAAATTAAATAGAGAATCTATACAGTTTAGGTGGATGATACCAGAGGGAATGACGGTCACGCTTCTGGACAAAAAATATAAAATTTCCACTCCCGAAGATGCAAGAGACTTCTACGCCCACATCTTGAAGATGGATCAATCGGCCCTTAAGGAATTCGACAGTAGAGACACTCCCCGAAATGAAGAACCTACCTTTGATGACAATCAGACAAACAATGATCAAGAATTACAAATTCAGAATGGCGAGTCAAGCAAACATGGACCAGTTACCCGGGCAAGAGCTGAGGCAAGAAAGGAGAAATCTAAAGAACCAACACTACAACAATAAACAACCCCAAATTACACTATTCTCAACAAATATAAATGGTCTGAACTCATATAAAAAGAGACAAAAAATATTCCATAAACTATTTGAAAACAACTATGATGTAATTTCACTACAAGAAACCCACATTAAAAATGAAGATACCACTCTTTTAGTTATCCCCAACTTTAAAATCAAATCTGAGTTTGAATTCTTTTGTGCTTCCGCCCCTGAAAAAAAGAGAGGTATAGTTTTATATGTTAAAAAAATTTATTCCCCAACATTAATATATAACGATGAAAATGGTCAATTACTAATTGTGCAAATAACCTTACAAAATAAAAGAACAATAAATATAATATCAATATATGCACCATCGGTTAGACAATCTCCCTATTTTAAAAATTTACACAAAAAAATATTAGAATTAGATCTTAACAATTTCGTGATAATTGGAGACTTCAATGCAATAGTTGATGTAAACAAGGATTATAAAGGTAACTCCAAGTGTCGTACTCGCAACATCATTCCCTCTACCTTTCAACAAATAATTTATGAATATGCCTTAAAAGACATTTGGAGATACTTTCACCCTAAATCTACACAATATACTTTTTTTTCTCCCCCCCATCGAACATGCTCACGTATTGACATGGCTTGGTCTAACATAGAAATAATAAATCAAATAATTGATGTTCAAATACTCAATGCAACTTGGGCAGACCACAATCCCCTCCTACTTACAATAAAAGACAACACTTACAATATTCCGCATAGATGGTCAATGTACTCAACAGTGATAAACCAAAAACAATTTCAACATAAAATACAGAATGATATCCCCCCTTTCATTCAAATTAACTTTAATGGCGAGATACCCAACGAAATAGCGTGGGACGCCACTAAAGCATATATACGCGGTGTGTACATCTCATATACAGCAAACAAAAACAAAGAAAAATATGCACAACTTCAAAAACTAAACATCTCTCTTCAAGAAGCAGAAAAGCTACTCTGCAATGATCCTAAAAATAACATAACCCTATTAGAAATAAATACGATCAAACATCAAATAAATTTAATAACACAACAACATATTGCCCAAAAGGTTAAAAATGCGAAACAAACATATTTTGAAACGGCCAATAAACCAGGACGTTGGCTTTCTCTCAAATTAGCTCATCAAAAATCCGATAGAAACATAGATACTTTAGTTGATCCTTTTGGACAACTGAAAACGACCAATTCCGAAAAAAAACAAATTATTCAAAATTTTTATCAACAACTCTACCAAGTCTCAAATTTGGATGCCGATTTAATATCAAAATATTTACAAACAAATGAACAAACAACTATGATAACAGATGACCAAAGAACTCTTCTAAACAAACCAATTTCTATTTCGGATATTGAGGCTGCAATAAACAAACAAAAAAACAATAAAACCCCAGGACCAGACGGAATCCCATCTGAATTTTATAAATTTCATATGGATATAATGGCTCCCATACTCTTAGACATCTATAACAATGCGCTCTCACATGCAAAACTGCCCGCGTCCTGGTTTGAATCCTATATAACCCTTATTCCTAAAGACATTGAAAACAGACACCATTTGGAGAATTATAGACCGATTGCATTACTTAATACTGATTATAAAATATTTGCATCAATAATTGCGGACAGATTAAAAAATATATTAAACAAAATTATTCATTCCGACCAAAACGGATTCCTTCCGGGAAGAAATATTTCCACAAACACAAGAACTATATTAAATGCCTTGGAATACTATGACAAAAACTATGATAAAGCAGCTGCATTAATATTTATGGATCTCAAAAAAGCTTTTGATAGTCTTCAATGGCATTATCTTATAAATCAAATTAAATTTATGAATTTTGGCTCCAAATTTTTCAATCTAATCAAAACTATTTACTCTATTCAATCGGTCAAAATTCTTTTTAACAATGATATCACTAACACAATCACTATAACTAAGGGTGTACGCCAAGGATGTCCTCTGTCCCCACTCATTTTTATTCTGGCCATCGAGACCTTTCTCAAGACTATAAGAAACAACTCACAAATTCACGGTATTATGATTAAAAAAGAACATTACAAACTGCAGGCCTTTGCGGATGACATTGTATTCATCCTACAAGATCCAATTCGAACAGCACCCATTCTATTTGACGAAATTTATAAATTTGGTGAAATATCTGGCCTACAAATCAATAAAAACAAAACACAAATTTTGACAAAAAATATGATACCAAAAGAGATACTTACCTTGGAAGAATTAATTAAAATAAAGACCACAAAAAAAATTAAATATTTAGGAATTTGGATGACTTCGAATTATGCTACGATCAAAAAAGACAATTATGAACGATTAGCTAAAGAAATACAACAAGATCTTAACAGATGGTCAAAATTAAACTTATCTATTATGGGAAAAATAGCTGCCATAAAATCAAACATTCTTCCAAGGTTTCTTTACCTATTTCAGGTTGCTCCAATACATTTGAATAAAACTTTTTTTAATATTCTTCACAAACAAGTAAAGAAGTTTATTTGGACCAAGAAGAAGGCCAGAATAAAATTGAAAAACCTTCAAGACCTTAGATCCAGGGGTGGACTTGGACTTCCAGATTTTTACATGTATTATCAAGCTACCATTTTAACTATGATTAAAAATTGGATTACATTTCAAAACACAAGACTCCTAACTCTGGAAGGATTTGATCTTCTTGCTGGGTGGCATACTTTCTTGACAGCAGACTACCACAAAATACCCAAATACTTTAAAAATCATTACTTACGTAAAACACTAATAACAATCTGGTTTACTATAAAAAAAAATTACTACACCTCAATACCAAAATGGATATCCCCCAACGAAATAATAACTTTTCCCAATCTTTTCTCGTACTCCAAAACTCTGAGATACCAACAACTACTTGATGAATCAGACGCTCTTATTTCTAAACAACAATTGAACAATCAAGGAATTAATATAGACTGGTTAACATATTTACAAATTAAACTAAAATATGAACAACACAAAAAGCAATTTGGATTTCAAAATAATAATGTAATAGACACGATTCTTTTTGGCCCTTCTACAAAAATGATTTCAAAATTGTACAACTACTTACTAATTCAAGAAAATCCTGAAGAGCAAGTGAAATGTTGTATGATAGCTTGGGCTCAGAATTTTGGATATACGATTAACTTAATTGAGTGGGAGAAAACATGGACATCAAATTATAAAATGACAACTGCAATGTCCTATAAGGAGAACCAAATTAAAATGTTTTATCGTTGGCATTTGCCCCCAGCAAGAATATCCAAAATGTTTCCCAATTTCTCACCGACCTGCTGGAAGTGCAAGATCAAACCTGGAACCTACTACCACACATGGTGGACATGCCCAATTGCACAAAAATACTGGACAACAATTCAATCCCTAATCGACCAAGTCATGTCAATCAAATTACCACTCAAACCTGAGCTCTATCTTTTGGGGATATTCAGACAAAATCTTACTAAGACAGAAAAATACCTTATACTACAAATAATAACTGCTGCCAGAATATCATATGCCTCTCTCTGGAAATCGGACCAAGTACCCTCTTTCTTTACAATAATTACGAAAATTAACGAATGTGCTGAAATGTCCAAAATAGCAATGGAAGCACAAAACAAAAATGACTCAGAATATTACGAAGCATGGGAAAGTTGGTATAAATGGGTTTCTCAGAAAAAATACAAAAATTTTTTAATGTAAAGCTTATACATTATCATACCTAAAACTACCTTCAACACTTAAATTAATATTAAAATAAATTAGAAAAGAAGCACCAAAAACTAATCAAATTTGCAACAAGAAAATATATCAAATCTCTTTTTATCTGTTTTCTAACTAACTTAATACACATTACAAACATACTGACTACTTTCAAAATAATCAATCTTTATACACACCCATCATATCACCCACATACTCCCCACCCCACAATTAAACAAAAGTCGTCCATAAAAACGTCTGCATTAAATGCAGACTCTTCTCTCTTTCTTTCTTTCATTTCTTTTTTTATATATTCCTTTTTTCTTTTCTTTTCTCTCTTTCTCTTTTTCTTTATTCCACCTCTTTATAACTAAAACTTTAATGTCAATATATGTATACTAAGGAATAATATATTTGAGTTACTTCCAAACATAAATAGTAAGATTAAGAAAATAAGAGTTATTACGTTTTTTTTTTTTTCTAAAACACTCGTGTACTATAACTCACTTGTATTACAATTTTATTATAATATGTTTTGTTTTTGAATTCTCCCCCCCCCTACCCTATCCTACCCCCAACCTTTTATTCTGTCCCCCCTCCCCCCAATCCCCCTCCCTGTTTTTAATTATTCTTGTAAATAAATAAAGTATTTTTCAAGTAAGAATTCAAAAAAAAAAAAAAATCACAATTTCTTTCGTTTCTTTTTCTTTCTTTCTCTATTTCTCTCTTGCTCTTTCATTCTTTTTTCTTTATCTTTCTTTCTTTCTCTTGCTTTCTATCCTTCCTTCCCTCTTTCCATTTCTTTCATTCCCCCTCTCTTTTTATTTCTCTTTCATTCTCTTTCTTTCCTCTTTCTTTCTTTATTTCGTTTCTTTTTCTTTCTTTCTTTCTCTCTTTCTCTCCTGCTCTTTCATTCTTTTTTCTTTCTCTTGCTTTCTTTCTTCCTCTTTCTTTCTCTCCTTCCTTCCCTCCTTCCATTTCTTTCATTCCCCCTCTCTCTTTTTATTTCTCTTTCATTCTCTTTCTTTCTTTCTTTCTCTTTCTTGCTCTTTTTCTTTCTCTCTTTTACCTTCCCTTCCTCTATTTCTTCTTTTCTTTCTCCTTCCTACCTTCTTCCCTCCCTCCCTTCCTTCAGTCCTTCCTCTCTTCCTCTTCCCTTTCATAAGTTTCCTTCCTTCCTTCCTCTGTTCCTGTCCCTTCCCCCTTTCTTTCTTTCTTTCCTTCCCTCCCTCCATTTCTTGCTTTCCTTCTCCTTCCTCCCTTCTTTCCTCCCTCACTCCCTTCTTTCACTCCTTCCTCTCTTACTCTCCCCTTTCACACCTTTCCTTGCTTCCTTTGCACCCTTCCTCTGTTCCTGTCCCTTCCCTCTTTCCTTCCTTCCTTCCCACCCTCCGTCCATTCATTCACCCATTCCTCTCTTGATCGCCCCTTTTACCCTTCCTTCCTTCCTTCCTTCCTTCCTTCCTTCATAGCTCGCCCTTGCCTTTCTTCCCTTCCTTCCAGATGGGAGTGCCCCTTCAAGACACCCGCCTGACTGCTGGTACCCGCCTGACTGCTGGTACCCTGCTGACTGCTGGTACCCTGCTTTTTCTCTCCCCTCATCCTTTCCAGCTCCTCGCCGGTGGCTGCCGGGTGTGGGATCCCCCTCCCCTCTCCCCTCGCTAGAAAGCACATGGTTTTGTCAACAAGAAGGGAGAAGTGCCAAGGAGCCATAAATAAGCCTCGCTCCGCCTGACCGATGCCAGGATCTTTCTTTCCCTTGTCACTCCCGCTTCTTTCTTTCTCCTGGACGAGTCCACACAATCGGCTTAACCCAGTTCCTGAAATAGCCTATGGCAGTGCTTCCCAACCTTGACAACTTGAAGATATCTGGACTTCAACTCCCAGAATTCCCCAGCCAGCATTCGCTGGCTGGTGAATTCTGGGAGTTAAAGTCCAGATATCTTCAAGTTGCCAAGGTTGGGAAACACTGGCCTATGGGACCGCCTCGCTTGGAGTGAATCGGGAAATGATCCCCGGGGGATGGAGTGGCTTGGCGACTTAAAATAGTTTTAAAATGGCATGGGGGGGGGGCAGACACTTAGGCTGTATGGGGCCCCAAAATTCCTGATGGTGGCCCTGTGTATGGTCTGTATGAGATATATGATTGTTTTTTTTTATATTAAGGGTTTTAAATTGTTTTAATGTATTGGATTTGTACAGTTTCTTGTTGTGAGCCGCTTCGAGTCTTTGGAGAGGAGTGGCATACAAATCTAATTAATAGATAGATAGATAGATAGATAGATAGATAGATAGATAGATAGATAGATAGATAGATAGTTTAATGCAAATTCGCTTTCATTCTGAACATTTTTTAATTAACTATTTTTCTTTTTTAAAAAAGCTTGTCTTTCCCAGCCTCCAAGTTTTTGCATTAATCCAGAGTGCTCCTGTTTACTGAAAAAGCAAGCAGCACCATTAAGTTTTGGTGTTTATTTTTAGTGTATGGCACATGTTAACCAGCTGGATGTTTTGGGGACAGTGTTATCTTTCCTGTGGGACACCTGAATGCAGTAGGCAGTGGCGGAGACGCCTTCGCTGTCCCTTTGTGGTTTATTCACTCATGGAGAATTGAGATGCCAAGCTGCCGGACTAAGCAGATTGCCAGCTCAGTGTCTTATCACACGAGCCACCAAGGCCCACAGTACCATTGGTGGTCCTTGTTTATCCACAGCCTGTGTTTGCTACCATAAAGTGAGCATCTCATTTCTTCTTTAATTGCAACTGCAGTTTAAAGTGAAATGCAGTTATTAATTTTCTGAAAGTAGAATGATAATGAAATGGAGACAATCAGTCTGGAACTATTAACTTCCTGTTGTATTGTATTGTATATTAACTTCCAAGATCTTTTCACTATATGGAAAGTTAGGAGATTATTATTTTTTTTTTGCAGCTAATATCTTTGAAAAGTTTGCAGGTAATAAAACCTTTCCAAACTGACACCATACTATGTTTGGTAAAGATAGGTAGAGTGATGGTATTACTGACAATTGTATCATTACAGATATGATACCCAATGTTTGTAACTTTGCCCACCCAATGGAAAAATTGCATGAGTCAAAACTGAATGAGTCATTACTGATATAAAAAAGTAATAAAGGGACTGCACAAAATAAAAATAAGTGCAAAGATGACCAATAAAAGAAATAAATAAGCCAACATGTATAAGCCATACATCAGGGCCCCCAAACTTGGCAACTTTAAGACTTGTGGACTTCAACTCCCAGAATTCTCCAGCCAGATATGCTGGGAGAATTCGGGGAGTTGAAATCCACAAGTTTTAGAGTTGCCAAGTTTGCAGACCTCTGCCATACAGGAACATTAGATACTATATAAATATTGCCACTAATGTTTTACACTGATATGTTTAAAAGTGTTGCAAAATACAGCCAACAATATACAGTATATTCATAGAATTTGTTTAGTAGGGGCATATGGGGTGTTCAGGGAGGTGTAGCACCTCTGGCGAAGAGCATGTCATGTTCTTTTTTGACAGCTCATTTTAGGGCAGCTTTTAGGGCAGCTCATTCACCATTGGTCCACACCTGTCACTTAGCGCTCACCTGTGGCTTCTAGTAGCTGTAGCATGCGCAGCAGCCACACCTCAGGCAACAGCTTTGACAGGCTGGCCAAACCAGATTGGGAGCACCCATTGGGTCCATCATACACCTGTACAAGAGAAAAGGGATTGACAAGTCTGTGATAATCATAGAGGAATATCACTGCTTTCTATCGCAGGCAAGATCCTTGCACAAGTGTTGCTGAATCAACTGACTGACCACCTGGAACAGGATCTATTACCTGAAGCACAGTGTGGTTTCCGCAAAAATCGTGGCACTGTGGACATCATCTTCGCAGCCTAACAGCTCCAAGAGAAGTGTCAAGAGCAGAATCATGAATTGTACACCACCTTGGTGGACCTCACTAAGGCTTTTGACACTGTGAGTTGTAAAGGCCTGTCAATTCATGTCAAAATTTGGGTGCCCTGATAAATTCATCCTGATGGGACATCAATTTCACGACAGTATGATGGTCCATGTACTGATCAATGGAGACGCTTCAGAGGCCTTCTCCATCACAAATGGATGGGTGAGTGTTGGCACCAATCTTGTTCAGCATAATGTTTTCAGACATGTTGTCAGATGCCTTCCAGAACAGTTCCTTGGGAGTTAGCCTGAGATACAGGACCGATGGGAAACCGTTAAACCTGTGAAGACTCCAGGCTGTCACCAAGATAAAGGAAACTGTGCTACGTTACCTCCTCTTTGCTGATGACTGCCCTGAATGCTTGATCAAAGCAGGAAATGAAAACCAGTATGGATAATTTTGCAGCAGCATGCAACAACTTTGGTCTCCTTGTCAACATAAAGAAGACCGAAGTAATGCATCAGCCAGATCCAAAAGCCAAATACCAAGAACACTATATCACAGTAAAGGGACAAAAGTTACAAACAGTGGACCTATTTACGTCCCTTGTAGTGATAATTGACATTGAAGTCAACTCTTGCTATCTCTCTCCCCCCTTTTTCTCTCTCTCTCTTTCTCAGTTACTTTCTCTCTCCTCCTCTCTCTGTCAGCGAGGGGGCTGCGAGAGCGCTTTCTCCGAGCGCTTCGGGAACGCCTGCCCTGCCTCTACTGCAGCCCCCTTGGTGGAAGTCTGGGACAAAAGCGCTCCCAGTGAAGGGGCTGCGAGAGGGGCGGGGTCAGCATTCCCAAAGCCCACGGAGAAAGCCCTCTCTCACAGCCCCCTGGCTGGGAGCGCTTTCATCCCGAGGAGAAGCCGCAGCCGCCACCGCCGCAAGAGGGGGAGAGAGAAAGAGAGAGAAGTCATGCCCCAAGGTAGGAGGTGGCGGAGGAGGAGAGGGGGCGGATCGGGTGGGCAGGGGGCAGGGCCGAGAGGCCAGGGGCGCGAGGGGGCCGGAGGCACCGTGGGGAGGCAGGCGCGGCCGTGGCTCCCTTTCCTCCTACTGCCGGCACTTCCCCACCCCCGCACCCCCTGCGAGCTGGCAGGGGGATGGGGAGCGCGCGCCCATGGAAAAGGGTGCGCGGAGGGGTATTTGGGGGGGCGCATGCACACACGCACAGCTTACGGGGAACGGTGCCTGCGGACACATCACATACAGCCCAAAACCCATGAGTCTTCAGAGAGGGGTGGCATACAAATCTAATAAATAATAATCTAATAATAAATAATTAGATGTTAAGGTCCTCTTCGAACACGATGGACGAATATCATCATTGGATTATAAATTATGGTTTGTCTTCCCCCCCCCTTCTTTGTCCTTTCTTTTCTTTCTTCCTAATGGGGTTATTGGAGGATTGATTTTATTTTTCTGACTTTAAATTGGTTTTATGTTTCCCATTTTGAATTGTGTTTTTATTTTGGCTTTTTTGAAAAAATAAAAGATGCAAAATTGCACAAAAGTAATCCCTATTAATTTATTGAAACTTATGCATTTGAGGATTGTATTCCATCAGTTCATTTTTTCTTTGACGTAAAGCGTGAAAAGAATAAGAAATGTAATAATATGAACAGTAATAATCCTATCTACAAGCAGTGATAGGTTGCTACCGGTACAGTACGAACTGGTAGTGGCAATAGCAGGGGGAGTGTGTGTGATTCGGTGTGATCCGGTAACGATGGGATTTAGAATTCATCACTGTCTGTTTAAAAAGTTTGAAATATAGAAAAATTAAGGATCTGTTTTTTTAAAAAAACACCACTTGATTAAAATAGCCAAATATAGCTATTCAAACCTGCTGGTAAACATACAGTATTCCTTTATACTGTATTCTTGGCTGAATATCAGCTAATAATGCTATGTATTTGGCGTATTTCACTTTCTCACTATATGCAGAATTAATAATTTCAAATATATCTAATAACTGAGCTGTAGTCGTGGAATAATTGTATTTGAGCTAATTATTCCTGCCTCTTGGCAATTTTTAAAATCAATAACCAACAGTAATAAATCATCGTTAATTCTAGAGTGGATTTTCTCTTTTGGGAATGAATTTTGATGACATTTAACCTTTCAGATGCTGCTAGTGTTTTTATATAATTAGTGAAACATTTAGATCCTTATGCGCACTTTGAGTTTACTCATCCATCATATAAATTCACCAGTAAATATTTTTATGGAATATTTTGTAGTTTATCAAAATAGAAAATACTTAATGCTGTATTTCACAGGTGAAGCTCCTGCTTGAGATTCTATATGATTGCTCATTCAATGGATCTTATTCATAGCACTCTTCTTTTTATTGAAACTTGCTTTATCAATTTAGCTGCTAATTTGCATGTCAAACTTAATTTAGGGCTTGCAGGACAGATGCCAAAGAATGAGAACACCAAGGGGAGATGCCAGGACATAATAAACTTCAAAGAAAGTTTATTAAATAATTGTCTTTGAATGGTCACATCACCAAGCAATTCTTCCTTAATCTACCAGGTCAGCAAGGAGGGTCTCCAGAGTTTAATTCACAAAAGGGTTGCTTTCATTGTGCAAATTGTATTGTTTTGTATTATCTTTTACTTCCTCCTCCCCCAGAGTTGCTTAGTTTAGACATGAACAAAGGAAGGTTAGATATTAATTAGGATTAAGCATCCAGCTGTCATTGGGTGCCTGCTGTGATTTTTAAAAAAGTCAAATGATTATAAAAATAGGGTCAGAACAAAAAATTGCTATCTCATAGCTTGGAAAAGTACACAGACACACGCCCCATCCAATAATGGCTATGTTTCTGCTAAAAGTAGCTATTTTGTGATCCATAGTCTCTTTCTGCCAGTTCCTCTTATCTAACTCTCTCTTTGGCTCTCTGTTGTTTTAGAGCAGTGTTTTTCAACCAGTGTGCCGTGGCACACTAGTGTGCCGCGGAACATGGTTAGGTGTGCCGCGAGAGGGGAGAGAGAAAGAGAAAGAAAGCAAGAGAGAGAGAGAGAGAGAGAGAGAAAGAGAGGGTGTGAGAGAAAGAGAGAGAGAGAGAAAGCAAGAGAGAAAGAGTGAGTGAGAGAGAGAAAGTAAGAAAGAGAGAGGAGAGGAAGGGAGAGAGAAATGAGAGAAAATAAATAAATGAGAAAATGACTGAAGCGGAGAATGAAAGGAAAGAGAGAGAAACAAAAGAGAGAAGTGACTCTTGATTTAAAGCATATGATAAAAAGCACCCAAAGAATAAGAGAGGAAAACTCCCAGCCCTCATCTGTTTTTGGAAATGGTTCAAGAGTGTGTATACACACACACACAAGGGGGAGATAATATGTATAATATGTATTGTCTTAGAGTGTCATTTTGTGTCATTTTGGTTGGTGGTGTGCCCCAGGATTTTGTAAATGTAAAAAATGTGCCGCGGCTCAAAAAAGGTTGAAAATCACTGTTTTAGAGAGTAGCTAAAGGTTATGGGAACTACTGTAGGAAGGAGAATCTGCCAAATTGAAATGTTTGTGTGAGTGAATGTGCTTATATATCTGTGTATTTTTCTAAAAATATGAAATATGAATGCAACAAATGTTGTATAATGCATGTCTATCACTCAAAAGATATTGGCTCAGTGACAAAACACATACTTTAAATGCAAGAGGTTTTATATTCATCCCCCAGCAGGAAAAACTCTTGTTTGAAAACCATATCATTAAAGAGCTGTACCAATAAAATAGGCAATATTCTCAGAGCCTTCTCAAATAGGCCAAACCTTATGAACGTCACAGATCCTGACTATGAACTTAAGGCAGTGGTGGGGTGAATTGGTAGCGGCAGCAGGATGCTCCACCCCCCATGTGGATGTCATTACAGATGATCTGTGCATGCGCACACAGTTCTATGCATGTGCATACAGTTCTATGCATGCACAGACGGTTCTGTGCATGCGTAGATAGTTCTGTGCATGTGCAGATGATTCTTTTCATGTGCAGAAGGTACTGTGCATGTGCAGAAGGTTCTTTCCATGCGCAGAAGGTTCTTTCCATGCGCAGAAGGTTCTTTCCATGCACAGAAGGTTCTTTCCATGCACAGAAGGTTCTTTCCATGCACAGAAGGGTCTTTCCATGCACAGAAGGGTCTTTCCATGTGCAGAAGGTTCTTTCCATGCGCAGAAGGTTCTTTCCATGCACAGAAGGTTCTTTCCATGCACAGAAGGGTCTTTCCATGCGCAGAAGGGTCTTTCCATGTGCAGAAGGTTCTTTCCATGTGCAGAAGGTTCTTTCCATGCGCAGAAGGTTCTTTCCATGCACAGAAGGGTCTTTCCATGCACAGAAGGGTCTTTTCATGCACAGAAGGGTCTTTTCATGCGCAGAAGGGTCTTTTCATGCGCAGAAGGTTCTTTCCATGCACAGAAGGGTCTTTTCATGCGCAGAAGGTTATGTGCATGTGCAGAAGATTATCTGTATGCGTTGATGGTTCTGCACATGGACAGACAGTTCTGTGCATGCGCAGATGGTTCTGTGCATGCTCAGAGGGTTTGGCTCAATCATATATTACTACAGTAGAACTTTATGTATCTTAAACTATTCAGACTGGACTATGACTTAGCCCTGCTTAGCTTGACAAGATCAGGAAAGCAAGAATAAAGACCAGCAAGGTTCCTTTAATGATAGTCTTGGAAAAGAACTTCATTTATGGTGAGCTCATTTACCTGGAGTCTCTTCAAATAATCATAAAATGCTTCTCCCGAGATTTCTTGCCATCTGGGTTGTCATTTATAAAATCCCAATAAATTCTACTTCTGTATCTGGATTGTTAATGTCTAATTTCCCCTTAGATTTCTATTTCTGTCTTCCCCAAATCTCTCACAATATTTTTGTCTAAGAAATCTACCTTAAGTGACATTGGACTATTCAACACAGCATAGATAATAATTGTAATGACATAGTGTAAGCCGTTTCTTGTATTCCTCTTGTATCAATGAACTAGGAAAGATTGCGTTTCCAACTCATTGTTTAATTGAACATGACATCTGAAGTTTCCTGTTAAAATAGTAGAAAAACATATCCGCTGCTAATTTCATATACCTTGAGACAGTTATAGTGTATATTGTGATATACTGAACCATTCCTCTTTGAAAATGTATTCATAATTTTTCTAATTAACTATTAAATATACAAATGTGATTAGGTACAGTGGTGAATACGATACAATAATACAATGCAGCAAGTAGCTTTTATTAAAACAAGCTGAATAAATTTCTCTCTTCAATAACTTGTAGCTTTTTACACTTTGTTTAATGTAGCAATCATCTTATTCAATATTTCCTTAACCTTCTGTATTATATCTTCAGGGTATTGATTTCCTCTGTCTGAATAAGACTGGCACTTAAATTATTTTGCCTTGGGGTTATATTTGTTATTACTGCACTAATACTATAAAAATGCTGACAATGTCACAGGGTTATTACTGAACCTAAGAAAAAGAAAGGGATTCAACCCAGACAAGACGGAGTGGCTGTGGGTCTTACCTCCCAAGGACAATTCTATCTGTCACTGGTCTCCTCAGAGAAGGTTCGCAACTTGGGCGTCCTCCTCGACCTACAGCTCACATTAGAGAAACATCTTTCAGCTGTGGCGAGGGGGGCGTTTGCCCAGGTTCTCCTTGTACACCAGTTGCGACCCTACTTGGACCAGGAGTCACTGCTCACAGTCACTCATGCCCTCATCACCTCGAAACTCGACTACTGTAACGCTCTCTACATGGGGCTACCTTTGAAAAGTGTTCGGAAACTTCAGATCGTGCAGAATGCAGCTGCGAGAGCAATCATGGGCTTTCCCAAATATGCCCATGTTACACCAACACTCCTCAGTCTGCATTGGTTGCTGATCAGTTTCCGATCACAATTCAAAGTGTTGGTTACGACCTTCATGGCACCGGACCAGATTATCTCAGGGACTGCCTTCTGCTGCACGAATCCCAGCGACCAGTTAGGTCCCACAGAGTGGATCTTCTCCGGGTCCCGTCAATTAAAGAATGTCACTTGGCGGGACCCAGGGGAAGAGCCTTCTCTGTGGCGGCCCCGGCCCTCTGGAACCAACTCCCCCCAAAGATTAGAATTGCCCCCACCCTCCTTGCCTTTCACAAGCTGCTTAAAACCCACCTCTGCCGTCAGGCATGGGGGAATTGAGACCCTCTTCCCCCTAGGCCTTTACAATTCTATGCATGGTATGTATGTATGTATGTTTGGTTTTTTTATATTAATGGGCTTTTAATTATTTCTAACATCAGACTACTATTGTACACTGCTTTATTGTTGCTGTTAGCCGCCCCGAGTCTCCGGAGAGGGGTGGCATACAAATCCAATAAATAAATAAATAAATAAATTTGATAAAAACTATCCTGTTTAACCAATTTACAAAGCTTGCTTAGTCATTCTTCACATTGCTCAATGTTTGGAATAATTGATTTAGGGTTTGGTCTGGTTTGGGCCTACCAATAGCAGTGGTCACCAGTGATTCAGAAAACCGGGAGTGGCAGCAGGGTGAGACTCTGTTCACCTGCCATTTTCTTGTTCTTAACCCTCTGTACACATGTGCAGAGGGAGAAAAAGTGTGCATGACAATGGCGCGCATGCAAAGCATGAACTCCCGAACCAGTAAGGAAGGTAAGAAGATTTCACCAATGAATTGATTCCACATTCCACTCGATTTCTTGATGAAAGTCATACTGATCTGAAAGACCTAATGTTCTGAATTGGGAAGAAAGAAAAACAGAAGCCGTCTCATTATCAAGCAAGGCTTTTAAATTCTGCCTTAACATTGAAATATATAGCTCAGTACTTCTTTTCTTTAACAGCAGCAGAAGGAACTGCATTTACTTTGCCTATATTTCAAAGCCACTGATGGGCTTTGAAGCAGAAATTGAAGCTACCCGATCTGGGTTGCAAAAAATCTGGATGATAAATTTCTCCATATTCAAATACAGTGGTACCTCTACCTAAGAACACCTCTACTTATGAACTTTTCTAGATAAGAACCGGGTGTTCAAGATTTTTTTTGCCTCTTCTCAAGAACCGTTTTCCACTTACAAACCCGAGCCTCCGAAACTGTAACCGAAAAAGGTGGGGAGAAGCCTCCGTGGGGCCTCTCTAGGAATCTCCTGGGAGGAAATAGGGCCGGAAAATGTGGGGAGAAGCCTCTGTGTGGCCTCTCTAGGAATCTCCTGGGAGGAAACAGGGCCTCCACCTTCCCTATGGTTTTCCCCAATCGCACGCATTATTTGCTTTTACATTGATTCCTATGGGAAAAATTGCTTCTTCTTACAAACTTTTCTACTTAAGAACCTGATCACGGAACAAATTAAGTTCATTAGAGGTACCACTGTATTATTATATTGATTCTAGATAGTCTCTAGATAAGTCTAGGAACAAAGACAAAGGCAATAGAAGTCTTTTTTTCAGCAACTTCCATTCTTATATTGCCCTTTAGAACAGCATAATTAAGAGTTGAATCCCATGGTTTAGGATTATTGAATGTCTTCTGATGCCTTTGCACATTAAAATGGAAAATAAAATGCTGATCATGCTAAGGATGTGCATTAAGATTCTGCTGCATCCTGAGTCCCAGAATGAACTGAGTTAATTTTGAAAGCTTTTGTGGCTAAGCCAAAATAGGGAGGGTATTTTTGATTGTCCGGCTCTGAATCTATACTTCACCAAAGCATTAGGAGTGCTCTGGCAAACAGAAATACTGATAAGGATAAAGTGATCACATTGTTTTCGCTCTTCCTTGATATCTGTCATGTGGACATATGAAAAGGAAACAGAAGGTGAGTGATCGATACATCTGTTTTCTAAACATGGATCATTTAATCGTGGAGTTTTCATCACAGTGCTTTTTGAGAGATTATGGAGATTTAATTTATGATTTGTTCAAGTCTAGACTTTCTGTTTTTGTTAGATATACCATCAAGGTATGAAAAATTAACTTTTAATTAACAAGAGAATTGTTTCTAGTTTAGATACTTACCTTGTAATTCTTATTACAACTTCTGATTTTTCCTCCCCTAAATCTTTATTTTACATTCCAACCTTTTGACAACCGACTCTTTTCTTTCAAAACAAAGTCTCCTTTCTAGGTATCCTCTTGTACATTTTTATAACTTAACTCAAGAGGTACTTCCTTTTTTATCCCTATGTATAATGTAATTTTTATTTTTCATGGAGCCCTGTTTTCTTTTTAATTTCAGTTGGTGTTTTATTTTAATTTTATTTACATTTTTAAAAAATTGTTTTATTTAAAAAAGAGCCTTGGTGGTGCAGTGGTTAGAGTACAGTGCTGCAAGCTACTTCTACTGATCACCGATTGCCAGCAGTTTGACAGATTGAATCTCAGTAAGCTTAAGGTTGACTCAGCCTTCCATCCTTCCAAGGTCAGTAAAATGAGAACCCAGATTGTTGGGGGCAATATGCTTACTCTCTGTAAACTGCTTAGAGAGGGCTGTAAAGCACTGTAAAGTGGTATATAAGTCGAAATGCTATTGCTATTGCTAATTAAAATAAACACCTAAATAGAGAATAAGATCTGCATGTGGCCCATCCCAGGAAGACTGTATGCATTGAAACCTGTTATCTAAAGGAAGTAAAAAGCTGTATTTGCCATAGTATGCTTCCCTAGGTATCTTGGCCTGCCACACTTTATGCTAGAATACATATTAATGTATTCTTCATTGTGGGAATTTGGGAGGGGGAATTGCATGAGGGTTGGTTGTATGTAGCAATAACAAATTAGACAGTCAAGGTCATTCTTTGTCTTTGCACTCCTGCACCTGCATTGAAGGAGATGGGTGGAATCTGCCAAGTTGGCAGTTCAAGATTGATTAATGTAATGGACTTGGGGGTGTGGGGACAAGAGCTTGAACTTTCAACTGAGTGGAGAAACCTTGGGACTTGAGATTTGGATTTCTCCCAGATGTGCCAACATGGCTTTGTTAATAAATTGGAACTTTGAGGAATACTTTGCCTCAGATTCTGATTTATTTTTCAATGCTATTTGGAATCCTGACAACAGCACTTAGACTTATATACCACTTCACAGTGCTTTACAGCCCTTTCTAGTCGATTTACAGAATCAGCATGTTTCCCCCAACAATCTGGATCCTCATTTTACTTACCTCAGAAGGATGGAAGACTGAGTCAACCTTGAGCCTGGTGAGATTTGAACTGCCAAACTGCTGGTAATTGGCAGTCAGCAGAAGTAGCCTGCAGTACTGCAGTCTAACCACTGTGCCACCACAGCTCTGCAAAATGCATATCAGGTTATATCAGGGGTACCAACTCACATCATCACAGCAGCATCATGTGACATATTGTGATCCCCCCCCATCTTCACTAAATTGGGTGTGAGCATGAAAGTGGCCAGTGTATGGCACATGTAATCCACGGGCTGAAAATTACCCAGCGGCCAATAAGGTCCCACAGAGCTGGCCTTCTCTGGGTCCCGTCGACTAAATAATGTCGTCTGGCAGGACCTAGGGGAAGAGCCTTCTCTGTGGCGGCCCCGGCCCTCTGGAATCAACTTGCCTTTCATAGGTTACTGAAGACCCACCTATGTCACCAGGCATGGGATAATTGAGATATCCCCAGGCTAATACAGTTTATGTATGGTATAACTGAGTTGTATGGTTTTAATGATATGGGTTTTTAGATGTTTTTAAGTATTGGATTTGTCATGTTGTTTATCACTGTTGTGAGCCGCTCCGAGTCTTCGGAGAGGGGTGGCATACAATATTATTATTATTATTATTATTATTATTATTATTATTATTATTATTATTAATTATTGCCCCTGAATTATATTCTGGTTTTGATCCATTACATAAGGGATAGAGAGTTACTCTGTATAATGGTTCTATCATAAATTATTTTATTTTAAAGCAGTCCGTTTGGTAGCAACTATACTAATCCTTTAGCCTCTGTAGACAGTTCACTTTCTCTTGATCTGATGCATCAGCAATATTTAATGAACTGGAATGAAAGTTAATCAATGCAAGGTATAAGTGCCCAATTGAACGAAATCAAAGCTAAACCTAGTGCTATACAGGGGTACATTTACTAAAAGTTAACTGTGGCCTCCTTTTTACCCATTATTAGTTATAAATTCATCTGTTAAAATACATGAATTTATTAAGAAATAGTTTGTCGATATGTAGGAATTGGAGTCTGCTTTGCAAAAGATCTTAAAATTTTTTTGCTTTGCAGAAATCTTAAATAAATTGGTACTGTAGAAGATTTAGTTATTTAATTGAAGTAAGAAATATGATGGTGCTGGTGATTATGATGACGATATTGTGTATTAAAAGTGAGTTGTGTGCCATCAAGTCAAGCTGATGTCAGCAAGCTAACTTGTCTTTAGTATTCACTTAATTCTTCCAACATTAGAATAATTTTCATTTCATATTTTCATAGTGAGCATTTCTAAGCCTTTTTAAATTTCAGCTTTAAAAATTGAGTTGAGTTGTCTGAATACCACAAATTGTTACTATTTTGACCACCGACTTTTATTCCTATTTTCAGAATTTGCCTTCTGCCCATTGATCCCTATGTAGCAACAACATAACCTTTGTGCAGAGGTTAGAGCTATCAGCAGGTAGAAGTTTGCTAATGTTTGCTAAAAGACACACAAACGCACATACACATAGTTAGGATTCCCAAGATGACAGCTTTATGGTCTTTTTGTAAGGTCAGGAAGATGTCTTGAATGGAATAAGTCCTCTTAGTCCTAGAAAAAAAAATAAACTAGTTTTTTCCATTGCTTACAACAGGGGATACATTTATGAAAAAAGTCTATATCTAATGTAGCATCTACATGTAATGCAGTGAACAAATTTGTCTCTCAATCTGCCCTAATGAAACCAGCATATAACTGTTACAAGTACAGTGATCCCTCATTTATCACGGGTACTATGTTCCAGGACTGCCTGCAATAAACGAAAATCTGCAAAATAAGATTTTTTCTCTCTCTCTTTGCCCCACACATTGTCCTTCACTCCGTCTCCTCTCTTTACCTCTCATTTCTCTGCATCCATCTCTCTCTCTCTCTGGGAATCCTCACGAGGGGCTACCGGAAGCTCCGCTCCACACCCAGCAGCAAGGCATCGCTTTGGCAGGGACAAGGCAGGTACGCCGCTGAGTTAGCCTGCGGTCTCTGCCACTGCCACCGCCGCCGGGACTGGCTAACTCAGCTGCAAGCCTTTGAAGCAACCTACCCTCCATTTGTTACTGCTTGGGTTAGGGGAGAAGGTCCAACTCAGGCAAAACCAGGGAGCCCACGCTCCCCCTTCCCCCTATTAGGGAACAGCCAAGAAGCCAGAAGAGGAAGCGAGGCCTCAGCTACCGGAAAAAGAGGCACCCCAGAAATGGCGCCCACACATCCCGCACCAGCCGAGCCTCCCCCTCTCGCCCTGGGGGTGGGGGAGAAGAGGAAGATTTCCTCATTGACTTGCTGTTACTTCCTCACTTCAGCGTGAATCCATCCCAAAGCACCTGCTGCCACAGCTCCTACAGCCATTTCCCACCACAAGCCCCCTTCTTCACTTTCGGCATCTCCAACTCTTTGGGTCTCTGTGCTGGGATGGCTGTAGCAGTCGCCGCCGCCACCCGCGCTCACTTCCAGCTCTTTCAGCAACCCGTGATGCACTGAAGCCGCAAAAGGTGAACCGTGAATAATAATAATAATAGTAATCGTAATCGTAATCGTAATAATAATAATTTATTAGATTTGTATGCCGCGCCTCTCCGTGGACTTGGAGCGGCTCACAACAAAATAACACAGTATAACAAATCTAATATTAAAAAACATTTTAAACCCCAACATTAAAACCATGCAACACAATAATTCCATGCATAAACTACATATGCCTGGGGGTATCTTAATTCCCCCATGCCTGGTGACATAATTAATAATAATAATAATAATAATAATAATAATAATAATAATAATAATAATAATTTATTAGATTTGTAGGCCGCCCCTCTCCGCAGACTCATATTTGGATAAAAAGAACAGCTAATTTACTTAAATATGTAGGAAGGAATAGGAACAATACAAATACATTTTGTAAGGAAAAACAATAATATTAACTGAAAAATAGTTACTGTATTTTTTGGACTATAAGACACACCGGAGTATAAGACGCACCTTGGTTTTTTTGAGAGAAAAATAAGAAAAAAGCTGACTGGCCGGTGGATCGGCCCCCTAGAATAAGCCCAGTCAGCTGTTTCCAGAGGTGAATTTTAGCAACAGGTTCATTGCACCTTGCTTTTTCCCCCCTGTCTCTAAAACCTCCATTTCAGAGCCTTTTTTTCCTCTGAAGCTCCATTTCAGAGAGACTGGACGGGGCTGTATTCAAAGTATAAGATGCACCCAGATTTTCACCCTCTTTTGGGGTAGGGTGCATCTTACACTCTGAAAAATAGAGTATATTTTTATATTTAGAATTAAATTCCAATGACTGAAATAACCCAAAAAGACCGTTGTGAATGACCTATAATCACTCTGTGAGTTTGGAAGTCATTTACATTTTAAAAATAAATAAACAGTGCATCCAGAAGCAATGCACAAACAAACACACAAGAAAACTATATAGTTATATAGAATGCTGGTGAGACCACATTTGGAATACTGTGTTCAGTTCTGGAGACCTCACCTACAAAAAGATATTGACAAAATTGAACGGGTCCAAAGACGGGCTACAAGAATGGTGGAAGGTCTTAAGCATAAAACGTATCAGGAAAGACTTAATGAACTCAATCTGTATAGTCTGGAGGACAGAAGGAAAAGGGGGGACATGATCGAAACATTTAAATATATTAAAGGGTTAAATAAGGTCCAGGAGGGAAGTGTTTTTATTAGGAAAGTGAACACAAGAACAAGGGGACACAATCTGAAGTTATTTGGGGGAAAGATCAAAAGCAACATGAGAAAATATTATTTTACTGAAAGAGTAGTAGATCCTTGGAACAAACTTCCAGCAGACGTGGTAGATAAATCCACAGTAACTGAATTTAAACATGCCTGGGATAAACATATATCCATCCTAAGATAAAATACAGAAAATAGTATAAGGGCAGACTAGATGGACCATGAGGTCTTTTTCTGCCGTCAGACTTCTATGTTTCTATGTTAAAACGCTGCTACATAGAGTGAAATGGAAGTTTTAAAACAGATCTGTTAGTCAATCAGATTTTTTAACCTTGATGGATTGCTTTAATAATACTGTGAGTGAAATCCACAGTACTGTATACCCGACATACTTTCTCTGACTGTCAGGATTTGCTCCTCTCCCCCTTCATAAACTATTCATTTGTAGTTTGTGTATAGTCTTCAAATCCCCCCCACCTTATATAAAAGCAATATGTAGATCAGAATAGGATACAGTAATGCTTGGGGATTTCTGGACAGAGGAGGTTAATTGCCTTGGACTCTGCTTATGGCCATCAACTTGTCTCAGTCCATCACTGATCTATAACCTTACATTCGATCATTGCTTTCTAAACCAGTCCCCTTTCTATAATTAAGCAGTGTGGCTAGAAAATGGCAACTGCAAAATACTTAAGAAAATGAGGTTGATCTCCATTAATATAAAGAGATAATTCCTCTAATTATTATTATTAGTATTTTGCAAAAATTAATTTCAAACAAACATGCACTGGCATTATTAAATGAATTCTTTAGCAATTTTATTTATTTAAGAATATTTAAATGACCATCCAACTCACCCTCAGTGAGTCTGGGTGGCTTACGTGGATAAAATCCCAATACAAAATAACACAAAAAGTAAATTTAGTATCTGGTTTAACTATATATTAAAGGAGTATGTATTAAAGGAGTCTTTGGAGAGGGGCGGCATACAAATCTAAATAATAATAATAATAATAATAATAATAATAATGATGATGAAAAAATATAATGATTTTATTTCTTTTTTTACAAGTTTTTTATTTCATTTTTAAAATAAAAATGACAAATCAATGTGTGAACTGTGTGGTCCCTGGGCGCCATACATTCCAATATATATAAAACCAATCAGATTAAACATTATTATTACATTCAATCAACATGTATTTCTAATAACAATACATATCTATATAAGATTACAATCTATAATTGTTATTATTTTTTTTATAATTGTTTTTAATATTAGATTTGCATTTCTGTATTATTTGTTGTGAGCCGTTCCGAGTCTTTGGAGAGGGGAAGCATACAAGTCTAATAAATTATTATTGTTAAATTATTACTATTATTATTCAATTATTCCACCTATTTCTCATTATTACTTTTATTTTATCAAATAAAATGTATACATTAATATTTCCTTTATTTCTATCACTTATTCTAGCTTTTAATCATGTCATCCTTTATTAAGAAATGTTTTGTTAATGATTTTTAAACTATAACATGTAATAATAGCAACATAGAGGATGTAAGAAACTTTATATGACATTTTATTAAAAAGTGTGATTTTTTTTTAAACAAAATCAAAAATATCTAAATGAAAGCTGTGGATGGAATTACACTGGATATTTCCGTTATTAGTTAGCCTCAGAGGCTTTGTTCATTACAGTTAATCCTTTAATATGAATATATAATCATCTATCATTTTCAGTCCTAGTACACCAGATCATGGCACACATGCCTTTGGATATGTATAATGGAGTCTCCATTTTTCCAAACTTCAGAAAAACCACAAAATAAATTGGGCCTCTATAACAATTTCTATGTCTACCATAACTTATTTTATAAAATAAGAAGAATCTGTTTTGTTTTCATGTTGGCTCTTTGCCCTTCTGGTCTACCACCTTCTGAGGAGTCATTGGCTGGTGGTCTTGAGACTCAATCCTATCTGTCATTACTCACAACAGACCTTAATATCTGAAGCATTTTGAGCAACTTCAAGTTTCCCAAAACCAGTATAGGACTTTAAGTCCAATGCAAACATAAATACTGTAGAGTTTTTGTCAGTTACAGGCCACGCATTAACTGGACACATTCAGTTTCTTTGCCATGAAGGCAAAAAGAGCTCTTTTGAATTTAGTAACATTCTCTCATCTCTTCGCAAGAAACCTGATGGAATAGAAGTGCTATGATCCTGAACCAAGCTGCAGCAATGTTTGTCAAGTAACCTAACCTCTGTCCCAAAGAACTTAATTTAGTTAGCACTCTTAATTGTAGTTTTTGATAAATGCATTAAAGATGCCATTGAGGGGCTGGACAAAGAGCTGAAGAAGCAGTGATAGCTTGCAAAACCTGTTATTCATGTTATCAGACAGACAAATAATCACACCCAATATTCACGGTTGTTTCTTCACAATTCAATCATTTCTAAGTACAGTGGTACCTCTACCTAACAATGCCTCTACTTACGAACTTTTTTAGTTAAGAACCGGGTGTTTAAGATTTTTTTACCTCTTTCCAAGAACCATTTTCCACTTACAAACCCGAGCCTCCAAAACTGTAACTGGAAAAGGCAGGGAGAAGCCTCCGTGGAGCCTCTCTAGGAATCTCCTGGGAGGAAACAGGGCCAGAAAAGCAGGGAGAAGCCTCTGTGGGGCCTCTCTAGGAATCTCCTGGGAGGAAACAGGGCCTTCACCTTCCCTGTGGTTTCCCCAAATGCACACATTATTTGCTTTTACATTCATTCCTATGGGAAAAATTTCTTCTTCTTACAAACATTTCTACTTAAGAACCTGGTCATGGAAAGAATTAAGTTGGTAAGTAGAGGTACCACTGTATTTCAGTCTTCAAAAGGTTGAAATTCAGTTTTGATCCTAGCATACCTGAACTTGAAAAACTTCCTAGATGGCTCTGATTTCAGTGATTTTCAGAGGCAGACATATTTGGCCACTTGAATCAGAAGTTCTGGAGCCTCTGGAACAGTATATTTACATAGATCTTTGTGGTACAGTTCAGCTAACATCTTGTTCTCACATAAAGAATTCCATTCAATACCATAATAAGGGGCTGGTTGGTTAACCTTTACTGCCGGATTGACTAATTTATGGGAAGAAAAACATTGAATGTTTAAGGCAAGAGCTGAAGTTTGTTATGATAGCAAAATCAAAGAGAATAACCCTGGCCTGGTCATGAAGAAGTGAAGAAATAAAAATTTGAAGCTTGAGACTACATTTCATTCCACTTTTATAAATACTTTGCTCTGTTCCTAAAAACAGCTTGCCTGTTAATGTTTGTTCATATGTATGTATGTATCACATGTTTTTGCTGAATTTGAAAATTAAGGGAGACTAGGATGGCCTCATCAGCTAGCCATACCCTCACACTGGGATTTGAACTTGCAGCCTTTGCCTTGTAAGCCAGAGAATTAACCTCTAGGCTACAGTATCTAGTCCCTTCAGCTTTGTACCAAGGAAGGGTTATATGTTTTTTTTTCTGTTGAATGTATGTATATATGCAGGGCTGGGCAGCAGGCAGGATGGGGTGGAACACAGTTCCACCGGTGGAAATGAAGCTGTGTGCCCAGCTCCAGCTGATATCCTCCCTCCCCTCAGATCCTCTTCCTCCTCCTTGGAAAGTGGCAGGGAGATCAGAACTGGCAGAAGTTGCAGGGGGCCCATTTTCTCCTCCCTCTTTTCCCAATCTGATTGGCACCCGTTCGCCTAGTTACCCAGCATGAGGCAGGAAGGAGAGTGCGGGAAACATGAAGCAAATTGACACCCCAGAAAGCGACACTGGTGAGGTTGTAAGTCGAGGACTTAACAGTTCACTTGATCAATGATGATCATTCAAGCCACTCTCACCTGGTCACATGGCCGGCAAGCCACTCCTTCCCAGTCACACGACCATCAAGCCACACCCACAAAATAAGCCACACCCACAGTGTGGCAGTAAAACTTTTGGCTGCCCATTATTGTATTTATGTATGTATGTATACACATATGTATGTATGTACTATATGTAGCAACAGTGGAAAGTAGCATGATAGTATCTTGACATTCTCTGAGCTTGGTTTTGTTTCTACAAATATTTCATTACCAAATTGGGTAGCATTGCCAGTGCTTTGACATATGGGAATGGAATTTGCTGGCTTTCTATGTAAGGCAGCTTGTCCTCTCTGTCTTGATTAGGGTTGTTGTAGTTTGTGTACCTGCTTCTGATCGACCTAGCTGGCTTAATTGGCTGTAATAATTCATCATAGATTGTTTCTGCCTATTGTGCTGGTGTTCTCTTATCTATATGGTGATTGCTGGATGTGTGATAAAGGAGGATGTTCCCAGGCTGTTTGCTTCCTACTTGGCTCTCTGATTCTTTTGCAATGTTTATAGATCAGGTTTTATTGTATACTTCTGTTAATGACTGATTCATCAGAATGTCGGGCTTCTAGGAATTTTCTTACATGTTTGGAATAAGCTTGATCAAAAATTTCTCAGTTGTGTTCATGATTGTGTTTATATATGTGCTGGCTGGGAAATTAAGGAATGTTCATCATGTCTTCAGACTGTTGCCAGCTAGTGTCCATGTGTGTGTGTGCTGCTAAATCAAAACAGGTAGGGGAAAAGCTGTCATTCATAAAAAGCCAGCACCTCCCTTTTGTCAAAGCACTGATGATGGCCCTTAGTTTGGTAACAAAACATTTGCAAGAAGAAAACAAAACACAGCTAAAAAGTACAACATATTTAGGTCATGTTAGCTAAAAGATTATAAAATAAGCAAATCAGTATTTTTGAAAGCTCTAGATGAGTAAAATCTGGTTTAAAAGGAGTAAATTTTACCTATTTGCAATAGGAATTTTTAAAAAAAAACTAATATAGACAAATATCAAGAATTCGAATTAACATACTAAACAAGGCAGGTAGACATGAATAAAACGTGCTTATTAGTTAGTAAAAATAAACAAGATTTCAGTACTCAGATGTGCAATTAGTTTTCAGATAAAGAAATGGAAAACACTTGGTATGGATTTGGCATTTGGAAAACCAGTCTGCTAGTGGTATTTCCACAAAAATAGATAAAATTTCAAAAGGAAACCCTTAAAGCAAGCCAAATGAACAGTTATTTATACCACATAGGGAGAATAGATCTGAAAATCTAGATAAAAAATATTTCAGATCCTAAATCTCAAAGATTAATCCAATTTTCCCACAACACAGCTACCCTCATCATTGTTATTTCAGCTTTTTGAGATAGTCCATATGCAGAGCCAGATGAACAAATTCTATTTTATTGTAAGGTTACATGAACAGAATCTTGCAAGTCTGAAAATACATTTCTCATCTGTCTTTACAGCTGAAGAAACTAGGGAGGATACCTTCTGAAACATTTGCCATGCCCACATTCCTAGTGTGGACTAAGCTGCCTTTTACCGTAGCTGTGTCTCCCAAGGTCATTTCCCTCTGTCTCCCAAGGTCATTTCCTCATGCAACTACATTCCTACATGACATTATACCATTTTTCACATTCCATGTTTTAAATATGGGCCCAAAAATATGCTGTATGAAAATGGAAGATGTAGTAAAGGGACAAAGATTCTGGGAATGTCATAAATTCTAGCAAATGTTTGAAACTTCAGCAAAATAGATTTAGATAAGGTTGATTTCCTGGTATTGGAAGTACATTTTTGTAATATCAAGATGGTCCTGTATCCATCCCATGCCATCTTCCAGGCTATTTTAAAACATAAGTAGGTAGCTGGTGACTCCAAAGCGATCTGTAGCTCAATAAAATGGAGGTGTGATCCCTCAAAAACAAAAACAAACAAAATCAAGAAGAATAAGAAAAAGCATAATGCAGCTTCATCAACCAAGAAAAAATTCACAAGGAGAGTGGGAGAAAACTTTGTAAACATCACAATGAGTACTGCTTTACCCATTCAACGCCTGGTGCACCAGTTGCGGCCCTATCTGGATCGGGAGTCACTGCTCACAGTCACTCACACCCTCATCACCTCGAGGCTCGACTACTGTAATGCTCTCTACATGGGGCTATCTTTGAAAAGTGTTCGGAAACTTCAGATTGTGCAGAATGCAGCTGCGAGAGCAATCATGGGCTTCCCTAAATATGCCCATGTCACACCAACATTCCGCAGTCTGCATTGGTTGCCAATCAGTTTCTGGTCACAATTCAAAGTGTTGGTTATGACCTATAAAGCCCTTCACAGCACCGGGCCAGATTATCTCCGGGACTGCCTTTGCCGCACAAATCCCAACGACCAGTTAGGTCCCACAGAGTTGGCCTTCTCTAGGTCCCATCAACTAAACAATGTCGTTTGGCGGGACCCAGGGGAAGAGCCTTTTCTGTGACAGCCTCGGCCCTCTGGAACCAACTCCCCCCAGAGATTAGAATAGCCCCCACCCTCCTCACCTTTCGTAAGCTCCTCAAAACCCACCTTTGCCGTCAGGCATGGAGGAACTGAAATATTCTTTCCCCCTAGGCTTCTACAGTTTATGCATGGTATGTTTGTATGTATGATTGGTTTTATAACAAGGGTTTTTAGCTGTTTTAGTATTGGATTTCTACATGCTGTTTTTATCACTGTTGTTAGCCGCCCTGAGTCCACGGAGAGGGGTGGCATACAAATCCAATAAATGAATGAATGAATGAATGAATGAACGAACGAACGAACGAACGAACGAACGAACAAACGAACGAATGAATGAATGAATGAATGAACAAACAAACAAACAAACATCATCATTCCATCCATTCGCTGGCAAAAAGTTGCCTACCCCAATTTAGAAAACGGGACTTCAGAAAGAGTTTTACCAAGGGTTCAGAAGGGCCTTATGGTTAGCCCTCTTTTAATGCCATCCTTCCAAATGTTCTGATTGAAATATACCCTCTCATATCCTGCCATGATGCTTTATTGTGGAAGAGAGAAGGGGGAGTTTCTGGGGAAAGATGAGTGAAGAACACCCAGAGTGTATACCAAAAGTATATAATCTTAGCAAGGCATCCAGCTAAAGCAAGCAGACATCTATATTGGGCAGCAGCTGGGCAGATGATAAGTTTAGTAGCAAAACCAAAGACATCATTTCATGTTGCATAGAGAAAGCAATGATAAAACGCTTCTCTATTTTGAACCCCCTCTCCCCACATAGATGAGGTAGAGAATGTAATTCTGGATGATGGGTTCCCTCAACTGATATGGAACTCAACCTGCCACTGGGGAGGGCAGTAATGTGTTTATAATGCAACTAGATTAAAGCCTCTGGGACATCTAGTGTAGGAAAAGAAAATCTGAAGCTGTCAAGATAGAATTACAGTAGAAATTTGGAATGTAAGAAGCACTGATGTGGCAAAGCTCAAAACTGGTGAAAATTGTTAATGTACAGTCAATTTACGCCATCTTAGGCATCCTTGAATTGAGATGGATTTGAAACTAGACACTTTCGTACTATTTGTTATTCGTGGCTTTAAACATAAAGAAGGATGGCCTGCCTTTCATGGCCAAGAAGGATATAACAAAAACACTTCTTGGATATAATATAATCAATGACCAAATGGCACCAATTAGATTTCACTGATAACTCTTTGATACAATGAGTACTCATGTTTTTGTTCCAGATAACAGAGGGAGGGAGGGAGAGAGAAAGAGAGAAAGAGAGAAAGAGAGAAAGAGAGAAAGAGAGAAAGAGAGAAAGAGAGAAAGAGAGAAAGAGAGAAAGAGAGAAAGAAAGAAAGAAAGAAAGAAAGAAAGAAAGAAAGAAAGAAAGAAAGAAAGAAGAGTGTGATGAGTTTTATGGTCAGGTTCAATCTCAATTGATAAAATATATAAGTGAGATGTGCTGTTTGTAAGATACTGGAATGGAAAGTTGGAAATAGTCAGAAGGAAAATACAGTTGGACTGCATAGTTATTATGGTGTGTGGAAATAACCTTGGGAGATGACTATGGATATACTCAGTCATCCAGGTCATAATTGTCCTAAAGGTGCTTTTTCAAGAGGACAAGAGCTGAAGAAGCTTCTTAGATGAGAAGCGAAACATCTTCAAAGAAAAACAAGAACGTCTAGTTGCCTCTTGAAAAAATCACCTTTGGGACGACCTTGGGAGATGGGAGAATGAAATGTTGTCGTGGGAATGGAAATGGATGAGAAGGCATAGCCTGCAGCTACAGTACATTATAGGTTAAAAAAAGAAGGGAACCTCCTTAGCATATCAGGCTGAAATGGCATAAGATTTATATTACCAGACTTGAAAGATTAATATCAGCCTTCCAGGTAGGAAACATGACCAGATGAGCTAATTCTCTTTATTGTAAAGCTCACTAACAGAATCTTTCAAACTAAATAACACAAATTTTACATGCAAATTTACAGTCATCATGCGAATGTTAAGTGCTCTTATTTCATAAATGCAACTCCAACAATAATACATATGCATACACAAATAAACAAGTACATGTACAAGTGCAAAATTTGTACAACCAAATACGTATTCTACAATATAACCTTGGGAATCATCACTTATAAAATCTGATTTTTATCAGTATTCTTACATATTAATAAAAATTGAATCTCCTTATAATGCCCTTGGTTAAAGGATTGTAATCAGGAGCTGATTGCTCATACCTCTTGCTACCGGTGAGCTGTGCGCACAGAATGGGGAGTCTCGTGTGCATGCACACTACATGCGTGTGCATGAATCCCCAGAGTGATTTTGTTTCCACACATGCGCAAGAAGTGAAAACACACTAAAATCTCATGAGGGAACATGCGCGTGAATGAGATTTTTGGCGATTTTTTTGCTTCTGTGCATACGCAAAAGCAGAAAAACCCCATCTTCTCATGTGATTTTGGATCTGTGCATGCGCAGGAAGCAAAAAATACAAAAAATTAAAGAAAAAAGATGGTGGCGTCTGAAGGACCGGCACTGGAGGGGTTGCATGCAAATTGCTCAATCTGGCAGCTGCAACTGGAGCACAGTTACCTACTGCACCGGTAGCATCCCGTCCCTGATTGTAATCCACTTTGTTCAATTTGCTTTCACAATCCCTCTCCTTTTAAAAATACTTTGCATATTAGCACTTATACTTTGCATATTAGCATTTAGCATTTATACTTTGCATATTAGCATTTAGCATTTATACTTTGCATATTAGCATGTAGCATTTATACTTTGCATATTAGCATTTAGCCTTTAGCCTTCACAGTGCTTTCCAACCCTCTCTAAGCGGTTTACAGAGCGTGAGCATATTGCCCCCAACAATCTTGGTCCTCATTTTACCGACTTTGGAAGGATGGAAGGCTGAGTCAACCTTGAGCCTACTGAGATTCTATCTGCCAAACAGCTGGCAGTCGGTGATCAGCAGAAGTAGCTTGCAGTACTACACTCTAGTCTAACCATTGCACCACCAAGTCATATACTGTCTGTCTGTACTTCATTTACAGAGGTATCATTTACAGAGGTATAATTCTTAAATTTCAATGTAAAACTGTTCATGTTGCCAAGATTTATGAACACTTTAAATTTTAACTTTCCCATTACATACTTTGTTTGGGCTAAACCACAGGATCCCCGGTAGAAACTTTCAGAATGCATTTTTACATGGCATTAAAAATGTATGTTAGCTTCTTTCGTGGTATTTGTGTTCAGTTTCAATTGTTTGCAATGCCTGGTGTTGCAATACATTCTCATGGTAGAAACTCATTTAAAACTGAAGGAGGGCTAGGTTCCAAGGGCATTTATTTTGCTTGATGTAGGTGGTTACTAATGATGACAAGAGGCTTCCTTATTCGCTTATTTGGGATATGCATGTCAACCACAACACATTGTTATAAAAGAATGTATAGTTATGTACTAGTAATATAATTTAGCCCCTTCGTGGATTACTGTACTGCCTTGTCATGGCAAAGGGGCTTGCAGAGCACATAATGAGAAAGGCGGAGCTAGATGAATCACAAATTGGAATTAAGATTGCCGGGAGAAATATCAACAACCTCAGATTTGCAGATGATACCACTCTAACAGCAGTTGGCCTAAGGAGGGTAGTGAAAAAGTTGGCTTGAAACTCAACATTAAGAAAACTAAGATCATGGAATCCAGCCCTCTCAATTCCTGGCAAATAGATGGGGAACAAATGGAGGTTAGAGACAGATTTTATTTTCCTGGGCTCCAAGATCACTGCCAATAGGGAATAGAGTCAAGAAATTAAAAGACACTTGCTCCTGGAGACAAAAGCTATGGCAAACCAAGACAGCATACTAAAAAGCAGAGACATCCCTCTGCCAACAAAAGTGTGTATAGTCAAGGCTACTTTGACCACCTAGTGAGAAGGAAGGACTCACTAGAGAAGAGCCTAATGCTGGGAACGATTGAGGGTAAAAGAAGAAGGGGAGGACAGAGAATGAGGTGGCTGGATGGAGTCACTGAAGCAGTCGGTGTGAGATTAAATGGACTTCAGTGAGTGGTAGAGGACAGGAAGGTCTGGAGGAATGGTGTCCATGGGGTTGCAATGGGTCGGACACAACTTCACAACTAACAACAACAAAATATAATTTATCTCTCTATCCTAATATTTCCAAATAATTAGGGTAGTCTTGGCAACAAAATTGATAATTCTTATAAAAATATGTAATGATAATAATAATAATGGAAGTCACCAAACAGAAGAGAGAATTGGTAAATTTGTAAGTATCTCTATGATTATTAAAATATATTTTCTTATAATATTGCATTCCACTAACATTTGTTCAGCAATTTTGGGAGCATTAGTCATTCATATTTCCTAGTAACCTATTTTCAAGTTTGAAAGTTCTGATCTCAAAATAGTCTTTGGTGATAACAATTTTTCTATTATTATCACTCGGCTGCTTGGATAACAATGTCATTGGAGCTAAATATATGATTGTATCTTATTATAAAGCTTTAAAATGTTACTGAAATTTTGTCAAATAAAACCATAAGAACGATTTTCTATTGCCATACCACCTATTGCTAATTTAAAGGGATTAAATTTAAGATGGTAAAATTCTGTGATTGATGATATAAACATAACTTTTACCCAATTTATGTTTCTTTCAGTTATGGATCTATCTCAGTATTTCATTATAGTTGAAATAAAATAATTTTGAGATACATTTTGCTTAAAATGTGTTAAAAAATGGAGATTAATTTCAATAATACAATAAAAATAATACATTAATATTGCAATACTAGAACAATATAATCTTCACAATTTATGAAATTAATAGTTTTATTAATTTAGAATGGGAATGAATAATGCATAGTCTTTTAGATGTTTCAGGCTAAGTTCTCTAAAGATTGATGGAAATTCTAGTTCAGGGATATCTGTAAGGCCACATTTTTTTATTTAAAGCATATCAAAACAAATGTGTGTAACACGAAGTCATTTAATCATATAAAAACACAATAAATATCAACATTATATTAATATTATGTCATTCATTCAATTACTATTAAGAGGCAGGAGGATTAAAATAGCTGGCTCAAAGCACAACCAGTAACAAAGAGGAAAAATGCATAAATAATTTTCCCCAAAGTCCGGTATGCCCTTTTCATAATTCTAAATTATAAAGATGCTAATTAAGAAGTAACTATAATAAAAAAGTGAAATGCATTAATTATCAATAAATGTAAAACTGGTTTATGTCGACAGTGAAATAACTGTCAAGCAAGAAAGATCAGGTCTACACAAGAAGGACCAATTAAACTGATTTTTATTTTTTTTGCTAAGCAGCTCATTCACAGGAGTCTTCTGAACCAAGGGTTAGAACCTGTTTGGAATTTAATAAAGGGAGTTGGGCTTAGTCCGCTTGTGGCTACATAGGAATTTTAGGGCAATGATAACGAACCTTTTTGACACTGAGTGCCCAAACCGGAATGCGTGTGCATGCATTGGAGTGCTGGAAACCCGAACTGGTCTTCTGGTTTCCAGCATAGAAACATAGAAACATAGAAGACTGACGGGAGAAAAAGACCTCATGATCCATCGTCTGCCCTTATACTATTTTCTGTATTTTATCTTAGGATGGATATATGTTTATCCCAGGCATGTTTAAATTCAGTTACTGTGGATTTACCAACCACGTATGCTGAAAGTTTGTTCCAAGGATCTACTACTCTTTCAGTGAAATAATATTTTCTCATGTTGCTTTTGATCTTTCCCCAGCCAGCCAGCTGCTCTTCATATGTGCTGGAGCACCAGAAACCTGAAGACCAGCTGGTGGCGCATGCATGCCTGTTTTGGGAGGTGGTTTTTTGACTGTTTTTCAGCGCTCCGGGGCCCATGAAGACTAGCTGGCTGGCACGCATGTGCACGCCAGAAACCAGAAGAGTAGTTGGCGATGGTGCACTTGCCCACCGAGAGAGTTCTGCATGCCACCTCTGACACAAGTGCCATAGGTTCGCCATCATCATTCTAGATGGATTCCTCTTTTAACTGCCTCCAGGTTTTTCCTCCCCTTCTCTTATAATTTTTGGTTAATAGGAAAACAATTCTTCTTTATCTTGATTTTGGGTCATTTTAAGAGCATGTAAGTGCAGCTATTTAACAAGAACTTGGAAATAGCCCTGGTATTTACTAACAGCCAGTGAAGGGCTACCAAATTTTTTACTACCACATTGTGAGCGTGGCTTATGCAGGACGCCCTGCATTTTCTTTCAACATGTTTCAGTGCAAATTGGGTGCTCTGGGGTGAAGCTCCATTTTCGCAACCCCACTGCATTCTCCCCCATCTGGGCAGTACCCACCCCTGCTAACAGCTTTCCATTAAGTATAAATAAAGCATAATTTGTCTTTCTGAGATCAGCCTAATCCTTTATTTTTAAAATGAGTTGACACAACATATAATTTACTGCTATCAATAGCATATATTTTTATTTCATTTGGTAACTTGTACAACCTTTGAAAAACATTTTAGCAGCAGATTCACATTTTGAGCCCAAATGAGTTTATTTGCCTTTGATGCCATTATGGCAGTGTTTCCCAACCTTGGCAACTTGAAGATATTTGGACTTCAAGTTGCCAAGGTTGGGAAACACTGCATTATGGTACTACTATAAAGTTATGACTTGTAATGTGTTACATCCGTGTCTGTTCCTCATCATGTTGATGTCTGAATGACAAGGCCTGCATCATGACATTACAACGCAAGCTCTGTTCTTTTGTACTGTATTGCAGCATCGTACACAAGTATTTAAAGTGATAGAATATACACTACAAAGTAATGGATGCACATTTCATCACCTGCTCTCCACCTATGATATGGTGTTGCTGATCACGTACTGCGGCCTTTAAATAGCATTGCAACAAGTAATACAAGTATTTAAACCTTTTTTAAAAATATGTGCAATGCTTTGATTTTGTTGTCATTGCATTTCAATTTTCTGGGTTTAGAGAAAAATATACTATCCTGTAAATGTTTACATTTAAAATCAACCAAATTTTGTCAATATTTCCCCTGGAAATTGAAGATGCATATATCACTCTGTTAAGACAATACTATCTAATTAGGATCTAACTTTAAAACTTTTTGTATGTAGCAGCAAAATATTTAAAATATGTGCATGTATGTCCAGAGTATGCTACTTATAATACGATTGCTGCAGATAGCTTTTTATGGAAAACAATTAACTTCCAAGTTAAAGTCAAGAGGGTGATATTGACTTCTAAAATCCTGGGGCCAGGATAATTTAAATTACTGATGCTTTATTTGGTTTAAATACAGCTTTCAGTGCCTACCAGGCAGAGGTATCATTTAAATATCTTTGAAAATAGCATCTCTAATCTAAATTGCTGGTGGCTGCACATTTTCTTCTATAGCAGGTGATTTTTTAAAATTGCACCTTTATTTTTATAAATAAGGTAGCAAACATCTCTCTTTTTATGGGTTTTTGAGGTTTTTAGACGTTAAATTAATTAATTGGATCTAAGATACTGTATACTGTTTATTATATATTGTAAGCCGCCCCAAGTTCTCGGAGTGGGGCGACATAAAAGTCAAACAAACAAACAAGCAAACAGACACACACACACACACACACACACACACACACATACATAATATGCCTTCCTCCTATTTCCCCCCAAAACAATCCATCCTGTGAGGTGAGTTTGGCTGAGAGAGAATGACTTGGCCACAGCCAACCGACTGGCTTTCATGCCTAAAATGGGACTAGAATTCATAATTTTCAGTTTTCTAGCCTGGATTCTTAACCACTAGACTAAATCAGCAGTCACTAATAAGCTTTAGGATCCAGGGCTGTGTGTATGGAGGAAGTACACTCTCTCTCATATATCTAGTGTAATGAAAAGAAGGACCAGGGGAGACATGATAGCAGTGTTCCAATATCTCAGGGGCTGCAACAAAGAGGAAGGAGTCAAGCTATACTCCAAAGCATCTAAGGGTAGAACAAGAAACAATGGGTGGAAACTAATCAAGGAGAGAAGTAACCTAGAACTAAGGAGAAATTTCCTGACAGTTAGAACCATTAATCAGTGGAACAACTTACCTCTAGAAGTTGTGAATGCTCCAACACTGGAAGTTTTTAAGATGATGTTGGATAACCATTTGTTTGAGGTGGTGTAGACTTAGATTTAGATTCCTGTCTAAGCAGGGGGTTGGACTAGAAGACCTCCAAGGTCCCTTCCAACTCTGTTATTCTAAATTTAATCTAAATCATATCATCCTTCCTGCTTTTTTGGAAACATGTTTACAACATGTTCAGGAAAACACAGAACAATTATTACAGCATAAGATATTGTATCAATATTTCTGGTGCAGCAAGAATTCGGTGGTCTTACAACTTGGAAAGAAGGACCATATGATCAGAGAAAAACAGCATGAATGAAACAATAGCATATCTTTTCTCAAAATATTGTATAGCCAGGAACTGGCTTACAAGGCATATATATGATTATAGATGCTCAATTTATTTACTTTTTTCTTTGAAAATATATCAACTTCCTGTATTAAAATACTACTTGCTCCATAGTTTGCTGATTGCAGATTTGAAATGGTTGACCAATGAGGACATTTGGAATTTGGAAAGCATACTGTCAGTATTTTACCAAATAATTATAATCAATTCATTCCCTTTGTTATTACTGGGCACTAAAGAAACGTTGATTAGTTAAACAGTGCATGTATCAAGATGACAAAATATAAAGAAACAATATATCAAGTATTGAAACAAGATAACCTCTGGTAGAATACATGCATTTTGAAACACAAAATTTAACAAAAATATTTATGGTAGAATAAAAAAAACTTTTATTCATCTTATCATGCAATAAAATACCCAACGCTTGCATTTTCTCTGTATTGTCATGTACTGCTTGTTTTCTAGAAGACTAAGTTTGCTAGACCATCTTGATTCATGACAATAGCTCACTAAAATGAAAATAAAAATAAAATTTAATGGGATGTCACAGAAAATGCTGAAAACTATTTTTAGGCCATGCACAATTGTATATTATAAAAAATAATCAGAAATTATTTGAAACATCACATTTTCACTTGATTTAGCAATGGCATAAATGATAGAATCAAAAGTCCTACCTGATCCCAAATCTACAAACAAAATAAACAAACAAAAACTAAACACCCAATCCATCCGACAGAAAATAAAAGAGAATATACTACTGAAATTCACATACCCATAACAGCAACTATGTGTTTTCAAAGAATGTACTTTGAGAAACATTTCCTTAAAATATGCATCAGGAAAAGTGCTTGTCAAAATAATAATAATAATGGATTTGGTTTGGGTTTTTTTTTTTATAAACACATCTTGACCATAGGCCTGGTTATTAATATAGATGGAAGTCTGCCTTTATGGATCAGTGCTATACATGGGACCAAGAAGTATGGTATATAACCTGGAAAACCTAATAGATTTGTTCCTAAAAGTAATCAGGAGTTGAGCTAGATTTGAAAGATACTTTCTGAATTTTGAGCTTGGTTGTTTGCTTGCAGACATGGTGTTTTTATTCAGTTAACTTCATTAACACAAAATCTATTACCTGAATTTTAGAATTTGCTACTACTTCCCAATAATATTTCAAATTAAATGAGCTGTCAGAAAAGGTTTGGCATAACTATCTAGGAAGCAAATTATCTTGGTCATACTTTTTTTCCTATCGTAAGCAGCAGTCAGACTGATAGAAATGGAAATTTATATCATTTTCTTGTTATTTTGGAGAAGACAATATGAATTTGGTAGTTTACTTTACATAACAGAATTGATACTGCCTTTCTATTGTATAAGTTCTGCAAAAAACATAGGTCCTGAAAATTAATAAAGACATCTTTATATCCTTTATATAAAGGCAACCCCTCAATAAATATAGACTAAACCTTAAAAAGCAGGCAAATAATAAGTGTGGTAAAACAAGAACATACTATTTGACATTGAGTGGTCTTAGCTAAAAACAACCAAACAGAATCTACACACTAAGAGGCTTTTCATAGCTTCATCTATGTCAAACATATAACAAAGATGGTTAGATGAAAGCACCTTTGGGAAAGCTGTGTTGCCATCAACATGGCCTTCTTCATACTGATCAATATCCTCTCACATCTGAACTTACTAGAGAGTAACTTCTGTGGCCAATCAAATACAAATTCTAAAGAAATGTTGTTTAGTGGCATCTGACACTACCTGGAGAATAACATAGCACATGTCATAGAATAGCGTTTCTTAAAATATAGTCCTAGGATCCTCTCAGGGATCCTCAAAATCTTTATTTTTAAAATAAATTATTTACCAGCCTATATTGAAAAATAATACAATAATAAAACCCCATCAAACAATTGTAAGAAGTGGTAGTTGCAACAAATGCATCAATTTCAAATACTGTATTGATAAATATAACCCATACAAACAAAAGCTCTTTGGGGCTCCTCCATAATTTTTAAAATTGAGAATTTGTCCTGAGAGGAAAAAATGTTTAAGAAACACACGGACATACAATAATCTATGTTGTTCATCCATGAGGCATGTTTTATACTTTTTTAACTTGATATTTTACCAGTAGGAAATCCTAAAATAAAATATGCAAGATTCTAAAACAATTTTCAGGCAGAGGCATAACAAAAAGTGGCATAGAAAAGCAATAAGCAATCTATGAACAATGACTTTTCAAAGTTAGTATTTTAAAATGTTTGGGATGGAGCGTTTGATTTGATACTGAAAGTAAAGTAAAGATACTGAAAGTAAAGTAAAGTAAATCTTATTATGATTCTGAATGTACCATAATAAAGTAAATGTTTAAGTTACTGTATAAATATGTAATATGTTAAAATAGAATTCATTCTATTCTATTCAGAGAGTTATTGTTAATGGCGAGTATTCTGAGCAGAGACAGGTTACAAGCGGTGTGCCACAAGGGTCTGTTCTGGGTCCTATTCTTTTTAATATGTTTGTGAGTGACATAGGAGAAGGTTTGGTAGGGAAGGTTTGCCTATTTGCTGATGACTCTAAAGTGTGCAATAGGGTTGATATTCCTGGAGGGGTCTGTAATATGGTAAATGATTTAGCGTTACTAGATAAATGGTCAAAGCAATGGAAACTGCAGTTTAATGTTTCCAAATGTAAAATAATGCACTTGGGGAAAAGGAATCCTAAATCTGAGTATTGCATTGGCAGTTCTGTGATAGCAAAAACTTCAGAAGAGAAGGATTTAGGGGTAGTGATTTCTGACAGTCTTAAAATGGGTGAGCAGTGTGGTCGGGCGGTAGGAAAGGCAAGCAGGATGCTTGGCTGCATAGCTAGAGGTATAACAAGCAGGAAGAGGGAGATTGTGATCCCCTTATATAGAGCGCTGGTGAGACCACATTTGGAGTACTGTGTTCAGTTCTGGAGACCTCACCTACAAAAAGATATTGACAAAATTGAACGGGTCCAAAGACGGGCTACAAGAATGGTGGAAGGTCTTAAGTATAAAACGTATCAGGAAAGACTTAATGAACTCAATCTGTATAGTCTGGAAGACAGAAGGAAAAGGGGGGACATGATCGAAACATTTAAATATGTTAAAGGGTTAAATAGGGTTCAGGAGGGAAGTGTTTTTAACAGGAAAGGAAACACAAGAACAAGGGGACACAATCTGAAGTTAGTTGGGGGAAAGATCAAAGGCAACATGAGAAAATATTATTTTACTGAAAGAGTAGTAGATCCTTGGAACAAACTTCCAGCAGACGTGGTTGGTAAATCCACAGTAACCGAATTTAAACATGCCTGGGATAAACATATATCCATTGTAAGATAAAATACAGGAAATAGTAAAAGGGCAGACTAGATGGACCTTGGGGTCTTTTTCTGCCGTCAGTCTTCTATGTTTCTATGTTTCTATGTTTCTATTCTATTCAAGTACAGTATCTTATCTAAACAATATTATAAACTCCTGCTATACTCTCTTATTCTCTTATCAGTTACCATTCATGGATACAATGTAATTATACTTAATTAAGAGTTCATGGATATAATTTAATATTGTTGTTGTTATGTCAGTTGTCTAAATGTGACTTTTTTGCTTGGTATGTTATTAAGCTTTCAGATTACTAACATGCAATAACCATGTTGCTCCGCTTGCTCATTGAACTTTGCAAGCAGATTGCAAAAAGTATTCACTGGCAAGCACTTACATTAAAAAATTGTATGAATCCAATAGCAGAGAGGGATTTCTGCACTAGTGTTATTCATATTTGATTGGCTCAGTTTTATAATTGACTAGGCAGGTACTGGCTACAGTACCATCCTACAGTCCACAACTGCCCTTAAAAATGGCTTTTTTTGGGGGGGGGGTACTGTGCTAGAATGCAATTTGCTAGTTCTATGCAAATACAAGTAATAACTAGCATTCAGCATGGGTTTGTTAAAAACAGATCATGCCAAGCCAATCTTATTTCAATTTTCAACATAGTAACTAGATTAATAGACCAGCAAAATACTGTGGAGATAATACACTTAGGCAAGGTATTCAACAAAGTAGACCACAACCTACTTCTTCGTAAGCTACAAAATAGTGGGATAGCTCTATCATCAGATGGATTCACAACTGACTGACAAACTGCACTCAACGAGTAATCCTTAATGGGTCTATGTCTTCATGGAGAGAGGTAAGCAGTGGGCTACCACAAGACTCCGTCTTAGGCTCAGTACTCTTCAATATCTTCATAAACAACTTAGATGAACTTACCAAATTTGCAGATGACACTAAACTGGCAGGAATAGCTAACACCCTAAAAGATAGTCTCAAGATCCAGACAGATCTTGACGGACCTGAACAATGGATCCTATCTAACAAGATGAAAGTGAATGTAAAGTAAAGTCTTACACTTAGGTTAGAAAAAGTACATATGTAAATTGGATGAAACCAGGATTAATAGCAATGTGAGAGGAATCCTGGAGTCCTAATTGGAATCCTAACCAGATAAATATGAGCCAGCATTGTACAGCAGCAGCCAAAAAACCCAATGCAATCCTAAACTGCATTATCAAGGGAACAATCAAGATCAAATGAGATACTAATACCACTCTATAAAGCCCTAGTAAGACCACACCTAGTGTACTGCATTCAATTTTGGTTACCACACTATAAAAAAGATGTCAAGACTCTAGAAAAAGTACAAAAGAGAGCAACCAGGATGATTAGGGTACCAGAGACTAAAACATATGAAGAATGGTTGCAGGAACTGGGCCTGGCTAGTCTAGTGAAGAGAAGGACCAGGGGAGACATTATAGCAGTGTTCCACTATTTGAGGGACTGTTGCAGAGGGGAGGGGGTCAAGATATTTTCCAAAGCACCTGAAGGTCAGACAAGGCATAATGGTGGACACTGATAAAGAGAGATTCAACTAGAAATATGGAGGAACTTTCTGACAGTGAGAACATTCAAGTGATGGAACAGCTTGTCACCGGAAGTTGTGGGAGCTTCATCAGTTGAGACTTTCAAAAGATTGGACTGCCATTTGTCAGAAATAGTGTAGGGTCTCCTGCTTGAGGGGATAAAGGTGGGTTTGGAATAGATCACCTATACAGTCCCTTCCAACTGTTAAATCTGAAAGTCAAAACAGTTCTGTTAATACAGTTGTTTTACTGTCACTTTGCTTTCTTGTTATCATTTTAATGGCTTCTGCACATTCTTGATTATTATTATGTATGCTGCCCAAAGTCACTAAATGGAAAAGGCAGCTATGCAAATGATTAAAGTAAACTTATCTAATCTATCTGATATCATATACAATAATTTTGAAAACTAATGGCCAACCCATTGGCTGATTTTTGGTGGCTTGTAAACATGAAAACAATGCCTTTCCCTTGTCTTTGGCAATCGCCACACTCAAATAGCCAGTCTGGTGAAGAGAAGGACCAGGAAGTGACATGATAGAAACATAGAAACATAGAGTCTTCGGAGAGGGGCGGCATACAAATCTAAGTAATAAATAGAAGTCTGACGGCAGAAAAAGACCTCATGGTCCATCTAGTCTGCCCTTATACTATTTTATGTATTTTATGTTAGGATGGATATATGTTTATCCCAGGCATGTTTAAATTCAGTTACTGTGGATTTATCTACCACGTCTGCTGGAAGTTTGTTCCAAGGATCTACTACTCTTTCAGTAAAATAATATTTTCTCATGTTGCTTTTGATCTTTCCCCCAACTAACTTCAGATTGTGTTCCCTTGTTCTTGTGTTCACTTTCCTATTAAAAACACTTCCCTCCTGAACCTTATTTAACCCTTTAACATATTTAAATGTTTCGATCATGTCCCCCCTTTTCCTTCTGTCCTCCAGACTATACAGATTGAGTTCATTAAGTCTTTCCTGATACGTTTTATGCTTAAGACCTTCCACCATTCTTGTAGCCCGTCTTTGGATCCGTTCAATTTTGTCAATATCTTTTTGTAGGTGAGGTCTCCAGAACTGAACACAGTATTCCAAATGGGGTCTCACCAGCGCTCTCTACAGCGGGATCACAATCTCCCTCTTTCTGCTTGTTATACCTCTAGCTATGCAGCCAAGCATCCTACTTGCTTTCCCTACCGCCTGACTGCACTGCTCACCCATTTTGAGACTGTCAGAAATCACTACCCCTAAATCCTTTTCTTCTGAAGTATTTGCTAACACAGAACTGCCAATACAATACTCAGATTGAGGATTCCTTTTCCCCAAGTGCATTATTTTACATTTGGAAACATTAAACTGCAGTTTCCATTGCTTTGACCATTTATCTAGTAAAGCTAAATCATTTACCATATTACAGACACCTCCAGGAATATCAACCCTATTGCACACTTTAGAGTCATCGGCAAATAGGCAAACCTTCCCTACCAAACCTTCCCCTATGTCACTCACAAACATATTAAAAAGAATAGGACCCAGAACAGACCCTTGTGGCACACGGCTTCTAACCTGACTCTGCTCAGAATACTCGCCGTTAACAATAACTCTCTGATGTCTATGCTTCAGCCAGCTGCAAATCCATTGAACTATCCAGGGATTAAGTCCAATCTTCACTAATTTATCTATCAGCTCTTTATGTGGAACTGTATCAAAGGCTTTGCTGAAGTCCAGGTAGGCAATATCCACGGCACCACCTTCATCCAACACCTTTGTGACATAGTCAAAGAAATCAATGAGATTAGTCTGACATGATTTGCCTTCAGTAAAGCCATGCTGATTTGGGTCCAATAAGTTTTTATTTTTTAGGTGCTGATTTATCCTCTTTTTGAGTAGAGTCTCCATCATTTTAACTACAACTGATGTCAAGCTAACTGGCCTGTAGTTACCAGCTTCTTCTCTACTGCCCTTCTTGTGGATAGGCACAACACTGGCCATTCTCCAATCCTCAGGAACTTCTCCTGTTAACAGGGATTGGTTAAACAAATCAGTCAGGGGGGTAGCAAGGACAGATCTGAGTTCTTTAAGAACTCTGGGGTGGATGCCATCTGGACCCTTTGCCTTATTTATCTTTAATCGTTCAAGTTCTTCTAAGACATCAGCTTCTAAGATCACTGGAGCTGAATCCGTACAGCTGGAAGCAATGCTATATCCCTCTATAGTATTATTTTGTAAGGTGTCTTTTGAGAAAACTGAACAGAAGTAGCTATTGAAATGGTCAGCAATCTCCTTATTCCCATTAATGCATGTATTATTCCCGGTACTAAGCTTCGTGATGCCACAGTTTTTCTTCTTCTTATCACTAATATATCTGAAGAAGGTTTTATCCCCCTTCTTTACAGATTTTGCAATTTCTTCCTCTTTTGAGGCTTTAGCAGCATATATTATCTGTTTTGCCTCCTTCTGTCTCATTTTATACACCTCCCTATCAGCTATACTTCCAGACTCTTTATACCTCCTATAGGCAGCCTTTTTTTCATTTATAGCCCTTACATCATTGCTAAACCATAGCGGTTTCTTCTTCCTTTTACCTTTAGTTATTTGTCTTACATACAATCCAGTGGCTTTTAAGATGGCCTTTTTTAATACAGTCTACTGGGTTCTCGCTCCTGCCATTTTATCCCTCCCCTTTAATTCATTATCTAAATATTCCCCCATTACATTAAAATTTGTTTTTCTGAAATCCAATACTTTGGTTGCATTATAGGATTGCTCACAATGCGTTTTTACATCAAACCACAAACATAGATGGTCGCTGCAACCTAAATTTTCTCCCACCTTGACCTCTGAAACCCAATTCCCATTCATAAAAACTAAATCTAGAATATTCTCCCCTCTAGTTGGTGTCTTAACCAGCTGTGCCAGAGCTGCTCCTGTAAAGGCCTCTACTATATTCTTACTTTTGCATGATAACAATGTCCCAACATTTGAGGGTCTGCGACAGAGAGGAAAGAGCCAGGCTGTTTTCCAAAGCACCAGGAGGCCAGGCAAGGAATAATGGATGGAAGCTGACCAAGAAGAGATTCAACCTGGAAATAAGGAAGAACTTTCTGATGGTCAGAACGATCAACCAGTGGAACAGCTTGCCTGCGGAGGTTGTGAGAGCTCCAACACTTGAAGCTTTCAAAGGGAGATTGGATTGCCATTTATTTATTTATTTACTTACTTATTTAGTTAGTTTTATTTTATTTATTTGTCAAACATGTATAGGATAGTAGTAGTTTGTATAAACATAAGTAAAAGATAACGATACAAGAGAACAAGAGGACAGGGACGGTAGGCACAATGATGCGCTTATGCACATCCCTTACAGACTTCTTAGAAACGGGGAGAGGTCGACTATAGACAATCCAAGGTTAAAGTTTTTGGGGTTTGGGAAAGAAACCACAGAATGATGTGGGGACTCCTGTTTGAGCAGGGAGTTGGACTAGAAGATCTCCAAGGTCCCTTCCAACTCTAATAATAATCTGAATATTACTCTTTGTTTGGACTTTTCTTGGCCCCGTGTGGCCTGTGCTTCCCCCGGTGTGCCTGTGCCTCCTTGGTGGGACACAATAATTCCCCTGTTTTTTCCTGGATTAAGATGTTTATTTTATTTGTTTGTTTGTTTTGTCAAGGTTGTATTGCTGGTATTCAAAGATGTAATAGTATAGAATAGAATAGAATAATTTATTGGCCAAGCATGATTGGACACACAAGGAATTTGTCTTTGATGCATATGCTCTCAGTGTACATAAAAGAAAATATACCTTTGTCAAGAATCATGAGGTACAACACTTAATGATTGTCATAGGGTTCAAATAAGCAATGAAGAAACAATATTAATAATTTATAATAATTAATAATAATTTATTAGATTTGTATGCCGCCCCTCTCCGAAGACTCAAATCATAGGATACAAGCAAGAAGTTGCAGTCATACAGTCCTAAGTGGGAGGAAAAGGGTGATAGGAATGATGAGAAAAAACTAGTAGAAATAGTAGTGCAGACTTAGTAAAAGGTTTGACAGTGTTGAGGGAATTATTTGTTTAGCAGAGTGATCGCATTCAGGGGAAAAACTGTTCTTGTGTCTAGTTGTCTTGGTGTACAGTGCTCTGTAGCAGTGTTTTAAGGGTAGGAGTTGAAACAGTTGATGTCCAGGATGTGATGGGTCAGTAAATATTTTCACCGTCCTCTTTTTGACTGGAGCAGTATACAGGTCCTCAATGGAAGGAAGATTGGCAGCAATGGTTTTTTCTGCAGTTCTGATTATCCTCTGAAGTCTGTGTTGGTCTTGTTGGGTTGCAGAACCAAACCAGACAGTTATAGAGGTGCAGATGACAGACTCAATGGTTCCTCTATAGAGCTGTATCAGCAACTCCTTGGGCAGTTTGAGCTTCCTGAGTTAGCGCAGGAGAACATTCTTTGTTGTGCTTTTTTGATGATGTTTTAATGTTAGGTGACCATTTTAGGTCTTGATATTAATAACAATAATAAATAATGATATTTATATACATGATACTAGTAAAAGAGAAACATTAGGACAGGGGCGGAAGGCACTCTGGGGCACTTATGCAGGCCCCTTGAAGGTGAAGAATCAACAGGAAAAAGAAGTTCGGACGGGGCTCGGGGAGTCCGAGCAGGCCCCACTCCTCATTGCTGGCGCTGTTTTTCTAGCCACCGCCGGCTCCCCTCATCCTTCCTCCTTCCGGAGGCAGCGACGGGAATGATTTGCTGCAAATGACATCAGCCGCCTGTGGTGGCTGCTGTTGGCAAAGCGGCGGCGGCAGCGCGTGGCTGCGCCGGGTCTCCCCACCTCCCCCACCCCGCCTGTTTCTCCTCAGCCGCCGCCGCCTCCCTCCGCCTTCTTGCCAGGTCCCAGCCCCGCACTGTCTCGGTATAAAAACCCGCCAGCCTCCCCGCCCTCCCTCACTCTCCCGGCTGCCTGGAGCGCGGCGGTGCCTCTCGGCGCGCTTCTTTTTTATTATTACATTATTATTATTATTATTATTTTTCCACCCCTGCAGAGGGAGGCGCCTTTTTGGAATTAAACCTTGTCGACGCCTCCCGCCTCTTTTTTTTCCTTCCCCGCCGCCGTCGCCCTGAGGGAAAGAGAGAAGAGCCGGGGAAGGCGCTGCGAAGGGAGGGAAGGAGGGAGGAGGAAGAGGAGGGAGGAGGAGGCGTCGGCGGGCTTTTGCCAGGATGGCGACGGTGGTGCTGGAACCCGAGTCGGAGCCGTCTTGCAGCCTCCCCGGCGCTGTGCCCCCTTCGCCGAGCCTGTCGCACCGCTTTCTCGACAGCAAATTTTATCTGCTGGTGGTGGTGGGCGAGTTGGTCACCGAGGAGCATCTGAGGAGAGCCATAGGCAACATAGAGCGAGGTAAGGCGGCGGCGGAGCAGGAGGAGGAGGCGTCCCCCCTCCCGCCCCGGTGTGGCTCCTCTCTTCCTTCTCGCCTTGCAGGGTTTTCGGGAAGAGGGACTTTGATTTTTTTTTTTTTACCCTCTACCCTTTTCCTCCCGCCCTCAAAGCGCTGGCTTGGCCGAGGAGGAAAAGGGAAGAGATTAGAGGCGCCCTACAGGTTGCACCAAAGTCCTCACTGCCTACGACCTTGGTACCCGCCGCTCCCCTCCGTTCCCATCGGAACTTCGGTTCCTTGCCTCTTTATGGCGCAATTGTCGGGGAACTAGTTGGGGATGGTTCAGCCCAGCGGAGATCCCAAAAAGGAAAATCTGATGCAACCACTCCCTTCTCTCTCTCTTCCCCCCCTCCACCGCTTCCCCTCCCCTTCCTCTTATGTGGATCCTTGTATTAGGAGGGGTGAGGACTCTCTCTCTCTCTCTCTCTCTCTCTCTCTCTCTAGCACTGCAGTGCTACTGTGGCTAGCCCGTGTCCATATTTAACCCCCCTTCACCCCACCCACGGTCACCCCTCGGAGAGATCCACACTTCTAGGCGTTCCTTGTGCACAGAAGAAAGAAAAGGTGAAAAAGAAGGAAAGAAAGAAGGACCGAAAGAGAAAGAAAGAAAGAAAAAAAAAACGGAAGGGAGGTAGGAAGAAAGGAAAGAAAGAAAGAAAGAAAGAGGAAAGAAATAAAGAGAAAGGAAAGAAAGAAAGAAAGCTGCAGGGAGGCTCTGAAGGGTGGAGGCAGCAGTTTGTCCCTGATGAGAGAAGAAGAAATGACATCCTTGTAATTGATGGCTTTGGGTGGTTTTTTTCCCTTTTTCCTTTTTATCCATAGCTGACTTCAAACAACAAGGTTAAGAGTTTATTCCCTCCTCATTCTTAGAAAAAAAAAACCTTGTTCTCAGGGGATATTTCAATTCATCCATCTTTCCAGTGATGTAGGACAGGAAGCAGAAGGAAATGAGATCTGGGAGGGGTAATCTGTCCAGGGAAATATTATATGATATTTTTTAACTCCATAAAGTACATTTCCTAGAGGTTTGTATAAGGATGTCTCTGCTTCTGAAACAGCAAATACAGTAGGTGTTGGGAGTATTATGCCTTTCCCCAGAAAGATCTGCAGTTGACTTTGGCGTTTTTGCTGCACCAAGAGGCACAAGGAAGGTGCAGTTGATCTTGAGTTTTAACTTTTCTCTTCTGTGAGTCATTCCTTCCCCTCCCTATTGTCATCATTTACCACGCATCCCACCCCCCACTCTGGCTCAGAGCAGAGGTCGTTCCAGTCTTTGCTTGCCAGCAACAGTGTCTCCTTTTTCTTTTTTCTTTTTCTTTTTTTCCTCCCCCCTCCCACCTCTCTCTACTGCTGCTAGAGAGTCTGCCCAGAGATACCGGCGGCATGGTGGGCGTGGTGCAGTCCGCAGTGCGGTCCCTATGGCAGCCCATAGCTGACAAAGGGCGTTTATACAGTCAAGGAGAAAAAGAGAATTATATTTAGGGTACATTTACGCACTGTTTGCTTTTGCTCCCTGAAAATTGAGGAGAAAGAGCTTTAGAGAGCTCGGGCGTTGCAAAATATGTTACTTCTGAAGATAAATACAGCAGCTTCTTTTGTTTCTAACTTTCGGTCATAAGTGATATGGAATTTTTCCACCCCTCAAGCTTTCTGAGTATAGTGCAGATTTTGGAGAGATTTTTTTTCCAACACAAACAACACAGAGACATGATAATTATAGAATAAGGAACGCTTTATTTGTTATATCTTACTATTGCTTGGTTACAGATGATTACAGCTTCTTTCAAATGTCGCAGCAATATAAATCGAGGAAAGCAATTTTGCAGTACAAGTAGAGTAAAAGGATATGTATTTTGAGTATCAAAGCTGGTTATATTCATAAACTTTTAAGCAAATTCTCTCTTTGATTATTCTTTCCTTAGAAAAGGAAAACAAGGGATTTCAGCCATTGTCAGAAACCCTTGGCTACATGTAGGTGTGGTTCATAATTACTTTGGGATTTGTTCTTGATTTTGTATTCTAACGAATTTGCACTATACATTGATTTCTGTAATCATAAGCAAAAGTTGCTGGAAATGATCTTTGGTCATATTCTTTTTAGCTACACCTAAAAGTTTTAGTTTAAGTCTGAATGTGCTGCATTTTGATTAATAATTTAATAATATTAAAGCATTTGATGACAATTTTTGCTTCAAGAAAAAGAATAAAATTCCTATATTGGTTTTTTGTTTTTCACTGCATAGTTAAATTGTAGCATTTTTTGATACTGGATAGATACTGGATTCTGAACACAAAATGATGACACTTATGAACATTCAAGGGATTTACCCATGTCAGTGGTTTAAACCTTGATTAGAAATGTCTAGAGATTTTTTTTGTTAAAAAATATACAGCAGCTTGATTAAATGTGTAGTTGAACAGGGATTTTACAGCAAGGCCTTCGTGGTTTCATGATTCTGCACTCTTTAGTTTTGGCCCTTGGACACCACCCTGGACGATGCTCAATTAATATGAATCACTGCAGAGAAATCTGAGAGGCTATCATCTATGGATGACGTAGTAAAATATTATGTTGAATAAATTGAATTTCTTTTAATATTACCAAATGAGATTTAGAGGTCACATCTGTTTAATAATTATAGAAAATCAATTACAATATTTATTTCCATATATCCATTCCGCCCCACCCCCACCCCATACCTATGGAAAATCTAACAATTGTGAGTCTGCACAGATTGCTGATAAAGACTTGAACTGACAGAAATGATTGACAGACCTAATTTATTTTTTTAAGAAATAAATAAAAATTCCTTTCAGTATATTTTTTATTAATTGCTCCTGTTAACCTATAAGACCAATCTTTCCACTTTTTAGTGTAGAATTCCATGTGATAATTGTGTCAGAAATGCTGACTCACAGAGCTCTATTGTGTGTACAGTACACTGATTTAACAGTGGATCTTTAAAAGGCTTCCATATTTAATTTTAAACAAGGCTTGCCTTTGCAGAACTTATGATGTATATATGTTTTTTTAAAAAAAATCTTGCAAAAGCTAGTATTCTAAAAATAACTAAATTTGATTACCAAATATTTAGTAACATCTTCCTGATTTGGTGCCCTCAAACATAGTAGCTAAGGATTATAAGATTTAATACAAAGCAATCTTTCAGAAATGTCCAACTAAATCTTTCATTTACCAGCATGAATGTACATATAACATACAAACTGAAAATATTTGAGTTCTGTCATATTCATGTGAATGATTTTGAATACATTATCCATATGCTTCTCATTCTTGACATTTGTGTTAACTGGATCCCATAAAATATGAACACTTACATACCCTTTATATACCTGGAAATGATATGAAATGTATTAAGAAATAAAAATAAGGTATGAAACAGATAGAAAAAAATAATATCCTAAAATAATAAATGTAGTACCGTAAGTCAGAATAATTTTTATATACCATATAGAAAAACTATTAATTGGATGTCCTCCCAATCGTTTTCAAACTCCCTGTAAAATTTAGATCAGCCTGGCTTTATACTAGAAGACATGAAATCAAACAAGAGAAAAAGGTTTAAAGATATACTACATGCATCGGGTATAAAATAAATTCTGGGTCAATTTTCCAGACAAACTCATGCAACCTAGAGATCCAAGCTGTAGATGTCACATTAACTTTTGGAATTTACATAAGAACTATCATTTCCAGTTTAAAAAAAGAAGCCATGAGTTTTCCATTAGTGGAAAGGAAGATCTTCCAACAAAAAGTATTGCATGTCACAATAGACCACAAATTCTGACATTATATAGAGCTTTGTCCCACATTCCTAATCAAGGCAGAAGTTGCTTTCTGTCAGTCAGACCTTTTGTTGAAATTTGGCAGAGATTTACTAATGATGTCATAGTTGAAGTGGAGAAAACTGAAGTAGGAATCTTTTCTTTGGACCGAATATGGATTCCCTTTTGGAAATTTTCAAAAAGGCACACTTCCAAAATTGTATACTCATTAGATTAAAATACGATTTAATTTGACTGATTTAAAATATTTTTAAAAAAAAATATGCCAGCCTGGTGTATTTTTAATAGTTCTGGAAACAATTAGAATGAAATAATTTGGAAGAAGCATGGATATGATTTAATTATTTTATTGAACACATTAAATAAACAAGATTAGCAACTCAGCAGATATGCTACTGAAGCACTGACGACTGTTGATGTTTTAATTCTAACATGATGTTTTAACTCCAGCAAATTCTTATGGTTTTGTTAGAATGGGAATTTGAATGTGCTGTAATTCATACAGCAATCTCACCTTAAACAGTTCTAACTCAACAGGTGTTATCTCCATCCAATGTAGTGGAATTGGTCTTTTGCTCATATGGCATGACTTGGTGTCATGTCTAACCTCTGAACTCTTTCAGCCTCCAAATTGCTTCTTTGGGGTAATGATCCCCAGTGATTAGAGCAGATATAACAGGACAGACTAAACACTGTTGCATCAGTAGACAAACTTATACCGTGGTACCTCTACCTACAAATGCCTCTTCTTATGAACTTCAATATTTTTTTGCCTCTTCTGAAGAACCATTTTCCACTTACAAACCCGAGCCTCTGAAACTGTAACCAGAAAAGGCAGGGAGAAGCCTCTGTGGGGCTCATCTTGCAATCTCCTGGGGGAAAACAAGGCGTCCATAAGAATATAAGAACATAAGAAGAGCCATGCTGAATCAGGCTAAAGCTCTTGAAGTCCAGCATTCTGTGTCACATAGTGGCCCACCAATTGTCCATGGGGATCTTGAGCTTAAAGAGAAGCAAGATCCTCCCTTGCCCCTGACCCCCAACAAATGGTACCCAAGGGAATCCTGCCTGCCTCAACCAATATAGAGGCGGTACATAGACATCCGTTTCAATAACCACCGATACACTTGGCATCCATGAAGCTATCAAGGCTGACAGCTGTCACGACCTCTTCTGGAAGTGAATTCCATAAACCAACAACCCTCTGGGTAAAGAAATATTTCCCTTTATTTGTCCTCGCTTTCTTACCTATGAGCTTTAGGGAGTCTCCCCTTGTTCTAGTATTGTGTGATAGAGAAAATAATTTTTCTCTATCCACCTTTTCTATCCCATGCATGTTTTTATACACTTTGATCAAGTCACCCCTTAAACGCCCTCTTTCAAGGCTGAAGAGACCAAGGCGTTGCAACCTGGTATCATAAGGGCGGTACTCCATGCCCTTTTTTTGCACCTTTTTCATTCTTGTTGCCCCTTTGTTGCCCTTTTTCCCATCTTCCTTGTGGTTTCCCCAATCACACGCATTATTTACTTTTACATTGATTCCAATTGGGAAAATTCTCCTTACAAACTTTTCTACTTAAGAATCTGGTCACGGAACGAATTAAGTTCGTAAGTAGAGGTACCACTGTAATTGGATTTATTTATATTCATTCATTATGTTGCTTACTTTATTTGGAAATAGTCTTACAGGATCATTGTTGAAATAGAGTCTGACAATAAATCTCAATAAATCTGTTTGTCATAGTTTTCCCCCCACTTCACTTAACCATTACATTTAATTCAGCTGATGAAATCTACAACCTAATTAAGGAATTATATGCATATGTATTATTTGGTAAATCTCATGTTTAATGTTTGCCTCCAGAAGTTGTGGGTGCTCCAACACTGGAGGCTTTTAAGAGACTGGACATCCATTTGTCTAAATGGTATAAGGCCATGATCGGGAACCTTTTTTGGTTCGCGTGCCAAAAGGATGTACAGTATGTGGCTACGCTAGCATACTTGCACGTGCCCATTCCCCTTCCCTTCCCTCCCCGTGTATGCAAACCCCCCCCCCACCCGCTTCCCCTGTGCATGCTCATAGGCCTCACTGAAGTGAAAAAATGGCCAAACGGGCAAAACCAGAAGTTCAGAAAAACGGACTTCCAGTTTATTCATTGGGCTGTTTTTACATTCCGGAATTTCAGGAAGTTTCCCTGAACCCTCTGGAGTGCAAAAATTAACACAATGGCAGACCGGAAATACATTTTCCGAACTTCCGGTTTGTCCGTTCGGTGAGTTTTTTGCACTCCGGGGTTTCAGGAAAGCTTTCCTGAAGCGTCTGGATGGCAAAACGGCCTTGGGAAAGGCCAGAAATCAGCTGGCCAGTACACACATGCCTACTGGAACTGCATAGGGCAACGTCTCGTGTGCCGTCCAAAATGGCTTTGCGTGCTACTGTGTGACAGGCTCTCTCTTGAACAGTCCCCCAGAGAACATTGCCAGCTGCTCTTCTGGTTTCCGATGCATGCTGGTCTTTGTGGGTGCCGGAGCACTGGGAAATGACCTAAAAATGGCCTAAAAAATTGCCCGAAGGATGACCAAAATCCAGGCCATTTTCAGATCATTTTTCAGACCAAAAATGGCCTGAAAATTGCCTGTAAAATAGAAACATAGAAAAATAGAAGATTGACGGAAGAAAAAGACTTCATGGTCCATCCAGTCTGCCCTTATACTATTTCATGTATAGTATAACTTAGTTCTAAGTTACTTCTCTCCTTGATTAGTTTCCACTCATATGTCAAGGGGTGGGGGTTTTTTTTTTGACCCATTACAGATCCTGAAAAGCAGTGGCTATTTTCTAACCTCATTGAAACGCCTCTTGCAGTGGTCTCCTGAGACTCCCCAAATCTTTACCTTCAGAGCCTTTTTGAAGTTAACATCAAAATTGATTTGTAAATGTAATATAAGGAACAATAATGGAGCACAATCTTATACAGTGTTCCCTCAATTTTCGCGGGGGATGCGTTCCGAGACTGCCCACGAAAGTTGAATTTCCACGAAGTAGAGATGCAGAAGTGAATACGACACATAGTGACCCTGATATTTATAAACATAATTATTATTTATGTTATTTATTTGCAAAAATTATTAGTTTGGCAATGACGTATGACGTCATCGGGTGGGAAAAAACGTGGTGTAGAAAAAAACCTGTGAAGTATTTTTTAATTAATATTTTTTGAAAAACCGTGGTATAGACTATTCGCGAAGTTCGAACCCGCGAAAATTGAGGGAACACTGCACATTGTAATTTAAGTTATTTAGTCAATTTGAATCCAATGAGGTCAATCCAATTTGTCCTATATAATCCACATTGGGGTGGGGTGGTCCCTACCTCCCACCACTGGCCAAATATAGTCCCACCAGAAAAATATTGTACAGCCCTATCCTTCTGGTAGTGTTGTGGTTGCTGTTTCCCTTTTAATTAGTTGACACCTGCTGTTCAGGTACAGTGTACAGAGCTATAATTGTTAACATGCATACAGATTTGTAGAAGAATTCACATTATCTTATTGATCGAACCAATAAAACAGGTGGGCAGGGGGAAGTAGGTGACCTTTTAAATGGATACAATAATTAGGATTTGCTTCCAAACATTTCCATTTATTCTGTTTGTAATTTTTCTTCTTAAAAAACAAATATTATTTTAAAAATGATCTAAGATGATTGCATGCATTTCGAGAATCTGTGTCATATAAACAAATAATAGTCCTTTACTTTATAATACTTTGCTGTAAATGTTTCAGTGTAACACATTTTACAGTGTAACAAGTTTACTGTTATTTATGTAAAAATGTAAACTCAAATTTTTCAAGACTTTAAAAGGAAGCATCAATATATCATCTTGGCTGGTCTCTTATGTCAGACCTTGCTGATAGAAAGCTGGGAACCTGTAGTATTGCTAGATGTATTAAAATATAGAAAATTTGCTCAGTAATGTGTGCTACATACAACTGTAGTTGACATAGGCTAAAGGGTGTGAGCAGAATAATTGTACCTTTGGGCTGAATAAAACAGGCTACGAAGTTTATGAGGGTCATATAAATGGCTAATTGGTTGTATTATGGTTACTGGCAGATAAGGGGAAAGAATCTGTGGCCTTTTCTAATTTATGGCTGGCCTTGGGCATTCCCTATCTGTATCTTAAGCATATGCAGAAAGCAAAATAATATCTATATCCTACCACACTCTTAATTCAGCTTACCACAGAAGATAGTTGTTGTGGGGACGAGAAAAAATTACGTATATTGTTCTGAGCTCCTGGCGAGAGAAATCAGGTTGGTGGAATTTAAGAATTAATACATTTCCAAACTAGGCATTATGGTTAGCTAGAATAGAAGTTGATGGTTTGTGAAAGGCTGCCATGAAGTTAACACTCACTGTATAGGTGTGATCGAGAAAAGTGGGGTGATTCAAGACAAATGTGAGGTTAAATGAAAAGAAAGGAATATTCCCTGATAGGACAGTTTGTTCAGATCAGACAAAAGAGTTTTATAGAGCTAGCTTTTTCTGTTGGTGTAAGTAGATGGAATCCTTTAAGAAAGTGGTCCCAAAGCTTTCTTACTCCGCAGACTAGAGGTGGGATCCTAAGGTGGAACGGTGACGTGTGCTCGCCCCGCGTGGAAACAAAAAACCGTGCCAAAACATGGGCGCACCTGCGTCTTTGTGCGCGATTCTGTTACCTGCAGAGGCGCAGTAGCAGAATTGCGCTGGACTCCGCTAGCCACAGGGGTGAGCAAACAGCACTGTTCCACCTTCGCAGCCCACCTCTGGTGGCAGGTGATATGGGAAGAAAATGTTTCGCGCATCCAGCTTTATCCTGCGCATGCGCAAATGGAATTCTGCACCCAGGCGCACTGTTTGCATGGCCCAGTTAATTTGGGTACCCCTGGTTTAAAACAATAGTGAGAGATGAAAATCATTAATGTCAGACAATACTTAAGCAATACTACATTGCCTATCTCCATTGAACAGAGATTAATACCGTTATTGGTGGAAAGCTCTGAGTGATAGCACTACTGAAGGCTTGCTGCCAGAACTTTATGCATTTCTTGTCTTTATGTGTTATAAACCTAAAAAGATGGGCATTTTATTTGGAATTGTGCCTACCTAGCTCAAAAGGGGCCGAGTTAACCAGGTAGGAGCATTTTGTGAAGAAGATGGCAGGTAGCATTCTGATCAGTGTTGCAACAGGCTATTTTTCCCAGGGTAGCTGTTTGGTAATTGGGCAGGATCACAACATGTTTTTGAAATTCCAAGTAAACACATCTGCACAAAAAAGTGTTTGTGTACACTGTATGTATAAGCTGGGTACATAAATCTGAGCAGCGCACTAATGACGGCCTTTTCTGGGATACATTCCTGGTCACTACTAGCAAAGTGTTTGTCCTAAGCTCAAATAGATCCCCAAATTTATCATACCACCACCTTCCCATCCTCCAAAATTTAGGTCAGCAGTGTCTTGTCTTCACTCAGTTGTTCTTCCCTTATTTTTTATTTCTGAAGAGATTTCTTTCTTTTATTTCTTTGTGCTACTTGTAGTTGTTGTAGGGATGGACATTCTGTGATTGTAATGACAGATTACTTTAATTTTGTTACTTTTTGTAATGTGGTTGAGTGCTTCTGTAGGGAGAAAGAATCCTGGTTTACAAATGCATACGTTAATTCATAAATATTTAAAGCATAATGATTTAGAACAAATGTTTTTACAAGTAGCATAAAACAATTAGTTCAGCGTTTTTATAGCATGTTGCAAATCGGTTAGCTACATCATCCTTTTGTAAATGCCACATTACCATCCTATAAACCTGCTCCCTAATAAAACAAGTTAAAAACAGCTTTGCTGGGAACAGAGTTCTAAACAAAGTAAGTAAATAAAGATATATTAGAGAGACTGGGTGGTAAAGGACTAAGCTTGGTAAGGGGAATAATAAAACTGATTTAGCAAACAAGATGTGTTTAGAGTAGAGGATTGACAGATGTATTTAAAAAAATAAAATCTAAATATATCCATGCATTCATATGTAAAGATAATCTGAGAGTGAATAAAATGTTGGACTAGAATTGGGGGACTCACATTCAAACCCATATTTAAGCCATTGAAGTGGTTTACTCTATTTACTTATTTAAAAGAGTCATATAGTTGCCCATCTTATTTACTGTAATGCTAGGTTGCTTACAAACCACAACAAAAACAGTACAAAATATAAAAACGGTTGCAAAATCCTAGGTGCTGCCACCAAACTACACACACACATGCAGAGAGAGAGAAAGAGAGAGGGGGAGGTCTATGACAATTTGCCATGGCCAACTGAGGTCCAACTTGCTGTGTTCCACTCATTGCAAGGACAAGAGCTACACTAATTTGAAAGAAATAATGGAATAGAATAATTGAAGGGATGAAAAAGGAGTGACAGAATGAAATGTGAATGGCAAAAAATAAAATAATGATTATTTATTTTAAATAATTAAATAGAATTGTCCCATGATGAGTTGGACCTGAGGACTTGTCCTGCAGTGAGTTGGCCATGGTGAATTGGCCACAGAAAGTTGGTTGTGGCAAGTTGTTCCAAAGAGAGAGAGGGAGGGAGGGAGGGAGGGAAGGAAGGAGGGAAGGAGGCAGGGAGGGAGGCAGGGAGGAAGAGAATATGAATGAATCAACATAAAGCCAGGATTCCATCCTTACTCCATACTAGTGCTTGTGGGAAAAGCCAAATAACTTTGGTCCAACCCCAAAGTTGGCTTATCATCCTAACCCACCTTGAGGGGAAATTGGAAGAAGGCGTGCTAAGATTTCCACCTTAAGCTCCTCTAGGTAAAAGGAAAAAGAAAGCTAACAATAGTAATTAATATTTCTTTACTAATTTCTAACTACGTGTTTATTTTCTTTTAACATCTAGGTATCCGATCATGGGACACAAACCTCATTGAATGCAACTTGGATCAAGAACTTAAACTTTTTGTGTCTCGCCATTCCGCTCGATTCTCTCCTGATGTGAGAGGTAAGGTTTATTTTTCTGTTATTGCCTGTATTTGGTGGAGATTAATTTAAAACACCTGTTGCACAATAGGTCTTGGTCTCCATTAACACAATACGGTTGTAATCCTATATTCACATTCCAGAGAGCAAATCAATTGAGGTTTTCCTTTGGATTAATATACTGTATCTAAGGTCATAGTGTAAAATGTGTTGTCTCTCTTTTAAAGAAAGCCTTATAGAGGACAACAAAAGCCAATATGTAAGCTTGATGTCACCGCCTGTGGCTATAATTCCAGACTTACTTACTGGAAAGTAAATGTTGATGAGATCAGTGAAAATCAATTCACATGGAATTTATTTAGTTGGGCTATAAGCATATAAATAATCATGTGGTATATTGTTCTGAGCAAAAAGAATTCTGTTCTTAGAATAACTCAATTATACATTACTGTTTTCCAATAAAAGAATAATTTGATGTGAGTTGCTGACTTTTTACAATGTACTCCCAAAGGCACTTTTTTCAAATCTGGATGACTCTGATTAGGATGACTAAGAATCATCATAAACATTTTGACAATGCAATTCTCTGCATTAATAAAAGCAGAAACAATATGAGTCGAGGTGGCGCAGCAGGTAGAGTGCTGTATTGCAGGCCACTGAAACTGACTGTAGATCTGTAGGTCAGTGGTTCAAATCTCATCACCGGCTGCCTTCCATCCTTCCGAGGTGGGTAAAATGAGGACCCGGATTGTGGGGGGCAATATGCTGGCTCTGTTAAAAAGTGCTATTGCTAACATATTGTAAGCCACCCTTGAGTCTAAAGAGAAGGGAGGCATAAAAATCGAATAAAATAAAATAAAATATAAAATAAATGGTACAATTTCATTGCATATTAATTGTTTCTTAGTTTTACTACAAATAAATATTTCTGTGGGATCAGAATAAATTGTATTTCCTTTTAAATTACAAAAGCTGTTGAATCTTGGCTTTAAAAAATATTATAGGTATTGGTGGGAATAAAGATTATGATTATTATGCCACTTTTCTATCCCAGGCTTCATTTTAAGTAAAGCTTGTGTGTCTGCTGTAGAGAGGGTTACATATTTACCTAGATTAGATGCTCAAGTTCTATAAAATGCTTCCTACTCCTTGAATATATACAACATGTCCAAAGTTCAATGTGCAGATTATATATTGTAAAATCCTTTCAAAATGTATAGGAATCGCACTTTTAGGAAGGATTAAGCAGAATGAGTAATGGGTCTTCCTATTTTAGAACTGAGTGGGCAAATTTTAAATAGCTGGAAGTCTCACTAAAAATTGAGATTGGTGAAAACAGCAGTGAAGGGGAGGTAATATAAAATGAGTGAAATTAGGATTGTCTCTTTTTCGTGAATTTAAGGAGAGACTACTAATTAATGGGAAATTATAAGTTTACAGTATAATTTCCATGGTTTTATGTCTCTGTATTCATAAAATAAGGCAGAGGTTTTACATTTTCATTTTGACCCTGAATCCCATTTATTGATAAGAATCCAGTTTTCATTGAGAATAAAAATAAATCTTGGGATCAACTTTCTCTCCCATTTATTAAAATTTGGGGGAAAGAAGGATTGAAGTTTACAGTTATTCAGTTCACTTTAGCATCTTGTTGTACTTCACGTATAGACACAGTTTTATATTCCCAGATCTTTATTGAGGTATAGGATCAACCCAATTCAGTGGTGGGATAATGCATCATTTTCTTCTCTGTTGGCTGGTGATGCTGGCTCTTGCAGTGCAACATCTGTTAGAGGATTAGATTAGGGAAAGCTTGCATAGTTCTTTGCCTCTCAAGAAAGAATATATGCAGTGCCACAGTTACTTTTAGGATAAGCGCATTAGGAACATGGTCTTTGTATTTGGCCTCTGCTTAATGGGATTTGGGCTGAACAGATGTAAATAGGATGCATGTGTTTTAGATCCCACATTGGTTATATTAAACTTTTCCTGATGCAAAAGAAATCATAGAAACATCCTGAGATGCAACTTTCTTGGAATAAATCTAAGATACCAAATCTTTGCACAAGATACAGGCTTTCAGTTATATTCTATATTAAATAATTCTTTACTAAATAACATTTTCACTTTAACTAAGATATTAAAATCTACTCTTCAGATCATTATATAAATGTAAACTAATGCAAATCTCTGCTTTTGTTCAAATATACAAAGTAAAATTAAGTGCATAACAGTAATAAATATGGGGGGAGGGGTTATTTAGACATTAGCTGGATGACCTGAAATTAGTCTAGATCAGAAGTGGCAAACTCAAGGCCCGGGGGCCAGATCTGGTCTGCAGGGTACTTAGATCTGGCCTGTGGGGCCACCCTGGAAACAGTGAAGGACTGGCCCGCAGTGCTTCTGGCAGTGAAAATAGGCTCCTGCAACCCTCTGCCTGTGAAAACGGAGCTTGGGGGATCCCTCCCAAGTTCTGTTTTCACTGGCAGAGGGTTGCAGGAAGCTGTGGTAGCCAAAAATTGAACTTGGGAGGCTGTTTTCACTGGCAGACCATTCAGGCATCTGCAGGTACTCCTGATACTGACGTTGAGCTGGCCACGCCCACCCTGGCCCATCCTGATGTAGCCCTCAATGAAACTGAGTTTGACACTCCTGGTCTAGATTATTCCATTTAATTTAGATATTAAAACTATTTTATACTGTGCTAGTTAAACAAGAAATTATAGGAAGCAATATTTTAAACACATATGGCTTCCTTTTGCTGTCATTAACCAAAGTCCACCCAGTGAGGATTACCCCAATCTAAATCATTCCCAACTTGATCACTCCCAGCCCCAAGCCTCGGTGAAAGACTTCCTCTAGTTCCCTCCCCACCCATATCTGCCCTTTTTGGCCATCCAAAATGGTCAAAATGGTCTTGCGGGCCATCAAGTAGTGCTAAATCTGCTTGGGTCTTGGGCTGTTTATTGTGCTGCAGTTCAGGCAAGCCATAGCACTGGGGTTGTAAGACACATGAGATGCAGCCAGTAATGGGCAGCCAACATTTTTACTGCCACACTGTGTGGCTTGATGGTCATGGGTAGGAGTGGCTTGCTGGCCATGTGACCTGGTGGGAGTGGCTTGAACGATCATCAATTTGAGGATCATCATCCTCAATTTACAACCTTACCTGTGTCGCTTGCTGGGGTGACAATTTGCTTTGCGTTTCCCACTTTTTCCCTCTTTCCTCCTTCCTGGCCTCAGGAGGTGGCCATGTGAGGCTGGAGGGGATCTGTGCAGGAGAGAGGGAAGCTCATCCAAGGCCAGGAAGGAGGAAAGAGGGAAAAAAGCGAGGAGCGCACAGCAGCAGCAGCAGGGGAAAAAAGGAGAGCCCAGCCGAGACCAGTAATCCAGGAAGTGACTGTCACCGGTCAGCTGAAGCTGTGCACACAGTGGTGGAACTGTTCCACCCCGTCCTGCCTGCGGCCCACCCCTGGATACAGCACAGCGCAAAGCCAAAACTAGCCCAGCCAGACACACAACACAAAGAGACCTTTTGGAGCACTGGGGTTTGGAGGTTGCAAGACATCTCTGTGTCACAGTGCAAAGCCCAGCCCATTTCAGCAGTGTGAGGAAGTGTGTGCAGTGTGTGCATTCTTGGCGGAATGCAAGGAGCCCCCTGAGCAGCATTGCAACATTAAACCCAGCCCCAACCTATCTCCATAGTACAGCGCAAAGGGTTTTCTTAGTGCACTGCAGCACTGGGACTGCAAGTAGTTTGCAAGTAGGGTTTTTTTTTAATACTTTGTTTTATGTTTGGTATGAATGCGCTGTTTGGTTTTTTTAAATAATGATAGGGTTTTATATGTTTTTTAATATTGGATTTGTTCCACTGCTATATTGTTTTATTGCTGTTGTGAGCCGCCCCGAGTCTTTGGAGAAGGGCGGCATACAAATCTAACAAACAAACAAACAAACAAACAAACAAACAAATAAATAAAAGATGCAGCGCAGCACAGAGCCAATTGTTGTGTGAAGCCCAATCCCTGACCTCGCAAGCTTCTTGGGGCGCTACAACTCTAATAGTCAGTAGTCAGTCCAACTTGGGATTGATAGATCATTATGTTTGTATAAAAGCTTTATAATATTTCATATGTCTTGTTTTTAAACATTTCCTGTGTTTACTATAAACTTTATGAGCAGGAGAGTCCAAATATAAAGTTTATGGCCCCCACAAATCAGAAGTCTTGTACCGCCTCTTCAGTCTAACAAATTACTAATCTTTCTTTTAAGTATTTATACTTCTTACTAACTTTATAGGAATTTCATTACAGAAAAGTATACAAATGTCACAAAACAATATTTTGAAGTGAAAGTATTTTTCATGTTACAATCTAGATTGTATAAGCATGTAAATACACCCAAATACAAGGGAGGGAAACGTCTCCAATCAAGTAACAGGCTTCATATAGGGGGTGGAGAGATTGGAGAAGGAAGGGGGAGAGAAAGTTAAAGAAAGTAGAAGGATGGGGAAGAGAAGAAGAAGGGAAAGGAAGGTTGAATCAATTAAAAAGTGGAAGCTTAGACTGGCAGATATTGGCAGCAAAGATTTGGATTGAAGTCAAGGCAAGATAATTTTGATGTTTCTTTATTATTATGCTTGGTGTATATGGATGTAATTATTTGACGTATGGTGGAGAAAAATTAAAAAAACTTGAAAAAAAGTGACAAGTTTCACATCTAATCAGTACAGAAAAGCACAGCAGTTTTAAAAGCTTTGGAAGTTGCTGGGTTTGGAAAAGAAATGCAATTCTGTAATACTTTGGGTAGAACAGATTAAACTTTTGGAAGCCTTCTATTAATCACAAAATCTTACAAGGACTCTGGATGTCCGTCCTGTTATTGTGGCTAAAGTTTCAGTGGTAGTTGTTATAGTTATTATTCTTAGCAAGAAAGAAAATGGAGACACAGAAGCCGGAGCTTAGTTTAATTTGGCTGACTCATGCAAATGGATCAATGCTTAGTTTCCCCATGGAGGAGTTGCTATTAGCAACGGTGCCATAGCATCAGTCCCTTGATGCACAGTAACAATGAGGCTCAGAATGTAGCTATCTTAAAAGCCTTCTGGATTGTGTTTACTTCTATAAGAAGAACAATCCAAACACAGTTAATCCAACCAGTAAAATTGCTTTTAATGTCAACTGTTATCTTCTGAACTGGGAAGGGTGGGGCAAGGAGGTTCTTAGCTTTTAATTCTGATCCTTAACTTTAAATTCTCAAATATAAATATTTGCTTACTGAAAATTATGATACAAAAATATTTTTAAAAATTTATGAGCTGTGCACTATTGTAAATACAGTATCGCCTAATTTTCATTATGGAATGCTGCTGCTTCTCAGTTTTTCCCAGCAGGATTGCTTCCAAAAGTCTAAACTTTGGCTACCAAATAACTCATCAAGAGTGAAGCTACTTTTATGCTTAACTGATGTAAAAAAATTCTAATCAATAAATGATTCATGAATTACACATATTTTTAATCTAATTATATTTGAAAGTTTAATTATTCATAGTAGTTAAAGAGCATTCTTTAATCAGGATCCTTATGCTTAATTTTTGGTGCTTGTGATGGAGCCATGGGGAGATGAAGACAAACATGAAGAGCAGGAAAGGCACATTCTGCTAAAATTCCTACCTCCTTAGCATTATCGCGCTGTCTGAAATTGATTAAATACTGAAATAGAATAGAACCGAACAGAACATAACAGAACAGAATAGAATAGAATTCTTTATTGGCCGAGTGCGATTGGACACACAAGGAATTTGTCATTGGTGCATATTCTCTCAATGTATATAAAATAAAATATACATTTGTCAAGAAATATGAGGTACAGCACTTAATGATTGTCATAGAGTACAAATAATCAAACAGGAAACAATAAATGTTAATATAAATCATAAGGCTACAAACAACAAGTTACAGTCATAAGTGGGAGGAGATTGGTGATAGGAACGATGAAAAAGGCTAATAGTAATAATAATGCAGCCTTAGTGAATAGTTTAACAGTGGTGAGGGAATTACTATTTGTTTAGCAGAGTGATGGCATTCAGGAAAAATCTGTTCTTGTGTCTAGTTGTCTTAGTGTGCAGTATAGCAATGTTTTGAGGGTAGGAGTTGAAACAGTTTATGTCCAGGATGCGAGGGGTCAGTAAATATTTCCATGGCCCTCTTTATTATGCTTCAGTAACATTAAAAGATGTTACTGAAGTATCTTATATGATATGAATTGTCTTCAATGGCTATAGCCCAACATCTGGAGAGATGGTGCATGCAACGGCACAAGCCTTGCAGAGTCCTGCTCCATTAGGCAGCGGGAACAGACCAGCCGCTCGGCTGATGCCAAGAACAGGGGGGTAGGCTTAGCTGGCAGGTTGACTGGGCTCAGCGCTTAAGGTAGGCAAGGGGCAGGGCGAGCGAGCAGCGATGAGGCAAGGCATTAGCAAGGCAAGGTATCAGCACGGAAACACGTTATATAGGTCGCGGATGGGGTGGGTGAGCTGGAAATGCCAAGTAGCGAGAAAGCATGGCGACCCACCTGCCAACCCCGGCCCTCTTAGTGCCCCCTGCCCCCCTCCTTGCCTCTTACTGTCCCCTTAAGTGTTCCACCCCCCCAGGGGGTAGTGCCCCCCACCTTGGGAACCACTCTTTTAAATCATCCCATATAAAAGAATTATGCCTAATTTTTTTGCAATGTTCTTCATTACCTTTGTTTGTAGAATAAGGAAGTTTCTAATACAGTAGTTTTATTTTCCTGATGAATTTAAAAGTTACAATCTTTTGAAAGTAAACATGTTTTATTTGCATTTTTGAAGTCTTCCTGTTAAATGCATTTTTAAAATACTACCTGTCTGAAAGATATAGAAAGAGCTTACAATAAGGGCTCTTTGGGTACATTTCATTCAGATACATTTTCTCTAATGAGGATTCCACAAATAAAAAATATAAATGTTCAGAATATTGTCTTGCCCTATTGAAAATAAAGAAGCTTGGCAACGGATTTTTTCCCCCCTTTGAGGATCAAAACAGTCATTGATAACAAGACAACTCCAAAATTTAAGCTTTGGTATTCATATATAATGCATCATTATGAATTGTCTCTTTGGGGCTATTTCACAGTATAGATTTTGGTGGTTCTATTTGTATTCATAGAAAGACCTGCTGGGAAGGGTTACTTTGCCCGTATCAATTCCCCCTCCCATTAAACCTGTAATTACATCAAGAATTATAATTTGCCTTTGCCTTCTGCAGGATAATGTCATTGCATGTCAAGTTGGGGATTATAAAGCAGAAGAACACCCTGCTGATGCTGTCATTTTATGTTAAACAGGAGAATCCGATTTCCTTCATCTCATAATGATTCAGAGGGGTATACCGTTTACTGAAATTAATGGAAATATGCAGATTTCCCACCAATTATAAGGCGTAGAAAAGACACAAAATCTTTCTAAAAAAATAATCAGGAGTACCAATCTGTTATACTCTACAGTTCAAAGAATAGGCAGACAATGCTTCTGAATCAGTCACCAAATTTAGCTCTCTTCTGATTGAATAGAATCTTAATAAAGCCTAAAAAAAAATCACACACTAACCAAAGAAATAGTACATCCCATTGTAAAAGTTGTTTATTTCCATATATGAGCTCAGATTTAAAATGGTAACAAATTACTGCTTGTTCTTTCCAAGGATAAGCTTCTATTTTGCAAATGTATTGCTTCTTCCATCTCAGGCAGAAGTCACAAACTATTTTCCTATATTGCCAACATATTTTTCAATAGGACTACAAATTCTTTAATCTCGGGAGATCAAATAAAAGCATGCTATTTTCCTCTGTCCACCACATGTGCACCATGGGGCTTTCTGTTGACGAATTCATTTTGCTGAATTGCTCAGAAGCTGTAATGCAGAACTCTTCAAACTTGGCAATTTTAGAACTTGTGGACTTCAACTCCCAGAATTCTCCAGTCAGCATAGGAAGCAGTCTGCAGGTGCTATTGTTCAGTCCTGGATGGGACTTAGTATATTGCTTATTATCAGTGAAGGGCTACAAAAAATAAAGTCTACTACCACACTAGGGCCGTGGCTTATGCAGGACACCCTGCATTTTCTTTCAACATCTTTCAGTGCAAATTGGGTGCTCTGGGATGGAGCTCCATTTTCATTACCCCACTGTGTTCTTCCCCGTCCAGGCAGTAGCCCACTCTTGCTTATTATCATACTTCATTTAGTAGAATATATATATACAGTATGGCTTGACTTACTGAACCTTGAGTTCATTGCCTACATCTGACATATCTCACACAATTCTTCATAAATTTATTTCTTAATTGACAGCTAAAACTAAGCAAAGCAAAGAATGAAAATGAACCACATTTCTTTTTCCATCTTGCATTTTAATTGGCAGTGATAAATTCCTTTGCAAAGTGAACTGAAGGAGAAAATAAAACCCTTCACTTTGGTTTCTGTACTTATACATACATACCTAGCATTCTGTTGCTTTTTTGAAATAAGCAAGGCTATGTAAGCAGGTGAAAAGGAGTAAAAATAGTAACCCAAAGAAATAGATAAAAGGAGGGAGTGGAGTTAAAGTAGCTAAAACTATTTTACCCACTCACCATTCATTAAACCTCTCCATACCTAAGCAAACATATCCTTTTCCAGGATCCCCTCAACCTTATCCAACTATTGTTTCTTATAGTTCTCCTTTAACAATGAGCTTTCCCCCCCTATATTTATTTTCCATTTCAGTCTATATTCTTCCTTCCTATATAATCAAACTACCTCAGTGTATTTCTTTTGTTTGATCAATTACTTTGCATCTAGGTTTGTTAAACACACATTAATTTTTGACCCAATACTATTTGTTTGTTTGTTTGTTTGTTTGTTTTGTTTATTTATTTATTTATTTATTTATTTATTTATTTATTTATTTATTTATTTATTTATTTATTTATTTATTTATTTATTTATTTATTAGATTCGTAAGCCGCCCCTCTCCGCAAACTCGGGGCGGCTCACAATAATAATAATAATAATAATAATAATAATAATAATAACAACAACAACAATATACAATGTAACAAATCTAATATTAAAAGAAAGTATCTAAATGACAATCTTCAAACAAAAGATTGGACTACATGCCCTCTTGAAGTCTGTTCATGATTCTGTGATAACTCCAGCTATTTACTTTATTAATACACTTTCCTTAAAATGACAACTGTGCAGTAACTTTCTCATGCAATTTATCAGTTAACAGTTGAAAAGCAAAAATATAGTCTGCACAACTACTGGCCACCATAAGTTTCAAGGCACTTTTCCAGATTTGTGGTCACTGTCATCTTTGTTTCCTTTCAGTTAGAATTCCATCAGATACTTTTCTGGGCATGCTTAACAAACGAATCTAATTGCTTCACTCTCGCTGTGTTTGCTTTTATATAAAAGAACAGTAAGAGCATTCTTTTATTATTTTTTCCACTTCCTTTTCTCCATATCTGTTTTTAACCATGATCCATTCCAGACTATTAAAAACAATCTTGGTTTTAGATTTATATTAATCCCTTTGCCATGTGTAAGCATAATAGACATATGTTTAAATCAGGGTATTGGAAACAGCCAGACCATTTCCTAAGCAGATGCTCACCAAAGAGTCATCAGTCTGTCATTGTTGGCTCATGCTACTCTGTTATGATCTCTAATCCAGAGACTACTTTGCAAGCAAACCTATCATTGCTCACATCTCATCAGTTAGAAAATAGATTTTGACCACATCCTACCAAATATAAGTGCGCTGACATACTCTTGGGATGCTTGTACATTGAAAACTAATTGTTTTTCAGTTTTTAATTTCCTTTCTCATAACATTTTGTCACTCAGAATATGAAAGCACTGGAGCAGCTAAATATATTAAGTACTGTGAACTGGTTGGACCTTTCTGCTGCTGTGATTTTATTATATGAGAAGAAAACTGTTGATTTCTGGTTTACGGCCAGTGGGCTCTTTGGGATTTTCTCCGAAAGCCCATAAGTTGGACTTGAATTTAGAAGTCCTTCTGTTGGCATTTCACAAGCATTTTATTTTTATTTGATCATCTTTCTTTAACTTGATCTTCTTAGTTGATCATCTTCACTTAGTTGAGCCCTTCACTCCTCCACTCAAAATAGAATACCCTATGAGACTAGACTTTCAATCCTGGGCCTAGAAAGTTTAGAACTAAGACGCCTTAAACAAGATCTAAGTATTGCCCACAAGATCATATGCTGCAACGTCCTGCCTGTCAGCGACTACTTTAGCTTCAACCACAACAACACAAAAGCACACAACAGATTTAAACTTAATATTAACCGCTCCAAACTTGACTGTAAAAAATATGACTTCAGTAACCGAATTGTCGAAGCGTGGAACTCATTACTGGACTCCATAGTGTCATCCCCAAACCCCCAACACTTTACCCTTAGATTATCTACGGTTGACCTATCCAGATTCCTAAGAGGTCAGTAAGGGGCGAGTACAAGTGCACTAGAGTGCCTTCCGTCCCCTGTCGTATTGCTCTCCTATATCTCCTATACCTTTCTTCTATTCCTATATATCTTCTTCTATTCTTTCATTGATATGTTCTATTCCTATATCTTCTTTTCTATTATTTCTTAGATATATTTTACTATATGTATCTCCTCTATAACCTTCATCATGTATTTTACTATGTGTATATAGATATATATCCACTAAAACCCTCATTGCGTATTGGACAAAATAAATAAATAAAATAAATCTTTCTTTAACTTGGCATGGTCCAGATATATCAGGATTTCTTGTCCTAAGAGTTATGGTTCAATGGATCTATGTGTTTCTATACTGAAAAAGCTGCCTTTATCCCTAATAAAGTTATTCAAGTCTGTAGACAAAACTGCAATCAACAGGCAGTTCTTCTGTTCTAGGATTATTAAGGAATGGATTACTCTAAATTCTGCTGTTAATGGCAGGAGAAAAATAGCACTTGCTCACTATTTTCTCATCTCACCATTTGTCAGTGTATTCAATTGCAATTTCAAATACAGAGTAATCGGTTTATGTTTGATTAAAAACTCAAATCAAACCATTATCGAAGAGAAAGCTTTGGCCTGCTGAAAATACAGTATCCTTTTCTATATTTTCTGCAGCCTTTTATTTTTGAGATGGAGTTTTTGTCACTTCAAATGCAGCCTCTCTTATCATTCTATCCTCATTTCCAATGTCATGTGTGAGTTGCTTTTGCTTTTTAATCAATACATGGTATTGGAAAAAATGTTTACAAATATTCACTAATGGAAGAAGAGTTATATAGGTGCACATAACATGCAGACATATATCCACCCATCCATTTATCTGTATACACATGTATACATATGTACATAGCAGGTAATGTTCCTGTACAGCTTAAGTTTAAATTAATGCAAATTTAAGATGCCTTACACAGGTATTGTGTTCTATATGCATTGAGCCCTCGGAGAGGGGCGGCATACAAATCTAATAAATAATAATAATAAAATAATAATTTAATATTGTCTTTATTTTGGTTCTTAAAAAATAATGTGAACTCATAGCCTTGGTTAAATAAGTTAATGTTGGACTTGGACTGCTAGGAGGGCAGTTATTATCCTTACTTAATAATTAAGGTCGCTGTGTGACATAAGAGTTTAGTAAAGGGTGGTAGTTATGATAATCAAGTCATTCAGATTATGTTAGTTTTAAGTAATTCAGAGAATAATAGAGGGTGTCTTAGATGAACTCATCCTAAAATATACAGGACTTAAAATACTTAGAAACCTCTAAATAACAAGGGAAGGTTCCAGTCATATGATGGTCTGCATGCATCACTTCCCATTAAAGTGAATGTCTACTATGTCTGGAAGAAGTAAATTATTGTAATCCTTACACTTCTCTGGTGGCCGTTTCCTTCTGTGGATAAGCAATTTTTGGAAATTGTGATAAGTTTTGTGATTGAGGAGGAAAAGTTTTTATTTATTTGTTTGTTTGAGCGTTAGAGCTTCTCAACTCCAGGCTGACTCTGAGCAACTAAAATATATAGCAACAAAAGTACACCAGAATAAACAAAAATGTAAAAAGGAATATTTTTTAAAAAGGCAAATTGAGACAAGTACATCTCAACATATGTGAACGTACATACCAAAGAGAAAGATTCCAACCACCCTACCCTGAGAAGACAGCTAGGCCTCTGAAAATGCCTGGAGCTGTGATTGCGAATCTATGGCACACATGCCTCAAGTGGTACGTGGAGCCATATCAAAGGGCATGCAAGTTGTTGCCCTATGTCAGCTCCAGTGTGCATATGTGTGCTGGCCAGCTGATTTTCAGCTCTTTTTTTGGGTCATTTTTGCTCTCCTCAGGCTTCAGGGATGCCTCCTGAACCATGGGGATGGCGAAAAATGGCCAAACAGGCCAACCGGAAGTTTGGAAATGAATTTTCTGTTGGGCCATTTTCGCTCTCCCGGAAGCCGCCTGAAGCATGGGGACAATGAAAAACGGGCCAAGGGGCCAACCAGAAGTCTCTGAAGTAACTGACATTATGCCATGTGTTATAAAGTTTTATAAGTAATAATCAACACCTTGAATGATATAGAGAAGCATTCTGGGAACTAGTATAGCTTGCAAAGCAGATGTTTCATGTGGCCATTCAAGGCAGGTTCACCACTGCTTGCATTGCTATATTCCGGACCAGTTTAAGCTGTTCATTCTGGTTTGAGGCACTGGGGTAGAACACCAGCAACTTTGCATGGTTGGTCTAATATAAAACAGCAATAGTTATTATAATCAACAAAATACTTTTATGATGATGATGATTATTATTATTATTATTGTTATTATTATTATTATCATTCATTCATTCATTTATTAGACTTGTATGTCGCCCTTCTCCGAGGACTCAGGGTGGCTCACAAATACAATACAATAACATGTGTACAAATCTAATAATTAAGAACTCTAAGCTAAAATCCCCTTACATTTAAAAAACAGTCAATTAACTCAATCACATCCGCACATAACATTTAACGGTCAGAAAGAAGAGGGGGCATGATCTAACTGCCCCAGGCCTGGTGACATGAATGGGTCTTAAGGCTTTTGTGAAAGGTGAGGAGGGTGGGGGCAGTGCAAATCTCTGGAGGGAGCTGATTTGATATACCGGTATATGATATAGACATATACATGCAGAGACTCTTGTTGGTAAGAGTTGAACCTCTAAGTTATGTATGGGATGCAGGTTTTAATGTCACTGCAGCATTTTCTAGGCATGTGGTACTCCACATCCAGCCTAGAAATGAATGAATGTCCTTCTCTGTGGCTGCCCCGGCCTTAGGGAACCAATTATCCCCCAGTGTCTGTACTGCTCCTACCCTACTAGCCTTCCGAAAGGCTGGGAAGACCTGGTTTGGCCGGCAGGCCTGGGGGCCGTGAGCATTACATCTAGTTATGGCCAAACTGTGAGTGATTGGTATGTATGTGCAATATACATATACATATACATTAATATGCGCCTTCTGCCTCACGAATCCCAGCGGCCAGTTAGGTCCCATAGAGTGGGTCTTCTCCAGGTCCCGTCAACTAAACAATGACACTTGGCGGGACCCAGGGGAAGAGCCTTCTCTGTGGCGGCCCCGACCTTCTGGAACCAACTCCCCCCAGAGATCAGAATTGCCCCCACCCTCCTTGCCTTTTGTAAGCTACTTAAAACCCACCTCTGCCGCCAGTCATGGGGGAATTAAGACTTTTTCTCCCCCTAGGTCGTCACAACTGTATATATGGTATGCTTGTATGTATGTTTGGTTTTTATATATTAAGGGGTTTTAAATTTGCTTTTAGTATTGGATTTTATTGTACATTGTTTATGATTGTTGTTAGCCGCCCCGAGTTTTCGGAGAGGGGCAGCATATAAATCCAATAAAACTTGAAACTTGAAACATGTGTGTCTGATAGGACAGTTTGTAAACGGTTATTAATTATTAGTATAATTGTGTTTTTAATGTTTTTACTATGTATATTTGACTTTTTAAACACTGTACTGTATTATTTATTGTAGTAAGCTACCCTGAGTCCCATGGGATTGGGTGGCATAGAAGAAGCATAGAATTAATGAATTAATTAAAGTTACTGTGAGACCAAGTAAAAAATTACAATTATAAATATTATTGCAGTGCAAACCATGTTATTATTTGCCAAATTATGCTTACTCTTATCTAGTTTAAAAATAATTAATATCCGCTTCTGTCTAGATATGTATTTTTTAAATTACAGTCTGTGGTGAAGCACCAGAAACTGATATTTACTTACCTCTTCAAATCTTAAAAGTTGTTCCCAAATACTTCATGTTCTAGGTTTCTGTTCAGGTTTACTGGATTGAAATGGGATCATGGGTTTTAAAGGGGAGTAGCCTCCACATTTTGAAAAATTCTTCCTTGGAGATTTAAAAAAAAGTACACTGCCTATAACTGATTTAATTTCTATTTATTTGAAAATGCAGGACTTTTCTTGCCTCTATTATTATTACTTCTTTCTTTACGTGTATTTTTTTGGTCATAAACTGCACTAAATGAACAAAATCATCATTTAGATAGAATAATTATATCTTTAAATGAGTTTATGTCTGCTAAGAATGTTACAAATATTACAAATTGTTAAAGACATTAAATACCATTAGCAACAACTGCTGTCTTGAATTGTGCTCCGAGGCAGCTGGGCTGTCTCTGCTGACATTTCAGAATTGGTGATGTCGGCCCCCATTTGCTCCCTGCTGGTCGGAGGAGTTTTCGTTACATTCATAATAGTCTGAGATCAGATCTGAGCCTGTGTTTTGCAGAGCAGCAATGCACGAATTCCATATATGGATAATTTTGGGCCTTTGTGTCAGTTCTGGATTTCTTTTTAAAACTGTTATTATCTGTTTAGCCAAAATGCATGCAGTGTGTTCTGCAACAATAACAATGTTACAACAAAGCTACTGTGTCTAAAAACAAAAAAAGCATGACATTGCAGTTACCCCTTTCTCTCCCATCTCCCCTCCCCCTCCCCTGATTTTTTTTTTTTTGTGTGGCTTTCATCCTCTTGGCAGTCAAGCCGAGCAGCTTTGCAATTCATAACTTCTCTCTAAGCATCTGAAATGTTTGTGCAAAGCAAAACTCGCAGTGTAATACGAGCTGCTGTCTGTTCGGATTTTAATTTGAAAAAGAATTGGGCGCTATTGAGCACAGCAATGCTTCTCTGGAAATGCAGTGTTCCCTCGATTTTCACGGGTTCAAACTTCGCGAAAAGTCTATACCACGGTTTTTCAAAAATATTAATTAAAAAATACTTCGTGGGTTTTTCCCCTATACCACGGTTTTTCCCACCCAATGACGTCATATGTCATCGTCAAACTTTCGTCTGCCTTTAATAAACATTTTTTAAAATAAACTTTAACAAATAAACATGGTGAGTGATAATCTAAAGGGTTGCTAAGGGAATGGGAAATGGTAATTTAGGGGTTTAAAGTGTTAAGGGAAGGCTTGTGATACTGTTCATAGCCAAAAATAGTGTATTTACTTCCGCATCTCTACTTCGTGGAAATTCAACTTTCGCGGGCGGTCTCAGAACGCATCCCCCGCGGAAATTGAGGGAACACTGTATGTGGTTTTTGTTGCTTTTGGGATATATGTGTCAGTGTGGATTCCAACTTACCTCTCTGCTGGTTCACTTCCTCCCTTCCTACTCTGTGGCTGGAGTGCACCCCCACCAATTTTTAACACACACACACGCCAAAAATCAAATGGCAACACACGCAGAATGCTGAAAACCCAGCTTCTGTGCATGCGCAGAAGAAAAATTAAATTTAAAAAATGATTTTTTAAAAAATAAATAAAAAATATGGCGCCGCCCACAGACCGGCACCGAAGAATCCCAGTTTGGTGATGTCATTGTGATGTCACTAACGGGTCACTACCGGTCCAGTTCGAACTGAGAGGAACCCACCCCTGTCCTTAGATGAAAAACAACAAGGTGTCTATATCAGTTAGTTATGCATCAACAACTTTAGTTTAATGCCCAAGTTGCATTCAGCTCTTGAGATGGACCAGCAACATTTCACTGCAGTAATTTCTCACGAGCATTACAATGTATCTTGGTTGCAGGTTAATTAGAAATTTTTATTTTTAAAATTTTATAGGTTAATTTAAATTGTAAAATGGGTTATAATGTAGAAGCATGCGCTTATTTTTAGACAAAATCCCCATACAGATCTTTCAAATGAGATATTTGAAGAATATCAGATTCTGGCTCAATTTGAGAAGGCCAAGATAAGAGCATTATGTGATTAGGTATTGTAGAATACCATATTTACCAGAATCAATATAAGACACTAAATCAGAATTTATTGCAAAGCCTACTTAAGAAAATGTACTACCTTCTAGAGAGGAATTTTTGTTCCTCAATAAGTCTGCTTATGCTTAGCAATTAAATGTACTTGGTCAATCAAATATTTACTTTGATGTGGTAGATTGTCCATTTTCTTTTAACTTTCCCCTTGAACTACTTGTACAATGGCTTTTTCATCACCCAGAAATGAAATTCTAGACTTCTGCATGGATAGGTTGACTCTCTCCCTTAAATCAATATATAGCAATAATTCTTTGAACTCAACATAAATCACAAGGACTCCAAATCAAGATAAAGTGTTTCATATAAAAGTATGGCTCTCCACATCCCCCAAAATGCTTATGTTATAGCACTTATATTGAAGGAAATTTTAATTTATATGATATGCATGATCGGTGGAATAGAAATAGAATTATATTACCGAGAGGGTCCGATTTGTCCTTGTATAAGACCAAATTAGTTAATCTTAATACTTCTTTTAACTTTGGGTGTGTTCAGAAATGCTTCTCATTACTAAAAACGTTTGGCATTTATATTGAACATAGTCTTATGGTTTTGTTAGATTTCTTCATGCTGTTCTTCTTTGTCACCTTCAACTTAATTCAACATCCTATAGTGTAATATAGACTGCATTTCATAATTAAGGAATGATGTCAGATTGTTTTGACAGGATGATGTCTACCTCTACAAAATAATTTGTATTGGCACTGCCAATCTGAACATATGCACCCACCTTTTTCTTTGCAAGTCTCACCCTTAATTCTGCCAAAGTGGTTCCAACATGGTTTTACATTATTAGTTTTACAACAAAAGAATTTAGCTCCAGATTTAATGGGAATATTTTATTAATCTGTTGTATGGAATGCAAGGTTGGAGGAAAATCAGTAAATTACAATGGAATCCTGACCAGATACAGAGGATCTTTTAGATTAGCGGCCCCCAATCTTTTGAACACCAGGGATTGGTTCCGTGAAAAGACATTTTTCCATTGACTGCAGAAGGTGTGGTTTCGTATGCTGCCTGCATCCTATGGATGGGGCTTCACTTGTTTGTGAAGTCAAGTTTCTGGCATGCTGTGGCCCAGTGCTGGTCCATGGACTGGGGGTTGGGGACCCCTGTGTTAGAGAGTAGCTTCCTGGTTTGGAAACTGGAGAGTTAATCTGGCCTAAATGGGATTGTACTCTCTCAAATAGAATACTAGTTTTGGGGGTTCTCATATAGCAGTGATGGTGAACCTGTGGCATGGGTGACAACTCCAGTGTGCATGTGCATGTTGGCCAGCTGATTTTTGGCCTTCTGGAGGGCAAGGGAGAAGCCGTTTTCACCCATTGGGCTATTTTTCACCCTCCACAGGCTTCAGGAAAGAGCTCCAACCAGAGCTTGTGGATGGAGAAAAACAACCCAACAGGCCAATCAAAAGTTTGGAAATGCATGGGCCATTGCATTATGTGTGTGGGCACGTGCCATCGCACCACCACATGTGTGCATACCCTTTTTGCACCAAAGCAAAAAAAGGTTTCCCATCACTGTCCTATAATTAGGGGTTGGTTCCTCCTGTTTGGGGCCAGATTGTCCAAACTATTATTGACCTGCAGGTGATATAATTTTGGCATCACAGATCCAGTTCTGTCTGTGCTGGTCCGTGCTCGCCACCATATTTTTTTCTGAATTTTCGGCCGATTTTTACAATGCGAAACCGGTGGCAAAGGTAGGGGGAACCCACCCCTGCCTCTAGTCACAATTTTAACTAGAGATCTTCATGGCTAGGAGTGTGTATTGCCAGCTTCTTTTTGTGGTAATACCCTGTTTTCCCCAAAATAAGACACCCCTGAAAGTAAGACATAGGAGACATATAGTGTAGTTTTAAATATGGTAGGGGACAGTGTTCCCTCTAATATCCTGTTCCAAATAACCATAGGCATAGGAATCTATATAATCTGTTAGAATAATTTTACTGTGTATATTTTATAATTTAATAATTATAAGATAAACTAGTAATTGGTGGCATTGATAGTGCTTGATATATATTGCTTCTATTTATTAAATTTTTGATTGATAGACAAAAGAGCTCCAAATTACCTTATTTAAAGCTTATTATAAATTAATTGGTTAGTGGAAGACTTAATTCTTCATTGAGAAAAAATAAGACATCCCCAGAAAATAAGGCGTAGCACATCTTTGGGAGCAAAAATTAATATAAGACGCTGTCTTATTTTCGGGGAAACAGGGTATCTGGCTGAGGAATACTATTCTCCCTTAAATCTGGAGGCAGCTGCTATAGCATGCTGAAAACTTACTTTTTTGTCCAGAATTTCCTGTTACGAATGTTGACAAAATATTTTTTCTTTGCTTTCCTTTGCTTCGTTCCTAATTTTTAAAATATGTTTTATTGTACTATTTTCGTATGAATTTTATTGTTTATCATAATGCAGAATATAAATGTATTTTGTTTTATTTAAATTTTTTTAAAAAATTAAAGTCTTCTCTGGAGCTATTGCAGCCTTCCACAACAATGTACTCTTAGGAATTCTTAAAACCAGAACACTCAGTTAACCTAACCTATTAACTAATGGCAACATGACCTGAAATGCAGTTTTATATTCTTTTAAAGAATATAAACATTTATCAGCAAAATTAGCATTCTGTTGTCATTCATCTCTTATTCCTGACTGATGATGATCTTAAAAGCTTTCTTTTCCTTAAGTCAGTGGAAGTCTCTCCCAATACTGACACCTTGTCATTCTGATGGGATGAAATTTATGAAACTAATTACACAGTGCATATATAAAACAGCATATGGATGGCTATGTGTCTAAAATAGCACTTTAGCCATGCTTTAATCTAATCAAACTTGACATTTCCTATGAAGATGAAAAGCCTTTTTTGTTCAAAAAGCAGCAGTGGTGGGGGGTTTTCTGCTGTGTTCTTTGGGCTGAAAGACTGGAATAAATCTATATCCAATCATGGTAATGGAATATTTATAAAAACAATTCAGGTTGCAATTGAATGCACATTTCTTTTGAAGTAAGAGCCACCAAACCTAATGTGCTAGATAGAGTCCCAATGAATATTTGATTCTCTAAATCAGAGGTTTCCAATTGGCTGCCCGTGAGCCGGGTATGTTCATGTGCAGGCCACACCCACCCTAGCGCCATGAATGGGAAAACATTGTGAAACATAATGTGATTCGGTGAGTTTCACACCCGTGATCTAAATTAAGTATTGAGTTGTATAGTAACGTATAACTTGACCCAGACTAAACTTTTATCGAACTGCACTGCTGTTGCTTTTATGTCTTAAAAATAAGAAGCAAAGACACAAATTACCATCAATTTTAAACTAAAATGTAAATATGTTTATCTTCTACTGATTCCCAAGAAATGGTGCATCCCTACGAATCCTATGTGGATAAAAATGACTGGAAATAATTTGATGCATACTGTAGGTTTTATTAATTCTCGCTTCAACCACAACAACACAAGAGCACATAACAGATTCAAGCTCAATATTAACTGCTCCAAACTTGATTGTAAAAAATACGACTTTGGTAATAGAGTTGTTGAAGCGTGGAACTCATTACTGGACTCCATAGTATCATTTATTTATTTATTTATTTATTTATTTATTTATTTATTTATTTATTATTTAGATTTGTATGCCGCCCCTCTCCGCAGACTCAACATAATCCCCTAACTCCCAACATTTTACCCCTAGACTGTCCACGGTTGACCTCTCCAGAATCCCAAGAAGTCAGTAAGGGGCGTGCATAAGTGCACTAGAGTGCCTTCCGACCCCTGTCCTGTTGTCTCTCCTATATCACATATATCTTCTCTTCTATCCTCCTATATCCCATATATTCTTCTCTTCTATTCTCTCATTGATTATTTTATCCTATACTCTCTCTTCTATTCTTTCTCTAATTCTATTTCCTCAAAGGTGTCCTCTATTACCTTCATTGTGTATTATTGTGTATTGGACAAAATAAATAAATAAATAAATTGAATTGATAGAAGTTTATGCTGAATTCCCCTATCTCCCCTTTCTGGTGCGTTTTGTTGGGAAATAGCTGCTCTTCTGGACACTCTGAAACAATGAAGAGTTTATTTGGCCAATGGAAAAACATCATTTTGAGCCTTTGCCTCTGGAGGTGTTCCCATTATATGTCTTTTCTTTTTGTTGGCAGAAAGGATGTCTTAATTAGTATAGTTGGTATTCATTATAGCAGTAATGCAAAAGGTTGCATGGGAGGGTCACACACACCCATAATTCCATGTAGCCCTCCCTGTGCATGCATGCATAACTCCTCCCCCACTCCTGGCATGCGTTTTTTTGCTCTCCTCAGGCTTCAGAGCCTTTCTAGAAGCCTGGGGAGGGTGAAAACAGCATTCTCTCCCAGAGGACCTCCAGAGGCCAGAAATGACCCATTTCCCAACTTCTGGAATTTCCAGAAATGGGCCATTTCTGGTCTCTGGAGGGCCTCTGGGCGGGAATGCCATTTGGGCCATTTCCGGCCTCCAGAGGGCTTTCAGAAGGGAAGGCCATTTTCGCCCTTCCCAGGCTGCTAGAAACACTTTGGAGCAGGAGTCTCCAACCTTGGCAACTTTAAGACTTGTGGACTTCAATTCAAGTTGAAGTCCACAAGTTTTAAAGTTGCCAAGGTTGGAGAACCCTGCTTTGGAGCTTGGGAGGGACAAAAAAGGGACCTTCCCCACCACCTTCAGAGGCTGGAAACAGCCTGTTTCTCGATTCCCAGTTCACCCAGAAGGTCTGAAAATCAACTGGCCAGCTTGTGCATGCACGCCAGACCTGACCTCTCATGGCAACTGATGGCTCCACATGTCACTTGAGACACACATGCCATAGATTCACCATCACTGCATTACAGCAAACTGAATGCAGACATGGTTATGTATTACTTTTTTGTGAGTTTTGTGAAAATAGGATTATCAAAGACAGTGTCAGCTGCATATGATCTAAGATAAAATGTGTGTTCTTTGAAAACAAAGTCTGTTTAGGGACTAATTTTGCAAATGCTAGAGTTATATTCCTATTGTACATAGTGAATATGTTTACTAAAAACCTTAGCAGAATTCTTCAGCCTGTAAATGTTAATAATGCCCAGACTAAATTTTAAAAGAAAACAATATTTCTAAGAGATTTTTTTCTATATAAAAATGAATTAATAATTATAATTTGATTCCCCACCAATTATTTCTATGCCATATTTAGAATTTATGAGATATTGGTATTTCAGTATAATCTTTTATTTTTAAAAACAATGTTGCATTTTATCCATTTTCCCTTCCTTTCAATATGTCCTGTTTATATTCATAAACTTGTCCTGTTTATATTCATGTAAGAAATAACATTACTCAAATTGATCGATTGATTTAAAAGGTTTGTATGGCCATCCATCTTAAACAAGGGCAGCACATATCAACAATAAAATCCAGTAACTATAAAACATAACCCAAACCATTAAACTATCAAACAAAAACATTATTCAGGTGATGACATAATTTCAGAAGTTGTATATTTGTATCTTCTGACATCATCTTAACATTTCACCAGTGTATATAACATTTTAAATAATACACCAAACGAATACATTGTAGTTACAGATCTAGAGAATGTAAGTTAGATTGTATCTTAAACATGTTTTTTTGACCTCATATATTTCTGCTCATAACTATTTATACCAATCAGTTTGCTTTAATGAGTAAATATGTTTTCAAATCCTTATTAAATTCATGCAAGAATGTATGGAACAGGGAAATTTTGTAATTAAAAAAAACATGCAAATGAAATGAAGCAACATTGAGAAGGAAATAGGAAAAAAGCATATTGTATCATGTTGTATAAAACAGAATCATATCAATACAAGAGCAGGATTAGATAGTTGGGAATGGCTGATCACTGGACCTTTAAATAGCAGCACCAAGAGTTCAAAGGGGATCCGTGTAAAGCCCTTGAGTAGAAAAAAAAGTAAGAAAACTAAGGGAGATCCTGAACAATGTGAGTTACAAAGTTGTGAACCAAGTTCAATAGGCAAAAGAAAAAACAAGTCTCACCCATAAAATATTACAGGAATCCTGGCAAAAAAAGAAACCATTGGGGCCTGGACATGTAAATGTCATAATCTACACATCCTTAGTTTTTCTAAGTGATAGATGGATAGATGATGATGATGATGATGATGATGATGATGATGATGATGATGATGATTGGGTCCCGTCAACTAAACAATGTTGTTTGGCGGAACCCAGGGGAAGAGCCTTCTCTGCGGGGGGCCCGGCCCTCTGGAACCAACTCCCCCCAGAGATCAGAATTACCCCCACCCTCCTTGCCTTTCATAAGCTCCTTAAAACCCATCTCTGCCATCAGGCATGGGGGAACTGAAACAGCAGTCATGGGCTTACCTAGGTATGCCCATGTTTCACCATCACTCCGCAGTCTGCATTGGTTGCCGATCAGTTTCCGGTCACAATTCAAAGTGTTGGTTATGACCTTTAAAGCCCTTCATGGCATTGGACTAGAATATCTCCGAGACCGCCTCCTGCCGCACGAATCCCAGCGACCGATCAGGTCCCACAGAGTGGGCCTTCTCCGGGTCCCGTCAACTAAACAATGTCGGTTGGCGGGCCCCAGGGGAAGAGCCTTCTCTGTGGCGGCACCGGCCCTCTGGAACCAACTCCCCCCGGAGATTAGAACTGCCCCTACTCTTCCTGCCTTCCGTAAACTCCTTAAAACCCACCTTTGCCGTCAGGCATGGGGGAACTGAAACATCTTCCCCTGGGCATGTTTAATTTATATATGGTATGCTTGTGTGTATGTCTGTTAGTATATGGGGTCTTTTAAATCTTTTAATTTTAAATTTGTTAGATTATTTATGATTTGTTTCCACGTGTTGTGAGCCGCCCTGAGTCTTCGGAGAGGGGCGGCATACAAATCTAAGTAATAAATAAATAAATAAATAAAATAAACTAAACTGAGATATTCTTTCCCCCTAGGCCTCTACAATTTATGCATGGTATGTCTATATGTATGTCTGGTTTTATAATAAGGGTTTTTTAGTTGTTTTAGTATTGGATTGTTACATGCTGTTTTTATCACTGTTGTTAGCCACCCCGAGACCATGGAGAGGGGTGGCATACAAATCCAATCAATCAATCAATAATAATAATAATAATAATAATTATTATTATTATTATTATTATTATTATTATTATTATTATTATTATTATTATAATACTTTTATGCCACCCCTCTCCAAGGACCCGGAGCGGCTCACAACATGCAATACAAACAATATGTATACAAATCTAATAGTTAAAAAAAGTAAACTAAAATCCCATTATATAAAAAACAGTCAGTCTACTCAATCATATCCACACATAACATTTAATGGTCAGAGAAGAAGGGGGCATGATCTAGCTGCCCCATGCCTGGCGACATAGGTGGGTCTTAAGTGTCTTGCGATGGCAATGCTCTTTATTTTTTATAATTGCTCTAATTGGAATTGAAATGGGAGAGAGGCGGTAACAGAAGCAGGGATGAAGTCATTATATGTGACTTACTGTTCAATTTTTCCTATTTTCCTCCTCCCATTTTCCAGTTCAACAGGCACACTTCAAAATGCTATCAGGCAAAGAAAGCTGATTGTATTTTACACCATCGTCTTTGTTGGGGAATAAACTTTTCATTTCATTATCAAACGATTTCTTTATTTGATATATATCCCTCCTTCTTTGTGACAGCTAACGAAATTTATAAACAAAGTCAGGATATAACTTTTTAAAATATAAATTAAAATTAGCAATAAAATGCTAAAATAATCTTAATGGTAAAATCCTTCTGAACAAGGTGCATCTATCTCACTGTGATAATCACAATTTTGATAAAGGGAGCATAGCTGTTGCCAAATAGGCTGAATCCACTTTCCTGAACCCACTTTCCTGATTATCATCTTCGCCTTGTTTGTATTTAATTTCACAGAGCCCATTATTAAATACAGACAGCGAATTGGATGTAAAGGAACAGGGGAGCTGAGTGTCGTGGACATTCTGATAATACCCATTTCCAAAATTGCTTATAACTTACCTCTCAGTGTTTCCTGGGAGGCAAGGTAGGAATCCTGTGGAGAGCTGTAGATCAACATTCAAGATATCAAATAGTTTTATAACACATTCTTCTGAAGAGAATGCAACCATTTATGTCCTCAACATAATCCCATTATGGAAATCTGTTCTAATTTAGTTAGAATGAAAGGAATTAATTATTAGCTCTATAATAAATTCAATGATATAGTTTAATGAATTCCTCAGCCAGCATGCTCTAAAATCAATTTAACCCTGCTGTTCTGTTAAAAAAAACTCCCTAATATTATGTTCCTGGGTCACCCTGACCCGGACCGAAAACTCTTCATTTGAAGTGCTTATATTTGGTCTTTTTGAATGCCTAAGATATTAAAAATATTTTGGATTTGGAGCCTAAAAAAATATAAAGTGAAAATGGTTGCAAGCAGCCAAGAGGGCGGAGGGCTTATTTCTGATTTAAAAAAACCAATAAGAATCATTTCTTTCAGTTCATTTATATTTTTTTTATATTCAGAAATGTTCAAACTACCAATCCCACACCAACTTTAGTAAAATTGAACATATTTTGCAAGCTAAACTATATAAATTGAAAAAGAATTCACAAAAACGGGGGTGGTCTGCCATTATAATCAAAATAAAGCAATATGCATAATTTTTTTCAGTTCAATTTTTATATCATTGTGTGCAGAAATGTTCAGACTACTTTCAAAGTGAAAAAAGGTTTCAAATTGACCAAACATAAGCACTTCAAATGAAGAGTTTTCGGTCCGGGTCAGGGTGACCCGGGAACAGTACAAGTGTGATTTTTTTTTTCAGCAAGAAAGAAACCCCCCACCCCCCCAAAAAAAATTCTCATAGAGAGAACCCCTGAAATGATGAAAAGTCATGGAATTTCAAGTTTCAGATATGCAGGGAAATTTTTTTACAGGGTCTCAAACTTTGATTTCGGGTCTCACAAACCCGAACAGCACATTAAAGTAGCTGAGGTTGACATACACTGTTCTAAAGAAAGCTTTCTGAATCTAAAATCCTCTACTTACTTGCTATAGCGTTTAGAAGGCTAATTCATCAAGTAGGGGATTCTGGGAGTTGAAGTCCACACATCTTACAATTGATGTGTTTGAAAAATACTGATTTAGAGTAGTTCTCCATATGTGTTGGGACTAAAATTAGCTATACTGACTGTAAATAATTGTAAACCCCCCCAAAAATATATGGAATACGCTATGTTGAAAATGTTTGTCTGGAGAATAAATAATTCTTTCTTTAGTATTGTGGACAACAGTGGCCGTTTCTTCTAGTGAATTGGTTCTGTTATTGGCTGGTATTGCTTCAAAAATCTTTTAACACAGAGATTCTATTATGACTGAACCAAATGGTATGCACTTTTGGTACTATTCCCATTATATTCTCGCTGTTCCAAGCTAGGAAACCACTACAATTCTTCCAACAGTATTTCCTATTATTCAGGACAGTGACTAAGGCTGAGACTTCCATTGAGTTCCTGGTATTTGTTTGTGAGCTGTTTCTGACAATTTCTTGAACCATGTTAAATATCCAGGGCCAACCACCATATACTCATTAATTAAAATGTAGCTGTTAGCCCTATTACACCTTTTTCAAGGACAATCTTTTTCAAACAAGTTTAATATGCAACTTCTAAATATATGCATATTCTAAAATATAAAGCGTGGTAGGAGATAACTTGGGTTGTTTTAAGCAATGTACATCAATTGATGAAATAAGTTTGAACATCTTAGCATTATGGGAGATAATTAATGCCTGGAAGTTTAAGTTGTCTTTAAATAAATTTGGATGGAGACTTGAAAGAATTAAGATTTTCTAAAAGATTTAAATATTATGAAAAATATGTTTGGCTTTTTTAGAATATACAAAATATGGCACAGAAAAAATGTAATATAATCAGAATGGCTTGAAAACAGTATTTAAAAGATAACTTGTAGTATCACAAAATTTAGCTACTAGTAGGAACAGCTAAAATAGACAAAGAAGTCAGGATTAATTTATAACCTTATTTTAATATGCTAAATTGCTTCTTGAGACAACTTGGTTGAAAACAAGTATCACAACATGCAAATGATTACTCCTTAGCGTCCCCTAAACCTAAACATCTCAGAAAATTACTGTATTAGAGTCTATAAAACTGTCGTAGGAAACCTTTCCAAAGATATTAAAATGCCAGAGAAACTTTTGGACCTTATGATATATTATCTATATTCTATAAAGCTAGTGTTTTAATTATGATATAGCCAAGTAGGAAACTTACAGTAAAAACAGGATGTGAAGAACAAAATTTTGTTTTAGAAAATATAGTTTAGGTTTTCACTTTTTGAAGAAATACCAGTTTTGACACTTTTATCTGAATAGTTGATTAAGATAAATTACATTCTGACTTTACTTAAAAGTTCTTAAGGCACACAGAATACTCTTTTTCTTGGCAAAGTTTTTTCCTTGATAGGGCTCAAAGAATAAGTGACTTTCCCCAAGGTCATCCAGCTGGCTTCATGTCCAAGGTGGGATTGAACTCAGAGTTTCTTGATTTCTAGCCTGATGCCACAATCACTATTCCAGTGCTTCTCAATTATTTTCTCTTGCCCGCGCCCCAACTTTCTACCAATGTGCGTCTCACAGCCCACCCCATCTGACCTGCCACCCCCAAATTGCGCCCCACCATGAGATGTGTGTCCTACCTGATGCTTGTTTCAGCACCTCTGTCACTGTCCTCAACGGTGTGTCCAGGGCAGCCCGTTCTAGATGTTTGATTGAACTTGCAAGACGTTTTCTTTTAGAACAGGCTGGACACAAAGCTGAGGAACGCAATGGAGGTAGGATGTGTGTCCTACTGCCTACGTCAAAAAAAAAAGCATGTTCCCCAGGGTCACGCACCCCCTGGTATCATTCCACGCCCCTCCCAAGGGGGTCGCCCGACTATTTGAGAAGCACTGCACTATTCTAAAGTGACTCACATCACTTTTTTGGGTATAAACTTTCTTATTTTTCTCCACCTTAAGATAAAACATATGTAAATAAAAAAACACAATACCAATATCCAACTGTATACATATACCAAATTTCCATATCATTTCTGTGCTTTAAATAGTTTCTTTACTTTCTACTTTCCCTTTCCCCTCCCATAAGATTCTCCAACATTTAAACTAGTAACAAATACTAAAATTTAAGAACAAAACCAAAACCAAAAAACCCCCCAAATATATCCTCAATATCTAACATTCATAAATCCCATATTCATTATTTATGAAGAGAGAAAATAAATTAGTGGAGGCCAAATCAAGTGCTGGTTCTATCTTTCTCTCCCCCTCCCGCCACGCTCTATCCATTTATCTGTGAATAGTAGCTTAATCAATATTTTTAAAAACCAGCTTTGGGCTGCTGTAAAAGGACATGGCATGCTCCTACACCAGAAGTGATGAACATCCCATATACCCCAACCATTGTAAGCTCAGTCTGGCTGCCAATTGCCTGAATCACCATCACCTAATGCTATGACAGTCTTAAGTGGGAGGGCTATTTTAAATCAGTTTTTTCAGCACCATTGACATTTTGATCACTAAAAGAACAGTCGTGAGTTGAGGACTACCTCCATAAACAAAATTTCATCGATCAATAAGGAACATACTGGCCCTTTGCCACCAGTGAACTCACAACTTCAGCAGATTGTCTGAGAGCCCCCTTCTTGTTCCCACTATCTGAGGTAGCAGCAGATTTATTTTATTCAGCATATGATGATGGTACATTATCCAGGAGACCATAGTGTTAGTATAGAGCTGTTGTTTGGCTGCCTAAGACTCAGGCTGTTCAATTCATGCTCATGCGCTATCCAGGTTGCACACCAGGGGGCGGTAGCAGCAGATTTGCAAGCTAAAGAATACAGTACCAGAGAGGATTAAAAATCCAACAGCATTTAGCCCCTCAGCCGCCTTGTTCTCAATGCTCTCACAGCTCTTTCTGTGAGGACAGAGGGAAATCCTGACCCAGTGCTATGGGTCAAACTATTTAATGAACATGCTGCCATAGGCATACATCATTACCACTTAATATCACTGCTGACAATAATCTCTTTGCCTACTAATCTTCCACCTTGTGTGTAGCACACTGTCATTGAGAATTACAGCATTGCGAGAAGCTGGAAAAGAAAATGACACGTCCCTTAGTTTTGGCTTAGCATGTACTACAAAAGCATTTATAATGACATTTTTCCATTGAAGCACTATTTTTTTCTTTTTTTGTTGCCCTTGACTTAGAATTTTATATATATATATTTATTAGAAGTTAAGGTAGGCATTCTTGCCAACAGGGTGGCTAAGACAATTTATTGGCCTCTTCCCCTCCCCCTCAAATAAAAGCTAATTTCCCTTGAGGTAATTTTATTGATTCAGGTGTGATTTTGATGCAGGAGTAATGTGAATGTTATGACCATCAATTGCTTGATGTTATTGGTGCATTGGTATTAAAGAAGATAAATCCATCTTAGGCACTCCTGAATTATAACTTGGTAAATTAAAAAGCTAGTATTAGTCCATTAAGGAAAACTTCAGATTGTTATTCTAAACTAAACTAAATTAAATTAAACTTAAACTAAATTAAACTAAATTAAAGCTAATGATTTTATTTATTTATTTATTTATTGGATTTGTATGCCGCCCCTCTCCGCAGACTCGAGGCGGCTAACAACAGTAATAAAACAGCATATAACAATAATCCAATACTAAAAACAGTTAAAAACCCATTTTTATATAAAAACCAATCATACATATAGACATACCATGCATAAAATTGTAAAGGCCTAGGGGGAAAGTGTATCTCAATTCCCCCACGCCTGGCGACAGAGGTGGGTTTTAAGCAGCTTACGAAAGGCAAGGAGGGTGGGGGCAATTCTAATCTCTGGGGGAAGTTGGTTCCAGAGGGCCGGGGCCGCCACAGAGAAGATATTTAATTACATATGTTTAAATTAAAATTAAATCAAGCGATTGGACTGCCATTTGTCAGAAATGTTGTAGGGTTTCCTGCATGAGTAAGGGGTTGGAGTAGTTGACCTTCAAGGTCCCTTCCAACTCTGTCTGTTAAAGGTATATTATATAGAACAGGTTTGAAGAAACATTTATCCCCATAGTAAATAATAAGGGCAAAAGGTCAGCTGCTTGTCTGTGGTTGATTAATGGCACTGGTTTGACAGCAAATTAAATGTCACATAAAGTTGGCAAATGATACAACAAATCAATATATAGTGATAAGAGCAGATACAATTATTTCGGTAGCCAACACCAATATTGCACACAACTTGATTTAAGACAACAGTTTATTTCAGAGACTTTCCTTTCCTTATTTGAGTTTTCAAAAGACCCCACAAAGTATTTGAGTGGTTAGGCTGTAAATAGAACAATTCCAAGTAGATTGTATTTTCATGAGACAGGTGATGCCTCTTCTTAAAAGCTAAGGTAGGACAAACTTATGATTTCAGATAATAATTGGTTAATTTAGATTTACAAATATTTATGGTATACATTGTTACACTGTTGCTCTTTAAATGCAACAGTGCTTTGTTCTCTAAAGATGTTCCAACTAGATGCTTCAAAATATTTTTTATCACTAGCAAATAAGAATCATATTCTTGCAAACTGTTGTAATTGAAATATCACCCCTACCCCCACCAAAATCAATGTTTATATTTTGTATGTATTAATCAATTTGATTTTGTTTTGCTTTGAAATTAAATTACCAGTACCTAGTAAAATACCCAAAGACAGATTGTTGTTTTTTAAAATTCTAAATATTTTCTCATTTCAATTTTTGGATTTTGGAAAAAGCTTAAATTCTTCTAAATATATTTATTCAGTTCAGATCTTATTAAACTCAGAAACTTCTATCACTGAAAAAAAATCAGAATTACATCACAAAATGGATTTAATGGCTTTATTTTAATAAATAAAAACCATAGGAGAAGCAAATTACAAAATGAAAAAAGCTAGAAACACATATAAGAAACTGATGTTACTTTTGTCACAGAATGTTTAAATATATTGTTGAAAAATATTCATTCTCTAATTTTCTAATCTGAATTGTTTTTAATAGCCTTTTGCTATCTCCAGAACCATAAGGCCTATAAACTTGAAACTTGGCACATATGTTCCTCTTGGCTTCTAGGTGCTTGCTAAGAAAGGTTTTTTCTTAAATGACCATCAAATCATTTCTTATATTATTATTAATGTGCTCTGATGCTATGGAGTTAGACATTCTACTTCCCCTGCCCACCTAATAAAAGCTCTGTTCCAACTGCCAGTTAGCCATGGGTGTAGCCAGTGTGTGACTCATCCAGCCTGCGGGCTGAGAGTTTAGACATTCTGCTCCCACTCCCCATGTGAAAAGAACTCTGTTCCAACTATTTGGAAGGAGAGGGATGGAAGGAAGAAAGGAAGGAAGGAAAATATAAGGCAACTGGTAGTTGGAACAGAATTGGAACAGAGGGAGGGTTGGAGGGACAGGGAAGAAAGGAAGAAGAGGGATGGAGGGAGAGAGGAGGGAAAGAGATAGAGGAAAGGAAACAGGGAGGAAAGGAAGGAAGGAAGGAAGGAAAATATAAGGCAATTAGCAGTTGGAACACAGTTGATTAACAAAAGAGTTGATTAACAAGAGAGTTGATTAACAAAAGAAAAACAAATAATGGACAAGAAATGCACAGTATCTGAGAAAACCAACAATCATTTTGTATAGCCGGAAAGACAGATCCCCTCACTCCAAATCATTGGATGACTTCACCCAGCAGCTTCATATAAATAGTTAAATAGGGGGGAGAGAATAAAGAATGGAGCCCTGTGGTATCCCACAAAGTTGTGGTTGTGGGCTGGACCTTTTCTCTGCAACTTGAACCAACTCCAGATGAAAAAGAAGCAACAGCCCTGAGTGTCGCCTACCCCCAACCCTTGGTGGGGATGGTATTGAAGGCGGCTGACAAAAGTCAAGGGCCAGGATTGAGGCATTTTTCCCTTCCTGCTTCCAGCAGATGCCATCCAAGAATGTGATCAGTGTCATCATTCATATGCCTGAATTCCAACTGAAAGTGATCTAGATTCTCCTATAGCTTTCTCTAAAAGATGAAGATTGGAAATTGGATGAAAATTATGTAGAGTATCTGGGTCAAGCAGTGGCCCCTGGTGGAAGGGGTGTACTATGGCCTTCTCAAAAGCTTTTCCCTTTTTCTTTCTGCATTTTTCCTGCTTTCCTTTCCATTGTTTTCTTTTAATTTGTTTTTTTTTTGTTTTTTTCCTTTATTATTGCTAAAATCCTAAATATAAAGTACAGTGTCATTTGGCAGGACCCAGGAGAAGAGCCTTCTCTGTGGCGGCCCCGACCCTCTGGAACCAGCTCCCCCCAGATATCAGAGTTGCCCTCACCCTCCTTGCCTTTTGCAAGCTCCTTAAAACCCACCTCTGTCGTCAGGCATGGGGGAATTGAAATTTTTCCCTTCTCCCTAGGCTTATAGAATTTATACATGGTATGCTTGTTTGTATGATTGGTCTCTTAAATTGGGGTTTTTTAGATTATTTTTTAATATTAGATTTGTTTACATTGTCTTCTTTATTGTTGTTAGCCGCCCCGAGTCTTTGTAGAGGGGCGGCATACAAATCTAATAAATAAATAAATAAATAAGTGTTCCCTCTATTTTCGTGGGGGATCGCCCGCGAAAGTTGAATTTCCGCGAAGTAGAGATGCGGAAGTAAATACACCATTTTTGACTATGAACAGTATCACAAGCCATCCCTTAACACTTTAAACCCCTAAATTACCATTTCCCATTCCCTTAACAAACATTTACTCACCATTATTACTGGTACTCACCATTGAATAAGACACTTAGTGATCCAGATATTTATAAACATAATTACTTATTAATAATAATTATTATTTTTTGTTATTTATTTGCAAAAATTATTAGTTTGGCAATGATGTATGACATCATCGGGCGGGAAAAACCGTGGTATAGAAAAAAACTGTGAAGTATTTTTTAATTAATATTTTTTGAAAAACCGTGGTATAGGCTATTCGCAAAGTTGGAACCCGCGAAAATCAAGGGAACACTGTATTTTTAAAAAGAGAAAGAGATAAATAGCTAACCAATTAAAACGAATAAAATATGGAAAGTATTGGGGTGAAATTCAAAAATTTCCCTTACTGGTTCTGTGGGTGTGGCAGGGGAAGGATACTGTGAAAACTCCATTCCTCTCCCTCCCCACTCCTGGGGGAAGGATGTCTCCGGGACCGTCTTCTGCCGCATGAATCCCAGCGACCAGTTAGGTCCCACAGAGTTGGCCTTCTCTGAGTCCTGTCGACTAAACAATGTAGTTCAGCGGGACCCAGGGAAAGATCCTTCTCTGTGGTGGCCCCAACCCTCTGGAACCAACTCCCCCCAGATATCAGAGTTGCCCCCACCCTCCTTGCCTTTTGTAAGCTCCTTAAAACCCACCTCTGTCGTCAGGCATGGGGGAATTGAGATATTCCCTTCCCCCTAGGCTTATAAAATTTATGCATGGTATGTCTGTATGTATGATTGGTTCTTTAAATTGGGTTTTTTTACATTATTTGTAATATTAGATTTGTACATATTGTCTTTTTACTGTTGTTAGCCGTGCCGAGTCTACGGAGAGGGGCGGCATAAAAATCTAATAAATAAATAAATAAATAAATAAATAAACAAACAAACAAACAAACAAAGAAAGAAAGAAAGAAAGAAAGAAAGAAAGAAAGAAAGAAAGAAAGAAAGAAAGGAAAGAAAGAAAGATGCAAAATCTCCATTCCCACCCCACTTGGCAGCCAGCCAGAGGGGGTATTTGCCGGTTCTCTATTACTGGTTTTCCAGAACCTGCTGAATTTCACCCCTGGAAAGAATGCGTAATATGCCTTTGGAATTTCCCACCCCAAGTTCCTTAATAGGAGCTCTGCTTTGGGAAACATGTGCAAGAGGAATGAATGGCTTAGAGTGGAAGAGTTGGCACTTTTCCAAGCACTGACCAACTGTGTCCTCAGTGGAGATGTACCCGACAAATTTTCTTTCCTTAATTCCTCCCTCCTTATTTCAGATTATATTTGATTGTGCATTGTTCGTTTTTCATATTTATGCTTTTGGTAGACAGGCAGAAATCTTTAAATAACTTTTCCCCCCTACATTCAATTGGATTAAAAATAATAAATGATTCCAGATTAAACTATTTTATGGTTGTGAGTAAAAATAAATTTCAGTAAATGATGGCTGATAAGAATATTCTGTAAATATTATCCTATGCTGCTTTTTCATGAATTGATACTGTCCCTTTGGGTAAAGTTTTAAAATCACAGACATATGGTCCAGAGGCCATGGGTAGAATGTTCTCCTCCCTGGAGAGTAGTCAATCCAGTGATTAAAACACATATATTTTTGGTTCCTGCCTTTGTGAATGGCTTTGAGTAGCTTGCTGTTAACAAACTACTCAAAGCAAATTTACTGTTTGGATGAAAATGTTAAAACAAGGAATTCATTTCCTAATTACCATACTAAACATTTCTGTTAAAATATATTCTATTTCACTTTAAAATAACCTGAGATTCAAATGTATATTTAAAAGCAAAATTGTTCCTTATTTTCAAATGGGGGCTCTTTATACACTCTATTTTGCACACAAATTTTCCATTTGACAGAAAGAAGTTGGACTTCGTAAGTATCTCTAAGCTAGTTTGCAAAGAGATACAGAAAATCTACCAGCCTGCTCTTATTTCACTTTTGTCTTTGTTTTTCAACTGGAGGTTCATTAGAAAAAATCGCTCATATGACATATGTTAAGTGCCTTGGGCTGCAATATCTGCAGTAAATGTATTATTCATACCATAAAAGGGAAACTTAAGTGGAGTCCCATGCATTTCAGAACTAATTCCTCCCCCCGCCCCAAATATAGTGGGATTTATTCTCACGTAAGCATGTATTGTAGTATAATTCCACAGGCATAATTATTTTGAAAAGCAAGGCTTTATGAATTTTTTCTCAAAGGTTGAATGTCTGCCTCTCCCATAAATTAACAAATGGAATCTTAAAATGGAACCTATAGCAGACATTTCATAGACCCTTCATGTTCAATATTTTGGTTAAACGAATTATCATTATGTAGAATAATGGTGAAGTGTTTTGACTAACATTGAACATTCCATAGATCTGTTTGAAAGATGTGGTGGTTTAAAAGCAATGTTAAGCAATGTTGCTACTGTGAAAATAGTGTCAAAGTTATGGTATCTTTATTTACCAATACCTTTATTTCAGAAGTAAACTTTATCTAAAATTAAATTGTCTGGTATACAAAACAAATGATATTTAGGGCACAGAGAAAGTAAAACTGATAGCACTGTAAAGGATAACTTGGCCATCTGACTTGTCGTAAGAACATTCTGAGCAAAAGAAATCCTTGACAAAGGTGCAGTGCATCTGTAGAATATGATGTCAGAAGGATATTTTTTCACCTAGGCAGATTCAGGCTGCAAAAATCTGTATGCCAACAAAAAAAATACTGTTTTGCTTCCATCTTCTGATCAACTTGATTTTTGCAGCCCAGATTTTGTAGTTCGAAAGGAATTAATTTAATCAATGGGGTGACATATGTCAAAGACAGATGCTACAAAACAGAGGGGAAAAGTGATCCATGTACTATCAATACCTTGTACTATCAATATCTTGGCGGGACCCAGGAGAAGAGCCTTCTCTGTGGCGGCCCCAGCTCTCTGGAACCAACTCCCCCCAGAGATTAGAATTGCCCCCACCCTCCTTGCCTTTCGTAAGCTACTTAAAACCCACCTCTGCCGCCAGGCATGGGGGAACTGAGATACACTTTCCCCCTAGGCCTTTAAAATTTTATGCATGGTATGTCTGTATGTATGATTGGTTTTTATATAATGGGTTTTTAACTGTTTTTAGTATTGGATTACAGTATTGTTATACACTGTTTTATTACTGTTGTTAGCCGCCCCGAGTCTGCGGAGAGGGGCGGCATACAAATCCAATAAATAAAATAAATAAATAAATAAATAAATAAATAAATAAATAAATATGAAACTAGATCAGCTCTCTGTAATCTATTGTTGAATAACATTTAAACTATCCAAAAACTGGAATAATTAGAGATAGCATAGGCTTCTATAACCATGCCTTCTAGGTCCGTGATGGCGAACCTATGGCACACATGTCACAGGTGGCATGCAGAGCCATGTCTGAGGGCGCGCAAGGCATTATCCTATGTCAGCTCCAGTGCCAGCTGATTTTTGGTCTTCTGGACTTCTGGTAGGAAGTTTTTCCAAACTTCTGGTAGGCCTGTTGGGCCCATTTTTTCCCCATCCACAGACTCTGGAAGCTTTCCTGAAGCCTGGGGAGGGTGAAAAACAGCACAACGGGCCTACCGGAAGCTTGGAAACGAACTTCCAGTAGGCCCGCTTGGGCTGTTTTTCGCCATCCACAGGCTCCAAAGGCTTTCCCGAAGTTCAGAAACAAACTCCCAGTAGGCCCGTTGACCCATTTTTTACCATCCACATGCTCTGGAGGCTTTTCTTAAGCCTGGGGAAAGTGAAAAATGGCCAAGCGGGCCTCCAGAACATCAGAAACTTCAGTGAGGTCCACACACATGCGTCTGTGGGGAGGGATTGTGCACATTGTATTATGAGTGTGCACTATTGCCTGTGCGGGCACCCTTTTGCCATCTGAGCAAAAAAGGATTCAACATTACTTCTCTAACCCTAATTCCAAATATTCTTATCCAGGCTAGTTGGCATATATTTTTATTTTCTAAATAGTACATGACCTAACTGTAGAGAAAGATTTCTATTTATTGCTGTCCTATTAGTTTATTATATATGCTGTATACACTAAAAGATTGATACATCCGTATGTATGTCGGTATGCATGTCTGTCTGTCTGTCTGTCTGTATCACAAACCAATTTAACTTTCTTAATCTGAAGGTTAGGAATACCAAATACAGTACCTTTACTAAAATTGAGAAAAATGGATACAACTATAAACTCTGTTTAACAAAGTTGAACTTAGTTTTGAGTAAGAAACACAAATAACTTATGACACCCATATGGTGCTTGTGAAAGAAAATGCTTTTAAATAATTACATCTATATTCTATTTAAACATTCATTATTTATTTTAGACTGTTTATTTTAGAGCATTTATAGACTATGCCAATCTGATTGATTCTGATGGAGTATAGGAGCAAATACATATGCTCTTTGTATCAATCATATTGGACATTCTGCTTTATCTCTTGTACTCTTGGGATGTCTCTTTTAGTAATGAGTTTGCCATCTGGAGTTTTTAATAAGGATTTCTATTGAATGGATTAAAAAAATAGATCTGCCATTTGATTAATTGATGGTATCACTGCAAATCAATATTTTAATCAATTGATGTAGCTAATCAGTTAACCATTGCGATGCTAGTGATTTTGAACAAACAATATAGAGACAACTTTGAGGGGAAAAAACTTTGTAGGACAAGTTGGCATTTGAATAAGCATGGATGAGATATGGTTGATCATTACTAATACCAAAAGCTCAATTTTATAATTTTACTAGCATAAATTAGTATCCTGGAGTACATTGAACTGAAAAAATATCATTTTTTAAAAAGTTGTCAATCAAAGAGTTTGCTCTCTGCATGCTTTTTTGTCATGTTTTTGTTTTTTGTTATGGTAATTCATTTTTAATAAAATGTGCCATGCTTCTTTCCTAAGAAGTTGGACTAATTGCCAGTTGGGTGCTTAAACAGTGGCTTTGCCATCATAATCCAGTCTAAATTGCTAATTAATTTTACTTCCTCAAACAAAGAAGCACCCATCAGAATGATGCCAAGAAAATGAAAGTTAGAAAAAGTTATGGCTGGGAGTTGCATTGAAAAATAAACACATTTGTGGTAATATGAAACAAATTGAATCAAAAGGTTTTTAGGCAAATCTTTCATAATACTAACATGTAGATTTTCGCTTAAGTGTCCTGCAAAAAAGCAATTTGCTTAGAAGAATAAATGCCTATATGGTAGCCAAAAATAGACAAAATGCAGGATTTAAAATTTATTTTTCTTTTCTTCTTACAGGTCAGAAAATCCTTCACCACAGAAGTGAAGTTTTAGAAACTGTTGTGTTGATTAATCCTTCAGATGAAGCAGTCAGCACTGAGGTAAAGTAATTTTTAAAAAATCCTACCTATGCTGATATACTTTAATCAAAATTACATGGTATGGGCAGAAAATAACTGAAACTAACTAGAGCAGAGATTCTTATATTTTTATTTGTCTTTTTTATCACTCAAAATGAAATTGAATGCATGCCTACCGCTAAGTAAGTTCCACTGAGTTTAGTGTGAATTATATTCAGGTACAGTAACATTGTATATTAATATTGTGGTCTAATTGTGTTATATTTTTGGTTTCATGTTTATCTCTCATTTTTTAATCTACTCTTAGATTAAAATAAACCTATCAATCAATCAATAAATAATATTACATATCTCTTTCTGTCTCCTTAATGACATTGTATATCTTCTTCTATAATTTATGAGGAAAAATAACACGCATGGCAGACTGATGGGAGTGTCCTGTTTCTCTCAGTTGTCAATCAAATACTTGTGACAAATCTATAAATATTCGGAGAGACAGATGGTTTTTCCTATTGTTCCCACCCATTTGTCTAAACCATCTTGAAACATAGTGCATATTCATCAATTTGATAAAGCTCTTCTACATGTTTCTCTGCTCATTTTAAATTGATTTCTGATTATTACATTTTTTTCTTAGGGTTTTCTATGAGTTTTCCCAAATATTCAATATCCTGTTGATATTTTCCAACAAATATCAACTTGCATGTATAATTTTCTGGATCCTTTTGGATCTTTGGGGGGAGGGTAATTAATGGGCTGCTTTTGTTGGTTGTTTTGCTAAAGTCAATTTTAATCTTATCCAGGAAAGTTTTTTATTTCTAAGAAAACCAAGTCTTTTTTTTTTTTTTACGGTAATATAATAGGTATTTCTCATTATAAGTTCACAGCATTCTTTCAGTGAATGTTTGGCAGGAATTTTGTCAATTTTTTACTTTTGCCAATTTCTGCATGCCATCCTCTTAAATATATAAAATATAGAAGTATAATGCAGAATCAATATATTAGTGAAATATTTTTGTCTTGTCTGTTTTTCTTGGAAAAGCTGTTCACTTTGTAAAATGTGCTGGTAGCCTCTCTAGAGTCTTATCAGCAGTTACAGGAAACAATCAAAGAAGAGAAATCTGTTTTTAATGGATCTAGTGCTTAAAAGAGATGAAATCAAAGTGACATTCATGAGATAGTCAAACATTAATCTCATTGTTTAGTAATAATGATAAACAGGAGAGAGACATAGCCCATTAAAAGTAAAGGTAAATTTTTATTTCCCAACATAATTAATTTTAAATCAGCATTGAATTTGCTTCTTTCTGTTTCCTTAAGCTTTTAGTGATAATCTCTAAACTCATTATAAAAGGTAATTCATTGAATTATGTGTCCGAAAGAGCGAGCAAAAACATATGTTGTCCATGGCATGTGGGGTGTTGGATACTTTCTGAGCTTGATTGTTTTCTTGAAGACGTTTCATTACCAAACTCGGTAACATTATCAGTATTTACATAGCTCAACGACATAGCTCAACCTTGAGCTACAAATGTTCTCTTCTTTCCATTCCATGGCATGTAATTGTGCTGGATGTTAGGACACGAATACGAAAGTGTTGGATTTGCATCATAATGTCATGAAGCACATTGCTGATTTTTTTTCCATAGCTGCAGATAGCTATGATCCCCCATGTGCTGAGCCAAAATTGAGGGGATACTTGGTTTTTATGGCATATTCTAATTTACTGACATCAAGACAAGACGAAAACTGTTCTTATTATTGATCAGAAGAAATTATTCTCATCACTAGCCATAAAGATAGACCTCACGTAACAACCATAATTGAGATTTACAACTCATCACTTAAGTAGCACAGTAGTTAAGCAAGATGCCATGTGATTGTGATGAGCTTATAACTTCACTTCCACTGTGGCCATTAAGCAAATCACTGATAGTCATTAAATGAGACATTGCATGATCACAATTTGTTGATTTTACTTCTGGCTTCTCCTTTGAGAAGTTGTTTATTGGAAACTGGCTGTGAAACATGCAGATGGTGATAACATAACTGTGGGAATACTTCGAAGAGTAAGGAATGGCCATAAGGATGTTTTTCAGCACCATTGTAACTTTGGTGTTGTGGTTAGCTCTGGCCCAGCTCCTGCCCCAAGGACTGTGGATGTGGGGGAGACATCCACATGCTGCAGGCCTGTTTTCCCCCTGGTGGAATCTGCTGATGAAGGTTCCTCTGACCAAGAAGACATGAGTGACAGGGAGGAGGAGAGTGTGGCAGACAGCTCAGAAGGAGATCAATTATCTAGCTCCTCCTTGGATTCAGAACAAGAGTTAATGATACCGCCACGCTGTTTATTCATTCATTCGGTCGGTCGGTCGGTCGGTCGGTCGGTTGGTTGGTTGGTTGGTTGGTTGATTTCTATGTCGCCCATCTCCAAGGACTCAGGGCAGCTTACAACATATAAAAGAAACAATAAAACACAGCAGGCTAAAATCAATTAATTAAAACTAAACAAACTACTGTACTCTAAAACCCTTAATTATATTAAAACCAATCATATTCATTCAAACAACAACCATACATAACATTCGTCAGCCAGGGAGCTAAGATCTAATCACCCCAAGTCTGGCAGCATAACTGAGTCTTAAGACTCTTATGGAAGGTGAGTAGGGTGGGGGTAGTGCGAATCTCTGGGGGAAGCTGATTCCAGAGGGCTGAGGCCTCCACAGAGAAGGCTCTTCCCATAGGCCTCGCCAAGCGACATTGTCTAGTTGACGGGACCTAGAAAAGGCCAACTCTGTATGACCTAATCGGTCGCTGGGACTCGTACAGCAGAAGGCGGTCCCGCAAGTAATCTGGTCCAATTGCCACGATACAATTGGTAGCATAGCATTTAAAAAAAATCATTAATTCGATTTCTCCTGCAACTGCAGATATGAGGATGAGGTACTTTTTCTCTGCTAAAATTACTCTCCCGTTGAGGAAAATGTGATCCCCTCACACATGTGAGAGCTATGGTTTGATCTCAGGTTGCTGCCATTCAAAGCCCTGTGGTCTTGTGGGCCTTTCTTAGAGTTTGGAAAGCTAAGGAAATTAGTAGCCTGGCTCTTAATCCAGAAAGAACAGTGGAAAGTCCACTTTGCAGCATTTCCTGTGTGGAACTGCAGTGGAAGCAATTTTCCTGTTTCTAGAATCACCCACCTCCTGTGGTTTTCCCTTTCTTACTAGGTAATAAGGCTCAGTGGTCACAATTCCCCTATCTTCCACAGATGTTCTCCACAAAATGCTTTTCTTGATCCGCCCACAGTGGATGGGCAGGTTTTTCTATAGCAGCAAACTGCAGTCAGAGAAGAGGATGGATGTTAGCTAATTGCCATGGTTAATTGTTCTGTTACCACATAACCCAGATGAAGGAGTGGCTAGATAAATTGTGTTAGGGAAAGGAAGGTTGAGGTTTCTGAGAGGCATAAAATGCTGCTGATGGTTATGGAGACAAAGCCAGTGTTCACGTGGAGGACAGACACAGTTTGGAGTCTCTTTTCTATGCATGTTTATTTCAGAATGCAGTATATATACTTCGAAAATAAACCATATGAATCATGTGTGTCTTTTTAACAATCTTTTTACAGCTTTTCTTTAATACAGTGATACCTCATCCTATGAACTTAATGGGTTCCGGTACGAGGTTTGTAAGGTGAAAAGGTTGTAAGACGAAACAATGTTTCCCATAGGAATCAATGGAAAAGCAATTAATGCGTGCAAGCCCAAGACTCACCCCTTTTGCCAGCCGAAGCGCCCATTTTTGCGCTGCTGGGATTCCCCTGAGGCTCCCCTCCATGGGAAACCCCACCTCCGAACGTCCGTGTTTTTCTGATGCTGCAGGGGAATCCCAGTAGCGCAAAAATGGGTGCTTCACTGGCAACGGAAGTTCGTAGGTGGGGTTTCCCAGCAAGGGGAGCCTCAGTGAAATTGCAGCATCGCAAAAACATGGAAGCCCTTGAAACCCAACCTCCGGACTTCCATGTTTTTGTGATGCTGCGATTTCGCTGAGTCTTCCCTCGCTGGGAAACCCCACCTCCGGACTTCCGTTGCCAGCGAAGCACCCGTTTTTGCACTGCTGGGATTCTCCTGCAGCATCACAAAAACACGGAAGTCCAGAGGTGGGGTTTCCCATGGAGGGGAGCCTCAGGGCAATCCAAGCAGCGCAAAAATGGGCGCTTTGCTGGCAACAGAAGTTTGGAGGCGGGGCATCACAGTGGCGGCGGCTTGGGTTTGTAAGGTAAAAATAGTTTGGAAGAAGAGGCAAAAAAATCTTAAAATCCGGTTTGTATCTCAAAAAGTTTGTATGGTGAGGGGTTTGTAAGACGAGGTATCACTGTATTTCAAATTTAGTTTCAGACCAAATTATTAATACATATATTGGGATAATTTAGCTTTGTTGTCATGATATTGTATCTGTGGAAGTCTCTTTCCTTGAATGCCCATCTAGAATCTACTGTTATTCCATTTCAGGTCAAGGGAAATTCTGGGGTCACACATCATGTTATTCAATTATGTGGTTGCTTTCCTTGGCATTAACAGCAAAAAGACTGCATGACTTACTAGATGATAGCAAAGAAGTACAAAACCTATTTTTGATTTCCTCTAATGGTCATCCAGATCTTTGCAGTCTGGTAGTCTCAATATTGTGCAGACCAAATCCACTGCTAAGGATTATTGTGAATAACATCACAGATGCTTATTTTTTCAAATTTTCCAAACTTCCTAATTTTCACTGAACTTGCTATTCTGTTCTTTTAACTTGATTGGATTAATATTGTTGTTTTATTTTTAAATAGAATACCCCTTTCATTTTCTAATATATGTGAGCTATTTTACTTTTATAAAACAATCTTCCTCCTTCAGTGAAACACAATCATTCCTCCTTTTTTGGGGAATAAATATGGTCTAAGGGTAATCAATAGATTCCTTAAGGTTATTCATATTAATTTCCCCCCTAAAGAAAGCATGAAGTATAAAAGATGTTTCAAAGTGATTATTTGTATCTTCTACTACAGGTGCGTTTAATGATAACAGATGCTGCACGACATAAACTTCTGGTACTAACTGGGCAGAACTTTGAAAACACGGGCGAACTCATTCTTCAGTCAGGATCTTTCTCATTTCAGAATTTCATTGAGATCTTCACAGATCAAGAGGTTTGTTTCTAAGTAGTTGCTATTCTGTAACTCATTGGGGCAGAAGTTTTGTTTGTACTTTGCACAGCAGATATAGTCATTTAATGTTTTGAAGATAAGTAAAAGAAATTAGAAATAGATCTTTGTTCCCATCCCAGGGATGGACCTGAACCTGCTTAGCAAGATATTATCCCTACCCGCCTACAATTTTCTGTTGTTGGGACATAGTCGTTTTAACCATCTTTCTCAAAAACAGAAGATAGTGTATCAGGTGAAAGTTATTAAAAATGAGGTCACCTGAAGACTTCTCTACATCAGCGTTTCCCAACCGGTGTGCCGCGGCACAGTAGTGTGCCGCGAGACATGGCCAGGTGTGCCGTGAGAAGCTCCAGCTGGGCGGGGCGCTGCCAGCGCCCCTGCCTGAGTGTCATCCTGTGGATGGTCTTGGGCTTCACAGTCGCTTCCTGGTTCCCTCTCCTCCCACCGCCTGTGTCTCCCGCCGTCGCCTCCCACCAAGCCGTCGCCCATTGCCGTGGGTTCCTCGAGTGGGAGCTGCCGCTTCCCTCCGTCCAGCTCAGCCACGCTGCCGTAGAAAGCACAGAGGTTATTGCCACCGCTTCTGCCTCCACTCAGGGAGCCACCGTGGTCACCGCGCCTTTTCCTCTCGCTCAGCTCAACCACGATGGCTCCCTGAGTGGAGGCAGAGGCGGCGGCAATAACCTCTTGGCGGAGGGGAAGCGCTGACGGGCTCTCCTCCTTCCCCACCCCCGCGCTTCTCTCCCGCCCTGGCTTTTGCTTCGCCCCATGATTTCCCCGCAATTTCGTCCAGGCCACCTCTTGCCTCCTTTTGAACTGCGGGGAAATCTGCGGGCGAAGCAAAAGCCAGGGCGGGAGAGAAGCGCGGGGGTGGGGAAGGAGAGCCCGTCAGTGCTTCCCCTCCGCCAAGCTGCCTGCTTGTCCTCGCGCCTCGTTGCTACCTCCTGCCTTTTTCCAGGGGCCTTGGGAAGGTATCCAGGGAAGGGGGGGGAGTTGGGGGTGGCTGCAGCGGCTTCTCGTCCTCCTCATCGGGCTGCTAACGCCCGCCCGGCCCCTCTTGCATGCAGTCCCTTCACCGAGCGCTTTTTTCTTCTCACAGCTGAGGCAGGATTTGGAATGTCGGGGGTGTGTGCGTGCGGGCTCCGCATCCCCCTGCCACCCGGAACATTTAAAATAAGAAAAACCTTCGCCGGCCTCCGCAGATAAGAAAGGAAGAGAGAGAAAGAGAGACATAGCAAGAGAGGCAGAGAGAGAGAGAGGGCAAGAGAGACATAGCAAGAGAGGCAGAGAGAGAGAGACAGAGAAAGAGAAAGAGAGAGAAAGAAAGAGAGCTAGCAAGAGAGAGAGAAAGAGAGACAGAGAAAGAGAAAGAGAGACAGAGAGAGAGAGAAAGAGATAGCAAGAGAGAGAGAGAAAGAGAGAGAAAAAGAGAGAGAATGAAAAAGATAGCAAGAGAGGCAGAGAGAGCAAGGGAGAGAGAAAGACATATAGGGAGGGAAGGAGGGAAAGAGAAAGAGAACAAAAGAGAGAGGAAGAAAGAAAGAGGGATGGAGAAAGAGAAAGAAGGGAAGGAAGGAAGAGAGAGAAAGAGTGATGGAGAAATAGAGCGAAATGGAGGAAGATTTTTTTTTGTCAAAACTTTTCTTTAGCCCCCCCCCCCCCCCTTCAGTGTTCCTCAGGATTTTGAAAATGTGAATAATGTGCCGCGGCTCAAAAAAGGTTGGGAAACACTGCTCTACATTATGAATATATAGTCAAATAAGAATCCAAGTATATTTGTTTCTAAAACAAACCTAGACAAGGATCTAGCAGCAGGTTTTCTTTTTAGCCAAGATCTTTTACATCTGTATATTCTAGTATATTTGCCTTCTTCATGCTTAAGTTGCTCTTTAAATGTAGATAATGTTACTATTCAAGTATAAAACAATAACATTAAATTGGCTTAATCTTTCTAGGAAGTCAGCAAACACAGCTGAGATATTTCCATGACTAAAAAAAATCATGATGGAATATAAATACTTTTGAAATAAAAGCAACTTTTCTTTACATATATATATATATATATATATATATATATATATATATATATATATATATGGAAATGCCTTGGCACTGAGCCTGTACATCAGGGGTCAGGAACCTTTTTGGCTAAGAGAGCCGTAAACGCCACATATTTTGAAATATAATTCCGCGAGAGCCGTACAATATTGCTTCACATCTCAATATCCTTTTCGATCTAGTTTTTACGCCCATCGGTGAACGCAGGTCTGAACGAGCCCGTGGTATCCAAGTTAATTTCAAAGTACACTGCTCAAAAAAAAGTGAAGGGAACACTTAAACAACACAATATAAACTCCAAGTTGTCAATCAGCGTTGCTTCCTAAGTGGACAGTTTGATTTCACAGAAGTTTGATTTACTTGGAGTTATATTGTGTTGTTTAAGTGTTTCCTTTATTTTTTTGAGCAGTGTAGATAGAGCAGGAGGTCTCCAATCTTGGCGATTTTAAGACTTGCAGACTTCAACTCCTAGAGTTCCTCAGCCAGCGAAGCTGCCTGGGGAACTCTGGGAGTTGAAGTCCGCAAGTCTTAAAGGCCGCTAAAGAAAAGTTTGGACAAAAAACCCCTCTCTCTTCCTCCCTTTCACTCTATTTCTCCCTCTTTCTCTCTTTTCCTTCCTTCCCTTCTTTCTCTCTCTCCATCCCTCTTTCTTTCTTTCTTCCTCTCTTTTTTGCTCTCTTTTTCTCTCCCTCCTTCCCTTCCTCTGTCTTTCTCTCTCCCTTGCTCTCTCTCTCTCTGTCTCCCTTGCTATCTCTTTCTTGCTTTTTTCTCTCTCTCTTTCACTGTCTTGCTATATGTCTCTTTCTTTCTCTTTGCCTCTCTTGCTATCTCTCTTTCTTTCTCTCTCTCTCTCTGTCTCTCTTTCTTTCTCTCTCTCTCTGCCTGTCTTGCTAAGTCTCTCTTTCTCTTGCTATGTCTCTCTTTCTTTTTCTCTCTCTCTGCCTCTCTTGTTATGTCTCTCTTTCTTTTTCTCTCTCTCTGCCTCTCTTGCTAAGTCTCTCTTTCTCTTGCTATGTCTCTCTTTCTTTCTCTCTCTGCCTCTCTTGCTAAGTCTCTCTTTTTCTCTTCCTATGTCTCTCTTTCTTTTTCTCTCTCTCTGCCTCTCTTGCTATGTCTCTCTTTCTCTCTCTCTCTCTGCCTCTCTTATATGTCTCTCTTTCTTTCTTTCTCTCTCTCAACTGACCGCCACGTCAGGGCTCCCGCTTGCAGTCAGCTGAGAGAGAGAGAGAGCGCTCCCTCTCGCCGCCGCCTGGAGCTTCCTCTCGCCGCCGCCATCTCCCCGCGACTGCCTGCGGCCGCTGCAGCCACCCCCCCTCCCAGCCCCCCCTCCCACCGGGCCACAAAGGACACTTGCCGCCGACGCCGGTGAAGTTTCAGCTGGGCGGGGCGCTGCCGGTACTTCCGTCCTGGGGCCCCCGCTCGCAGCTGTGCCCCGCCTCCTGCTCGATGCCGCGGTTTTCGGCGCTATCCTGCTGTGCCCCAAAGAAGGAAGGCGGGAAAAAGGCGCGAAGAATGGAGCTCTCCTTCTTCCTGCCTTCCTTCTTTGGGGCACAGCAGAACAACGCCGAAAACCGCGGCATCGAGCAGGAGCCGGGGGACAGCTGCAAGCGGGAGCTCAGTGCAAGGAGCCGCTCTGCGAGCCAGATACGGCCATCAAAAGAGCCATATCTGGCTCGCGAGCCATAGGTTCCCGACCCCTGCTGTACATAATTGCTATTTTTTTATTTGCAGATAACAGTGTGTATTAGAGAAAAGAAGATTTTAGACTAACATAATTACTTTGATTTGTACTAGAACACTGAAGTCAATTAGGGGGCCAAAGACAATATTCTAACTCAGGAAGCACATCCATTTTTCTACTGATTTAATTTTGAGACATAAATATGAATTAAGTGTATACAATCATCTCATATTTCTGCTTGGTTTTTGTTTTTTTTCAATTTCAGATTGGAGAATTATTGAGCACTACTCACCCTGCCAACAAAGCCAGCTTAACGCTTTTCTGTCCCGAGGAAGGAGACTGGAAGAATTCAAACCTCGACAGACACAACCTTCAAGATTTCATCAACATTAAGCTGAATTCTTCTTACATTTTGCCTGAAATGGAAGGGCTTTCTGAATTCACAGAGTACTTGTCAGAATCAGTGGAAGTACCATCGCCGTTTGATATTTTGGAGCCGCCAACATCAGGAGGCTTCCTGAAACTTTCTAAGCCTTGTTGTTACATTTTCCCTGGTGGAAGAGGCGATTCCGCATTGTTTGCTGTGAATGGGTTCAACATGCTTATCAATGGGGGATCGGAGAGAAAATCCTGTTTCTGGAAACTCATCAGACATTTGGACAGAGTGGACTCGATTTTGCTCACTCATATCGGAGATGATAATTTGCCAGGAATTAACAGCATGTTGCAACGGAAAATAGCAGAATTGGAAGAGGAACAGTCTCAAGGCTCTACTACCAATAGCGACTGGATGAAAAATCTAATTTCACCTGATTTGGGAGTTGTATTTCTTAATGTTCCTGAAAGCCTGGGAAACGCTGATTCTGATTTGCAATTGAAAAGAAGCGTAGAGGAGGCTTGCTTTACATTGCAATACTTAAACAAGCTATCCATGAAACCAGAACCTCTCTTTAGAAATATAGGAAACAACGCTGAGCCCATTATCCTTTTTCAAAAAATGGGTGTAGGGAAACTTGAAATGTATGTGCTTAACCCGGTCAAAAACAGCAAAGAAATGCAATATTTCCTGCAGCAGTGGACAGGTACGAACAAAGATAAAACTGAACTAGTATTACCAAATGGTCAAGAAATAGACATCCCAGTTTCCTACCTGACGTCCATCTCATCACTCATTGTATGGCATCCTGCAAACCCTGCCGAAAAAATAATCAGAGTTCTTTTCCCAGGGAACAGTACGCAGTATAGCATATTAGATGGCCTGGAGAAGCTCAAACATTTGGACTTCCTTAAACAACCAATAGTGACACAAAAAGACTTAAGTGGTAACCTGACAAGTCCGGCAGTGAAGCAGACAAAACTGAAGCAGAGGACAGACAGTAAAGAAAGCCTCAAGCCAATCACTAAAGTGCTGTCCACAAAGACGGTCCGAAAAGAATCGAGGGAGGAGGCCTCGGACACAGGGAAATCCAGCCCACCGGAAAAGGCTCAAAAAGTAGAAAAGCCCATCGTAAAAAAGGAAAAACCGGCAAAAAGTGAAAGCAGGCTCTCCGTGACTGAAAAAGACCTAACCACAAAGGAGCAACCAATTGTGAAGTCTGAAACTGTTGAAAAACAAGCCACTGATGTGAAACCAAAATTAATAAAGGAAAGGCACGTGAAAAGGGAAGTGAAAGTAAAATCTGAAGAAAAACACGAGGAGAAAGAAAAGCCAAAGAAAGAGGTGGCTAAGAAGGATGAAAAACCCCAGGCCAGGAAAGAAGAAAAGCCCAAAAGGGATGATTTGAAGAAAGAAATAAAGAAAGAATCTAAAAAAGAGCCAAAGAAAGAAGCTGCCCCAAAAGAACCCAAAAAAGAAGAGAAAAAGGAAGTGAAAAAGGAAGAAAAGAGAGAAATCAAGAAGCTTCCTAAGGAGATAAAGAAAACCTCTGCTGCTTTGCCTGAATCGAAGAAGATCACAGCAAAGTCAAAACCACTGAAGAAGGAAGAACCCGTCAAAAAAGAAAGTGGAGTTGCTGGGAAACCCAAAGAAAAAGTTAAAAGCAAGCCAGTGAAGAAAGAGCTCAAAGGGAATGAAAAATCAACTGCAGCAGCAGCTGTTTTGGGAGCTGGGGCTGCCGCAGTAGCAGCTGCTAGCCTCGCAGCCAGTGGGAAAGAACTTGAAGTCGAGAGGTCACTTATGTCCTCACCGGAAGACTTAACGAAAGATTTTGAAGAACTAAAAGCGGAAGAGGTTGAAGTAGTGAAGGAAACAAAGGAAGATAAAGTTAAAGATGAAAGCCAGCTAACTGATGTGGAACAAAAGGAAGAGTATACTGTTCAAAAGGAAAAAACAGAAGGTCCAACTCATTCTCCTGATGAAGATATCGCCACTGCAGAACCTGAGGGAGAATGTGAACAAACTCCTGAAGAGCTGGAGTCTGTGGGAAAGGACAAGGTTGACGACAGTGAAAAATTTGAAGAGGAAGGAGCAGGATTTGAAGAATCTTCTGAAGCTGGTGACTATGTAGAAAAGGCTGAGACCGAGGAGGCAGAAGTACGAGGGGACAATGAAGAAGTGCCAACAAGTTTCAAAAAGCAAGGCATGAAGGATATCATTGAAACTGAGGAGATTGAAAAAGAAACGATAGAAGCCCCTGAAAATGAAAAAACGAAAGGGTTGATGTATGATAAAAAAGCTGAATTTAGAACGGAGTATGAAGATCGCTATGACGAAAATTTAGAAGAAACAACAGTTGAAAAGGCAGAAACAGAAGACACTGAAGAAGAAATTGAAGAAGACAAAACTGAGGAGGTCAAAGATGAAGATGAAACTGAAAAAATACAAACTGAGGGGGATTATGTCATGGCTGTAGTAGACAAAGCTGCTGAAATGGATGATAAATATGGTTTGCCTGTAACTACTCCAACTAAATTGTCGGAATCTCCATCTCCGGCAAAGGAACCAGCATCTTCAATCCATGATGAAACACTACCTGGTGGGTCAGAAAGTGAAGCAACTGTTTCAGATGAAGAAAACAGAGAAGACCAGGACCAGCCTGAGGAATTCACGGCTACTTCAGGTTATACTCAGTCCACTATTGAAATATCCAGTGAACCAACTCCAATGGATGGAATGTCAACTCCACGAGATATAATGAGTGACGAAACAAATAACGAGGAAAGTGAATCTCCTTCCCAAGAATATGTTAACATTACTAAGTATGAGTCAGCACTATATTCTCAAGATTTTGCTAAACCTAAAGTGGCTCCTCTTCCTGATGCTTTTAATGGATTATCCGAAGGATCCAAAACAGATGCTACTGAGGGCAAAGACTACAATGTTTCGGCTTCTACCATTTCACCGCCTTCTTCATTAGAGGAAGATAAATTCAACAAAACCTCTTTTCAGGATATGTATCATTTTCGGGAACGGGAATTCAAAACTGTTAATAAATTAGAAATTTCAGAAACTTGGGATGAGAAGATTAGCCCAACTATGGATGAAAGTCCAGCCCCACTATCACCGGTTGCTAAAACACCTCTAAGTGAACGTAGTGTGAACTTTTCCCTAACTCCCAATGAGATTAAAACGTCAACTGAGCCTATATCTCTCACACCACTGCCAGAAAAGCATCACGAAGCCCAGGAGGAGCAGTGCCCCAGCCCTGATGATAAAACATTAGAAGTGGTATCCCCCTCCCAATCAGCTGCTGGAAGTGCTGGTCACACTCCTTATTACCAGTCTCCCACTGATGAAAAGTCAAACCAACTTCCAACGGCGACTCCTGGAAAGACAACTGAAGTACCAATCAGTGTTGAAGTTAATGATGCCAAAGACAACGTTGTAAAGCACAGGATAAGCCCAATGGATGAACCTGTGCCTGATTCTGCGTCGCCTTTTGAGAAGGTGCTTTCGCCTTTACGAAGTCCACCCCTTATTGGTACAGAATCTCCTTACGACACATTTTTAAGTGCTGATATAAAATATCTCAAAGAAACCGAAATTACCCCTGAAAAGAAAAGTGAAACAGATGATTCCGTATTGCAGAAGAGCCCCGTTTCTGAAGTTACTTCGGCAAACATTTTCCAAGAGCGGCAGGATGAAAAAGATTTGGAGCTGGCATCTCCAAAATCAGACATCCTTCTAGAAAAGAAAAAGGATGATTTAGAAACTTCAGAAATTCAGTCTGCATTAGTTTTGGATGAGAGGAAGCTGGCAGAGGTTTCTCCTACTCAGGTGGATATTGGTCATTTAGGCTATTTCAAAGAGGACAATAAAATGTCAATATCTGAAAGTACCGTCTCTGATAAATCTGCAACTCCCGTTGATGAAGTTGTAGCAGAAGATACTTATTCACATATTGAAGGAGTTGCATCTGTCTCTACAGCATCTGTTGCTACTAGTTCATTCCCAGAACCAACCACTGATGATGTATCTCCTTCGTTACATGCTGAGGTTGGATCTCCCCACTCCACTGAAGTTGATGATTCTCTTTCTGTGTCTGTTGTACAAACACCAACTACATTTCAAGAAACAGAAATGTCTCCATCTAAAGAAGATTGTCCAAGACCCATGTCAATTTCTCCACCAGACTTTTCTCCTAAAACAGCAAAGTCTAGAACACCAATACTAGATCACAGATCTCCCGAACAATTGACTATGTCAGTAGAATTTGGACAAGATTCACCTGAACAGTCTTTGGCCATGGACTTTAGCAGACAGTCGCCTGAGCAACCCATAGTAGGTGCTGGTGTGCACCATATATCTGAAAATGGTCCCACAGAAGTTGATTTTAGCCCTTCGGACATGCAGGAACATGGATTTCCAAATACAATATCACCAGTAGAACAAGTATGTTTTAGCCATGAGAAGGATCTCTCAGAAATTATTTCAGTTTCTCAGATAGAGGCTTCACCTTCACCTTCCACTTCTTCTGTCCATACACCTTCACAGGCAAGTTCTCCCTTGCAAGAAGAAATCCTATCAACTGTTACACAGCCTGAAATGCCATTACATTCTACATTTCCATCAGACAAAATGCAAAGCTTGGGAGAGAAACTCTCACCAAAGTCTGATTTATCTTCATTGACACCAAGGGAATCTTCTCCTTTGTATTCACCTAGCTTTTCCGATTCGCCACCTATAATGAAAGAAACAATGGCTGCTTCTCAGTCATCTCTGTTATCACTGCACGTATCCCCAGACAAATTGTTTGGCTATCATACATCAGTAGCTCAAGATCCTGAGACAAAAGAGCTTCTGGTATCTAAGGTTCAGGAAGATATCGAAGAAACATCTATATCACCAGAACCACTTATTTACTCTTATAAGGAAACTGGAAGAACCACTAGGTCACCAGAGGTTGTTAGTTATTCCTATGAAAAAACAGAGGAAATCACTGAATCCCCTGAAACCTTTGATTACAACTATGCTGCAACAAAGGAAATTACCAGATCAATAGAGGCAGATAGTTATTCCTACGAAAAAACAGAAAAAACCACCAAGTCACCAGAAGCCCTTGATTATTCTTATGAAAAATCCACCATGCCGTCAGAGTCTGTCCATTATTCTTTTGAGTATGCAGAAAAAGCTACCAAATCGCCGGACATTTCAAGTTATCACTATGAGAATGACAAACACTTTGTTTCAGAAAAATCTGAAATCCGTCAAGATGTTGATTTATGTCTTGTCTCGTCCTGTGAATACAAGCATCCCAAAACAGAACTATCGCCTTCTTTTATAAATCCTAACCCCTTAGAATGGTTTGCAAATGAAGAACAATCTCAAGACCAAGAAAAGCTGTTAACTCAATCCGGAGGGGGCCTGCCACCCTCGGGAGGTAAAATGCCACCTCGCCTGTGTGGTGAAACGCCCCCAACTTCTGTCAGTGAATCTGCTCCGTCACAGACCGACTCAGATGTACCCCCTGAAACGGAAGAATGTCCTTCCATTACAGCAGATGCTAACATTGATTCAGAAGATGAATCCGAAACGATACCGACGGATAAAACAATTACATATGAACACATTGACCCGCCCCCAGTCCCTGTTCAAGACCGCAGCCCCTCACCGAGGCACCCCGATGTCTCCATGGTAGATCCAGAGACATTACCTATTGAGCAGAATCTAGGGAAGCCTTTGAAAAAGGATCTGAAAGAAAAAACGAAAACAAAAAAGCAGGGGACTAAGACCAAGTCTTCCTCTCCTGCCAAGAAGAGTGATAGCAAACCTAAGCAAGTAGCTTCTCCAAAACCTGCTGGCTTAAAGGAATCATTAGATAAAGTTTCCAGAACAGCTTCTCCGAAGAAGAAGGAGTCGGTGGAGAAAGCTGCCAAAAATATCTCTACTCCAGACATAAAATCATCTCATAATGAAGAGAAAGATAAGGAAACGAAGAATGCGGCCAATTCCACAACATCAAAGTCAGCAAAAACTACAACTTCAGGTGGGTTAAATTGTAAAGTTAATCTCATATATCAGCTTCTTTCAACCTATTGTCTTTGAGACAGCAGCACTCAAAATTCTCGGCCTTCATTGACAACTGGTGGCTAGGAATTTTGAAGCAACTGGATTACTGAAACTAAGTTTGTTTGTTTGTTTCTTTATTTATTTATTTTGTCCAATACAAAAGAGGGTTTAGTGGGTATATATCTATATACACATAATAAAATACATGATGAAGGTTATAGAGGAGATACTCAGACCTGCTCATATCTGGTGTGTTAGGGTCAAGACTTTTGTGAGCTAAGACTCTATTAGTTTTATTTGGAATTCCAACAAAATTTTAACCTAGTCATTTTTTACTACTTTTTCAACTCTTACGTTCCCACCATTTTTTTCATTACTGATACATAATTAGTTAAATAATTCCAGCATATCATAAAGGGGCTAGGTGTTTATTAGCTTGGAAGTTGCTTTGGCAGTTTGTTCATTCCTTGGATGTATCCCTTACCAATCACATTTTTAATTTGCTCATGCTTGATGTTATCCAAGTGTAAATTTTCCAGATAATTGTAGGCTTTATCCTGACAGTTCTCGATGGTTCATCCATTCAGCATTGCCATATTATGTGCTTTAAAATTCTTAGTGTTTGTCAGTGAGTGGATTTAGATTAATGATTTTCTATAAAGCTTCAGATTGTTCACGTAAAACAAATGTAATATTTAATTAGCTTTTTTTTTTTGCTTTTTAATAACCTGGATTTGTTTTCTTTGATCATTGAAAGAGGGATCATGGCAATGGTAAAAAAAGGATAATAATGGAAGATGTCTCTCCTCATGTTGATAAGCCCATATTGTTCATTTCCAAACACCATTTTCAATTCTGTCTTCCACTGCATTATTTTTTCTTAAACATTCTAATGTTTTTAGTGATATCATTTGTTTCCAAACATGTGACAATCCAATTAGGTAGTAATAAACCAAACCCCATTTTATAAATACAGTGATCCCCCGCTCGTTGCGAGGGTTCCGTTCCAGGACCCCCCGCAACGAGCGGGTTTTCGTGAAGTAGCGCTGCGGAAGTAAAAACACCATCTGCGCATGTGCAGATGGTGTTTTTACTCCCACAGCGCTAGCGAGGAGCCGAAGATTGGGCGCGGCGCGGCTGTTTGCCGCCGGCATGGAGGGCTTCCTAGCAGCCCCCCAAACCCGGGTTGGGGGTCCGGGGGGCGCTGGCTCTCGGCGCTTTCGAGCTGAGTCCGGGAGCGAATTCGCTCCCGGACTCAGCTCAAAAGCGCCGATAGCAAGCGGCAAGGAACGGCTTGTCCACGCCGTTCATTCTCGCCGCTTTCGAGCTGAGTCCGGGAGCGAATTCGCTCCCGGACTCAGCTCGAAAGCGCCGATAGCAAGCGGCAAGGAACGGCTTGTCCACGCCGTTCATTCTCGCCGCTTTCGAGCTGAGTCCGGGAGCGAATTCGCTCCCGGACTCAGCTCGAAAGCGCCGATAGCAAGCGGCAAGGAACGGCTTGTCCACGCCGTTCATTCTCGCCGCTTTCGAGCTGAGTCCGGGAGCGAATTCGCTCCCGGACTCAGCTCGAAAGCGGCGAGAATGAACGGCGTGGGCGGGCGAAGGGCGGGCGGCAGCGAGGAGTTTGCGTGGGCGGTGGGGAAACTCCTCGCTGACGCCAGCAAGAGGGGGAAGACTCAGGGAAGCCGCCCAGCAGCTGATCTCCCAGTTGCCATCTACGCATGCGTGCCCACGGGCACGCATGCGTAGATGGTATTTTGACTTCCGGGTTGAAAAATAGCGAAGTACCCTGTTCGCAATGGTTGGGGACGCAATAAACGGGGGATCACTGTAATGCACTCTATTATGGCATGTGCCATAACCTCTTTTAATTTTTCTTTTTTAGGGGTAAATTCATAGGTTGTTTCAGTACTAACCTGTTCTGGTTAATAAGTTGATAAGTAATCATTCATATAGTTTACAGTGATCCCTCTATTATCGCGAGGGTTCCGTTCCAAGACCCCTCGCGATAATCGATTTTTCGCGATGTAGGGTTGCGGAAGTAAAAACACCATCTGCGCATGCGCGCCCTTTTTTTCTATGGCCACGCATGCGTAGATGGTGGAGTTTGCGTTCCCCGCCGCCCACGCAAAGGGGAAACCCTGATTCGGCTCCTCGCTGCTGCTGCGCTACCGAGCAGATCAGCTGCTGGACGGCTGAAGGAACCTTCCCTGGGTCTTCCCGGCCGCCCACGCAAAGGGGAAACCCCGGCTCCTCACTGATGCCCGCCGCTCGCCCGCCCGCCAGCAAGAGGGGGAAGACCCAGGGAAGGTTCCTTCGGCCGCCCAGCAGCTGATCTGCTCGGCGCAGCAGCAGCGAGCAGACGAAGATCGGGGTTTCCCAGCCGCCCACGCAAAGGGAAAACCCCGGCTCCTCGCTGATGCCCCCGCTCGCCCGCCCGCCGCCCGCCAACAAGAGGGGGAGAGATAGAGAAAGAGAGAGAGAGAAAGAAAGATGAGAAAGGAAGGAAGAGAGTGACGTCATCGGGTGGGAAAAATCGTGATATAGCGTTTCGCGAAGATCGAGATCGCGAAAATCGAGGGATCACTATATATCAATTATTCCTTTATATTTCCAATTATTGATACTCAGCTTCTTTGACTGTTCTACTATTTTTTTGGGGGGGATCTCTCATTTTCACAATTTGTCAGAATGGAACTTTTTTCAGTTCTGCTTCCCTGAATATTTTATTTCTGGTAATGAACCTTCTTTGTTGTGCCTTGTCACACAGTCAGTCAAATATTTAGACTGAATTTGACATTTTTATCTATCAAATTCTTCCAAAAGGGATAGGCAGACGTCCAGGGGTGGATTCTGCTTATCGCTGCTACCAGTGCGCTTCCTAGGGAGCTCCGTAACCCCAGCGTGTGCACACATACACACCCCCGACTGAGATTTTTCTTCTGAACCCGCACAGGGAGCGAAATGTCATGAGAGGATGTGCGCACTCACGAGATTTCAGCAGTTTTTTGCTTCCGTGCATACGTGGAAACAAAAAAAACCACTGAAAATTGCTAAAGTCTCGTGCACCCGCACGTCCTCTTGCGAGATTTTGCTTCGTGTGCATGCCCACCTGCCCGCCTCTCGGTTACCTGGGGCTGCACACATAGCTCGCATTTTCACTACCAAAACGCCAGACCCCCCATCTAGGTAGGAACCCAATACTGCAGATGTCGCTGCTTGAAGTTTGTATCATCATAGGCATCTTCACAGGAGAGTAAGCAGGTCTAAGTAAGGCTGCCTTTTGCAATTGACTAATGATGATTTTTGTCAATTCCCTAATTCTTTTGAAACACTGTAATATTATTATATACATAACAACCTGAAATCATTCAATAGCTGCCATTTCTTTATCTGATGTTGGCCTTCAGAGACATTGAACGCTTTCTTTTCATTTTTATTATCATGCACTAATAACATCTTGTGCCTGCCCAGCAAGATGACATCAGTTAGACAACTTTGACTGATCTGAAAAAAGGGAAGATGTAGATAATAATTGTGTAAGCAATTCCCAAGAAATATTAGTCCATAGGCTAGAATGGGAGTGTTTTAAAAGTATCATGGCCATGGGCAGATTATTTCCATTTGATTTTTCCAAGGAAACTAGAAGTCAAGCTTCACTCTCTTAATGTTTGTGCTCCTGAATCTTCTATATTTCTTCCTCTTTGTAATATGTGATATTCAGGACCCATGTGGTGTAGAACATCAGGCACTGGACGACGAGCAGGGAGACTATGTTTGTGTGTCTGGATGTATTCTGGTCCCTCTTGGGTAAGAAAGCACATTGGATGGCTTTGGACCAGTCATTCTCTTCTCAGCCCAATTTATTTTACAGTTGTTGCAGGGAGAAAATAGGAGAAAGGGGCACTGCATATGCTGTTTTGTATTACTGTACAATTTTTTTTGAATATAAATAAAATAAAATGAACACATTCATACATATACACAAACAGGTATGTATGCATGCGCACGCACACACACATGGGTATTCTTTTTGTACATATCGTGTTTTGTTCATTAAGTACATTTCTATGGTACAAATATCTGATTTTATCAACTGCTTAAAATTCCATAGGATAATTCAAAACCATTAAAATATATATGAACATCACAGCTGGAGATTGATGTGTCAGTCCGTCCAACATGAGTTTATCATTAGTAGACAACATTTATTACCCCAAACTGAGACTGGACTCTTATTTATTTATTATTTTTTTAGGACCTGGAAATGGGAAGACAACAAAATCTATAGCTGTGCCTCCAGGACCTCCTGTGTATTTGGACCTGGTCTATATTCCCAACCACAGCAATAGCAAGAATGTTGATATAGAATTTTTCAAGAGGGTGAGATCATCCTATTATGTTGTAAGTGGGAACGATCCTGCTGCTGAAGAACCAAGCAGGGCTGTCTTGGATTCCCTGTTGGAAGGCAAAGCTCAATGGGGAAGCAATATGCAGGTATGTTTTCCAAAATCTACGAAGTAAAGAAAGCCCATTAAAAACAACATGCTAAGAATCATCTTTTTAATTATCTGAATTCAGTAACAAAACCTAAAGGAGAAGAACTTACTTTTGCTTAAAATCACAATATGAGAAAAGTGGTACATCTAAATCAGGGGTCACCACAATTTTGAGAGGACTTCCAATTAATGGGGGGAAAGCATAGTGTGCCAGGAGGAGACTCTATGGCAAGTGGTGGGTTTTCTGGGTTTCTGATAGGGCTTTTGGTTAGGGGGGAGGAAAAAGGACACCGCACTAGAGACTCTATGGTGGGGGAACTGGACTGCTCGTCAGCTCCAGAATTTAACCGGAATCTTCCGGTTGGGACCTTTGTGGCTGTTTGAGGCTTTAAGGTTGCCAATCCCTGATCTTAATCTTCAACAGTTGTATTTTAACTCAGGAGAGTTGATTGCATAATTTGTAATTGATTAATCAAGTATTCTGTGTGCAATACCATGATCATAGAGACAATGAGTCCACGTGAGTCCCAGTGACCAGTTAGATCCACAGAGTCAGCCTTCTCCAGGTCTCGTCAACTAGACAATTCGCTTGGCGGGGCCTAGGGGAAGAGCCTTCTCTGTGATAGCTCTAACCCTCTGGAATCAGCACCCCCAAGAGATTTGCACTGCCCCCACCCTCCTCACTTTCCACAAGAGTCTGAAGACTCATCTATGCCGCTAGGCTTGAGGCTATTAAACTCTAGCTCCCTGGCCAACAAATACAATGTATGTTTGTTATTTGAACGGGGAATGATTGGATTTTAATGTTACGAGAGTTTTAGATTAGCTAGTCTAAATTAATTGGATTCAGGATATTTGTATTGTTTTTCTTTTATATTTTATAAGCCGCCCTGAGTCCTCAGAGAGGGGAAGCATATAAATCAGGTAGGTAGGCAGGCAGGCAGGCAGGCAGGCAGACAGATGATAGATAGCTCTCTCTTTCAGGACCACTGATTGTTAGAACATGTCAGAGACTGTGGATTAAAAAGTTTCGTTCACTACATCTGCTGTGTTCAAGCTGTTCTTCCCAACGCGTCCCTGGAACCTGACAACAACACTTCCTGGGGCAAAATAAATATTCATTTTTTTTCATTCCCCCAAAGTGGCATTCCAATTAGAACTGCAAGATGGGTAGCAAATAAATTTGAAAAACAAAGAAAACAAATAAATAAATAAAATATTGGATCTCTCCTCTTCCCTGGTTACTTTTGCGCTCAGCGTTCCCACATCTCTAAACTCTGATATTGAGAAATATCAGATGGGTTGTGCCCATCCTTAGAGTGTCCGTACTGTAGTGAGATTTTTGATTATTCTTCCTTTTATAATTTCTTCTCTAATGTACTCTTTGTATGACAGGTGACATTAATCCCAACACATGATTCAGAAGTGATGAGGGAATGGTACCAAGAGACCCACGAGAAACAACAGGATCTTAACATCATGGTTTTGGCAAGCAGTAGCACCGTTGTTATGCAAGATGAATCTTTCCCTGCATGCAAGATTGAACTGTAAAAAAAAAAAAGCAATGCATTTCAACTTTAAACTTTGTTTCCAGAAATTCTTGAATTTGAAAATACTTTTTCTAAAAATATAATCCATCTAATTCAGCTGCTGAACTATATATACCTGCCAAATGCTATACTGTATCAGAGTGATGCAAGTCACTATTTTTTTTTTCAGTCTTTGCTAATTGCTAAGGGAAATAACAGTATTCCCACCATAGGGTTCAGATTACTGCAAAACCTGCAGATTCAGGTTCATCTTCATTGAACACTAGGAAACCATGCACTAGAAAACACTGCTGACTTCTGCCAGGTTGGGGGGCATTTGCCCTTGGAAGAAACAGAGAGAAAAGGTGGAGAGAGAGAGGAGGGGAGGGGGAAGATGAGTTGGATGGCATAAAGGAGAATAAAATAATTAATTCTGCATTAGTTACAAAGCAGTCAGTGACTTACCTCCTGCAGTCTAGCATCCTAGAGAAAGAAATATTTGTTTCCCCCCCCCAGAGTAGGCGTATTTAATTTAGTGACATCTTAGCTAGAACATTAAGTGAAACAATGTGGTTTTGAAGGAACATTGCATTGGAAACACTTACTATTGGCAACTTCCCATTCAATGTTTCATTGTCACGTAACACAGTTCTCTTAGACAAAATACGCATGTGGTTTGAACCCCATTCAGTTTACCATGCAGACACATTGGTCTAAGGCATGCTCCCAGCGAAAAGTCAGAGTTCTTTCAAATTTGACAAACTTGCATGCTAAAAACACCCGGGTCACCGACAAGTTTACTGAAGCAAAATACCAAAGCAGTTGGGAGTATCTATGGTAGACAATTTGCCTTAGAAAGTGACTTGAATGTACAAAGATACTTGATGCACTTATTTTTTAATGCGAGATAGCAAGTTTATAAAACATCTGTGTAGGATTATAGTTACACCAGTACCGAACTATGGGTGTGCATGTGTGCTATTGGAAACCTCTCTGATTGGTCAACTTGATGCTATGAATTATGTATGTAAGTTGGACACTTCATTGGTGCACCTGAACAGCAAACCTTGTTTGAAGTTGTTATTATTTTCCCCCCTCTCTTTTTTCCTGCTTCCTGGAGGCATGAAAGAAAAGGTGTTCAGTACCAGAAATTCAAAATAACAAAAAAAAAAAGGGATGTTACAAAAAGGTTGCCTGCACATCTGTACAGTCTTTGAAGCTTTGTTTTGTCTTAGTTTGACTGTTAATTTAAGAATGAATATGGAGACAAATGTACAGAATTTTTTTAGCTGTGCACGAACTTTTAATAGATGAATTTTTAAACATGTTTTGTTTACAGGAAAATGCAGGAAAAAAATTCCAGGTGAAGGCGAATTTTTTAGTAGTTTTGTAAGGCAACACATAGTGTTATTTTGAGTTCTGGTGAGAATGAAGTACGATAAAACAGTACCATATCTATTGAACGTAGCTGGCTGCCAAGGGTTATCTTACGGAGAGCACAGTAGCAATATCGTTATGTGTTAGTGATCAAAGAACGAAGGACTGAAAGGTTAGTTTGCTTTTTTTTTTAAGCAGGCAGCTTGGATGGGGGCTTTATGCAATCCAAGGAGTCATTTGTAATGTCACTATTTCACAGTACCAATAAACACAGCTTATTGGCGGGGGGTGGTTGCATCAAACCACACTTTGTGACATTACAAGCAGTCCTGTGAGACACCTGTCAAACCCTCCAGGGTTAGTTGGGCAGCAGAGATCTTGACTCAGTTTTCCTAGGTATTCCTTTATCCTACACTGTCTTAAGTAAAATTAATTGAAGGATCCTTCCCCAAAGCAAAACCAGAACAGGGTATACTGTATATAATGTGATTCTGTGAAATCATAGAAACGTGCAAAATGTAATCCTGACCACAGAGTTTAACAGATGAGAACCTCAGCTCCCAGCTTCTCCAAAGCTTCTAATTCCTACGGTAGAATTACAGGAAGGAGAACGGTCGATCAGGATTTCTTAGAATCAGATGGGATTTAATATTCCGCATGTTTTCAAATTAGCACACAGAAAAACAAAGTATGCAAAGCTTATTCAGGTATGCATAATTTCTACAGATTACAGGAATCGGTTTTATGTGTGGCTGAGTTTGGGTTGTTCGGTCACACATTGTTCCACTTGACTTCGTAGCAGTAGCAATTGAGTGGTGATGCTAGCATACCACACAGTATGCGACCCCGCTACTTTCTCCCTGCCACTTACAGCACCTGTTAGGGTTGCAGGGTTCTCTGGTTCTTCTCTCATTTTCCCCAAACATGCCACCATTCCCTTCATCCAGACAAACTACATGTGCCTGGCCTAGTGCAAACATACTTGCTTATTTTTTAATGTTCAAGACCACCTCTTCCGGGAAGCCTACAATTTCATTATATGATAGATGGAAATGAAGTCAGAAAAATAAGAAAATGTGTGATAACAGAGGTCTGATAATATTTCTTATGGTGGTATAGAATTTTCACGACCAGAGTACATGTTATCACTACCTGTAATAATACCTCCATTATCCTTAATGTTTTACTTTGCGGCTCTGTACAGACTTTTCACAATCTCATTCTTTCTATAATAGGAATTTGTATTGTTTTATGCCAATCATGTTTTCAGAATGCTCTGATTTCATTAAGTAGGGGACAACTGCGGCATTTTGTTTATTATATGTTACATAATTTATTTCAATTGTTGCATTGTTTTTTGTTTTATTTTGCTAATTTTTATATATTTTAACTTTAGGTCCTCTTTAATTTGGGCTGGGTAGCCCAATTAATGCTGTGAAATATTGTTTATGTTTTGTGGATTTTAAAAATTCTAATATTTTGTTTTTGTTTGACAATTCTAGCAATGCTATTTTATTTATTATTTTAACCTTTATCCAAGAAACACTTCTGTTTTTGTAGCTCTTTATTTTTTCGTGGAACAGCATAGATGGAAATTCTATGGATTGGCTTCCAAGTCTTAAAAAAACCTGGTATGATTGTGGAATGAAAAGCTCGGGAAAAATGTATTTTTGAAAGAAGCAGGATAGCTGAATTCGTAATAGTAAACGCTGCTTTTGGGAAATGCAGCGGTGGGGAAACATTGTCCTGGTACCCATTAAACAGAAATAACTACATGTTATTTGATATATTACTGAATGTTATTCTCCCATACCTCATCCCCTTTCTTAGCCCAACAGTTGATATTTCTAATACAGTTCTATTATCATCCACTAATGTGATACAGTCCTAACCATATGTTCGTCCACATTGGATGACCCAGGCCGATAGTACTGACAGAAGATTAAAGTGTAAGCGTTTACTGGGCAAAGCTGTTACTCTACCACATTGTTAGCATAATGATTGTGTTTTACTTATCCAAGTTAGCCACCTTGAAAATATCTGAGTTTCTTACAATGGGCATGCTGGCTGGGGAATTCTGGAGACATTTATCTGGACAGTTCCTTAATATGGAAAAATTGATTTAGATGATTCTGAATGGGTGCCAAGCGATTGAAATCAGCTCTGCCAATTAACAATTGAATATTCCATTTATTATTGCTTCAAGATGAATTAATTTTATGAACCCCCTCCCCCCAATTTGCTGTTTTTAAGCAAAATTAAAAGGATTCACCCAGCAGGAATGTGTTTAATTTTCTTCTTGCCAAAAAGAAGAAGAAGAAATGTGAACAATAAGACAAAAAACTGACTAGATTATGAAGGTTATCAGTCTGTTTTGAACTGAACTATGTGGATTATTTTTGGCTCATACTCAATAAACAATATGAAATATATATTTAAATGTGCAAAAGGGAAATTAATTTGCTGTCTTCAAAAAGTGAAAACATAGCAGATGTGTACATCGATAGGGCTGTTGAAGTAATTGTCTGAAATCAGCATGCCAGATTATTATATGTATCAAATCAACTCTGTTGTTTGCAGTAGGACCTATTCCCAATAAACATATAGGATTACCACCTCAATGGAGTTCAAATTTGGCCTTGACACTCCTTCACACTTTAAGCACATTATTGATCCTCTTGTAATTATTTTAGTATAGAATCAGAAATGTGGTTAGATTGGAATTTTTATGTGTGTAAACTTCCCCTTTTACTTTACGCTTCCAACCGGTTGAAGGACCTAACTCTAATCTTTAATTTGACAAATCTTGATTATTATGGTAATATACATTCATTTATGACAGCCTTCCCCATTTTACTGGTGTCCAAATCAACGGATTACAATTTCCAGCATTGCCAGCCAGCATGCTACTTACAAAGTTTGAGAATTTATAGTCTAATAACTCTTGGGTTTTTTGGGGTGGGTGGGTGGAAGTACCAGTTTGTATAGCTTTGCTCGAAGGTCTCATTTTGCATCACTTCTTGAAGATCTCATTTCACATCATTGATTCTAGCATTAGAACTCTTTTTAACGTTCTGTTTTCTGACAACTTGCTCCTGAGGAACATTTCAGGAATACTTCTGAAAGTACAGGGACATATAGTGGGCATGACATTTGCATTTGCCCTGCATATGAGTTGATGTGCCTTTTAGATCCAAGCCTATATTTTCTTTTTAAGTTTCTGAATAAAGGTATAGTAGTAGGCTATACAGTTCATAAACAATTGTTTTTGAACAAGCAGGCATAGGGTTTTTGAATGGCAATCAGGACTGAATTTGAATGGCACTCAATTTTGGATTTCTGTTACTGTTATTTTAGGAAGCTCCTCTAGACTTAACTAAACGGAACTAACATTTATGTTAGTCACAGCCCTACATAGTTAGTATAGTGACAGTCAATCTGAAGTACCATGAATACCGATATGGTGCTCTGTTACTCAGCACAGATTACTAGAAGCATGGTTCAATATTAATTAAATTAATAATTCAACATTAATTAATGAAACTAAAGTAGAGTGCTATATGCATTCCAGAAAAATTTACCATTGGTAACATTCCCCTCATTGCGCTGTTATGATAATACTTTCCCACTGAATAAAATTCAGTGACAACAGTTTAGTTGAGGTCACATTCAAACTTAAAACAGATTTTTTGCATGCCTTTACATTTTCCTATGGTGGATCTAATTTCTGCAACTACTACATTTTTAATTAATCTTTAATTCTTCATGATTTGTGTTTAACTTCACATTCAGTAGTGAATGAATCCGAATGTGTATACAAATATATTTAGCTGTCTTCAATAGATTAAGCGGTTTAGGAACCTTGCAACACAGAACTAAGAAGCTGTTAGTTAAGGAAAACATTCCAAGAACTCCCAGCTTAGCTTCAAGGAGTTAATTCTGCATTTCTTACATCATGGGTCATTGCTCCACTATCAAGCATCTTCTAGAATCATCCCGACATTGATGTGCCATGATTAACAATAATGAAAAACAGATTTTACATCACTTCAGTGATAAGTGGATGAGACTATGAAAACATGCATAAGACCCTCGCTAGTGGGGCAATGGCCATATCCCTTTTCTCCATACATAAGTTCTAGCTCACAGATAATAGACATTTTTGTAGTCTAGAAATATTAGTAATGGGGAAATATTATATTTAAACTTACCATGAAATTGTAAGTGCTCCTTGATAGTAGAAGAAACTACAAAAATTGGTCTAATTATTTATATACATTTGGAAACTGCATTGCTTGCCTTGTTAAGGATGTTTGCTTCATTTTTTAAAAAAAAAAACAATAATATTTGTTATGATCTTATAAAAATAACAAAATAAGAAAGCAGCATCAAAACCTTGAACATTTGGGGGGGAATTGTTTCTCTGCACTAAATTAGTTTAGGAGCTCTAGTTGCCCAGAGCGACTGTTCTATTCATACAAGACTGGGCTGTAATCACACCAGGAAAAGCACAGTTCTAAAAGTCCAGGATGCTTTCACACAATGGCCTGCAGCCATTTAATTCTTCCAAACCATGGAGAGAAAGTCTTGTCGTGGCTGAGAAGCACCTCACTCCTCTCTCTTGTTCTGAATGGTCTTGTTTGTGTCAGTCTGCAGCTGTGTATGGTTTTATGTCTTATAATCCTTCATCACCTCTATCCTATCAAGTCATATCTAAAGTAGAAAATTAGTTTCCAGTGAAAGTAATATGTAGTGCTTTTATGATATTTGTGTGCAATATCCCCTCTACCATTGAGGATATTTGATGTAAAGGAAATAAGCTCAGTTCCACAATAAAAAAAATTAAAATAGTTCTAGTGTTGTTGGGTTTTCTTTTCTTTCATTTATACTTTATATTAAAGATGCAATTTCCATCTAAAAAAATCACAACCATGCAATTCATGTATGTATGTATGTATGTATGTATGTATGTATGTATGTATATATATACACACACACACTTATTATAGATGTTCTGGTCAATGGAACTGTTCTAGAATAATTAAGAACTATATAATTATATCATTGGAACAAACAGATATGCCCTCAGACTGTCCTATTTCAATGGGGTGCTTGTCAAGTATTAATTTTGGAGCTCTAATCCTTTTCACTTGCAGCTGGCCAGCGTTTGCCAAACTATAACTTCTCAGCTTCTCTTTCTATTGGCTAGAGTTAAACTGCTTTAAGTCAGGGGTGTTATCAATTCTCACCAATTTGGCCCATTAAAAAAAATTGAATGCTTTAGTAATGAGAAAGAAAGAAGTTTGGGGATCCCTGAATTAGGACCTGAAGCAACGGATACTCAAAGATGAAGAGACATTAGCCGTGTAATGTCAGCAATTCAGAAGACAAGGTATTATAATTTTGCACATTTAAGAGAGTAAATCCAATATACACTATCCATTGTTTCTACTCAGCTATGACCCATAGATCAGATCTTCTTGTTTTTTTCTCCATTTATGAATAGGTTTATTAATTTTTATTTACCAGTTGTAGTGATATTATCCTGATTCCGGGACAGCCAAGCATTAACAGTGATCTGAGACCAAAGAAAATCACCAATTTCCTTCCTTTAAACATGGATACTGGATTTCTTTAATAGACTGAAAGTGTATACAGTGGTACCTCGTCTTACAAATTTAATTTGTTCCGTGACGAAGTTTGTAAGTAGAAAAGTTCGTAAGATAAAACAATGTTTCCCATTTGAATCAATGTAAAAGCGAATAATGCGTGCAATCTCCAAAATCACCCCTTTTGCCTTGCGCCGCTGGGAATCCCCGCCTACGGACTTCCATTGCCAGCTGAAGCGCCCATTCTGCTGGGAATTCCCTGAGGCTGCCGTCGCTGGGAAGCCCCACCTCCGGACTTCCTTTGCCAGCTGAAGTGCCCATTCTTGCGCTGCTGGGATTTCCCTGAGGCTCCCCTCACTGGGATTCAAAGCAGTGCCGGCAAAGATGAAGGGAATCCCAGCGAGGGAAGCCTCAGGCAAATCCCAGCAACGCAAGAATGGGCGCTTCAGCTGGCAATGGAAGTCTGGAGGTGCGGTTTCCAAGTGAAAGAAGGCTCAGGAATCCCAGCGCTTCAGCTGGCAACGGAAGTCCAGGGGCGGGGCATCCCAGCGGCGGCGGCTTAGGTTCGTAAGGTGAAAATAGTTCGGAAGAAAAGGCAAAAAAATCTTAAACACCGGGTTCGTATCTCAAAAAGTTCATTAGAAGAGGCGACGAGTGGTAAGACGAGGTACCACTGTATATGCTTTCCTATTCATTGAAGTGTTTAAGTATACTGTGAATTGGAACTGGCAATCTGCATATCAAATTAATAAATATGTGAATGATCTTACATTTTATGAATGTAACTAGACACACAAAGTCAAAACAAAAACTGGTTGAAGACAGAATGCTGCACACATATATGTAAAGATGTGCTTTCATGCTGTGTTTAAAAAGTTTTGTATTATAACGTAAAGTACAGTAAGTGCAGGGATACATTGCCCACATAAGACATTCATTCTATGAGATGGGCTACAAGAATGGTGGAAGGTCCTAAGCATAAAACGTATCAGGAAAGACTTAATGAACTCAATCTGTATAGTCTGGAGGACAGAAGGAAAAGGGGGGACATGATGGAAACATTTAAATATGTTAAAGAGTTAAATAAAGTTCAGGAAGGAAATGTTTTCAAGAGGAAAGTGAACACAAGAAGAAGGGGACACAATGTGAAGTTAGTTGGGGGAAAGATCAAATGCAACATGAGAAAATATTATTTTACTGAAAGAGTAGTAGATCCTTGGAACAAACTTCCAGCAGACGTGGTTGGTAAATCCACAGTAACTGAATTTAAACATGCCTGGGATAAACATAGATCCATCCTAAGATAAAATACAAAAAATAGTATAAGGGCAGACTAGATGGATTATGAGGTCTTTTTCTGCCGTCAGTCTTCTATGTTTCTATGATATACACTTTGTATTTGCAATTCAGGAATGAAAATATTACATCTCTTTCAAAAGAGATGCTTACATTATTTTTAAAAAATGATAACAAAGAATTGATAAATTCAAATGGCAATCCTATACACATTTATCTGGCAGTTAATTCATTGGACAGAATTATACATACCATAACAACCAAGAGCAATAGCACTTAGATTTATATACCACTTCACCGTGCTTTATAGCCCAAGCACTTTACAATCAATACATTTCCCCCAACAATTTGGCTATTCATTTTACTGACTACAGGATAGAAGTCAACCTTGATCCTGGAGAGATTCAAACTGCCAAACAATACATTAGTTTCCAATATAGATTTTAAACCATTTAACCAATATAGATTTTTAAACCATTTAACATGTAAAATTGGAACAGGAATTATATCCTGGAACATAGTATTATAAGAAGTGGTGCTAAGGTCTGCAGTGCAATAATGGCTAATCTTATTGACAGTTCTGCTTATTAACATGACATGAAAAATATATGCACTGGTCTTTAACAATTGAGAGTCAAGATTAGCTAATGTGAAATGCAATTAGAACTCCGCTGACAGACTTTGGGCTTTTATGGCAATTACTGGTGACATTTGTGCAGCTCATAACCAGTGCTGGAAATCCTCCTGAAGACCAAACGAAGTGATCACTGATCATAAAGGTCACAGGTCATAAATCTTGCAGATAACATTTCCTTTTAGTCATTTGCTTGACAAATCATGTGGCGCAATTGAATTCTCACTCAGTTTTAAGCAAGACAAATGTCAAATTGAATTCTCAAGTTTATGGAGAAGATCATTTCCAAAAAAAATGCAGAGGCAAATTCAGTACATACACACCTTCCAGTCAGTGTTAATTCTTGGTGACTGCCTAGATTAGATCCCGTGGTTTTCGTGGCAAGATTTTCAGACGTGGTTTCTTGCCAGGGCCTCCTTCCTAGGGTTGAGAGAGTGAGTTATTGAGGAATACTCAGCTCGCTTTGGGCTGAAGGTGAAATTAGAACTCAGTCTCTGGGTTTCTAGCCTGCTGCCTTAACTATCATCCTAAACTGATTGCCTTTCACTAGATTTAAGGCTACTTTTTAGCATCCTTGCCTAACCATTTGACTAAGGCAGGAAATAGTGGGAAAAAAGAAAAACTAACAAAGAATTTGATAAATTTCTAGAAAATCTGGGGAATGGGGAAAGCTCGTTTGGAAGGGCTGAAGCAGCTAATTTGTGACAGTCTCTGAATAAAAGACAGCAAACGCAAATTGGGTGGTTCCATAAAAAACAGGCCTAAGGGACTCAGAGTTGGAATGATTCTAGTCGAATCCAGACATGGCTGTTAATAAATCTTACCCGGCGAGAAGCACAGGCGTGGAATTGATTTATTTCTGAGTTTGCTATTTGGTTCGCTAACATTTCAATTCCAGCTCTGCGTCCCTTAGATTAGTTCCGGGTCAAAACCCCATCTCACACCCCCACACCCACAAGTACAGTCATGAGGACCAATCCTATGCAGGATTCCTGATTCCTTCCTGCGTTTGTTACTATGGCATCTGCAGAAAGGAACGTGTGGTGGCATCTCTTTCCCTCTGTCACTCCCAAACTGTGTCTGGCCCACCTTGGACTTCACATAATGACTTTGGGCCTGACAACAGGATTCTCTGAAACAGAAAAGACAGAAACCATAATGGGAAGAAATGATAAAGTTGGAATTTCGTCATCATTGGTCTAGAATGTTTCTCAAAGCACATAATGTAACAATATACAGGTAGTTTTAGGTTAACAATGACCATTGGAACTGGAATTGCCGTTGCTTATGTACCAAGGACATAAAGTGCAACATCAGATGAGTTAGTGCTTAGTGATGGCAATTTCTTTTTTGTTATGGGCTCCACCCTCAGGAATAGTCTCCTATTGGAGGTGAAGTCTACACATATACATACACACACACGTATCAAACTTCTGAAAACGTGGCTCTGCCACTTGGTCTAAGACGTCATTGACGGGGGCTTGTTATTGTTCTGTCTGGGTTTTCCCAGACCTCAACACCAACTGAAAAAACAGCCAGACACTCTGGTAAAAGCCAAAAGTATTTTATAGCTGGAAAAAATAAGCACAAAGGAAAACCTGTCTTCACAACAGACAGGCTATAATACGTTACAGCAGGGTCCTGATGTCCAGTCAATACCACAAGCTTCTTGCTGGCACCCCCCCCCCCAAGGTTTCAATAGTCCAAGGCACAAACCAGGATTGTAAGCCACCAAAGTTCACAGACAGGTCTCACGAATCTCCAAGATAAAACTCCACAAGCCAGGAAGGGTGGGTCCGCCTTTTATCCTTTCCCAAGAGCACCACACCCAAACCCAGCTGTGACCTCTAATGCTGGAAATACTTAGCCAATTGAGTCCGTCTCTGATTAGCTCTCCTTTGTCGCATATCTATGATGTCTTGAGCATTTTCCCCTAAGGAATCCAGGCTGCTTGCTGGGGAGAGCTCCCCCTGGTGGGACTCTGGCTGTCCTTCTTCTTCAGCCTGGGATTCCTCTTCCTCGTCAGTCTGCACCTCCTGTTCCTCAGCCTCTCCCTCTGAGCTGGAAACCGACAGAAGGTCAGCCATTCCCGGAGGGGTCCCAGACTGAACCACAACAGTTATGTTGGGGACATCTGACTTGATAGAGAAGATTCCCACTTCCAGCCCCCCCGCTCTTGGTTTTTAATTTTTTTTAATTTAACTCTTCTCATTTTAATTGTCTTGTAGTAGTTTTTTATTTTTTATCATATGCTAAACGATTCAAAGTTGCTGTATAAGTAACGCTCTCTACATGGGCTACCTTTGAAAAGTGTTCAGAAACTTCAGATCGTGCAGAATGCAGCTGCAAGAGCAATCACAGGCTTCCCCGAATATGCCCATGTTACACCAACACTCCACAGTCTGCATTGGTTGCCGATCAGTTTCCGGTCACAATTCAAAGTGTTGGTTATGACCTATAAAGCCCTTCATGGCACTGGATCAGAATATCTCCAGGACCGCCTTCTGCCGCACGAATCCCAGCGACCGATTAGGTCCCACAGAGTTGGCCTTCTCCAGGTCCCGTTGACTAAACAATGTTGTCTGGCGGGTCCCAGGGGACGAGCCTTCTCTGTGGCTGCCCCGACTCTCTGGAACCAGCTCCACCAGAAATTAGAACTGTCCCCACCCTCCTTGCCTTCCGTAAATTCCTTAAAACTCACCTCTGCCGTCAGGCATGGGGGAATTGAGGCATTCCCCCCCCTCTCCCCTGGACCTATACAATTTATGTATGGTATATCTGTGTGTATGTCTGGTTTAATAATGGAGTTTTAAAATGTTTTTTAAATCTATTAGATTTGTCATGAATTGTTTTATTGTATGCTGTGAGCCGCCCCGAGTCTACGGAGAGGGGCGGCATACAAATCAAATCAAATCAAATCAATCAATCAATCAATCAATCAATAAATAAATAAATAAAATAAGTAGAATGGAGACTGTAAGAATGTAATAAGCAAATAGGTTTTGATGGTTTTATTGCTGTCGTTAGGAAAGGACCATGTGGGATGATAAGCAAAGACCTCACATGGCCACAACCTCTGACTTTCTGTTGGCTTCTTCACTGACTTGATTGATTAGTATGACATATTATATTGTATAATCCACAATGGTGATTTGCCCCACGCATATAAGCCAGTATCTTATAATAATGGTTACTAAGACATTCCGGTCCAACCAGCATACCAACTTATCTGCCTCATGTTCTGGGTCATTCCATGCACGGCACGTCTGGGGATGTGACTAGTTATTCATAATTACTCACGAATATCCTGTTCCAACTGGTGTCCCATGATGTAGTCCCTCCTGAGAAATCCTCTATCCTTCAGCGTAAGGCATGGCAGTCCCGCTTTTCACGTCCATGTATTGTAACTCCTCCCACGGTGCCTTTTACGAGACCACTGGTTACTCTTTCAGGTTCATCTCGATGGCCCGGAACCATCCCTCATTACTAGCTTTTTACGACGCCTTCATCGCACCCCATATCACCTCATGTTCTGATCACGTATGCTTGCTCCACCCCTGGTAGCTCTTATTTTTATCACAGCTTTCATCTGGCACCCCCCTTGCCCACGGCTTCCTCTCGGACGTGTATTTAGTTATCTATCTATCTATCTATCTATCTATCTATCTATCTATCTATCTATCTATCATCTATCTATCTATCTATCTATCTATCTATCTATCTATCTATCTATCTATCTATCTATCTAATTTGTATGCTGCCCCTCTCCATAGACTCGGGGCGGCTCACAACAGTAATACAAAAAGAACAATGTAGAATACAAATCTAATTATTAAAACTAAAAACCCATAATTTAAATAACATGCACACAACATACCATACATAAACAATATAGGCCTGGGGAAGTTATATCAGTTCCCTCATGCCTGACGACAGAGGTGGGTTTTAAGTTTACAAAAGGCAAGGAGGGTGGGGGCAGTTCTAATCTCAGGGGGGAGCTGGTTCCAGAGGGTCGGGGCCGCTACAGAGAAGGCTCTTCCCCTGGGACCTGCCAAACGACATTGTTTAGTCGATGGGACCCGGAAAAGGCCAACTCTGTGGGACCTAATCGGTCGCTGGGATTCGTGCGGCAGAAGGCGGTCCCGGAGATATTCTGGTCCGGTGCCATGAAAGGCTTTATAGGTCATAACCAACACTTTGAATTGTGACCGTAAATTGATCGGCAACCAATGCAGACTGCGGAGTGTTGGTTTAACATGGGCATACTTTGGGAAGCCCATGATTGCTCTCGCAGCTGCATTCTGTACGATCGGAAGTTTCCGAACACTTTTCAAAGGTAGCCCCATGTAGAGCGCAGTACAGTAGTCAAATCTTGAGGTGATGAGGGCATGAGTGACTGATTGGCCTGGCATTCATTTTGTCACTGATCAAAGTTACGACGGCACTGAAAAAAGTGACATGATCCATTTTTCGCATGACCTTTTCAGCACCCCGTGAAAACCATCTCATGTTTATGATGGTTGCAATGTCCTAAAGCAGTGATGGCGAACCTTATTTCCCTTAGATTCCAAAAGAGTGTGTGCACGTGCTATCACACATGCAGGAGTGCCCATACCCATAATTCAATGCCTGGGGAGGGTGAAAACAGCTCCCCCCCGAGGCCCTTTGGAGGCCAGAAACGGCCTGTTCCCCAACTTCTTGTGATCCCAGTAGGCTCATGTTTCGCCCTCCCCAGGCTCCAATGGCTTCCCTGGAGCCGAGGGAGAGTAGAAACACCCTCCCCTGCCCCCCTGGAAGCCACAAATGCCCTCCAGAGCCTCTGTACAAGCCAGAAAGCTAGCTGGCTGAGCTAGGGCAATGGCTCACGTGCCAGCAGACATGGCTCCATGTGCCACCTGCGGCACCCGTGCCATAGGTTCGCCATCATTGTCCTAAGGTCCCGTGATCCCATTTTGTGATATCCTGACAAGCAAAATCAATGGGGAAGCTGGATTCACTTAACAACCAAGTTGCTAACTTACTTCTCTTAACAACTGTGGTAGGAAATGTAGTAGAGTGGAGCACAACACACTTAACAGATGTCTCACTTATAAACAGAAATTTTGGGCTCAATTGTGGTCATAAGAAGAGGTCTATCTGCATACATAGAGTTTATAAATAGCTGCCCAATTTGAACAATGAGGAACTATGGCATACAATGAACCAGTAAACGAATAAAAACGAAATACAAATAAAAATGAAATACAAAACAAAGCAAATATCCAGCCATCAGGAACTAAATTTATTGCATTCTTCCAGGTGTATTAGTTCCTGATTTTTAGTTTTGTTTAAGCATCAACTTTGGCAAGAAGAACAACAAAATGAACAGGTTTATCTTATTGAGACTTTACTATGCTTTATTATGAAGGTATATGGAGCCTTCCTAGGTAGAGTCCAGGTCGGCCTCTTTCTCTCATATCCGTTAGTCATAGGAGTTGCAATCTGACCTATTTCTAATCTGATCCAGATTAATGTTCAGAGATCATGGTAGAATAGATTATTTCTGATTCTCTGAACTATCCTTTAACCCCCAAGTTGGAAGGTTGGGAAACACTGTTCTAAACTACCAGCAATTCTTGTCAGTAACTATCATGAAAAATAGGATACGCTGACGATGACTATGGTCCTTCTGAACGTACTATCTCACCTCAACATTTCAGAAAGGAACCATGTGATTAAATGACAAGCCTTGTTCTCAGACATAACAGAGGTAATTGTATACTTTCAGAAGAACAGTAATAATAATAGATTTTGGAGACGGGGATGACATGTAGCTTGGATTGTGTAAAGACTTAATGTGTGGTCAAGCCAACTCTGTATAAGGTCCAAGACGGGATGAGACTCTGTTTATGGCCAAGGGAATTTGAGGCATAATGGAAGTCTGTCAGTCAAAGCATCATGTGGCTGCATTTGCCTTTTCTTTTTGTCTCATTTCCATCATTTCCTTAGCTTTGGCTTTCGTTTCTTCCTCCCTTTCAATCAGCATAGTTCGCTCGTTCTCCCATTCCTCAAGTTTCTCTTTGTATTTTATAATGTCTTCCTCTTCAGAAGCTGGTAGTTTCTCCTCCACAAGTTGAGTGGTCAGGGTTAGCAGCTTGCTAGATTCCACCTTGCCAAGGGCGTGGAGTTTTGAATTCAGCTCCTGTCATGGTTGGTATAAGAGAGAGAGAAAGAGAAAGAAACAGTTAATCGGTTTCACTACTCCAACAGTAGACTGGTCTGGCCCATATAATCTTTCCTTCCCTTGGAACTGGAATTTGACATTCTACAAGTTGCAGCTGATTCATATTTATTCTTGGGAAATTGCCTTGGCCACAATAAATGAGCATTCAGCTTTTTCCAAAAGGAAAAACTGAACAGATCCATCCAATGGTTTATATTTCAGATATCAGACAGGCTTTTTAGCCTTATGGAGTGGGGTATTGTGGTTGGTTGTGTTTGATTAGTCTTTTTTTTTTTTTGCTGTAATCTACCCTCCCAAATTCACATTGTTTGAACTGGGCAGCCACTATAAATCCAATAAATAAATGAACATCTACAATGACATATATAAACTAGGCTTATTAACAAGATATAATTATTTGGTAATACAAAGTAGAGGCGAAATTTATTAGTTTTTAGTTTGGCTAAGTGCTGAATAGGCTGAGCTACTAAAAGCATTAATAAAGCTTAACAAAAGCTCATTGCCCTAAAATTGACAAATGGCTTGCCAGCCATCCCAATGCTTTTGAGTTCTCTTGTCCCACCCTTAGGCGTCCTGCTGAGGCAAAGACTTATGCCAAGTTGCTTCAGCCAACCTTACAGGCTAACAGATGGGAATAATTAAAGTATTAATTGTATAATGAAGAGATCCCAGCTTCTCTATGCTATTGTGCAGTAGATTCCTACACGGCCTGTTTCTAAAGGTGTTTTTGAAGTTATGCTCAGCTCTGGGTAGGCAGCTGTTGAAAATGCTTTCATTCTTTCTCTAGGGTATACAAGAACGGGCTGAAAGGAGGGACCTTGGCCAGGCAGGACATTCCGTCATCAAATAAATGGTGCAGTATTTCTTGCAACACACTTCAGTGATGAATCATTTAAAAAAAAAAAAATCCACTTAAGTGCTTTAAGATGCAGGGTCGTTTGTGATTAGGGATATTTTATAGAACAGCTTAAGGTTCAGAAGGCAAATTAAGTTCCTTAATAGAGAAGCGCCCCAGAGAATGAGAAGAAAACTATCAGGAAATTTGAACACCAGCAATTTTAAAATTCTATGTATTTTTTTCTTTGAAAAGTTAATTACAATAAATGAATTAATATCCAGTGATACCTTGTCTTAAAAACTTAATTGGTTCCGGGATGAGGCTCTTAAGGTGAAAAGTTTGTAAGACGAAACAATGTTTCCCATAGGAATCAATGGAAAAGCGATTAATGCGTGCAAGCCCAAAATTCATCCCTTTTGCCATCTGAAGCACCCATTTTTGTGCTGCTGGGATTCCCCTGAGGCTCCCCTCCATGGGAAACCCCACCTCTGGACTTCCGTGTTTTTGTGATGCTGCAGGGGAATCCCAGCAGCGCAAAAACAGGTGCTTCGCTGGCAATGGAAGTCCGGAGGTGGGGCATCCCAGCAGCGGCGGTGGGTTTGTAAGGTGAAAATAGTTTGTAAGAAGAGGCAAAAAAATCTTAAACCCCGGGTTTGTATCTTGAAAAGTTTGTATGACGAGGCGTTTGTAAGACGAGGTATCACTGTAATTTATAAAGCTAAGGATTAGCCGGCATTGATTTTTAATAAGAATAATATTTAATAGTAAGTTGGTAGATTTTAGGGGTGATATTGAAATATAATTTTACTTATGTTACTTATTTATGTATTAAATTATTGTATTTTACTCCAATTTCATTTTAAATTGTTTTGATAGAATTTTATTAATCATTTAATAAAGTAAACTACACTAATGGCTATCTAACCAACTATTATGGTCAAATAAGACGCACAGATACTTGAGGAACTGACATAGAGAGGAGGGGGTCACACTATTTTCCAGGGCACCCGACAGCCAGACTAGGAGCAACGGATGGAAACTGACCAAGTAGAGATTCAACCTGGAAATAAGGAAGAACTTTCTGACAGTAACACTTTCAAAAAGAGATTGGACTGCCCTCTGTCTGGAGTGGTCTAAGGTCTCCTGCTTGAGCAGGGGGTTGGACTAGATGACCTGAAAGGTCCCTTCCAACTCTAATAATAGATAAAATAAATCAGTAAACCAGTCTTCTAAATTTCTTAGACCACAGTTTACTGAATAAAAAGACTCTTAATTCTGTGTATAACTATATTATTAATCATTTTCTATCATTCATTTAACACATGAACCTTTAATTCTGCCAGGAATTCAGGAGAATAGATGAAACACCAAAATATAACTAAACTCTGATTGATTCAGATGAACTGGAGACTGGTAGTTTATAGTTTCTCTTTGAGAAGATGAGGGTGAAATTTGCTCTCCTCCTAGCTTCCAAAATTTTACTCCAAGTGTTCTCAAATATTAGTAAAATGGCTCTGAAATCACCTCTCCTTAGTACCTTCAGTAATCTATCTGGCCCTAGTTTAATTTAGTTTATTTCTCTTTTGCCTATCCTATACTGCAGTTTCTCCATACTTCTGGTGGCATAATTTATTTATTTTATTTTATTTTATTTTATTAATTAATTAATTAATTAATTAATTAATTAATTAATTAATTAATTAATTAGATTTGTATGCCGCCCCTCTCCGCAGACTCGGGGGGCCTCACAACAAAGTGAAACAATTTACAACAAATCTAAATTACAGTTTAAAAATATTTTTAAAAACCCATTTTCTAAACAAACATACAGACAGACATACCATTCACAAATTGTATATGCCCGGGGGAGATGTCTCAGTTCCTCCATGCCTGACGACAAAGGTGGGTCTTAAGGAGCTTACGAAAGGCAAGGAGAGGAGGGGCAGTTCTAATCTCCGGGGGAAGTTGGTTCCAGAGGGTCGGGGCCGCCACAGAGAAGGCTCTTCCCCTGGGGCCCGCCAACCGACATTGTTTAGTTGACGGGACCCAGAGAAGGCCCATTCTGTGGGACCTAATCGGTTGCTGGGATTCGTGCAGCAGCAGGCGGTCTCGGAGATATTATGGTCCAGTACCATGAAGGGCTTTAAAGGTCATAACCAACACTTTGAATTGTGACCAGAAATTGATCGGCAACCAATAATGCTGACCACCTAAGACTTCATTCCCCTTCTAATGGAAGACAGTCACAAAAATAAGAGTTAAGTAGTTTCATAGAACACTTTTTTATTTTACATCTCCAAACTTTAGCTCATTCTAAAATTTAGCTATTCTAACAGAGCTCCTACAAATTTACAAGACCATCTTTCAGACTTGCTCAGGTATGTCACCCTCCTTCCATCCCAACTTTTAATCTTTTAGAGGACTCTGCATGTATTCGTGGCTGGCCTCTTTATATCATTCCTGTTTTTCTTTTCTTGGAATATTTGAGGCTACACTTGTAATATTCCATTTTGTAGAGTTTCCCAGTTGTTTCTCCCACCTTCTGACCAACGAAGTTCTCAATGAGGGAGAGCAAGAATAATTTGAACTTTTGACTCTTGGCAAAGTTACATTCCCATCAGATTATCAAAATAACTGAAAACTAAGCATCATCCTTACCGTATACATCTTTGAAAACTGGTTACCAGATGTAGAAAGACGTCATTTTTTCTGCTTGCCCTGGTGGTCTATACAAAACTCCCAAAGTGGCGTCATTTTCTCTCTCTCTCATTATTATTCCCAGATACTTTCAACATGCTTAGCTGAATTTCTGTTTCAAATACATTTTTCTTTTATGTACCATATAGCATCCCTCCATTTTTTCTCTTGGGTCCATTCATTTTGCATAAACTGCAGACTGCCATGGCTGTGTGCCAATCATGAGTATCATCCCAATATGTTTCAGTGATACCTATCAATTTATATCTGTCTTTGTTTTCCTGAATTAGAATCTCTAGTTCTCCCTATTTCTTTCACAATCGCCATGTATTAGTAGAGGAATATCAGTGTTGGTTATGACCTATAAAGCCCTTCATGGCACCAGACCAGGGTATCTATGAGACCGCCTTCTGCCGCACGAATCCCAGCGACCAGTTATGTCCCACAGAGTTGGCCTTCTCCGGGTCCCGTCGACTAAACAATGTCGTTTGGCGGGACCCAGGGAAAGAGCCTTCTCTGTGGAGGCCCCGGCCCTCTGGAACCAACTCCCCCCAGAGATTAGAACTGCCCCCACCCTCCTCGCCTTTCGTAATCTCCTTAAAACCCACCTGTGCCATCAGGCATGGGGGAACTGAGATATTCTTTCCCCCTAGGCCTCTATAATTTATGCATGGTATGTTTGTATGTATGTTTGGTTTTATAAATAAGGGTTTTTTAGCTGTTTTAGTATTGGATTGTTACATGCTGTTTTTATCACTGTTGTTAGCCGCCCTGAGTCCACGGAGAGAGGCGGCATACAAATCCAATAAATAAATAAATAAATAAATAAATAAAATTCTGATCTACTGGCAGTTGATATTGGGTAAAACTCATCCTAGTCTTCTCTTCTCCTTTGTGTACTGCTTTCTTTGTCCTAATCTTTGGATGCATATTAGGTCTTGGATTTTTGCGACCTTCACCTTTTGGTTTAATTTAATGCCTTAATGCAGTGTTTCTCAAATAGTGCCCCCCCCACCCCGGAGGGTGTGGAGCGATGCTAGGGGAGATGCGTGATCCCGGGGAATGTGCTTTTTTTTGCCACAGGGAGTAGGGTTTTTTTGCACTGAACAATAGCGCGCAGCATACAGCAGGAGATATCAATTGCATTTAACCATGGAAAAATATTTAACAGGGATGAAAAGAAAGGAGGAGAGAGACGGAGATAATGAGACAAATGTAAGTCTCTAAGATGAGGAAATATGATGAAGCGCTTGGCTTCACTGTGACTATTGTGGCAGGCAAGGAAAGACTGGTATGTTTACTAAGTCTAAAATTGTTTGCACCAGACAGTATGAAACCAAATAAATTAAGGCAACACTTAAACACATTATGCAGATAAATAGTTTTAGGTTTTTCAGTGAAAATGGGCTGAATATTGCAAACAATCGTCCCAGAGAAGAGTTGGGGGGGGGGCAGGATCTATCTATCTATCTATCTATCTATCTATCTATCTATCTATCTATCTATCTATCTATCTATCTATCTATCTATCTAATCTACCCATCCATCCATCCATCCATCCTGCAGCCCTCTGCCAGCAAAAACAGAGTTTGGGGAGACCATGCATGGCCCACCTGGACTCCGTTTTAGCTGGCAGAAGGCTGTGTGAGGCCATTGCAGCTGAAAACAGAACCCGGACGAGTGATGGCCATGCCCCCCCCATAGGTACGTCTCCCCCAGCACCCCAAGATCAAACACAACCCTGATGCAGCCATAAATCACAGAGTTTGACACCTCTACCTTAAAAGATATAGAGTACAGTATATATATATATAACCTTTTTGTAGGAGGTGACAGTATTCACAGGAGAAACCATACAGAAATTACTATACAGTCATACCTCGTCTTACGAACCTAATTGGTTCCAGGGGGAGGTTCGTAAGACGAAAGGTTCATAAGACGAAACATTGTTTCCCATAGGAAACAATGTAAAGTCAATTAATCCGTGCAACCAAAAAAAACCCCCGCAAAAAAAACCGCTGCCGCCCGGCTGTCACCTTTTAAAACAGCCTGGGGGCTTCTCAGCGACCTCCCGAACGCCGAATGACAAACCTGAACTTCCGGGTTCGGCGTTTGGGAGGCCGCCGAGAAGCCCCCAGGCTGTTTTAAAAGGTGACAGCCGGGCGGTGGGGCTTCCCAACAGCCTCCGAACGCCGAACTTTTGCCGAACTTCCGGGTTCGGGGTTCAGGAGGTTGCTGGGAAGCCCCCCAGCCCGGCTGTGATCTTTTAAAACAGCCACGCGGCTTCCCAGCAGCCTCCGAACGCCGAACGCGGAAGTTCGGGTTTGGCGTTCGGAGACAGTTGGGAAGCCACGCGGCTGTTTTAAAAGATCATAGCTGGGCTGGGGGGCTTCCCAGCACCCCCCTGAACCCCGAACCCGGAAGTTCGGCAAAAGTTCGGGGTTTGGGGAGGTGCTGGGAAGCCCCCCAGCCCGGCTATGATCTTTTAAAACAGCCGCGCGGCTTCCCAGCTGTCTCCCGAAGCCGAACGCCAAACCCGAACTTCCGCGTTCGGCATTCGGAGACAGCTGGGAAGCCGCGCAGCTGTTTTAAAAGATCATAGCCGGGCTGGGGGGCTTCCCAGCACCCCCCGAACCCCGAACCCGGAGGTTTGGCAAAGGTTCGGGGTTCGGGAGGTTGCTGGGAAGCCCCCCAGCCCGGCTGTGACCTTTTAAAACAGCCATGCGGCTTCCCAGCTGTCTCCTGAAGCCGAACGCCAAACCCGAACTTCCGCGTTCGGCGTTCAGAGACTGCTGGGAAGCCGCACAGCTGTTTTAAAAGGTCACAGCCGGGCTGAGGGGCTTCCCAGCTCCCCCCGAACCCTGAACCCAGAAGTTCGGCAAAAGTTCGGGGTTCGGGAGGTTGCTGGGAAGCCCCACAGCCCGGCTGTGACCTTTTAAAACAGCCGCGCGGCTTCCCAGCTGTCTCCCGAAGCCGAACGCCAAACCCGAACTTCCGCGTTCGGCGTTCAGAGACTGCTCGGCTTCCCAGCAGTCTCTGAACGCCGAACGCGGAAGTTCGGGTTTGGCGTTCGGCTTCGGAAGACAGCTGGGAAGCCGCACAGCTGTTTTAAAAGGTCACAGCCGGGCTGGGGAGCTTCCCAGCTCCCCCCGAACCCTGAACCCAGAAGTTCGGCAAAAGTTCGGGGTTCGGGAGGTTGCTGGGAAGCCCCCCAGCCCGGCTGTGACCTTTTAAAACAGCCGCGCGGCTTCCCAGCTGTCTCCCGAAGCCGACCGCCAAACCAGAACTTCCACGTTCGGCGTTCGGAGACAGCTGGGAAGCTGCGCAGCTGTTTTAAAAGGTCACAGCCGGGCTGGGGGGCTTCCCAGCACCCCCCGAACCCCGAACCCGGAGGTTTGGCAAAAGTTCAGGGTTCGGGAGGTTGCTGGGAAGCCCCCCAGCCCGGCTGTGACATTTTAAAACAGCCGCGCGGCTTCCCAGCTGTCTCCCGAAGCCGAACGCCAAATCCGAACTTCTGCGTTCGGCGTTCAGAGACTGCTGGGAAGCCGCACAGCTGTTTTAAAATGTCACAGCAGGGTTGGGGGGCTTCCCAGCTCCCCCTGAACCCTGAACCCAGAAGTTCGGCAAAAGTTCGGGGTTCGGGAGGTTGCTGGGAAGCCCCCCAGCCCTCTCTGACCTTTTAAAACAGCCGCGCGGCTTCCCAGCTGTCTCCCGAAGCCGAACGCCAAACCCGAACTTCCACGTTCGGCGTTCGGAGAAAGCTGGGAAGCCGCGCAGCTGTTTTAAAAGGTCACAGCCGGGCTGAGGGGCTTCCCAGCACCCCCCGAACCCCGAACCCGGAGGTTTGGCAAAAGTTCGGGGTTTGGGAGGTTGCTGGGAAGCCCCCCAGCCCAGTTGTGACATTTTAAAACAGCCGCGCGGCTTCCCAGCTGTCTCCCGAAGCCGAACGCCAAACCTGAACTTCCGCGTTCGGCGTTCAGAGACAGCTGGGAAGCCGCGCGGCTGTTTTAAAAGGTCACAGCCGGGCTGGGGGCCTTCCCAGCAACCTCCCGAACCGAATCCGGGGTTCAGAAAAATTTTGCCTCTTCTTACGAACTTTTTTCGAGTTACGAACCGGCATTCGGGAGGCTGCTGGGAAGCCCCGCCGCCCGGCTGTCACCTTTTAAAACAGCCGGGGGGCTTCCCAGCAGCCTCCCGAATGCCGGTTGGTAACTCGAAAAAAGTTCGTAAGAAGAAGCAAAATTTTTTTGAACCCCGGGTTCGTATCATGAGTTGTTCGTAAGACGAGGGGTTCGTATCTTGAGGTACCACTGTATGGGGAAAATAGATTTAGATGACATTTTAAAGGTTTTTTTTAGCAAACAGTGAACTTCAACTTGGGTCTTTATATAATAGGCCTAGTTCAACATTCTAACCATTAAGCTATATCAGCTCTATGTAATCACTTACATAAAGACGTCGTTCAATAACTAGTCAAAAGAAGGAAGCTAATAAATCTAAAACCTTCTGAAGGAGGGAAGCTAATAAATCTAAAGCCTTTTGAGATAATGAGGATCTTTATGAGGACATGAGTCTACGGAGAGGGGCGGCATACAAATCTAATTAATTAATTAATTAATTAATTAATTAATTAATAAAAATAAATAAAGATAAAATAAAATGAATAAAAATAAAATAAAATAAATAAAAATAAACTAAATAAAAATAAATAAAATAAAATAAATAAAAATAAAATAAATAAAAATAAATAAAATAAAATAAATAAATGAGGTTAAGAGTGACATTTCCTTTTAATTTATTAGCTGTTTCACCTATTAAGCCAGGTGTATGAAAAGTAAAAACAGATTCTCAGCAACCAGGTAATAGGAAAATGAACTGGACACTATTTTCCTGTCTGAAACAGTAAGAATGTAGCCCAGCACCAATACCAAAGAACCTGGTGCCATTACTAGTGGGGTAGCAATAAAGTGCTATATCTTCAGGAGAGTGGGGGAAAAAGACCCAGAAGTGAAAGGAAACTGCATACCTTAAAACGGTTTTGGTATTCAGGCAGTTGAAGCACTTCGTTTTCTTCTGGCGGTGTCTGCTTTGGTGTTTCTTCTGAATCCTTAGGGTCTTCTGGAGAAACTTCAGGTTCAGGTGCTGGGTGCAAAATGTCTGCCAGAACATCAACCTTTGCCGCAAAAGAGAAAAAATGTTATGGATGGCTTAAAATAACATTAAAAACTATTATGCGTGCGGACATCTTTTCAGAGTTTGTGCATATTCCTTAACATTTTGAGAACATAACCTTAAAATTAAGAGCCAAAGAAAAGTTAGGAACTAAATCTGAACAACAGAATAGACTGAAAATAAAATGATGATGATGATGATGATAATAATAATAATAATAATAATAATAATAAGTATGGATCATCGACATCACAATCCCAGGAGACAGCAGAATTGAGGAGAAGCAGCTAGAGAAATTAGTGAAATACGAAGATCTAAAAATCAAGCTGCAACGACTCTGGCATAAGCCAGTGAAAGTGGTCCCAGTACCAAAGGAGGTACTTATACATTGTTTGGTCGACAGGACCCAGAGAAGGCCAACTCTGTGGGACTTTATCGGTCACTGGAATTCGTGCGGTAGCAGACAGTTCCGGAGGTACTCTGGTCCAATGCCCTGTAGGGCTTTAAATGAAATGAGATATATGTTGTATGACTGAACTAGTATGATTGTTTTTAAATATTGGACTTTTAAACTGTAATTTTAAATTTAATTAGATTTGCCTTTGTGTTGTATTGTTATATTATATGCTGTGAGATGCCCTGAGTCCTGGGAGAAGGGCGGCATACAAATCTAATAAATAAATAAAATAAAATAAATAAATACATATGACACTCTTAGTCCCAGTCGATACAGTAGTATTCAAGAAATACTTGAATGCATATTCAACCTATATAAAACAGTGCAGAGAATAGTAGCAATCCGGCCGCTGAGTCCCAAATAGATGAGGCCACATTTGGTTAAATGAGTTTTCACTTACTGCTTCCTGGCAAAGCTTCACATCTTCGGGAAACAGGGCCACATCCTCCATTACTTTCAAGGCTCTATTCAGATATCCTGGGGTCCACATGAGCGGCATTAGGTGGTAAACGGCTCGCAATCCTTTCTGTAGCTCCACTTTACCTGTGATTTAACAGATGTTTACTCCATTGCTTAAACCAGAAAACACAGCTCGTGTGGGGGTTCAAAGAGATGCGGTGATGAATATGATACTAGAAAGCATGTCAGGATTTTCTTTTAAAATGAATATGGAGTTCTAGTGGCTTGGCAGACAAATTCAACTGAGATTATAGGACAGACAAATTCAACTGAGATTATAGAACAGACAAATTCAACTGAGATTATAGGACAGCAAACCTATGGCACGGGTCTCACAGGCGGCACACGGAGCTATATCTACTGGCACGTGAGCCATTGCCCTAGCTCAGCTCCAATGTGCATGTGTGTGCTGGCCAGCTGATTTTTGGCTCGCACAGAGACTGGGAAGGCATTTTTGGCTTTCAGAGAGCCTCCAGGGAGATGGGGGAGGTCATTTTTATCCTTCTCTGGCTCCAGGGGAACCTTTGGAGCCTGGGGAGGGCAAAACACAAGCCTAGTGGGCCCACCAAAAGTTGGGAAACAGGCCATTTCTGGCCTCCAGAGGGCCTCCATGTGGCAGGGAAAGCTGTATTCATCCTCCCCAGGCATTGAATTATGGGTGTGGGCACTCACACATGCGCAATAGTGCCCGCCCACACTCTTTAGGCACCCGAGGAAAAAAAGGTTCGCCATCACTGTGATAGGATTGGAAAGGAATAGTTTAACGCCTTCTTCTATGTTGGCCACTGGTTCTCAACCTGGGGGTCAGGACCCCTTTGAGGATTGAGGGACCATTTCACAGGGGTCACCTAAGACTGAGAAAAGACAAATTTCCCACAGTGTTAGGAACTAAAGCTTCTGTTCTGGCACCTTGGAACATATTTTTACAATCCGACTAATCAAGCATTTACAGTGGGGATGTCGCTCTGACCTTCCTGCCAATCAACCGAAAGCTCTGTTGGGAGAATTGGCGCTAGACTTATGGTTGGGGGTTACCACAACATGAGAAACTCTATTAGGGATTAATGTCATTAGAAAGGTTGAGAACCACTGATAGGCCATAATAAGAACAAAATCTCCTCCTCTATTATTGTAGTTAGATTCAAAGCAGAAAGCCACTCCTGTATATCAGCTGTCCCCAACCTTTCAGACCAGCAGTGGTGGCAGCAGTGGTGGCAGGGGATGCTTTTGCATGCAACCTAGATCCTGGGCTTGCTTTGTGCGCTCACATGTCATTTTCACACCCCGGTTCCCAATGGGCTATGTATCTGTACCAATCCGCAGCTCGGGGGATTGGGGACCTCTGCTGTACAAAATTCCCAGAGGGATGTTAAGAAATCCATTCAGAATGCTTTTCAGTATCTCCCTTTGCATTTATAGTTCTCTACAATTCACCAAAAGTCCCTTTAAACAATATTGAAACAACATCTGTATAGTTCTCGGAAAAAGTGTATCTGGCTTCAAAAAGTATTTCTTGGCCTAGTTGATATTATGTTCTGTACTCATATTTATTTATTTGACTGATTGATACAGTTCCCTTCTCAACTAGTGACTTTGGGGGTAAACAGATTTAAAAATAAAGTAAAAACAATAACAAATATTGGAAAAATTAAAATACAGTGGTACCTCTACCTAAGAACGCCTCTACTTACAAACTTTTCTAGATAAGAACCGGGTGTTCAAGATTTTTTTGCCTCTTCTCAAGAACCATTTTCCACTTACAAATCCGAGCCTCCAAAACTGTAACTGGAAAAGGCACGGAGAAGCCTCTGTGGGGCCTCTCTAGGAATCTCCTGGGAGGAAGCAGGGCCTGAAATAACGTGTAGAAGCCTCTGTGGAGCCTCTCTAGGAATCTCCTGGGAGGAAATAGGGCCTCCACCCTCCCTGTGGTTTCCCCAGTCGCATGCATTATTTGCTTTTACATTGATTCCTATGGGGAAAATGGCTTCTTCTTACAAACTTTTCTACTTAAGAACTTGGTCACGGAACAAATTAAGTTCGTAAGTAGAGGTACCACTGTACTGCATTTGCAGTTCTTTGTATCCATTTTACAAACCGGGCTTAGATTTAGACTAACTTTATTGTCACTTTATATGTACACTAATCGGCATACAATAAAGTGAAATTATGTTGCATATAGTTCTCGTAAGGTCTCCCTGTATGCATGTGAATGTTGCTTGGCAGTGAAATGGGCAGCATATACATTTCAGAAATAAGCATTTTTTATTCTTTATACAAATATGTTCCATTCGACCAGGCATAATTCCAAATGCATATAGCACAATAGAAAATACCTTCTGACCTTCAGAATGTTCAAGTGAATCTTTTGTCTAGAGAAGTAAAGTGATTTGCTAAAGCCAATTCCTTTTTTAAACTCTTCAGGGATCTATTTTAAAGATTTAAAAATGCTAATCAAAGACAAATTTTTAAAAGGATAACTGAAGTGGGATAAAAATGTGTTGCTAATTGGTTTACAATTTTGATGTCTACTGCCACTTTTTAAACTGTACCATAAGGTAAAATCAGGATCAGCATCTAATCCTGATGTGTCATCTTCGCTCTTATCACAGCTGAGAAAGGGTAACTACCTAACACTTTTTGATAAAGGCTCTCTCTCACCTGAAGGTGGTATGCCAATTAACAGTTATTCATAGGGGAGGGCAAGGGAATTTTAATGGACACAATAAAGCCATTGTAAAGTATAAAAGACATTGAAATAGAGAGAATTCAGACATTGTATGCTGAATTTTAATCAAAAGATAAATACCAGAATTAATTGAAGGGATTAGGGACTACCTTAAAGGGAACATTCTTACTTTTAAAAATTATTATTATTATTATTATTATTATTATTATTATTATTATTATTATTATTATTATTATTAATTGGATTTGTATGCCGCCCCTCTCCACAGACTCGTAAAATGTTAGTTTACGGTCTCTAATACATATTAAGTAATAATTGATTTTAGAGAAATAACTTCCCATATGTACAAGTAGAATTTTTAAGAAAACTGGGCTACAAGGAGGACATTTCAAATATATCTTTCTCTCAGCAGTCTGGCCCCAGTTGAAGTTGGGTCCAGGCCTTATTCAGCTTTAAACCAATATCTAGTAATGTTCCTAGTAAGTGAACTTGGAGGATACAGCAAAGGAACCTATAATGCTCAAAAAAATAAAGGGAACACTTAAACAACACAATATAAATCCAGGTGAATCAAACTTCTGTGAAATAAAACGATCCACTTAGGAAACAACACTGATTGACGATTAATTTCATTTTGTTGTCGGGACATTCAACTTTGTACAGAACAAAGTATTCAATGAGAATATTTCATTTATTCAGATCTAGGATGTGTTCTTTGAGTGTTCCCTTTATTTTTTTGAGCAGTGTATAATGCTACATAGAAAATATTTAATCTCGGGGCTCTAGTTAGAAAATAACAACAGAATTCCTCATATGTAAGCAAAGAATAATGCTTTATCCTCTTTTTCAAATGAACGTTTTGTGGGAAGGTGGTTGAGATAGATCCTACCTTTTGGGCTTTTCAAATATTCAATGGAACTTTGGCCAGCCAGGTGAATTTTGTATTACATGGACTGAACCCCAATATGCTTAACTTGATTTAATTTTAATTTCAAGGTATTGCAATTATTGCATCAAGGCATATTAGTATTTAATTGAAGAAATTCCATTTACTCCAAATGAATCCATAAAGCAATACAGAAATATTTGTTCAATTAAATATTTGTTCAAACTTACCAAGAAGGGCAAGGCCATATAGCTGAGAACTAAATCCTACAGTGCTGTTCTGCTTGAGGCCCACTAACAACAGAGATGCTCCAAGATTTTTCTCTTCTTCCCACTGAAAACAGGAAATATTGCTTGAAAAATGTGAAGGCAGAACAGGGTTATGCATCCCTCCCAATTCTCTGCTTTGACAAAGTATCTCTCTATCTATAATGTGTTTCAGCAAGTTGCAGGGTCCTTGTTTAGGTCTCATTGAAGAGCTCGCTGAACTTTAAGCAGGCTTGAACCTTGTTAATATTTTGGTAGGTAACCTTCAGAGAATATCAGGACTGCAAACTAAATTCTAGCAGACTCTTATGAACCTCAACTCTCATGCTGGATAAGGAATTCTGGAAGATGAACTCCACGGTCTTTTAAAAGTTGCCAGAGTTGGACATCCCTGCTCTGAAGTTCAAAAAAGAAAACATGGATGAACTCAGGTCAAAGCACTTCTAAACTTTCACTATGGCAACTTATGGCATGTCCATAATGTAGTGCGGAACTAACTTTAATTTTAAAGCTTTTCTTTTCCTTTCTAGCTATCTACGTCTCTCACGCAGAGAAAGCGAACAGTAATGTGAAAACAGCAGCAGGCACAAAACAGCAACTTCCTTCACTTGTGGATGTAAATATAAGCTTGCATTTCTCAGATACCGTGTTTCCCCCAAAATAAGACACTGTCTTATATTAATTTTTGCTCCAAAAGTTGTGCTACGTCTTATTTTTTGGGGGGTGCCTTATATTTCTCAAATAAGACAAATTCACAGGCAGAAAAGCTGACACCCTCAAAGAAAGTGTACCGTACGAAACACTGATTACAGTACAGTACCTGTCAGTATGGCACCCACACACACAAACGACGGCACTTATATGGTACAACAGTATACTCCCGCTATTGCAGCTTCCAGCCACCAGAGGAACTACAGTCTACGCACTGTAGTGGAGACTGTAATGGCGGTGAGACAGCAGCAGACTGTGTCTGCTGTACTGGACGGTACAAAGCGATGGAAGGGGCCAGCAGGGGACACCACATTATTACGGTACCGCTATGAACAGCTTTGAATGGTACTGTATGTTTTTCCACCATACCGTATGTGACTACGCCTTATTTTGGGGGGTGCCTTATATTAGCAAATTCTGCAAAACCTTTGACATGCCTTACTTTCGGGGTACGTCTTATTTTCGGGGAAACAGGGTACAAACTGAGCTTCACTGAGTTTAGGAAGAAAGTTAATTGTAAAAGTATATCCATGTTTTCCCCCCTGTTTTTTTAAAACAAGACTGGGTTTTTTAGTTCCGTTTTTTTTAAATGTAAGACTATGAAGTGAAGGAGATGTTTGGGGAAAAAGAAGAGTAACCAAGGGGTCAATCAAGGGCTATATACCAGCTAGCATAGCTGGGCAAGTTAAATTACACCTAAATCATATTCTGAAAGTATGGACATGGGCATTTGAATCATAGTATTCTTTAGCCATAGCCACAAACATTTTATTATGCAAGTAGCTTACCGTAAGTTCAGATTTGGTGGCCAAATATTTGTACATGGTATAAAGAGAGAGAAGTTGAGTGGACACTTGAGTAAAATCTTCCTGTATCATTATCTCAGCCACTACAGCCATGGCATCTAAAAATAATAAAAACAAGCATTAAAATGGTTGCTTAAAATATATTACAATAATTATTGCTTGTATCCTTACAATTTATATTAATATTGATTCTCCCCCCCCCCTGATTGCTTATTTGAACCCTATGACAATCATTAAGTGTTGTACCTCATGATTCTTGACAAAGGTATCTTTTCTTTTATGTATACTGAGAGAATATGCACCAAAGACAAATTCCTTGTGTGTCCAATCACAGTTGGCTAATAGAGAATTTTATTCTGTTCCATTCTGTTCTATTCTATTCTCTCACCAATGTATTTATAGAAAATGAATATCTCAAACTGTTTATTTCAGATTAACATGACATAAACAAGTAATTAAAAATTCCAGTGACATTATGGGGAAAGATACTCTATGTAAAAATTAATATCATTTCAGGATATATCTATATCTGTATCTATAGCTAGCAGCTAGATAGATAGATAGATAGATAGACTCTCTATATATACTGTATATAGTCTTCCCACAACCTGAAAATAAGAAAGCTGGTTTGGCAAAAGGAATTTGAATTCCAGAATGGTAAAATATTCTGTTCAAATACCTGCTGACTTCACAATTTGATCTAATTCTTTGGGTAATATTTAAAAAAACAATTTCATTATTTTGCAAATGTAAAATGATGGGGAGACACTTACAACCTATGAAATGGACTTGCACCATTACTATTCTGGTTTAATTTAATATCCCTAAATCTGCTGCCCAGATTTTAATCATGTAATTGTAGGGGTGCTGTAACTATCATTAAGTACAAATACCTGATGTAAATTTTCAGTGTTGTAACTTTGAACAGTTACTTTAAAAAATGTTTGTATTTTGAGGACAAGCTATATATCTTTTTTTATGAGAAGTCATCACAGACATTGCATCAATCTTGCCACCTGCTTTATTTCCAGTATCCCTTTTCTTCTTTTAAAAAAATATTCCTGAAATCATGGCAAATTAGTTATAAAGAAATAGGCTCAAAAATGGCCACATCCAGGAAGGCAGAAATGCACGATACATATTAAGGGTGAAATACTTAATATATACATACAGTGATCCCTCGATTTTCGCGGTCTCGATTATCGCGAAACGCTATACCACGGTTTTTCAAAAAATATTAATTAAAAAATACTCCACGTTTTTTTTGGCTATACCGCGGTTTTTCCCACCCGATGACGTCACTCTCTTCCTTCCTTTCTCATCTTTCTTTCTTTCTCTCTTTCTGTATCTTGCTTCTTCCTCTCTCACACTCTCTTCCTCCCTCTCTCATCTCTTTCTTTCCTTCTCTCTCTTTCTCTATCTCTCCCCCTCTTGCTCTCGAGCGGCGGGCGGCGGGCGGGCAGCAGCGAGGAGCCGAAGATCGGGGTTTCCCCTTTGCGTGGGCGGCAGGGAAGACCCAGGGAAGGTTTCTTCGGCCGCCCAGCAGCTGATCTGCTCGGCAGCGCGGCAGCAGCGAGGAGCCGAAGATCGGGGTTTCCCCTTTGCGTGGGCGGCGGGGAAGACCCAGGGAAGGTTTCTTCGGCCGCCCAGCAGCTGATCTGCTTGGCAGCGCGGCAGCAGCGAGGAGCCGAAGATCGGGGTTTCCCCTTTGCATGGGCGGCGGGGAAGGAGGGTGAGCGGCGGGCGGGCGGTAGCGGCGAGGGCGCCGGACGCGCTGGGGGGGGCGGGGGCAGCCGACATTCAAAGCAATCTTTGTCGGCTTCCGCACTTTCATCACTCCCCGGCTCCACCATCTGCGCATGCGCGGCAATGGAAAAAAGGGCGCGCATGCGCAGATGGTGTTTTTACTTCCGCACCACTATACTGCACAAAATCGATTATCACAGGAGGTCTTGGAACGTAACCCCCGCGATAATCGAGAGATCACTGTACTGTAATACCTAATGCTTAATAAATATTTGTTCCTTACTTTCATAGTCTTCATCTTTTATAAAAGAACCCAATAATAAATTGAAGGTAAAATTATCTGGAATTATTCCAAACTGGATCTGGAAAAAAAATGAGCAGAGAACAAAGTTGTGTTAATTATTATTATTATTTATTAGATTTGTATGCCGCCCCTCTCCGTAGACTCGGGGCGGCTCAATGCCATACAGTGGTACTTCTACCTATGTTCTGTCGGGCTCTCTGGTAGACTCCTCCCAAAAATTCACAGGTACAAATTTCAGACACACACACGTTTGAAAATTCAAAACAATGTTCTTTATAATGAAAATTCACTTAAACTAAGCCCTCTTTTGGTATAGCAAAGAGCACTCGTCTCCAAACAAACTGGTAATTCGTACAAGTCCCTTATCAGTTCTGTGATACTTAGCTTGCAGCTGTGAGGCAATTCACAGTCCTTCTTCTTTCACAAAGTGAAACACACTTTGCTCTGGTTTAGTTTCAAAGCGGGGAAAAGTCAGCACACAAAAAGTCAAAGTCAGTAAAGCAGTCACAAAACACAATGATCAGATAATCCTCCACAATGGCCAAACCCATAGGCTGCTATTTATAGCAGCCTCACTAATTACCACAGCCCCACCCAACCACAGGTGGCCTCATTTTCTTTGATAATAATCTCTCAGTTGTTGCTGCCTATGCATCGCTCTCCGCATGCGTGGCTGTATCATTAACTCTTGTTCTGAATCCAAGGAGGAGCTAGATAATTGATCTCCTTCTGAGCTGTCTGCCCCACTCTCCTCCTCCCTGTCACTCATGTCTTCTTGGTCAGAGGAGCCTTCATCAGCAGATTCCACCGGGGGAAAAACAGGCCTGCAGCATGTGGATGTCTCCCCCACATCCACAGACCTTGGGGCAGGAGCTGGGCCAGAGCTAACCACAACAACCTACAAACACCTCTACTTATAAACTTTTCTAGATAACAACTGGGTGTTCAAGATTTTTTTTGCCTCTTCTCAGGAACCATTTTCCAGTTACAAACCTGAGCCTTCGAAACTGTAACCTGAAAAAGCATGGAGAAGCCTCCGTGAGACCTCTCTAGGAATCTCCTGGGAGGAAACAGGGCCAGAAAAGGCAGGGAGAAGCCTCCATGGGGCTTCTCTAGTGATCTCCTGGGAGGAAACAAGGCTAGAAAAGGCGGAGAGAAGCCTCCACGGGCCCAATCTAGGAATCTCTTGAGAGGAAACAGGGCCTCCACCCTCCCTGTGGTTTCCCCAATCGCACACATTATTTGCTTTTACATTGATTCCTATGGGGAAAATTGCTTCTTCTTACAAACTTTTCTACTGAAGCACCTCGTCATGGAACGAATTAAGTTCATAAGTAGAGGTACCACTGTACTTCTAGTAATTCTGAAGAGTGGCTTGAATGTATGACATGGCTGAGCAAATCTAAAGAGATGTCTATTGGTATGCATTCCACTTCTGTTTTCGCTTTCGTAGATGGACATGGGAACATAAGAAAGAATTTGCAGAGCAGCTTGTGCTGGGAAAAAACAGTTGTACCCGTTGGCGAGCACAGGATCAGTGTTTTACAAACTTGGCAACATTAAATTTTGTACATTTCAGCTCCCAGCATTCCGGAGCTGAAGTCCACGCATTTTTAAAGTTGCCAAATTTGAAAAATGCTACTTCAGCTGAGACAGCATTAATTGACTTATGATTCAGGAAATCCAGGACAGCTTTCCCACCTCCCTTCCATTAAGCTAATCTTTTAATCAAGAAGAGAGGCTGAACTCTACATCCAGCAGACCTCATGTTATGTTTTCTTTTCATCATCAGAGATTAGGGCACATAACCATCTGGCTACGTGAATGTACCCAGCCACTTTCTACTTGTGAACTTTTACAGGGAAATTAGCACTCTTCTTTTTCATTAATCACAGGCACGAGCTCTCAAAGGGACACGTATTATATTCTCCAAAATTCACTATACTGTATACAGTAAAATAGCCTTTGCATTTCAAACCAAGGAGGGATGGTATTCTGAAATTTCTGCCATTTCCTTTTGTTTCCTGCTAAGCTTTGGCACACCAGGAAAGAAGAACACGTTTTTGTATCCTTTCATCCAAGCCTTTAAAACGTTTCGCAATAAGAACCATTTCCTTTAACTGCAACATTGGCATTGAAGTATCTTTGTACTGCTGATGCAGGAGACCTCAAAAATCTAACTTGAATGCCAGACAAAAACACAAGGCAGTAAGTACTTCAAGGAATGTGGCTGTCGGAGCACAGGCAATGGGCTCAGATATTTCTGCTTTAGCTCAAAACAGTTCTCAGTTAAATAAAAGCAGTTCCTTTAAACGCTTACTGTAGTGTGTGCAGTCTGATTAAATAAATCAAGCTTTTAATCAAATCCCTTAATAAACAAATTCATTGCAATCTAGGCAAAAATGTTACAGGTATTCACTGATCAATTTCAGTGGGAGAGACTTAAGCAGGGATTAAATTAGCCTTATTGAAATCAAGGTAGTATTTCTATACTGCTGAAAAAAATAAAAGGGAACACTCAAACAACACATCCTAGATCCGAATGAATGAAATATTTTTATTGTATACTTTGTTCAGTACGAAGTTGAATGTACACAACAGAATGTGAAATTGATTGTCAATCAGTTTTGCTTCCTAAGTGGACAGTTTCTTATTGTATACTTTGTATACAATATTGTATACAATACTTTGTATACAATGTATACTTATTGTATACATATTCTTATTGTATACTTTGTTCTGCACAAAGTTGAATGTACACAACAGAATGTGAAATTGATTGTCAATCAGTTTTGCTTCCTAAGTGGACAGTTTCTTATTGTATACTTTGTATACAATATTGTATACAATACTTTGTATACAATGTATACTTATTGTATACATATTCTTATTGTATACTTTGTTCTGTACAAAGTTGAATGTACACAACAGAATGTGAAATTGATTGTCAATCAGTTTTGCTTCCTAAGTGGACAGTTTCTTATTGTATACTTTGTATACAATATTGTATACAATACTTCAGATCACAGAGAAGGAGAAGAAGGTAGTGCTGTTTACTTTTTGCATTTGCATTTTTTGAATTCAAGGAGAAGGGGCATTTATAACTGGCTGTTACAGACAATTTTATTAGCAGTTTGTTTTCAAACACAGACCAATCAGATTAGGCTGGGGCAGGATTAGACTGGGAAGTATAAAAGGCAGGAAAAAGCCATTTTAATTTGCACTTCAGATCACAGAGAAGGAGAAGAAGGTAGTGCTGTTTACTTTTTGCATTTGCATTTTTTGAATTCAAGGAGAAGGGGCATTTATAACTGGCTGTTACAGACAATTTTATTAGCAGTTTGTTTTCAAACACAGACCAATCAGATTAGGCTGGGGCAGGATTAGACTGGGAAGTATAAAAGGCAGGAAAAAGCCATTTTAATTTGCACTTCAGATCACAGAGAAGGAGAAGAAGGTAGTGGCCCGCGCGCCTAACGGCGCGCGAATCATATAACTATAAACCAAATTCAGCAAAGTTTGGTAGCAATAGGGATTGTTGATTTTCCTGCTAAGTACTTGTATTTCAATACATTGTTAAGATGACTGGCTTGGTGCAGTGTAACATTTGTTTGGCTGTTGTCTTCCGTAGTACCTTGTGGAACTTGGGGTACTGCCCTCTTTGCATAAGGACATCTAGGTTAGATGGCGAGATCTCTAGATTGCAGTCCTTAGTTTGTAGCTTGCAGTCAGAAGTGGAAAGATTGTCCCAGCCACGTGCTGTAATGCAGCCATGTGTCCAGCCTCCACTTCCACAGCGCCCCCCGAGGAGGAGGGCTGTGTGGACAACTGTCGGTTCAGGAAGATTGCGTGCAGTTGAGCAAAAACATAGCAATTTTGGTCTCTCTGTATCGAATTCCTATAGTGTTCTTGCGGATTTAAATAGTAAGGATGTTGGAGATATTAGCAAGGTCCCTCAGGCAGAGAATGAGGGGATGTTCAAAGGGGAAGTTGTCGTAAATGTCACCAAACCATCAAGTACAGTTAGTAGAAATAAAAAGAGGACACATTTTCTTGTGGGTGATTCGACCGTTAGAGGTGTTGATTTGGGACAGAGCAAGGATGTGGTTAAGGTGCTGAGGTGTCTCCCAGGGGCCACTGCCAGCAGGGACAGGAGGCGGATTACAAACATTGTTAAGACTGTGAGTAAAGGTAATAACGTTGATGTGGTGGTGCATCTTGGCACAAATGATTTGTCCCAGAGAAATGTTAATGTAGTAAAAAGAGATTTTCAATGTCTAAGTGTGGAGCTGGGTAAAATAACTGATTCAGTGACTTTCTCAGAGGTATTACCGGTTTGTGGCCAAGAGGATAAAACAACGTGTATCAGAGAGTTTAATGTGTGGTTAAGGCAGTGGTGTAAAGCTGAAGGTTTTGGCTATGTAAGTCATGATGTCAGTAGGTGGTCTAATAGGGAGTTGTTTAAGAGGGATGGTTTGCATCCATCATACAGAGGTACCCAGATGCTCGGTGAGGAATTCAGAACTTTTTTGGACAGGCATTTAAACTAGGTAAAGGGGACAGAGATGTAACTGATGTGGGTGATTTCTGTCCCAGACCAATGAGGATAAAGCAGTTTTTGGAAGCTTATGAAAAGGGAGCTGCAAATAATATAGATGTAGTTGTTGATGATAAGGGGTAAACTAATAACGAAAATAATGTTCTTCGGGTAATGTGCACAAATGCTCGAAGCTTGAGCAACAAGCTCTGTGAATTAATGGCCATAATATCTAGAGATAATTTGGACCTGGTTGCCATAACTGAGACATGGTTTAAGGATTCTAATGAATGGGAAATATCCATACCAGGATATACACTGTATAGGAAGGATAGAATAGAGAGAAGGGGAGGTGGAGTAGCCATTTATATTAAAGAAAGTCTAAAAACAACACTAATTCAAAATACGTGTCAAGATCTAGAGACTCTCTGGATTTGCATGCAAAATAAAGAAGGTTCTGTCATTAGAATTGGGGTGATCTATAGGCCTCCAGGGCAATCCGAGGAATATGACAACAAGATGGTGGATGAAATTACCCAAATGGCAGTAAAGGGAGATATTGTGGTTATGGGTGATTTCAACATGCCTGATGTTGACTGGAATATCCCCAGTGCCCTTACATGCAAAAGTAAGAATATAGTAGAGGCCTTTACAGGAGCAGCTCTGGCACAGCTGGTTAAGACACCAACTAGAGGGGAGAATATTCTAGATTTAGTTTTTACGAATGGGAATTGGGTTTCAGATGTCAAGGTGGGAGAAAATTTAGGTTGCAGTGACCATCTATGTTTGTGGTTTGATGTAAAAACTCATTGTGAGCAATCCTATAATGCAACCAAAGTATTGGATTTCAGAAAAACAAATTTTAATGCAATGGGAGAATATTTAGATAATGAATTAAAGGGGAGGGATAAAATGGCAGGAGCGAGCATCCAGTGGACTGTATTAAAAAAGGCCATCTTAAAAGCCACTGGACTGTATGTAAGACAAATAACTAAAGGTAAAAGGAAGAAGAAACCGCTATGGTTTAGCAATGATGTAAGGGCTATAGTCAATGAAAAAAAGGCTGCCTATAGGAGGTATAAAGAGTCTGGAAGTATAGCTGATAGGGAGGTATATAAAATGAGACAGAAGGAGGCGAAACAGATAATATATGCTGCTAAAGCCTCAAAAGAGGAAGAAATTGCCAAATCTGTAAAGAAGGGGGATAAAACCTTCTTCAGATATATTAATGATAAGAAGAAGAAAAACTGCGGCATCACGAAGCTTAGTACCGGGAATAATACATGCATTAATGGGAATAAGGAGATCGCTGACCATTTCAATAGCTACTTCTGTTCAGTTTTCTCAAAAGACACCTTACAAAATAATACTATAGAGGGATATAGCATTGCTTCCAGCTGTACGGATTCAGCTCCAGTGATCTTAGAAGCCGATGTCTTAGAAGAACTTGAACGATTAAAGATAAATAAGGCAATGGGTCCAGATGGCATCCACCCCAGAGTTCTTAAAGAACTCAGATCTGTCATTGCTACCCCCCTGACTGATTTGTTTAACCAATCCTTGTTAACAGGAGAAGTTCCTGAGGATTGGAGAATGGCCAGTGTTGTGCCTATTCACAAGAAGGGCAGTAGAGAAGAAGCTGGTAACTACAGGCCAGTTAGCTTGACATCAGTTGTAGTTAAAATGATGGAGACTCTACTCAAAAAGAGGATAAATCAGCACCTAAAAAACAATAACTTATTAGACCCAAATCAGCATGGCTTTACTGAAGGCAAATCATGTCAGACTAATCTCATTGATTTCTTTGACTATGTCACAAAGGTGTTGGATGAAGGTGGTGCCGTGGATATTGCCTACCTGGACTTCAGCAAAGCCTTTGATACGGTTCCACATAAAGAGCTGATAGATAAATTAGTGAAGATTGGACTTAATCCCTGGATAGTTCAATGGATTTGCAGCTGGCTGAAGCGTAGACATCAGAGAGTTATTGTTAATGGCGAGTATTCTGAGCAGAGTCAGGTTACAAGCGGTGTGCCACAAGGATCTGTTCTGGGTCCTATTCTTTTTAATATATTTGTGAGTGACATAGGGGAAGGTTTGGTAGGGAAGGTTTGCCTATTTGCCGATGACTCTAAAGTGTGCAATAGGGTTGATATTCCTGGAGGCGTCTGTAATATGGTAAATGATTTAGCTTTACTAGATAAATGGTCTAAGCAATGGAAACTGCAGTTTAATGTTTCCAAATGTAAAATAATGCACTTGGGGAAAAGGAATCCTCAATCTGAGTATTGTATTGGCAGTTCAGTGTTGGCAAATACTTCAAAAGAAAAGGATTTAGGGGTAGTGATTTCTGACAGTCTCAAAATGGGTGAACAGTGCAGTCAGGCGGTAGGGAAAGCAAGTAGGATGCTTGGCTGCATAGCTAGAGGTATAACAAGCAGGAAGAGGGAGATTATGATCCCACTATATAGAATGATGGTGAGACCACATTTGGAATACTGTGTTCAGTTCTGGAGACCTCACCTACAAAAAGATATTGACAAAATTGAACGGGTCCAAAGACGGGCTACAAGAATGGTGGAAGGTCTTAAGCATAAAACGTATCAGGAAAGACTTAATGAACTCAATCTGTATAGTCTGGAGGACAGAAGGAAAAGGGGGGACATGATCGAAACATTTAAATATATTAAAGGGTTAAATAAGGTCCAGGAGGGAAGTGTTTTTAATAGGAAAGTGAACACAAGAACAAGGGGACACAATCTGAAGTTAGTTGGGGGAAAGATCAAAAGCAACATGAGAAAATATTATTTTACTGAAAGAGTAGTAGATCCTTGGAACAAACTTCCAGCAGATGTGGTAGATAAATCCACAGTAACTGAATTTAAACATGCCTGGGATAAACATATATCCATCCTAAGATAAAATACAGAAAATAGTATAAGGGCAGACTAGATGGACCATGAGGTCTTTTTCTGCCGTCAGACTTCTATGTTTCTATGTTTCTATTGTATACATATTCTTATTGTATACTTTGTTCTGTACAAAGTTGAATGTGCACAATAGCATGTGAAATTGATTGTTAATCAGTGTTGCTTCCTAAGTGGACAGTTTGATTTCACAGAAGTTTGATTTACTTGGGAGTTATATTGTGTTGTTTAAATGTTCCCTTTATTTTTTGAGCAGTATATATTTGGGCCAGTTCATACCCATAACCCTAGGTTTTGCATACAATGCTTTACCTGTAAAACAGAAAATGTCATTTTTCATTTTTAATACGCACAGAAGCAACCGCTTTAAACTCAATGTAAATCATTCTAGACTTGACTGTAAAAAATATGACTTCTGTAATAGAGTTGTCAAAGTCTAGAATGCTCTGCCTGATTCAGTTGTCTCAGCTACAAATGTTCAGTTTCAGTCACAAATTGACTTCTGTGGATCTTACTTCACACTTAAGTGGTCAGAAGAAGGGGCGTACATAAGTGCACTAATGTGCCTGTCGTCCCTGTCACTGTACTTTTTTCTTTTCTTTTTGTTCTCGTTTTGTTTGACATATTCTAATAAATAAAATAAAATGTAAAAAAGGAAGAGGACACGAAATGAAGTACTGTATTAGCTAGAGGTATAACAAGCAGGAAGAGGGAGATTGTGATCCCCTTATATAGAGCGCTGGTGAGACCACATTTGGAGTACTGTGTTCAGTTCTGGAGACCTCACCTACAAAAAGATATTGACAAAATTGAACGGGTCCAAAGACGGGCTACAAGAATGGTGGAAGGTCTGAAGTATAAAACGTATCAGGAAAGACTTAATGAACTCAATCTGTATAGTCTGGAAGACAGAAGGAAAAGGGGGGACATGATCGAAACATTTAAATATGTTAAAGGGTTAAATAGGGTTCAGGAGGGAAGTGTTTTTAACAGGAAAGTGAACACAAGAACAAGGGGACACAATCTGAAGTTAGTTGGGGGAAAGATCAAAGGCAACATGAGAAAGTATTATTTTACTGAAAGAGTAGTAGATCCTTGGAACAAACTTCCAGCAGACGTGGTTGGTAAATCCACAGTAACCGAATTTAAACATGCCTGGGATAAACATATATCCATTGTAAGATAAAATACAAGAAATAGTAAAAGGGCAGACTAGATGGACCATGGGGTCTTTTTCTGCCGTCAGTCTTCTATGTTTCTATGTTTCTATGTATTTGTTCAGTACTTCAGCATAACTAATTAATGCCCTTCAAAAAAAGACAAGTAAAAAAAAACCCTCTTCCTTTAAATTTTAAAATAGCAAGGTAATCCTTTTGTTGAGGAACTCAGATGCAAAGCGGAATACCACTAGAGTGGTACCTCTAGTTATGAACTTAATTCGTTCCGTGACTGGGTTTGTAAGAAAAAAAAGTTTGTAAGAAGAAGCAATTTTTCCCATAAGAATTAATGTAAAGGCAAATAATGTGTGCAAACCCATTCCAAAAGTCACCCCTTTTGCCTAATTACTATGTTTTTTTTAAAAAGAACACCTAAAAGAAAGCCATAACAATAGATAAGAATGAAAAAATAAATTAACAAAAAGTTAAAACTCTGGACGATGTTGGCAGGATCCTGACGCGCCGAGACAAACACAGGAAGTGGCCGACCGAAGGGTAGAGACAAAGGATGCTGGGAACAATAGAAAATGAGTTACAGGGACAAAAAGAAAATGGGTCAATGACTCAGTCATCTGAGTCTCAGTCATTCATAAGTGGAAAATGGTTTGTGAGAAGAGGCAAAAAAATCTTGAACACCCAATTCATATCTAGAAAAGTTCGTAAATATAGGCCTGCATAGTTAGAGATACCACTGTACATTCATTAATAGAATGAAATTACACATGCTCATTATTTGAATAGTTGCAATCCAAGTATTGGCAATCTTTTCAATAACAATATGTCCTGGCATCCATATACTGTATATAGTTTAAGTATTTCAGAATGCGACCCTTTCTTAAACATTTTATGTTAAAAGATTAATCTGTATTTGCAAATAAAGCCTACAATAACTATTTATGAATCCTTGTTAGAATATACTAACTGAGAAATTTAAAAGCATAAAGAGAAATGTAGTAAGGAATTATAGTGTTCAGTGTTCATATGTGAATGAAAGACCATTTGGATATTTATGTGGCACAGTTCTCTAATTCTAAAGTTATATTTAAATCAAAACTGATTATTTTGTGTCAATTGGACGTCTGCACATATTTTCTAAAAAATCAAAAGAAAGAACTAGACGAGTGGAGATTATTATTGCAGATACGTTTTGATGTGATATGATACTAACCTAATATGGCCCAGTGCTAGGGAGTCCCTTCTATTCAACTATTTAGGTTATTTCATTTATTAATATTGTTCTAAAAGAATTGTTCTCTTTTGTAGATATTCTGGATCTTTTGAATTAAATATTAAGTCTTCGGAGAGGGGCGGCATTCAATCAAATCAAATCAAATCAAATCAAAAAATTAAGGTTTGGAAAGAATCAAAGTAGAAAATGGAACTAGAAATCATATGCACTCATGGCTGTATAAAGTTTATGATACAAGAACATCCGTTCTCTCATCTATTACATAATAATCTGATCAACTTACTTTTTGTTCTGTGATAATTTTTCTCACCAGGAATCCCAATATGAGGACTGCAAATTCTGGATTGCCCATAAAGTTTATAAAGATTTCCCTTTTTGTCCATTTCCATTTTTTATGCATGCTAATAAGACTGGTATAAAAATTAATGTAATAGTGTAACGAGTCAAGAATTTTCTATGTAACATTAGTTTTGATGAGCACGTGAGCAACGTATGATATTGTAAAGACATTTTTTTCTCTTTTGTTAGTTTCGTCTTTTGCATGCAAAATAAAATATAGTAAAATTTAAGAACCTTGTTTTGTAGAGTATATAAAGCTTTATCCTGTGCATCAAATTTAAGGCATTTCCTAATCCAGCTGTGGATGATCCAGTCTCTTAAATAAAAGCAATTTGAGCTGTGACGAAACCTGGTGATGACAGAAACATCTAGAATTACGGAGGTTAATGCTGAATGGCAAGGTATATTTATTGCAAGGTATAGTACATTAATTATACATAAGCAGTATGAAAATGAAAATGTATTGATACTTAAATAGTAGCAATTTATTATGAGATAATTAAGTCCATTTGTGATTCCCATTACCATGACTGATTCAGTTCAATACCGCCAATGCTTCTAATTTTTAAAGGTGCATAATTCTCAGTTAAATACTGAAACAGCTATTTTATTCAAAATGTAAGTCAACTGGGTTTGAAATATTTAAATGAGATTTTGCAAATTCCTAATTTTAAAGTTGTAATTACTTGGGACCATTTCATACATCACAATCCAATGGCGCCAGCTGTCAACTAGCCATCACAATCAAGTCTGCCCATCAAGAAAATTACAGCATTTGAGAGACCTGCAGTTCAAAACATCTTTTGTCACATTCTCACTTTATATTTCAGAGGAAGAGCTGTTTAAATACTAAAATGTAAATGAACGGAATAGTCAGATACAATGCAATAGAAAGTCACAATTAGCCGCCAGGGAAAAAAAACTGCATGGAAGGGGAAAAAAACCATGTAAAAGCAAGCTAGGTTCAAAGCAGCTTTCTTCCTTACCACCAGCGCCAACTATTATTCATATTAAAACAATCACCCTCTGCAATTATTTTTTTCAGATCAATTAAATTGAGAAATATGAAAATAATATATTAAAAATAAAAGAGCCATTATAACAAACAACTGTTATATCTCCATCTGAAACATTCCATTTAATTTTACTTTGTACCAGTAGCCTTCATAATTGCTTAATCCTCACTGGATTGAACTGCTGGGAATTGCTTTTAATTCCCCATTGTGACAAACAGATGAAGAGAGTTCAGTTGTGTCAGATGAGGAAGCATAGCCGAGACATGGAGAGGAAATATTTCAAATGTTTAATTAGCTTGCATAAGTCAGCCTGGAAGGGTTTTTTTTTTCTTGTGTGCCCGTGGTGGGTTTTTTTTTACAATTTTCAAGATAATGCTTTTACCACAGGCTGGCAGAAAGAATGTGTTTTTCTGAAATTTATGTTCTTAAATTGGATTGTTCAGCTACATGGAAGTTGACAGCTACCAAAATGCAAGAGACAGAGAGAGAGAGAGAGAATGTTCTGCAAACATCCTAATGGGATAGATGATGTTATGGTTGCGGAAAGATCTGCCCTGGAATAATTAGTTATCTGTAATGTATGATCATTAGAGGAGAGTCTGCCTGACCAGAGGCCCCCTAGGGACCCTCTTTCCAAGCAGAGAAATGCTCTCCAGTACGCTGTTCTGGAAGTGCAAAAAACCAGCTCTAAATACAGCTTTATCAACTGCACAAAGAGACTGGTAAGAATCTATGAGGGTCGCCCAGAAAGTAATGCACCACATTTTTTTTCTCAGCCTACACTAATGGTACGAATGTAAAACTTTAGATATACATTATTTGAATTGTCAGGAGAGTGTGTGTAAATTTTGTGTTTTTTCAGACAGTTAGCGTAGCTGCAGCAGTGTTTCGAAATGGCGTCTATAAGCGATGTACGTTACAAGCAGGGTGTTGTCATTGAATTTCTCACTGCGAAAAAGGAAACTGTTGGGAACATTCACAAACATTTGTGTACAGTTTATGGAGAATCTGCAGTCGACAGAAGTACGGTTAGTCACTGGGCACAGAGGGTGAGGCCATTAGAAGACGGTTAGGCAGAGCTCCAAGGCTTTGTGACCAGAACAAGGAGTGGTACCGACAGGACATAAACGTCCTTGTGTCTCGCTGGAGGAGGGCTACAGAACAGGACAGAGATTATGTGGAAAAGTAGGGAGTGTAGAAGAAACATAATTCTTTCTTGTAAGTTTTGTTGTGTACAATAAATAATTGTTGAAGAAAAAATGTGGTGCATTATGTTCTGGGCGACCATCGTACATTGCGAAGAATTTCAATTTTAAACTGAGAGACTAAAGTCGGGCAAAACTACTCAAAATGGAAGAAAAAAGAAATAGGCTACCTCGTCAGATATCATTGGGTCAGCCAGTGAAAATGCACCACAAAAACCAAGCTACTGTTTTATCTATTTGATTTCATTGGCTACAGTGATGATATTTGGGGGCAGTTGTCAGAAGGGTTTCCTGGTCAAGGAAGAGCCACTGCTGGTCTCCATTTTGCCTAATCTCTGGTTTGCTACATTCTCCTTCTTGTGGTTGCTGCTTTCATTGAAAAAAAAATGAATACAGTGTTCCCTCGATTTTCGCGGGTTTGAATTTCGCGAAGTGCCTATACCACGGTTTTTCAAAAATATTAATTTAAAAATACTTCGCGGGTTTTTTCCCTATACTATGGTTTTTCCCGCCCGATGATGTCATATGTCATCGCCAAACTTTCGTCTGCCTTTAATAATTTTTTTTTAATTAACTTTAATAAATAAACATGGTGAGTAATAATCCAAATGGTTGCTAAGGGAATGGAAAATTGCAATTTAGGGGTTTAAAGTGTTAAGGGAAGGCTTGTGATACTGTTCATAGCCAAAAATAGTGTATTTACTTCCGCATCTTGACTTTCGCGGACAGTCTCAGAACGCATCCCCTGCGAAAGTCAAGGGAACACTGTAGTGGGAAGAGCAAGGAAACAAATCCTATGTCAGCATTCCAAATAACATCAGAGAAATAAATCAGAGTCCAAGCCTTGACCTTCTTCCAAGTTCTAATTTATTAACAGAGCCATATTGGTTACAAACTGTAGTCAACCCGATACTAACTTTTCCTACAGTTCTCCACCCAGTTCATCCCTCGTCCCCATACCCACAAGCAGTGTTCCCTCTAATTTTTTTGGGGGGTGGGTGGAAAAGTATAGTGTCTGAGCGGCAGTCCCTTCAGGACTGGACGGCACAGAAATAATAAATAAACAAACAAACAAACAAAAAACCCACCCTGTTTTGCCTCAGAGAATTTCAAAATAAAATACTGTACTGTGTGTCTATAACAGTGAGCTCATAATAGGGCAACTCTATCAATATCAAAATGCCACTTAAATAGTTGAGCTAGTTTCAAACTAGATTTTGATTTTCTTTCTCTCTTCCTTACTCCCATTCTTTTTCTTTCTCTTTTCCTTCCTCTCTTTTTTCTATCTGTTTCTCTCTCTTCCTCTCTTCCTCTCTCTCTCCTTCCCTCTCACTCTTTCCATCTCGGCTTCTGGGCAGGTTTGGAAAACTCTGAGTTGATGATGACTTTTAAGTGAGCGATTGCTCACTGCTCAGCTTAGAGGGAACTATGCCCACAAGTTCATCTCATGGACCACTCCAGTTCTCTCAATGTCCACGATCCTCCCCTGTACTTCCGGCTGATACTGAACAAAGAATGACCTTGAATCTTTGGAAAGAATTTGTTGTGGCTAGTATCTTTCCCTCTCATGCAACCACCCCTCCCCAATTTCCACAGTACTTTTCTACTTGTGGCAGGCCAAAGTCTCTAACTCAAAATGATGGCTTCACCCTGACATCCTAAGTGCTACAGATGTCTTCTTCTGCTTCTAAGGACTAGTGGGAACTGATCCTCGTGGAAGGCAAACTAATAAGCCATGGCCACCACAGGAATGAAGTGGATACGCTAAGAAAACAAGCCAATTGAAAGCATCTTGCTCAAGCACTTCCTCCCGCATAATCAAGCAACAAAGAATACAACCCTCTCTTTATTTTTTATGGTCCATAGCTGATTATATCTTGGGAAGAAGAACAGAGAGCCCAGAGAGGAATTATAACATGCAAGCAGTCTTTGCAGCCCACTCTGCATAAAGTATATGCTTTGAGCTGCTCTTAGCTTGGCTCTAGACCTCCCAGTCTTTTGTGTCCTGGATTGCTTTTTTTGTGTATCTGTATATTAAATCTGAGAGTTAGCCAAACTTTTTTTTTCTAATAGAGGTCGTCCTTGATTTAAAACAGTTTATTTAGGGATTGTTTCAAAGTTACAATGGCACTGGGAAAAATGCATTTCCCCCCCACCCTTAGGACCAGATTACTTATGGGATCGTCTTCTGTCTCACATGCTCCAGCGATTGATTAGATCTCACAGAATTGGCCATCTCCAGGTCCCGTCAGCCAAGCAATGCTGACTGTGGGACCACGGGGAAGGGCATTCTCTGTGGCAGCTCCGGTCCTCTGGAATCAACTCCCCCCCAGAGATTTGCACTGCCCCCACCCTCCTGGCCTCCCGAAAGGCTTTAAAAACCTGGCTGTCTGGGGCCGTTGAGCGACAACACTCTGCTTCGGCCAGTAGTATAAATGTTAGATGGATGAATGTTTTTTTAATATTGGGGTTTGGAAGTCCCACTCGTCATCTTCAGTCTGTTGCTTTTGTCCTTGTGCTAGGGTGAACACAGCGAGACCTGAGCTGCCTTCCCTCTAGAAATACTGGTGGTTGCCCAAGCAACAGACTCAAACCTGATAAGACGGAGTGGCTGTGGGTCTTGCTTCCCAAGGACAATTCCATCTGTCCATCCATTACCCTGGGGGGGGGGGAAATTACTAACCCCCTCAGAGAGGGTTCGCAACTTGGGCATCCTCCTCGATCCACAGCTCACATTAGAGAATCATCTTTCAGCTGTGGCGAGGGGGCCGTTTGCCCAGATTCGCCTGGTGCACCCGTTGCGGCCCTATCTGGATCGGGGGTCACTGCTCACAGTCACTCATGCCCTCATCATCTCGAGGCTCGACTACTGTAATGCTCTCTACAGGGGGCTACCTTTGAAAAGTGTTTGGAAACTTCAGATCGTGCAGAATGCAGCTGCGAGAGCAATCATGGGCTTCCCTAAATATGCCCATGTTACACCAACACTCCGCAGTCTCCATTGGTTGCCGATCAGTTTCCGGTCACAATTCAAAGTGTTGGTTATGACCTATAAAGCCCTTCATGGCACTGGACCAGATTATCTCCGGGACCGCCTTCTGCTGCACGAATCCCAGCAACCAGTTAGGTCCCACAGAGTTGGCCTTCTCTGGGTCCCGTCAACTAAACAATGTCATTTGGCGGGACCCAGAGGAAGAGCCTTCTTTGTGGCGGCCCCGGCCCTCTGGAACCAACTCCCCCCAGAGATTAGAACAGCCTCCACCCTCCTTGCCTTTCGTAAGCTCCTTAAAACCCACCTCTTCCGTCAGGAATGGGGGAACTGAGATATTCTCTCCCCCTAGGCTGCTACAATTTATGCATGGTATGTTTGTATGTATGATTGGTTTTATAATAAGGGTTTTTAGCTGTTTTAGTATTGGATTGTAGCATGTTGTTTTTACCACTGTTGTTAGCCGCCCAGAGTCTACGGAGAGGGGCGGCATACAAATCCAATAAATAAATAAATAAATAAATCTGAACTTAGATAGAAACATAGAAACATAGATCACTTGGCCATGGGGATTCTGCTACATTAGTGGTTAAAAATGTTCATAAGTCACTTTTTTTCAGTGCAGTTGTAACTTTGAACAGTCACTAAAAGAACTGTTGTAAGGACGACCTGCCCTCACTACCTGTATCATCATGCTACCCTTCCAGCCAAAGAGAATTGATACATTTTAAGAGAAACAGTACTAATGATAGCTTTTCAACAGGGGAAATATAATATGTACTTACAACTGAATGGAGAAATGGTGCTAACAGTTTATTCTTCTGGGGAGATGGGAATTTTTGTTAGTAGGGCAGGATGGTTGAGTTGTTGAGCTTTACTGTCAGGCATCCAGGTAGAAAATTGGGAGGCTTTGTTAAAGTGGCTTTAACTTATTCTGTGATCCGTCCCGAGTTTTTGGAGAAGGGCGGCATACAAATCTAATAAATTGAATTGAACTGAATTGTACACGGTAAAGTAAACAACTAATCTAAAATTCATATTCAGGATATAGATTGGCTGCAAAACATTACACCAATATATTTAAGGATCAATGAAAACACTGTTGAGAATAATTCTAAAGAAAATGATTATAATACTTGCTCTGTAAAACAGGTCCCAGGCACAAAATAATTTTGGGTGGGTTAGAAGCATCCAAATATCGATAGTCTGAAACTATTCAGTGTAAACCATTTGAAGCAAGGCCAAAAGATAAAATCTCCTGGGATACAATCTAGAAAAATGAACTTTTTTCCCCCCTCAGACGAAGAGTCTTAATTTATTGCCAAAAGTGAACCAAAAGAAAAATACCACTGTCTGAACTGATGAAATACCACAACAGTTTAAGGCTACAGAGCTATTTTACAAAGATTACCAGTGGTTTGCAAACTTGGATTATGGAAAAGAAGACAAAAAAACATAACAATTATTTTAAATGTTCTAATTCTTCTTCATGGATTCTCGTGCTCTTATTATATTCTTAAAGGACACGATTTTATTATTTCTATAATCTTAAAACCATAAAAATATGGTTAACTAGTTAGAGCAGAGGGGGTCAAACTGGAGACCCATGGCGAGATGTGCTACGTGCAAGCGACACCCATAATTAATAACAATTAATAATAATTAATAATAATTAATAACAATTAATTAATTAATAATAATAATAATAATAACTGTGAAATATCACGTGATGGCAACATGACACGTAGCACATACCCATGATCTCGAGTGTGTCTCTAGTTATTCTCCGCCTATATCATAAGGTTTTCAGGGGAGACAATTGTTTAATAATAGGAAACATCCAATTTAATAACAAAAAACAAAATTCCTAATCATATCTTGTGATTGTCTGATGAAGCCTTTAACACTGGGTAAAAATAAATTATAATTTATTGATCAATCTCCAAGTAGCTAACTCAACCAGGATTTCTGAAGTTTGGTTGTTCTAAAGCAGCAATAGAAATTTCACTTCTTTTACTTTTAATTATATTGCCACAATTAGGGGATGGGGAAGAAACATTACTGATAGTGGGGCATTAGCCAGAAGGTATAATATTCTTTCATCTTTGTTACTCAGGACTAACTTGTGACTTCAAATTTCTTAAATTCTAAGTACAGCTATGATGGATCCGCAGATTCTAGTAAAAGTCAGAATAATCCTATAAACTAGAGCATTTTCTGCCATTGTTTTAAGATCAATATAGTAATAATAATAATAATAATAGTAGTAGTAGTAGTAGTAGTAATAATAATAATAATAATTTATTAGATTTGTATGCCGCCCCTCTCTGAGGACTCGGGATGGCTCACAACAACAGTAATAACAATATAGTACAAATCTAATGGTTAAAAACTAAAATAAAAAAATCCACTATCATTAAAAACAATCGATACTATACAATCATACCATACTCAAGTCTTACTAATCAATATAATCTATAAATGGCAAAGCCTGGGAATCCCTGCATCTAAATGACAAAGAGCATTAGCCAATATCCCTTTTTTTTGCAGAATATCAGGATGAATGAACAGGACTAATCCACAGATGCTAAAGCAGCCTGAAGCCAAACTGCAGCACTATTTAACAGCAAGAAAAATTCTTCCATCTGAATGAGCATCCTTTCCAGAACATTTATCAGATTATTATAGCCACCATCCTTTTTCACTACTGTCAAGTGAATTTCTCAGAATTATCTCATATGGCTGAAGGCTATATATATTACCAAGGAGAGAAGAGGTATGTTGTTCAGTGAATAAAGTGGTTGGATACATAACCAAGATGTTTTCTTCTGTTCCCAAGAAAGAAGCTATGACATGAAAGCACAGACAACAATTTTATGTGTGCATAGTTTCTTAAGAGAACAACCATTCCTTCCTTCTTTTCAAATTAATTTTATAATAAAAAGGCTCACTCAAAATCAAGTAATAAAGATCCATTTGATTGATCTAATTATTTAACACACTTCACTTGAACTCTGATATGGTATTAAGAAGAAAAAAGATTCTATATTTGTTTTCATTAGGGGACTGCTTAAATATTGCTTGAAGGAAACATCAGTTATATATTATCATCAAGCTGAATTATGATTTGATGAATTATGATCTGATGAATCAGTTATCTAATTGATGTATCTAATTGATACTGAGTGCTAGTTACACAGCATGATTAAAATATGAATAACTGAATCCAGTTATAAAGCAGAAAGAATATTATGATCCCAAAAGTCACTAGAGAACACCAAGATGTTATGCAGGGGGTAGTAAATTTCTGCATCATCTCAGTTGGACTGCAGGATCAGGTACAAGAAGAGAAACAGATATCATAGCTAATTAAATTATTGGCATGTATACAACTGCATGTATGTAAAGGTCATATGCAATTATTAAACATCTATACACTGTATACAGTATATGTATACATGTAAAATAAACCATTCATGATAGCGATTTATTTAAGGATAAATTGTTGGAGTATTCATAATTTTCCGTAACCCCCCTCCCCAATTCAGACACTGAAAAGGGGAATATTAAGAGCCAACTGTTTCAAGCCTTTTGCTGCTATATGATTCCTTTCAACACATCAATTCTGGCATGTAAATAATGTAAGAGGTGTTCCTTTTACTGGGTCACCACCTCTTAAGAGGTTTTCAAGTATGTAATATGAATAATTTCAAAGCAAAAAGTTGAATTTCTTTGAATATAACATTTAAATAATTATACTTCATTGATTTTCATTATTTAATATTAAACCTTTAACTATTTGAAATATTTATACAACATATAGTATTTACACTGTCCATTGTACTGTGCATTTCTCTGCTAATTTTTTTTTTACAAAGTATGTTTCATAACACAATTTCAATCATTTTGAAGCATTTGGCAAGAGTATTTTTCTTTTTAAAATACATTTGTATCACTGCCTAATTAGATATGAAATCAGTTACAATGATAAATAAGTTTTAAGAAGAGGGATTCTGGTAAATAGCTGAGTTTGTGTGTGATGAATAATGCTTTGTAATTCCAATCTTCCCACTAGCTGTCTGGATCGAGAGTATTTCCCTCAACTTGGCTCTACACAAGCATAGCTGAAAGAGAAGTCTGCTTATTTATCATAAATAAATAAATTCCCCCAACTGGCGCTCCACAGATCTGTTGAAATACAGATCCAACTTTTCCCAATCGGTATAGATACTATGTTGTCTGAGAGTAAGGAAGAAAGTTATAATTCAGGATTGGGCAAATTTAACCCAACATGAGATGGCATTTGTTTTATTTTCTATTTCTGAATTTGGAGGGTAGGCATTAAAGCAGAGGCCTGGGGGATTCTTATGGAAAGATTTGTCAAAATGGTTTCAGGTGTTGGTGGGATAAAAATATTTATTCTAAAAACTACTATTTTGCAAACACATTTTGATAGCATGATCAAAATATTTATTTATTTATTCATTTGTCCAATACACAAATACATAGGAAGAAAAATAGACATGTGGTAATATATATAAGGGTAAAGTGAACTTAGAGGAGAGGATATATGAAAGGAAGAGAATATATAAGATAGGTGGGAAAAAAAGGAAAGACAATTGGACAGGGGACGAAAGGCACACCAGTGCACTTATGTACGCCCCTTACTGGCCTCTTAGGAACCTGGAGAGGTCAATCGTGGACAGTCTAAGGAAGAAATGTTGGGGGTTAGAGGTTGACACAATTGAGTCCAGTAATGAGTTCCACGCTTCGATAACTCGATTGTTGAAATCATATTTTTTACAGTCAAGTTTGAAGCAGTTCGTATTAAGTTTGAATCTGTTGTGTGCTCTTGTGTTGTTGCGATTGAAGCTGAAGTAGCCATTGACCGGTAAGACGTTGCAGCATATGATCTTGTGGGCAATACTCAAATCGTGTTTTAGGCGCCGTAGTTCTAGGCTTTCTAGGCCCAGGATTGTTAGTCTATTTTCGTAGGAAATTCTGTTTCGAGTGGAGGAGTGAAGGGCTCTTCTGGTGAAATATCTTTGAACAAAGTTCAGTGATGAACTGGTATGACACATTGAGACAGGATCAAGCTGTAGAGCTTTGTTGTACATTACTGCGTCCAGATTACTAATAATATGTATCTCAGGATGTGCAGTGCTCCTTAAAGAACCAATACTCAATTCAGGGTGAGCTTCTTTTAGCCTTATCAGGCAGACCAGATAGGAAAGACCGACAGATAAGCTAATTCTACTTTGTTATAAAGATATATTAACAGAATCTCGGAAGGCTGAATGTACAATTCTCCCACCATCATCTTCATAGTCTGATAACTTAAGGAAAGTCTCTTGTTATTCTCATTGTACAGCCATATACGATGCTCCCACTTAGCTTACCATTCCCTAAGTAGCCTTTCTTTCATTCAGTCTCCTAAGGTCATTCCCATGTATTACAATTTCTGTAAAGTTTTCTATTTTATCTTGATTTTATGTAAACTACGTTCAGTAACTGCTGTTAGATATTTTGCATACAGATTTGCATGTACACAAATGCAGAATCAGCTGAGAAAGTATTAAGTGTTTCTCTGTTCCTTTCCAAAATAGGATATAATCAAAGTGTCTCTCTGCTTGTTGAATAGGGTATAATTAGGTTGTGTTCAGGGCCCCAAGTCAGGAGAAAGAAACATTCAATCTACAATAACTAGGAATATAGAATATATCTTACGCTTATGAATCAAGGCAAAGGGTAAACATAGATTGAATGAAAAGACAGCCTTTTATCACATTTTATATGCTGAATGGGAAAATCAAGAGATTTCTCTTTGGCTTTCTGCTATTTGTACCTCTCTAGTTTCTAATAATCTATTGTTACAGGCAGCAGATCAAGCATATTTTAATACGAACACCCAGCAACCAATACATTACCTCTCAGAACCATCAAACTGATTGTTATTTTTTAAATATCTTAATCAGCAGGAGAGAAGAATCAAATGATACTCATTATGCACCTTATAGTGCAGCTTTTCAGACCCATACAAAATGAGATCTAAAACCTTCATACATACATACATACATACATACATACATACATACATACATATATAGAAAGCTTCATATTCTTGGAAGAAAAGAGAACGATGGAAAGGTGGGGTATCCCAAGCAAGACAAAAAATTATACATTACTTTTATTTATTTATTTTATTTATTTATTAGATTTGTATGCCGCCCCTCTCCGTAGACTCGGGACGGCTCACAACAATAAGAAAAACAATGTAAGAACAAATCTAATAATTTAAAAAACACTAAAAACCCCATTATTAAAAGCAAACATACACACAAACATACCATGTATAAACTGTATAGGCCCGGGGGAGATGTCTAAGTTCCCCCATGCCTGACGGCAGAGATGAACCTTAAGAACTTTACGAAAGGCAAGGAGGGTGGGGGCAGTTCTGATCTCTAGGGGGAGCTGGTTCCAGAGGATCGGGGCCGCCACAGAGAAGGCTCTTCTCCTGGGTCCCGCCAAACTCTGTGGGACCTAACCGGTCGCTGGGATTCGTGCGGCAGAAGGCGGTTCCGGAGATATTCTGGTCCAATGCCATGAAGGGCTTTATAGGTCATAACCAACACTTTGAATTGTGACTGGAAATTGATCGGCAACCAATGCAGACTGCGGAGTGTTGGTGTAACATGGGCATAACTTGGGAAGCCCATGATTGCTCTCGCAGCTGCATTCTGCACGTTCTGAAGTTTCCGAACACTTTTCAAAGGTAGCCCCATGTAGAGAGCATTACAGTAGTCGAACCTCGAGGTGATGAGGGCATCAGTGACTGTGAGCAGTGACTCCGGGTCCAAATAGGGCCGCAATTGGTGCACCAGGTGAACCTGGGCAAACACCCCCCTCGCCACAGCTGAAAGATATTTCTCTAATGTGAGCTGTGGATCGAGGAGGATGCCCAAGTTGTGGACCCTCTCTGAGGAGGTCAATAATCCCCCCCCCCCCCGGGCTATGGACGGACAGATGGAATTGTCCCTGGGAGGCAGAACCCACAGCCACTCCGTCTTATCCGGGTTGAGTTTGAGTCTGTTGACACCCATCCAGACCCAACAGCCTCCAGGCACAGGCACATCACTTCCACTTAGTCCTTGACTTACAATCATTCATTTAACGACTGTTCAAAGTTACAACCATACTCAAAAATGTGACTTATGACTAGTCCTTGCACTTACAACTATCAGAGCATCCCCTTCAAAATTTGGGCACTAGGCGACTAACATGTATTTTAGGGCAGTTGCAGTATCCTGGTGTCATGCGATTGCCATATATGACCTTCCCTGTTGGCTTTTGGCAAGCAAGGTCAATGGGAGAAGTCACTGAACAACATGTTTCGCTTAATAAATTATTTGCTTAATAGCCTGGCAAAAAGGGATCTCCACTTACTTGCAACCGCCTTGCTTAACAACCTAAATTCTGATCCCAATTATGATTGTAACAACTAGATCTCTGGCGGGCCCGGGACAGGGGTTTATCCTTTGCCCTGGTGCTTCTTGACCTCTCAGCGGCTTTCGATACCATCGACCATGGTATCCTTCTGCGCCGGCTGGAGGGGTTGGGAGTGGGAGGCACTGTTCTTCAGTGGTTCTCCTCCTACCTCTCCCGTCGGTCGCAATTAGTGGGGGGTCAGAGGTTGACCTCTAGGTCTCTCCCTTGTAGGGTGCCTCAGGGGTTGGTCCTCTCCCCCCTGCTATTTAATATCTACATGAAACCACTGATAATCCAAGGGCATCATCAGTACGCCGATAATACCCAGCTGTACATCTCCATCCCATGTCCAGTCAACGAAGCAGTGGAAGTGATGTGCCGGTGTCTGGAGGCCGTTGGGGTCTGGATGGGTGTCAACAGACTCAAACTCAACCTTGATAAGACGGAGTGGCTGTGGGTTTTGCCTGCCAAGGACAATTCTATCTGTCCGTCCATCACCCTGGGGGGGGGAAATCATTGACCCCCTCAGAGAGGGTCCGCAACTTGGGCGTCCTCCTCGATTCACAGCTCACATTAGAGAAATAAATAAATAAATAAACTAAAAGACTACCTGTAACTGAATTTCAGACACCCATTAATTACTTGCATAGAACTATCCAAGGTACTGAAGCCCATTTCCTGTTTAATAATTCTTAAGCATAATTCCTGAGCAATTCCTGGGCAAGGTATTTCGCACGAATCCCAGAGACCAGTTAGGTCCCACAGAGTTGGCCTTCTCCAGATCCCATCGAGTAAACAATGTTGTCTGGCGGGACCCAGGGGAAGAGCCTTCTCTGGGGCGGCCCCAATACTCTGGAACCAGCTCCCCACGGAGATTAGGATTGCCCCCACCCTCCTTGCCTTTCGTAAACTCCTATATAGTTTATGCATGGTATGTTTATGTGTATGTCTTGCTTTTTAAATAAGGGGTCTACGGAGAGGGGCGGCATACAAATCTAAATAATAATAATAATGATTATTATTATTATTATTATTATAATAATAATAATTTCAACAAATCCACTATTATCAAAATGGAAAGGACAATTATTCATTTATATCTCATTTTTTCTATTTTTATAAATAATTGAGGGTGGTGAACATATATAAAAACCCTTCCTCCTATTTTCCTCACAACAATAATCATGTGAGGTGACTAGGACAGTGACGGGCTTAAACTTACTCTGTTGGCTTTCAGGCCTAAAATGGGATTATAACTCACAGTCTCCTGGTTTCTAGCCTAATATCTTAATCACTAGATCAATCTGGCTCTTTGAATGAGACTGAATTAAATGACTAAAATAGACATACAGTAATCACCAGCTACTGCTAACTCTTTAGATGCTAAGAAAGGAAGGTTGGAATATGAAAACATAGCTCCCCGCCCCCATGTTGGAACCACTGAAGTGCATCTATAGAAAAAATATTTGCCAGTGATATCACTGTTGTTTAGGGGGTGTCCAGTTGGGGCTCCTTTCAGGTTCCCATAAAGTTGCCCATTGATGTGATACCCATTAATCTATTTGCAGTCGCTCACTTTTGAATTGCTGGGTCGGCAGAAGCTGGAGCGTGTGATGGTAGCTAACCCTGCCCTGTGGCAGCAGTGGGCCTTGAACTTAAACCTGCCGATCTGCAGTTCAGTGTCTTTACCTCCTGAGCCACCGTGCTTCATGAAGAACAATTACGTCAATTCTCTCCACCAATTGCTACAGAATTGGGTACAAAAAAACATATGCATGCTGTTGTGGTTAGCTCTGGCCCAGCTCCTGCCCCAAGGACTGTGGATGTGGGGGAGACATCCACATGCCGCAGGCCTGTTTTGCTCCCGGTGGAATCTGATGATGAAGGCTCCTCTGACCAAGAGGACATGAGTGACAGGGAGGAGGAGAGTGTGGCAGACAGCTCAGAAGGAGATCAATTATCTAGCTCCTCCTTGGATTCGGAACAAGAGTTAATGATACAGCCACACATGCGGAGAGCGATGCATAGGCAGCAACAACTGAGAAATTATTATCAAAGAAAATGAGGCTACCTGTGGTTGGGTGGGGCTGTGGTAATTAGTGAGGCTGCTATAAATAGAAGCCTGTGGGTTTGGCCATTGTGGAGGATTATCTGATCGTTGTGTTTCGTGCCTGCTTTCATGACTTTGACCTTTGTGTGCTGATTTTCCCCCGCTTTGAAACTAAACCAGAGCAAAGTGTGTTTCACTTTGTGAAAGAAGAAGGACTGTGAAGTATCTCAGAACTGGTAAGGGACTTGTACAAATTACCAGTTTGTTTGGAGACGAGTGCTCTTTGCTATACAAAAAGAGTGCTTAGTTTATTTGAATTTTCGGTATAAAGAACACTGTTTTGAATTTTCAAACATGTGTGTCTGAAATTTGTATCTGTGAATTTTCGGGAGGATTCTACCAGAGAGCTCGACAGAACACATGCCAGAGAATCCTTGAAACATTCTCCAACTGATAAAATAGATAGCATTCACAGAATTCCTGCAATTACTGCTGTGTTTTTCATCGGTACATATACCTGGAAGAAGCAAAACTGCAACTCCCTTTGGGCTTTGGAAGGAACTAGCTAAGGAACTTTCAGGGAGAACCGGTTTCAATTTCATCTTCTCCAAGCATGACTTTCTATGAAAAGAATGTCATCAGCTATTTAACTATATTTTCATCAGGCTCTTGATTGGGACGGAAAAAAGATGCTCCATACACAGAGAGTGTCAGAAACTGATATAATATTCCAAATTGCAGAGAGAAGAAATGTAATCAATGTAAAGACTTAACAATGTAAAACTGCTTAGTTTGGTTTAGTGTGGCTTAGAGATATTGTGGCTTGTGAATTATTGTGGCTTGCAGTGGCTGAAGAATATCATAGCTGAGTATTGTACCTGAAAATAGTACAGAATTGTAGGTATTGTGTACAGTAACTTCTAGAGAGAGATAGCGACAGTCTAAATAGCTAGTGCAGGTTTGCTACGAAATAAGTAAATATTTTCCTAAGAAACTCTGCAGTAAACTTGTCTTCAATTATCTTCAAGACAAAGTTCCTGATAGTCTGAGGCACACTGGCTAGCTGCTTTGGCTATCTGGGTGGTCTAGCTTCCGCAACACGTTACTCCAACAGAGGGCTATTCACAACGTGACTAGAAAGAGAAGAAAGTGTAAGGGCCATCAACTGAGGTGAAGGAAGACAAGAAAGGCACTCTTCTTCTACCAATGAAGAACAGAGGCAGAATAAAAAGAGATAACTGGTAACGAGGAACAAAGTTGTGTAAAGTGGAAGCAAGGGAAGACAAGAAAGATCTTATTCATTTTTACATTTAATTACTTATGGTGCTAACATGGAGAAGTTTTATTCAGTCCATGAACATTCATTAGACTGAATTCCCCACAATTCTTAGCAGCAGTTTTAATGAGTGAAGAGTTTTAAAAATTAGATCATTCAATTGGAGAATGTCCAGGTTAGGGAATCTGACACAGAGGATAATCAAAGAGGAGAAAAATGAAAGCCATTTCCTATTATTTAAATTAAGAAAAAGATGTCGATACTACCAGTTGAGTGAACCAAAGAAAATAATTATCCAGTTCAACTAATGAGTTATGAGATGCCATCTTAATGGAAGATGAAAACTAATAAACGTATTTTAAATTTAAGCAAAAGCAATTGTGAGAAACCTGAAATTAAGTACTATAAAGCAACTTGGTGGGTTTTTTTTAATGTTTGGCTGCTAATTCTTAAACTGAAATACTTATGAAATCAGGGGTCAATATAGCCAATTACCTGACCTAAAAATGTTATTTTCAGAAGTAAATTCTGCTAATGATTAAAAGATTTAGTTACAGGAAAATGATTTCTTTCCAATATTACACCACAAGCATGTTTCTTTTATATGCATCTCAAAAGTTTTGTTCGGTGCCACCATGTGGTAATTTTTGGAACTGATATGCTCAAGTACAACTGTTTATGTAGCATCAACTTCAACATTACATGTAGGAATGCATGTGTACTACTTCTGATTTTAATTATTTTCTTTCCATATTCAAGTGCTACGTGAATTACGTAACTAAAATTAAAGAAGATGGAGAGATTTTAAAAAAAAAATCTAATGACACATTACAGATTGAGAACATACAGTACATGTGCTGTGTCCAGTTCTGGTCTGGTCCAATCCATAAAGAATATGAACATGATGTATTCAAGGTGAAATATAAATCAGCAGAACCACTCCAATTTATGCTCATTATGAATCTTTGCATATGCGAAGCATTTGGAGAAGTGATTTTTCAAAGCAGCTATTGCAACAAAATACTTCTGTTTGAAGTATTCAAGCAGCTGTCAGAGCACCATATGTGACCTTTGGGAAAGCTTTTCAAGCCTCCACATGTGCATAGATGCACAATATTTTGCTAGCATTCTCGACAGCAGGGTTGTCTGCGTGCACGCACAGCCTAGGGCAGTGATGGCGAACCTAGGGCATGCGTGCCACAGGTCACACGTGGAGCCATATCTACCGGCACAGAAGCTGTTGCCCTAGCTCAGCTCCGGTGTGTATGTGCACACTAGTCAGCTGATTTTCGGCTTGTGCAGAGGCTCTAGGAGGGCGATTTTGGCCTCCAGAGGGCTTCTGGGAGGGCGGAAAACCTCTGGAGCCTGAGAAGGGCTAAAAACGGGCCTACCTGGTCTACCAAACATCAGGAAATGGGGGAGTGGGGGGGTCATGCACGCATGCATAGAAACATAGAAACATAGAAGTCTGACGGCAGAAAAAGATCTCCTGGTCCATCTAGTCTGCCCTTATACTATTTTCTGTATTTTATCTTAGGATGGATATATGTTTATCCCAGGCATGTTTAAATTCAGTTACTGTGGATTTATCTACCACGTCTGCTGGAAGTTTGTTCCAAGCATCTACTACTCTTTCAGTAAAATAATATTTTCTCATGTTGCTTTTGATCTTTCCCCCAACTAACTTCAGATTGTGTCCCCTTGTTCTTGTGTTCACTTTCCTATTAAAAACACTTCCCTCCTAGACCTTATTTAACCCTTTAATATATTTAAATGTTTAGATCATGTCCCCCCTTTTCCTTCTGTCCTCCAGACTATACAGATTGAGTTCATTAAGTCTTTCCTGATACGTTTTATGCTTAAGACCTTCCACCATTCTTGTAGCTCGTCTTTGGACCCGTTCAATTTTGTCAATATCTTTTTGTAGGTGAGGTCTCCAGAACTGAACCCAGTATTCCAAATGTGGTCTCACCAGCATTCTATATAGCGGGATCATAATCTCCCTCTTCCTGCTTGTTATACCTCTAGCTATGCAGCCAAGCATCCTACTTGCTTTCCCTACCGCCTGACTGCACTGTTCACCCATTTTGAGACTGTCAGAAATCACTACCCCAAAATCCTTTTCTTCTGAAGTATTTGCTAACACAAAACTGCCAATACAATACTCAGATTGAGGATTCCTTTTCCCCAAGTGCATTATTTTACATTTGGAAACATTAAACTGCAGTTTCCATTGCTTTGACCATTTATCTAGTAAAGCTAAATCATTTACCATATTACAGACGCCTCCAGGAATATCAACCCTATTGCACACTTTAGAGTCATCGGCAAATAGGCAAACCTTCCCTACCAAACCTTCCCCTATGTCATTCACAAACATATTAAAAAGAATAGGACCAAGAACAGACCCTTGTGGCACACCGCTTGTAACCTGACTCTGCTCAGAATACTCGCCGTTAACAATAACTCTCTGATGTCTACGCTTCAGCCAGCTGCAAATCCATTGAACTATCCAGGGATTAATTCCAATCTTCACTAATTTATCTATCAGCTCTTTATGTGGAACCGTATCAAAGGCTTTGCTGAAGTCCAGGTAGGCAATATCCACGGCACCACCTTCATCCAACACCTTTGTGACATAGTCAAAGAAATCAATGAGATTAGTCTGACATGATTTGCCTTCAGTAAAGCCATGCTGATTTGGGTCCAATAAGTTATTGTTTTTTAGGTGCTGATTTATCCTCTTTTTGAGTAGAGTCTCCATCATTTTAACTACCACTGATGTCAAGCTAACTGGCCTGTAGTTACCAGCTTCTTCTCTACTGCCCTTCTTGTGGATAGGCACAACACTGGCCATTCTCCAATCCTCAGGAACTTCTCCTGTTAACAAGGATTGGTTAAACAAATCAGTCAGGGGGGTAGCAATGACAGATCTGAGCATGCATGGGGGATGGGACAACAGGGGTGTGTCACGCGCATATGTGCAGGTTTGAATTATGTGGTGCATTGAATTATGGGTGTGGGCACTCGTGTGTACACAATTGTGCATGTGTGTGTGCTTTTGGCACCCAAGGGAAAAAAAGTTCTCCATCACTGGTTTAGAGCTAGGCAATGGTTGAAGCAGCTGTGCTGATCCTTCCATAGATCTAGATCCTTACAGCTGTCTCTGTGATTGGACACACAAGGAATTCGTTTTGGTGCACATAGTTTATAGTTTATTAGATTTGTATGTCGCCCCTCTCTGAAGACTCGGGGCGGCTCACAACATAATAGTGACACAATAAATTACAAATCTAATAGTAAAAGTTAAATCAGTTTAAAAACATTAATACATATTAAAAACCCTAACTATACATTCATACACATTCAACCTAATCCATCACACAGTGAGGCCGAAAACATAATAAAAAGGGGGGACAAGGTATTATTGTCCCCACGCCTGGCGACAAAGGTGGGTCTTCAGCATTTTACGCAAGGCGAGGAGGGTAGTGGCTATTTGAATCTCTGGAGGGAGTTGATTCCAGAGGGCCGGGGCCACCACAGAGAAGGCTCTTCCCTTGGGTCCCACCAGCGGACATTGTTTGGTCGACGGGACCTGGAGAAGGCCAACTCTGTGGGATCTAACCGGTCTCTGGGATTCGTGCAGCAGAAGACGGTCTCGGAGATATTCTGGTCCGATGCCATGTAGGGCTTTATAGGTCATAACCAACACTTTGAATTGTGACTGGAAACTGATTGGCAGCCAGTGCAGGCCGCGGAGTGCACATGCTCTCAGTGTAGATAAAAGAAAAGTTCTGTAATGTACAAAATGCATGGCTTTCTGTACTTTTCCACAGTCAGAAGTACATATTCATTTACTTTCATAAAAAAAGCATTTTTGTTTGCTTAACAGTCTAAAATGATTTGAGAAGAAACAAGCAAACAAAAATATATATTCCAAGCAACTAAAAATAAGCCGGTCTCATTAATCAATTCAGATTTGCCTCCCTTTCCAAAGGCAATTCAAGGCGGCACATTAAAGGCTCAGCTTCAAAATGCTAAAATTCTTTCTTCCATCATGCATATTTTTAGGCACAAAGCGTAATGATCAAATAGAATCTAGGCAGGCTTAACTTAGCGGATTTGGAAGGATGTCACCGAGAAATCTCCTTTGTCTGCCACTGCAAGCGCTAAGCGGTAGGAGAAAGCCTAGAGGCACTTTCTGATTGTGCATCCCCATCAAAGAAAACTGCCTCAACAAAGCTGGTTGCGCCTTGATGGTTCCTTTTTCATCATGCCTAACTAAAGGAAGCTTTCCTTTTGTCACTTAGCCTATGTCATACCCTGCATCCCATTTGTATGGCGTGCATGTACCTGCCTGTACTTCTTTTCAAATCTTTTGTCTCTGCAACCCATGAGTTCCTTACAATAAAGGACTCCTTACACTTGTTAACCTGGGTAACTCTAAATACGAAAAGGAAACATATTCTAGATTTGTTTAAAAGCAATCCAGTTATACTGAGGGAAATAGGCCCCACATATAACATATCTTTTTTTAAAAGGCATGTTAAATAACTAAATAACTAAATAACTAAATAACTAAATAACTAACTAAATAACTAAATAACTAAATAACTAAATAACTAAACAAACAAACAAACAAATAACTAAATAAATGGATGCTTCAAATAGAGAAAAATAAAAGTGTTGTTTCCCTCCAGCCATCAGCTATGAAAAAAGCTTGATATGAAATCATATGAAATCTGAGGAAAATATTCTCCTGCCCCTGCCTGATCAAGAAAGTCATTGACATTTTTTAATCAAGATATCACAAAATTTCAATAATAAATGCTCTCTGGGAAAAAGACATGAAAACCAGTTAATTTTAAAATGAAAAACTACCCCAAAAAAAGAAGGTATTTTCCCCAGCCTGTATGCAAACAACACTACTTTCATTATATTTCTTTCTATTCCAATTTTTTTTCTTAAAAAATATCAAAACATAAAACACAAAGAAAAATGAAAATAGTGGGAAATATCTTGAAGATGAAGTGCTTTACCAAAGTAAAGCGAGACATATTTAGGTTTAAACAAATCTGTTTATACAAAAAAAAGTCAATAAAGATTTCCACTATTGATGCCATTTTATTGAAAATGACTGAATTAAAGTAAAAAAAAAACAAAAGCTGTAATAACCTAGTATTAGAATATGTACTATAATAGACCAAGGAAAGCACTAGAGAACAGTGGAGTGAGCTGTTGCTATAGCAACCTTGTAAGAGATACTCCCAGCATGACCACAATACTGTAACTTTAACATTCCAGCAAGACAATTTTCTTGTTATTATATCAAGCTTTTCCCCCCTACTTCTCTTTTTAACTCAATAGAAATTTGGAAATAATTTTTGTAAAATTAGATTATTGGGGATATTGTCTGTCTGTCCATTAGCAGGATAACTCCACAAGGTCTACCCCTAACCCCCAACATTTTCCCTTAGATTTTCCATGACTGACCTCTCTAAGTTCCTAAGAGGTCAGTAAGGGGCATGCATAAGTGCACTAGGTTGCCTCCCGTCCCCTGTCCAATTATCTCTCCTATATCTCATATTTCTTTTCTTCCACTCATATATCTCTATATCTCCTCCTCTATCCTCCATTGATGTATTGTACTTTATTCTTATATCTTCACTCCTATCCCTTCTTTCTTTCTTTCTTTCTTTCTTTCTTTCTTTCTTTCTTTCTTTCTTTCTTTCTTCTCTTTGATATATATTACCACATAGTTAATCTCATTTGGCGGGATCCAGGGGAAAAGCCTTCTCTGTGGCAGCCCCGGCTCTCTGGAACCAACTCCCCCCAGAGATTAGAATTGCCCCCTCCCTCCTCGCCTTTCGTAAGCTCCTTAAAACCCACCTCTGCTGTCAGGTATGGGGGAACTGAGACATTCTTTCCCCCTAGGCCTTTACAATTTATGCATGGTATGTTTGGTTTTATAATAAGGTTTTTTTTAGTTGTTTTAGTATTGGATTGTTACATGTGGTTTTTATCATTGTTGTTAGCTGCCCCGAGTCCACGGAGAGGGGCGGCATACAAATCAAATAAATAAATAAATGAATGAATGAATGAATGAATGAATGGATAGATAGATAGATAGATAGATAGATAGATAGATAGATAGATAGATAGATAGATAGATAGATAGATAAATTAACCTTCATTATGTATTGGATAAAATAAATAAATGAATGAATGAATGAATGAATGAATGAATGAATGAATAAATAAATAAATAAATAACTCAAAAAACTGAACGGAATAGGTGCAAATTTGGTACTGCATGGTGGGAGATAACAACAGAGAGTGAGGAAGAAAATGAGCTGAATCTCTCTTGTGCAGGTGGAGACAAGCATTACAGGAAAAAATCTTCAACATATCTGGATAGGACAGGGGTTGGCAAAGTTGGTTATTCTATGACATGCAGACTTCCAACTCTCAGAATTCCTGAGCTATCAAGATAGGCTCTGGAATTCTGGGAGTTGAAGTCCACAAGTCACAAAAGAACCAACTTTTCCTACCCCTGGGAGAGGAGAACAAGTTGGTTAGGATCTTGAAACATTGCCAGCTGCTCCGTTCTAAGCCCCTCCCCCACCAGCTTCCCATTGGTCCCCATGGCCCAGAGCACAGCATGCGCACCAGCCCCATGCGCACCGGGGCACAAATACACAAACATACAGATGGAAGATGAAATACACAAACATACAGACACAAGTGGAAACAAGAAGCACACACAGATATAGACAAAATATGGAAGAAATTCCAGATGCCTCCTAGGGGCTGGAAAAATTCTATAAGCCCCAGTATGCAACTTGTTGTTGTCTTATTATAACCAAATTATTCAGAATATTTAAATTCCTACTTTGGAATATATAGTGTATGATACTGTGACACTAATATTAACAATTACATAAGCCATGACAGAACTGTGTATTTCTGGTGTAGCTCAAAAATGTTTTAGTTAATACAGGATGCGTTCCAAAAGTAATGCAATTATTTTATTGAACAGATTTGCAAAAACACTTAAAATTCTTCAAAGTACTGGCAAAAAACGGGTTCGTTTCAAGGCTGGGAACAAAAAGAAGTCTGCTGGGGCGATGTCAGGACTATGGGGGGGCCAGCGATGGCACCTGGTGTTTGGCCAGGAACTCACGGACTTGTAGCGCGTTGTGACAAGGCGCATTTTTCGTCCATAGAAGAGATCCAATCAGCCGTGACAAAGACCTTGTGAGAGGTCCCCGAAGACCCCTTCCAGGGCGCGTACCGGTCATGGCAGAGTCGCTGGAAAAAATGTGTAGAGGCCCAAGGACAGTACTTTAAAGAATTGTAAGTGTTTGTGCAAATCTGTTCAATAAATTACTTTTAAAAAAAATAAGCCTTAAAGGCAATCAAAGTTGGGTTATGTCAGGGATACCCAATCCCTGGGCTGCAGTCCACTACCTGGCTGTGGCCCATTTAGAATTGGGCCGCATGAGTGGCTGGCCAGAGCAAAAATGTGCACACCTCCATTTCTGCAAGCAGCAAACTGGTGGGCATTCACAAGTATACATGTCAGCCTGCTGCTCACACAAGAGCTACACATATGTGCATGCCAGCCACCACTCATGCTAGGGCTGCATGCGTGTGCCGGCCCCTCGCTTGCGCAGCCCCGTTCCTGTTTCTCCCACCCCCACAGCTGACCCACCAAGCTGCAAAGTTTGGGGGATGCTGAGCTATGGGTTTATCAGCCAGTATATTGAGCCATTCTTTTCTATCAAGTTTTTTGCTATGATAAACGTTTATTTGTTTATTTAAAAAAAAATTTAATGCCGCCCTTCTTCTTAGACTCAGGTTAGCAATAGCACTTTTTAACAGAGCCTGCATATTGTCCAGGTCCTCATTTTACCCACCTCGGAAGGATGGAAGGCTGAGCCAACCTTGAGCCAGTGATGAGATTTGAACTGCTGACCTACAGATCTACAGTCAGCCTGCAGTACAGCACTCTATCTGCTGCGCCACCCCGGCTCTAAACATTTTGTGCTGCTACCCTTAAATATGAAGGAGCACTTCTGCTCATAAGCCAACTACCAGTAAACAAATTTAATACTTACACCAACCTACAGAATCAAAGATTCACATTGTAAACATGTTATGTGGCATTAACCAGTAGATGTCGCAAATATTTAAAGAGAGCTTTTGAAAACTGGATAACAGTTTATGTAAAAGTGCAAGAGTAAATGAATGAGAAATCTTGAAACACGTTCCTAATACAAGATACATATGCTTATGGGATGATTTCCATCAATTCTAAATCACAGTGGGTTTTTTTAAAGAATAAATATTAAATTCACGTTTTCTTATCTCACTTTGATATTTAACTCCACATCCTTCAAAATGTCCACAATGAGTTGGGCGACCTATACATTTAATAAATCAAATTAAATTGCAAATTAAAAGATACTGAGTTCAAATGCTCTACTTCTACATGTGTAACAACCATATTTTTAATCACTTACTTCTTTGTACTCCACTGTTTTAAGATTAGAACACATTCAGGTTTATAGAAACCCTTATAAAATGCTTCAATGTGCTCAGTTGTTGGTTCATTCTATCCCTTTTATTATTTACACAGTGGAATTTGGCTGGCATCAGCCATTGTTTTGGGCTTCAGAGCAGTGCATATCATCTAGAAAATTTTAAATTTTTCATAAATAAAAAATCCACTCCTTGGCATTAAAATAAAATAGGAGAAATTGCCATTAATCCAAAACACACCCAAGGTTTAAACCACATTAGTGCAATTTTTCCCCATCTTCCTTCCTTCATTAATATGAGGTAAGGCAGCTGCTGCGGCACTTGTCACGTCCAACTATTTGATCTCCTAATTCTTCACTATGACAACCCCATTCTCTAATGTATGCCTGCCCCCAACATAGCACCAAATGTAAAATGTCAGAAATATAATGGAGGGGATGAAATGTCAAGAAAACTAAATGACAGCCTTGTATTAAAAACACATATTGTTGACAATTCATGGCATACTCTTTTACATTTCAAACACAGATTAAGAACACATGGACCCAGGCTTGTGATGTTTCATTTCCCACACAGGGGGGCACAAGGGAAGGGGGGGGGGACAGCTCTCTCTTGGAGACACAGCATGAATATGTTATCTAAATCAGCCTCTCTGATTAATGATGCACCCAAGATGGCTACCATCCAGCTGTGCTGCAACGCAGTACTGTACTAGAGACACATTGCCCACATTTCATGAATATGTAATTAATTTTAAAAGCCTTACTGTACTAAGCCATGTTTTTCTGCTTAGATTGTACCCAAGAGGTGCAGTGACTCTAACCATAAATTGTTGTACAATTAGCTCCATCTGCCTTCTTTGGTTATTAAGGCCACTGACTTCTTTTTTTTCCTGTGGCTTAAGATGAAACACCACAGAGTGGTCCACTTTCACAAAAGAAAGCAAGAAAGCAAGAGGGAGGGAGGGTGGGAAGGAGGGAGGGGAGAGAGAGAGGGAGGGAGGGAGGAAGGAAGGAAGGAAGAAAACAAGAGGGAGGGAGGGTGGGAAGGAGGGAGGGAGGGAGGGAGGAGAGAGAGAGGGAGGGAGGGAGGAAGGAAGGAAGAAAACAAGAGGGAGGGAGGGTGGGAAGGAGGGAGGGAGGGAGGTAGGAAGGAAGGAAGGAAGGAAGAAAGGAAGGAAGAAAGAAAGAAAGCAAGAGGGAGGGAGGGTGGGAAGGAGGGAGGGAGGGAGGGAGGAAGGAAGAAAGAAAGAAAACAAGAGGGAGGGAGGGTGGGAAGGAGGGAGGGAGGGAGGGAGGAAGAAAGAAAGAAAGAAAGAAAGAAAGAAAGAAAGAAAGAAAGAAAGAAAGAAAGAAAGAAAGAAAGAAAGAAAGAAAGAAAGAAGCCGGCCTATAAGAACCAAATAGTGAATGAAAAAGAGAGTAAAAAAAATACCTTTCTGAGCACAATTGATACCCAGTTATACATCTCAGTTATACATCTCCACCCCACGTCCAGTCAACGAAGCAGTGGAAGTGATGTGCCGGTGGGATTTGGGGATGGAATTTTTGGCTGTTGGGGTCTGGATGGGTATCAACAGCCACTAAGTCTTGTCTGGATTGAGTTTGAGCTTGTTGACACCCATCCAGGCCCCAACAACCTCCAGGCGCCGGCACATCACTTCCACTGCTTCTTGACTGGACATGGGGTGGAGATGTATAACTGGGTATCATCGGCATATTGATGATACCCTCACCCCATGCCCTTGGATGATCTCACCCAGCGGTTTCATGTAGATATTAAATAGCAGGGGGGAGAGGACCGACTCCTGAGGCACCCCACAAGGGAGAAAGGTAGAGGTCTACCTCTGACCCCCCACTAACACTGACTGCGACAGACTCTTACCTACTCTTCTAAGCAGGGATAGTACCAGAACATTGCATGTGATGGATTAGTATCATATGGGGGTTGCCTTTTAAACTCTTCCACATAAAACCATGTCTTGCCACAACCATTTCATTTCTCTGATGCTTCTACACACTGGCAACTTTAAGTTGTGTGCACTATCTCAGCCAGCATTAAGCCGATATGACTTTGCACCCGTCAGAACCATCCTATGCCTGCTGTCAATTCACATGCAGTAATGCAGGAGGGTAATTTCAAAATCCTAAATTTCCTCATGACATTGCAGGCCTCACAAAGGGGGAAAAATAAGAAAACATTGACCTTTTAAAAAAAGCATATGCATAGATCACTTGCATATTATTTTGCTGTCTGCATATATTAAAATCACAGTCATCTCCCAGTACATTCTGATGGCAGATTGCCAGAACTGTTTACCATACCATGTTGGCTGCCATCTGTAATTTTCAGCTACTGCTGACCTTTCTATAATTTCTCAACTCCATTTACCAGCTGTTACTACATAGGCAAGCTAGCTAATAACGAAGCAATAATTAAAAGTTTCTGATGCTGAGAAGATATGCAAATAGCAGTGGTCTCCAAGGACTTTAGTGTTGAGCAGCTGATTATCCGGTCACTGTTGCACATCATAATCTTTTTCGAGAGTTAAAACTTTTTATAGAAACTGAGTTTGCAAAGAGCCACGATATTTGGGGATGGAATTTTTTTTTAAAAAAAGAGAATTTGAAAATATAACACAAGGTTTATTGTTCTTTTAAAAGTAATTATTAAAAAAATTAAAACAAACAAGCAAGCAAAATTAGCAAAGAAGCAAAGCAAAAAACAGAAGAGGGGTTGATACAGAAATATAGTATTTATGGTAAAGGGAAATAAAGTGATACCTCGTCTTACAAACCCCTTGTCATACAAACTTTTCGAGATACAAACCCGGGGTTTAAGACTTTTTTTGCCTCTTCTTCCAAACTATTTTCACCTTACAAACCCAACCACTGGGATGCCCCACCTCCGGACTTCTGTTGCCAGAAAAGTGCCCGTTTTTGGGAAACACCACCTCTGGACTTCCGTGTTTTTGCGATGCTGCAGGGGAATCCCAGCAGCACAAAAACGGGCGCTTCGCTGGCAAGGGGAGTCCAGAGGTGGGGTTTCCCAGCGAGGGGAGCCTCAGCGAAATCGCAGCATCACAAAAACATGGGAGTCCAGAGGTGGGGTTTCGAGCCTCAGGGGAATCCCAGCAGTGCACAAATGGGCGCTTCGGCTGGCAAAAGGGGTGAGTCTTAGGCTTGCATGCATTAATCGCTTTTCCATTGATTCCTATGGGAAACATTGTTTCATCTTACAAACTTTTCACCTTACAAACCTCATCCTGGAACCAATTAAGTTCGAAAGACGAGGTATCACTGTACTAGCCGCCTCAGGAGTAAGCACCCATTCCTAATTACAAGTCCTTGTAGACTCAGTGCTTGCTAAGCATAAAGGCTGTTCTGAAGAAAAAGTCAATGCAGGGGCTAGTAAGAAGGTGAAAAGAGATTACAGGTACCAGAGAATAGCAAAGAAAAGCTTACGGAGAAAGTGTCTGCTGGAATTACCCTTATTGGGCCTGAATAAACAGACTCAGCCACCCTTTTATTGCTGCTGGCTGTGATTCAGCTCACTTTCCAGGCACACAATAGAGCTGGTTCCGCATGTTGGACAACTTTACTTAGAGAAAAAGAAAGAGCCAGAGACTTTCCAAGTAAGGAATTGCCTGTATGCTAAAATGGGGTGCTTTAGGATTCCTGCTCAGGCAGGGGGTTGGACTCAATGACCTACATGGTCCCTTTCAACTCTAAGAATGAATGAATGAATGAATGAATGAATGAATGAATGAATGAATGAATGAATACAAGAGGAGAACAAACCTATTTATTTCTTATTTTCTTTGCTTGTGGGAAATCTACAAGAAAAGCTGCAAGTGGTGATTATGTGATGGAATTTGCTGCAATAATCACAATCATGATCTGAGCACCCAGATGTCCAGATTGGGATCACTTGACTATGGGGACAGGTAGTAAGTTCATAGAAACATAGAAGACTGATGGCAGAAAAAGACCTCATGGTCCATCTAGTCTGCCCTTATACTATTTTCTGTATTTTATCTTAGGATGGATATATGTTTATCCCAGGCATGTTTAAATTCAGTTACTGCGGATTTATCAACCACGTCTGCTGGAAGTTTGTTCCAAGGATCTACTACTCTTTCAGTAAAATAATATTTTCTCATGTTGCTTTTGATCTTTCCGCCAACTAACTTCAGATTGTGTCCCCTTGTTCTTGTGTTCACTTTCCTATTAAAAACACTTCCCTCCTGGACCTTATTTAACTCTTTTTTAATACTACAATAACTTTGAACAAGAGATGAAGAATGGACATACTATATTTTTTCGGAGTATAAGACGCACCGGAGTATAAGGCACACCTGGATTTTAGAGGTGGAATGCAAGGAAAAAAAGTATTCTGAACCAAATGGTGCAGTAATGTATTATTTAATAAAACACCAGTATAGCAGAATACTTTTTACAAACATGTATGCTTTTTACAATCATGGACAGTTTTTACAAACTTCAAACTTGACAGCTTTAAGATTAGTAGACTTCAACTCCCAGAATTCGTCCACCAGTCATGCCAGATGGGGTAATTAGAAGACAAAAACATCTCATTTTTTGAGGAAAAAGGGCCATTTTTTGCCCATTCTCACAAAAATGGGGTGGGCAAAGGTTCTGAGAAGCCAGAAGGAAGCTCCTGGTTGATAGCAAAGATGCCTCCATTTTTGTGAAAAATGGGCCGGTTTTTGCTCTATACCAAATACAGCCATTTTTGCTGTCCCAAAGCCCCACCCTGCATCCCATTTTTGCAGAAAAATGGCCCATTTTTCATAAAAATGGGTGGATAAAGGGTCCAGGAAGCCTGCAGAGAACTCCTGAGCTGGGGGATGGCAAAAATGCCCCCATTATTGTGAAAGACAGGCCATTTTTGCCCATTTTTCACAAACATGGGGGTATTTTTGCCTTCCACCAGTCTCCATGAGTTCTCTGCAAGCTTCCTGGACCCTCAGCCCACCCCATTTTTGCAAAAAAAACCAGCCCATTTTTTTGCAAAAATGGGATGCAGGGCAGGGCTTCGGGACAGCAAAAATTCCAGTATTTGGTACATAAGATGCACCAACATTTCCACCCTCTTTTGGGCGGGGGGAAGGTGTGTCTTATACTCCAAAAATACAGTAAGTTGATGACTACTTGTATTCATATTCAAAAATTGCTGGAAATACAATTACCATTTTGGATCCTTTTCAGACACTTGGCGGCAATATCATAAAGCTCAGCAATTCTTGATGATGATTTTATTTATAATGAAACAAATATCAACATTTGCTTTTGACAATACTTAAGCATTACAAAGCTTTATATTCCTATAGTCAAATATACAGAGTGGGCTTTGCATATAACAAAAGCTGCTGGATTCTCCTGCTTCATATTGAAAATTGCGTATAATTCTTTCATTAGAAGTTGATTCTCACGCAATGTGTGATATAACTAATTGAAGGCAAGAGCTGAGAACAAAGTGTACAGTTAAAATACATGATTTTGTTATAAAACTAAGAGTGGCTTACTTGTATAAATAGTATTCAGTTTGATCCACATGCTCACGTGAAGAAATGTTATCTATAAACTAAGGGAAAAAAATAGTTTAGAGATGGACTGCCAGGTTAATCATCCAAGTCACTGAGATATGGCTGAAGATAGCATGGTCAGATATAACTGCATTGGCGGTTGATAAGGGCATGAGCGACTGTGAGTAGAGACTCCCTATCCAAATAGGGCTGCAACTGGTACACCAGGTGAACCTGGGCAAATGCCCCCCTCCCCACAGCTGAAAGATTATTACCAATAAAGGATTAGAAAAACTAGTACTCAGCAGTTGTCTTGATCACATTTTCTGCAACTGTTCACACTCAATTTATGGGCTAGAAATAAAAGAGCCCTTTTCCAACAGTGACCACAGCATGATTGACTTTTGTCTCAACATAGGTCCTTATAAAAAATCACCATAATAATAGGATAACTAATTACAATTTTTAAAAAGCCAACTACGATATCATAGAGGCCGACTTTTCATCTCTTGATTTGGCAAATATTATTCTCTGGCTATCATACTGAAGACTACTATAATATATTTTTGCTCAAAATGCAAAGAGTCATTATACTATATGTACCACTAATAATTACCAAAACCAAGAAAAACAAATTAAAATAAGGAAGCTTCAATTAAAAAAAAAGATCCCTTTGGCAGAAAAACAAAATTGGCTAACTTTAAAAGCCCCTACAAAAATCTATGCCACCAATTAAAGACCAAATGCACCAATTCTCGTATCAATCAAGAAGAAAACCTTCTGCGCATGAAATCCACTCGTTCCTTCTATAATTTTGTATACAGCCAACTCAAAGACTCGAGATCCATCCCACCCCTCAAAGGACCAAATAGTAAAGAATATAATGAGAAAGCCATTAAAGCCAACCTCTAACACATTCTTCAGCTCCTCCTTTGTAAACATCAATGGCTCATGCCCAATATTTCCTAGTCTTACCACAAATAACTGCAACAACCTAACACAAATTGATTTTACAGAAGGTATTGATATGAAAGCATTATACAATCTAAAACCATCTCTATCCATTGAACCTGATGGTCTATGTGCATATTTATTTAAAAAGCTCTCCACAACATTAGTTGAACCTCTAAGCATAATTTTCAAAAAAATCCTTCATGATTAGCCTCTTACCCAACTTATGGTCACTAGCTAGTCATCCCCATCTTCAAAAAAGGAGATCCAAGTAACGTTGAAAATTACAGACCAATCTCTTTATGCTGGGTCACTGCAAAGTCATGGAATCAATCATAAAGCAATCCATTACCCTCCACCTAGAAACTATCAATCTACTCTCTAACAAACAATTTTGTTTCAGAAAAAAAATATCCTATAACCTGCAACTCCTGCACTGCAAAAACATGGACTACAAACTCGATCAGGGTAAAACTATAGACACAATTTACATAGACTTTTGTAAAGCCTTTGATTCAATAGTGCATGAAAGCTACTTCAGAAACTAAAATCTTATGGCCTGTGGTCCCCTTCATGATTGGATAAATGTGTTCATGTCAAACAGACAACAAATGGTTAAAATAGGGAGTGCCTTATCAAATCCTACAGCTGTCAACAGTAATGTCCCTCAAGGCATCATTCTAGGACCAACACTATTCATACTTTACATAAACGACCTTTGTGATCATATTACAAGCAACTGCATTCTCTTTGATGATTATGTCAAACTATTTAATACCACAGACAATACTATTACCCTTCAAAAAGAGCTTGACCATGTATCAGAATGGCCTGACAACTGGCAACTTCAAGTCTCAACCAACAAATGCTGTCTTACACATTGGCAAAAAGAATCAGAACACAAAATACAAGCTTGTTGGACACGACCATCACTCTATCAAGGACTTTGGAATACTCATAACTAATGACCTAAGTGCCAGAGCCCACTATAACAACATTGCCAAAAAGACACTAGGAGTTGTTAATCTAATCTTGCGTAGCTTCTTCTCTCGCAATATTACACTGTTATCAGAGCATACAAAACATTTGCTAGACCAATTCTCGAATACAGCTCACCTGTCTGGAACCCGCACTGCATATCAGACATTAATACAATTGAGAGAGTTCAGAAATATTTCAAAAAAAGTTCCTCTGCTCGCAACAGAATACCTTATTCCACCAGACTTGAAATTTTGGCCTTAGATAGTTTAGAGCTACATTGCCTTCGGTCTGATCTAAATATAGTTCCTAAAATAATCTGCCACAATATCCTACCTGCCAATGAATACTTTAGTTTCGACTGCCCAAGGTCTTAAATAACAATCATAGTATATGTAGAAAGCAATTATATGCATGTAGCAATTCAATTAAAATACTACAGTAGTTTAAAATACCAAGATGTTTATTTTATCTGGGTTATTTTTATTGAACTGAGTATACAGTATATTCTTACCCGAGATAATGTTAAAGAGCTGACTGGTAGTTTTTTTTCATAAGTTCTGTCCATCAAATTGGCTAAATCAGCTGGAGGGGGAAAAATAGCATATTTAGTTTTTACTCATTAAAGTTATTGGATGGAAAAACAAAGAAATGTAAACAAAGTATAGTCATTCCAATAGCTGGGCTAAATAAGCTGCCTTTCATGCCACATCTTTACAATGCAATAAAGTGTTATTGAGGCCTGAGAATAAACAGACCTGCACAATTCATAAGGAGGAAAGGGTCACATTGTTAAATTAAAATTTCACATGGGCCACAAAGCAATATTTATGCATCGATTAGCTGTTTGATGGCTAGCAAAGAAGTAGTAGCAGCACTGGAGTTGGTGATGTAGATGAGGCCTGGAAGTATCTGGCAGCATATCTGTTGGGGCAATGGCCACAGTATATCTTTTTTTTTTCATAAGTTCTGTCCATCAAATTGGCTAAATCAGCCAATTTAGTTTAGCAGCAGTGAATTTATTTATTTAGCAGTACCGATTTTTAAAAAACCAAACAAATGGCAGTGGGCCACACTAGTTTGCTTGGTCATTAAGCAAAGCATTTCATTTTGTATTCTTTTAAGGAAATCTAGCTAAAAAAGAAAAAAAAATTAAAGTCAGTGGAACTGTTTTGGAAAACTGCTCAATATGATTCAACCTCTCGTATAAAACTCGGCACGGCCTATTTTAGCCTTCTTAAATGTTGGAATGTAACATGGAAATGTCATGAATCAACTAAAGAAAATAGTAGCCAGCCTTAAATGGCATCCATTCAATAGTTAACTATTACCCCCTAAAATAATGAAATCTAAAATTACCTATTGATTAAATTTACCTTAAAGCTGTCATAGAAGATTCCTGCTCTTACAAATTGGCGGCTCAAGGGACTAGTAACAGGAGAGAAAGCTTTTCACTTCCCTAAAATTGCTGGTTCAAAGCTAGCTCCAGGCAGCACCAGTCAATAAAGGCTTACTGTGTAATAGCTGCTGGCCTACTCTTCAAAATAGATCAGTGCCGTTAGCGCATTTTTTAATGGAACTGCGTCAGCATAAAACAGTTTGTCAATATTCAATGAAAGTGTAGGATAAAGTCTGCATCAGTATTACAGTATTTAAGACACTTTACAGACGATATTACTTTTGCTTCTTAAACAAAGAATATTCATAAAGGTAATTTGAACTCATTAACATTAATAGAATAGAATAGAATAGAATAGAATAGAATTTTTATTGGCCAAGTGTGATTGGACACACAAGGAATTTGTCTTGGTGCATATGCTCTCAACGTACATAAAATAAAATATACATTTGTCAAGAATCATGTGGTACAACACTTAATGATTGTCATAGGGGTCAAATAAGCAATGAAGAAGCAATATTAATAAAAATCTTAGGATATACGCAGCAAGTTACAGTCATACAGTCAACATGGGAGGAAATGGGTGATAGGAATGATGAGAAAAACTAGTAGAATAGAAGTGCAGATTTAGTAGAAAGTCTGACAGTGTTGAGGGAATTATTTGTTTAGTAGAGTGATGGCGTTCGGGAAAAAACTGTTCTTGTGTCTAGTTGTCTTGGTGTGCAGTGCTCTGTAGCGACGTTTTGAGGGTAGGAGTTGAAACAATTTGTGTCCAGGATACCATACTGCTTGTATTTTGCTGAATCTTCTAAATATAAACCTTGGAAGATATAGGAGCTTTCTTTCTCCACCAGATTAAGAATATAAGGACAGTCCTTGGTCTGAAGCAGTATGGATTACAAAGCCCAGGATCTTAAACTTAAAAGACAATGTAGTTTCCTCATTCAGCTGTTCCCTAGAACCAGTATTCACAATGTGCTGCATCTGATCTTTGAGCCTGCAAGATCCATTGTATGCTAATGATAGCTGACTGGCTTACCCGTCGCTAAACTGTCTTATCCTTTTTTAAAGCTACGGGATGGACAAAAAAATGGAAATACTTGACTTTTTGGCATCATAATGTTTGAACATGTTCAAATCAATCAAAACTTGACATATTTTAAATGGCTTTTTTTATTCTGTTATTTGATATGTTTTTTAAAACTACCTTTTTTTTTTTTTACAGAAATTTAAGGAAATTGGTTATAACATTCTAGAAATGGCAGACCTTCAAAGAGGCCAAATTGTTGGTGCTCGAATGGCAGGCGCTAGTGTAACAGAAAGTGCCCGAATGTTTGGCGTTTAAAGAGGTGATGTCTCAAAAGTAATGATTGCTTTTGAAAGAGAAGGGAAAATGTCCTCAGCCAAGCACAGGTCTGGTCGAAAGTCGAAGTTGTCTGAGAGAGACCGTCGGGCTCTAAAGCGAATTATTAGAGCGGATCGCAGGCCCACAGCTCCTAAAATCACTGCAGAGCTCAATAGACACATACAGAACCCAGTTTCCACAAAAACTGTTCAAAGGGAGCTTCACAAATCTGGATTCCATCCCCGTATGTTAGAAGTAATCATTATAACCTATATTTATTTTAACTCTGTGCGAAACTGTTTGGTTCCTCAGCATCATCTATAATTGTATAAAGTGCTTCCAAATGTCTTTTTCTGGGCTAAAAATCCAGATATGATTTGTTCTCACCTTCCATTTCCAAATGTGACCTTTGCTTATAATGTTGCCTCTAGGGACACTTAGAGAAATGCAATAAGCATATAAGTATCATGATGAGAGTGACTGGATTACAAACTGATGAGTGCTGATCGCTTTGAATGCAAAAGGACAGAATAGCCAATTTTTTAAAAGACAATCAGAAATTTACAACTTTTGTCTCTGGGAAGAACGCACCTCCACAGCTCATTGGAATAGCCTACCCTGAGGAAATGCACTATAAAAACCAGGCATTTTGGTAAATTCTTACAGATTACCTCTGGAACCGCCTGCTACCGCACGAATCCCAGCGACTGATAAGGTCCCACAGAGTTGGCCTTCTCCGGGTCCCGTCGACTAAACAATGTTGTTTGGCGGGCCCCAGGGGAAGACCCTTCTCTGTGGCGGCCCCGGCCCTCTGGAACCAACTCCCCCCGGAGATTAGAACTGCCCCCACCCTCCCTGTGTTTCGTAAACTACTCAAGACTCATTTATATCGCCAAGCATGGGGGAGTTGAGATAGCTCTTCCCCCTAGGCCATTACAAGTTATGCATGGTATGTTTGTGTGTATGTTTGGTTTTATAATAAGGGTTTTTAGGTTTTTTTTATTATTGGATTGTACATGTTGTGTTTATTATTGTTGTTAACCGCCACGAGTCTGTGGAGAGGGGCAGCATACAAATCCAATAAATTATTATTATTATTATTATTATTATTATTATTAATTATTATTATTATTTTGAGACAGCTATAACCTACCAACAGAAGATGCTACATATTTTTTCTCCTAGACCTGCAGTCTTTCTCCTAAGGATTAGTTTAAAATCTGTTCTCACGTTTGTTATTATTTATCATAATTATTTATTTTATTATTTCATCTTGTATGGGAGTCCATCCTTTAGTCTACCTGTGTTTAACAGATCTAAACGTCTGGGCAAAATCCAAACACTAAGTCCTGTGAGTTTTGTTACCTAGCTGACCTGAAGTAGAACAGGTCGATTTTTAAAGTGCTAGACTTTAATCTGCATCTAACAATCTAAATCCAGTATCCAGGTCTACGGGCTTTAGCTTCTGATTTCCTGTATAGTCCAGCTAGAAGTTTTTGAATTTTAAGGCTAGACTAAACTGTCCTCTATATTACCAGAAAGTATCCTCGTCGCTGAATTTTTCTCCGTCATACTAGTTTTTTTGATAACTTAGTTTTCTTATTTCATTTTCACACATGATTATTTTTTCTTGCAGAGAGCTAGCGCCTGCATTATAAAGTTAGCCTGACTGGCCATTGTTGGGCAAATGGTGATTCTCCTGACTGAGAAATGCTACCACTCACAAAGACACAGTGCCATCTTGCGTTCAAGTAAGACAATGCACAACTGTGATTTAAAAAGGAATATCTAGCAAACTAATTTATCTACCCTCAATCCATTGAATGTCTTAACTTGGCTGCTTTTTCCCTAATATTTCAGCTTATTTTGCTTTCAATGTTATATTTTGGTATACTAAAGAACTTTATGAAAGTTGGCCACAATGAATTTGTTAGCCTCTAATGGCACAGCTACAATCCTGTATACAGTGATCCCTCATTTTTCGTGGGGGATGCATTCCAAGACCATCCGTGAAAAACGAATTTCCGTGGAGTAGAGGAAAGATATTTTTTAATGTATTTAACGAGTATTTGGATTTTTAAATCCCACCCTTTGCAACAAACAGTCATTCTATAATGTTTCTCAGCTGGAATTACATGGCATATCCTACCAGTTTCTTTAACACTGTAGTACTTTAGAAGTATTTTATGAATTTTTATTGGACTTCAAATTTTCAATGGATTTAATGGATTTAAGCCCCCTTTGAAAACCCATGAAGTAGTATATTCACGAAAGATGAACCGCGAAGTAGAGAGGGATTACTGTACTACTAAACTGTAAACAGAAGCAGCAGCAACTCCAGATTGGAGCTGTTGAGATGATGGATGGTGAAAAACTGCTGCTGGCTAGAAGAGACAATACTGCTGTCTATAAATGTCCCTCTCCATAATGTGAAAAACAATTAACCTATTTCCCAGGATCAGGAAGTTGCATGTTTCCTCTACTTTGAAAGAGACAGCCAAGGATATGGACCACAGATAAAAAAGAGATGCAAAAAGACATGATAACATACAGAATATTCAACATATATATATTATCTAGAAAATGGAAAGATTCCTGTGTCCCATATGTACAAATCTTCTGTTCATGTCTTTTCAGTTTTTATTACAACTAAAACATTGCTAACTGAATGAATATTATTAAAATTTATGTCCTACTGTATTGTCAACATTGCTTTCTCAAGTATTTAGCCCTCTTCCCCCCCGAAATTGGCATGTGGAATACTAATAAACTTAAGTCTACACCATAGTTCACCATTTGTTAGCTACTATAAGCGCAACATAAACACACACATACACTCTTCCTTACCCAAGCTGTGCTCTTCCTTTTTTCTTTGTTCCCATGTTGTACTGTCCATGTATGCTGCTGAAAGAATACATCTTTTACCTAATAAAAGAGTTCAGAGAAAGGCTTTTAGAAGATTTTCACATTGAAAAATTGTTAGTCACATATTTTTACGCATTATATTAATTACATTACATTATATTAATTACATTAAATATATCAGGTAATTTGTATGGTAAGCAATTTTTAGTTTAGAAATCATTTCATTTCTATCCTCCTTTTTTAAAATTACACATGCTAAAAAAAACCAACTACAAGTAACACAATCACCTAAACATGCATAAATCATAATATGTAATAATTATTGGCTTAAATATTGTTAAACACAATATAACCAAACAACCACTGTCCCCCTACCCCTTGGGACCATTCCTGGTTCCAAAATCTTCTGCTGGTGGTATCCTCATTCTTTTTTATCCTCATGTACTTTTACTGCATCATCTTTTAAGATTTTGAATAGCTCAGCTGGGATATTGCCACATCCACTAGCTTTGTTGTTGCTCAGATTTCCTAAGGCCCATTTGATTTCACATTCTAAGACCATGAGGTGAACCTTTAGCACACATGCCGTAGGTGGCACATGGAGCCATATCCGGGGGCATGCGAAATGTTGCCCTATATAGAAACATAGAAGATTGACGGCAGAAAAAGACCTCATGGCCCATCTAGTCTGCCCTTATACTATTTCCTGTATTTTATCTTAGGATGGATATATGTTTATCCCAGGCATGTTTAAATTCAGTTACTGTGGATTTACCAACCACGTCTGCTGAAAGTTTGTTCCAAGGATCTACTACTCTTTCAGTGAAATAATATTTTCTCATGTTGCTTTTGATCTTTCCCCCAACTAACTTCAAATTGTGCCCCCTTGTTCTTGTGTTCACTTTCCTATTAAAACACTTCCCTCCTGAACCTTATTTAACCCTTTAACATATTTAAATGTTTCGATCATGTCCCCCCTTTTCCTTCTGTCCTCCAGACTATACAGATTGAGTTCATTAAGTCTTTCCTGATACGTTTTATGCTTAAGACCTTCCACCATTCTTGTAGCCCGTCTTTGGACCCGTTCAATTTTATCAATATCTTTTTGTAGGTGAAGTTTCCAGAATTGAACACAGTATTCCAAATGTGGTCTCACCAGCGCTCTATATCAGCTCCAGCACGCATGTGCATGCTGCCCAATTGATTTTTGGCCTTCTGGAGGGCAGTGGTTCTCAACCTTTCTAATGCCGCGACCCCTCATCTTGTGGTGACCCCCAACTATAAGTTTAGCAACAATTCTCCCAACAGATCTTTAAGCTGATTGGCAAGAGGTCAGAGGGATACCCCCCTGTAAACGCCTGATTGGTTGGATTGTAAAAATATGTTCCGAGATACCAGAATAGAAGCTTTAGTTGAGTCTGCGGAGAGGGGCGGCATACAAATCTAATAAATAATAATAATAATAATAATAATAACAACAACAACAACAACAACACCATTGGAAATTTGTCTTTTTCCATGGTCTTAGGTGACCCATGTGAAATGGTCGTTCGACCCCCAAAGGGGTCCCAACCCCAAGGTTGAGAACCACTGCTCTGGAGCCTCTGGATGGCAAAAAACAGACCCAAAGGGCATACCAAAAGTTCAAAAACAAACTTCCGGTAGGCACATTGGGTGTGGGCACACATACACCCTTTTGGCACCGCATCAAAAAATGGTTTGCCATCACTGTTCTAGGATATCTGGCTCATTGTGGTTATCAGGGACATTAAGCCCATTCTTATATAATTATTCTCTGAAATTTTGCCTAATAATCTCTTCTGCCTCTGTCAAGTCCCTGCCATTTCGGTACATTTTGGTCCTTTATCTTGCCCGTCTTTGCGTAAAATGTTCCCTTCATATCTCCAATTTTCCTGAAGGGATCACTAGTCCTTCCTATTCTATTGTTTTCTTCTCTTTCTTTGCACTGTTCATTTAAGAAGGCATTCTTATCCCTTCTAGCTATTCTCTGGAATTCTGCATTCTGTTGGGTGTATCTTTCTTCCTTGCCTTTCAGTTCTCTTATTTTCTCACTTATTTGCAAATATTCCTCATTTTGCTTTCTTGCATTTTTCTTTGGGATGGTTTTAACTATGTAGAGCAGTGTTTCCCAACCTTGGCAACTTTAAGATATTTGGACCTCAACTCCCAGAATTCCCCAGCCAGCGAATGCTGGCTGGGGAATTCTGGGAGTTGAAGTCCAGATATCTTAAAGTTGCCAAGGTTGGGAAACACTGATGTAGAGGATAGTGAGGGAAATAGATTAATACCTATATGCTCCTAACTCTTTTATTATATGACCTATAAAGCCCTTCATGGCACTGAACCAGATTACCTCAGGGACCGCCTTCTGCTGCACGAATCCCAGCGACCAGTTAGGTCCCACAGAGTGGGTCTTCTCCGGGTCCCGTGAACCAAACAATGTCGCTTGGCGGGACCCAGAGGAAGAGCCTTCTCTGTGGCGGCCCTGACCCTCTGGAACCAACTCCCCCCAGAGTTTAGAATTGCCCCCACCCTCCTTGCCTTTCGTAAGCTGCTTAAAACCCACCTATGCCGCCAGGCATGGGGGAACTGAGATACACTTTCCCCCTAGGCCTTTACAATTTTTGCATGGTATGTCTGTATGTATGATTGGTTTTTATATAATGGGTTTTTAACTGTTTTTAGTATTGGATTTTGTTATATACTGCTTTACTGCTGTTGTTAGCCGTCCAGAGTCTGCGTAGAGGGGCAGCATACAAATCAAATCAAATCAAATCAATCAATCAATCAATAATGAGAGCACTAAAAACTATTCAGTCCACTGAGCTTCTTGCAATCAATGTTCTAACCCAGGGGTAGGCAAAGTTGGCTCTTCTATGACATGTGGACTTCAACTCCCAGAATTCATGAGCTAGCATGATTGGCTTAGGAATTCTAGGAGTTGAAGTCCACAAGTCATAGAAGAGACAACTTTGCCTATCCCTGTTCTAACCAAATTGGTGAAAATTTCCCCAGATCATATTCTATGAAAAAAGTAAAACTAGTTTCTGAACATTTCTGAAGAAGCCCACTATGTTTCTTCAATGTGCATGAAATAGGTCAATATACTGTACCAAATAGTATATTGATAGTCTTAAAGGAAGTCACTTAAATTTTAAAATAATGTATTTTACATAATTGGCTCAAGAAACATTTTTCAGATGTTTCACTACAGCCATGACTATTCAAATCACTGTTCCTTCAAAGTCAATCTTAAACCTCCTTTACTTGCTGGCAATCTTGTTTTACATTTTTGCATTCAACAATAAAGATCATTGACTGAAACACGTTGTTTGATATATGATATATATCCTAATATAAAATATATTTCTTTCGCATTTTAAAGCAGCAGTTCTCAGCCTTTGGCTCTGTACTTAAATGACCATTTCACAGGGGTCATCTAAGACCATTGAAAAAAAACATATTTCCGATGGTCTGTAGGCGGGTCCACCCACATTCAAATAGACTACTGCAAAAAGATCCTACTATACCATGAGAACTTCTGAGCATGTGCAGAAGCCGAATTTCCGGCATTGTATATGCATCACCATCTTGCTTTCGGGGTGGGGTGTGTTGCATTAAAAAAAAAAATCAGTACTGTGAGTGCATGCATGCATTTGTGCAAAGTGCATGCACGCCCACGAGGCCCGGCCACACAGCGCATGTGGAAGCAAACCGGCAGCAAGGTAAGTTAGAACCCACCACTGAGTTTCCTAATAATTTTATTATTTTATCGTTGGGGGTCATCCCAACATGAGGAACTGTATTAAAGGGTCACAGCATTAGGAAGGTTGAGAACCACTGCTTTAAAGCTACTTCAAAAACCACATTAATTTAACTTAATATGTGAATCTAGCATTGTGGTTTCTAAATCATGTCTTAAACTTTGCAGAGTTCTTCAAACTTGGCAATTTTAAGACTTGTGGACTTCAACTCCCAGAATTGTCCAGCCATGTCTGCAGAATTCTGGGAATTGAAGTCCACAAGTCGTAAAGTTCCCAAGTTTAAAGACCCCTGTACTTAAAGCAATGTTTGGACCAGACCACAATAGCATATTCAACAAACTGTGATTTAAACCAATGATGAATTAGCATGACATAGACCTTTCTTCTTACCGATACTAATCTAGCATTGCTGTATAATCTGAACAGTCATTTGACTTGGATAGGGAGTGACATATTTTCTATTGACATAAGAAGGCGAGGCAACAACATATAAGAAAAATCAAAAGGCTGAGCTGGCCGTGATCTTATCCTCATCAATTCCACTTGGATTATTAAAGAGAAGAGAACATTCTGATGTGCAGCTTCATTCCATGCAAAGAGTCTTATTAGGAATGGACTCAGTCTCCGGTAATCTCACACTACTAACCAGAGCATACAAAACTTTTGCCAGACCAATCCTTGAATATAGCTCATCTGTCTGGAACCCACACCACATTTCCACTTTAGAAAATGTCCAGAGATACTTTACTAGAAGAGTATTCGGGGTTGTTTTTTTTACTAGAGGACCATTACTTTTCATCATTACTTCTCTAATGTTTTATTTATACAAATTAGCATACTATAATTGTTTGACAAATATAAATAAATAATTTTAAAAAGAGCCCTCCACTCCTCCACTCGCAACAGAATATTCTACACAACTAGATTTACAATCCTAGGGTTAGAAAATGTAGAACTAAGTCGCCTTAAACACGACGTAAGCATAGCCCATAAAATCATCTGCTATAACATCCTTCGTGTCAATGACTACTTCAGCTTCAACCACAACAATACATGAGCACACACACAAGATGTACAAACCTAAAGTAAACCACTCCAAACTTGATTGCAGGAAATACAACTTTAGCAACCAAGCAGTTGATGTTGGAACTCACTACCTGACTCTGTAGTATCATCCCCTAACCCCCAAACGTTATATTTAGACTATCCACTGTTGACCTCACGTGATTCCTAAGAGGTTAGTAAGGGTGTGCATAAGTGCACCAGCATGCCTTCTGTCCCCTGTCCTAATGTTTTTCTCTTACTATTATCATTTATTTATTTATTTTTATTTATTTGTTTTGTCAAGTACGTATTGGTGGTATACAAAGATATAATATTTATATACATGATACTAGTAAAAGAGTAGCTTGTATATAAACATTGTTATATCTTTGTATACTACCAATACGTACTTGACAAAATAAATAAATAAATAAATAAATATTTAAAAAATGCTCTATAAAAATCGTCACTGGCGATTTGCCAGACCCATCCTAGAATACAGCTCATCTGTTTGGAACCCATACCCCATCTCAGACATTAACACTCTTGAAAATGTACAGAGATACTTCACCAGAAAAGCCCCGCATTCCTCCCCCTGTAACAGAATACAGTATGAAACTAGACTTACAATCCTGGGCCTAGAAAGCTTAGAACTACGACGCCTTAAACATGATCTAAATATTGCCTACAAGATCATATGCTGAAATGTCCTGCCTGTCAACGAATACTTCAGCTTCAACCACAACAACACTAGAGCACATAACAGATTCAAGCTCAATATTAACAGCTCCAAACTTGACTGTAAAAAATGAGACTTTAGTAATACAGTTGTTGAAGCATGGAGCTCATTACCCGATTCCGCAGTTTCATCCCCTAACCCCACACATTTTACCCTTAGACTGTCCACGGTTGACCTCTCCAGGTTCCTGGTCAGTAAGGGGCTGCATAAGTGCACTAGACAGTGTTTCCCAACCTTGGCAATTGGAAGATATTTGGACTTCAACTCCCAGAATTCCCCAGCCAGTGAATGCTGGCTGGGGAATTCTGGGATTTGAAGTCCAGATATCTTCCAGTTGCCTTCCGACCCTTGTCCTATTGTCTCTCCTATATCCCATATATCTTCTCTTCTATCCCTTTATCTTTCTTCTATTCTCTATTTATTTTTTCCTATACTCTCTCTTCTATTCCTTCTCTAATTTTTTCCCCTTGAAGGTGCCCTCTACTACCTTCATTGTGTATTGGACAAAATTAAATAAATAAATAAAATCGCTGATTCAAAAAAACCAGTAAAACCCTCAACTGAAACTTTCCCCCTCCCGAACTAAGAAACGGACAGATTCTCGGAGGGAGATCCCAGTCTTCCATCCCATCCGAAGCGACCCACCTGCCGCCGCTGCCGCCCAATTTTTCACCGTAGCCCGGCTCTGCAGTAACAACCCACGCTGAATTATGAACGCTGCCATTTTGGCGCGTATCAATCTATGACCCAGATGGGAGGAGCAGCAAAAGGGAAGAAACGCCTTTGCTGCTGCTGCTGCTGCGGTCCAGACCAGATGCTTTAAAAGGCTCTATAAACCAGAGGTGGAAAAGCTATTACGGGCCTTCGGTGACATATGGACTACAGCTTCCAGAATTCCTGAGCCGGCGTAGCTGTTTACGGGAATTCTGGGAGTTGAAGTCCATACGTCATCAAAGGGCCATAGTTTTCCCTATCTCTGTTCTAAAGTGAAAGCCTATGCGACCATAGAGTGCTAAGGGAAAGAGGGGCACATTTCCTAGACGGTCCTTTAGCGCCTCTCTCCTATAGCGGTTCTACACATGTCCCGGCGGAAAAATGGCTGCGCTCGTAGTTGGAAGTTCGGGTCGGCTCCTGCGAAAGACAGCCGAATATCCCGCGGCCGGCGGGCTGGTTGCGGACAGAGTTGGCTGTTGGAGCTGCTTTCAAGGAGGTACATTGGAACTGGCGTTCAGAAAAGAAAGGAGTTTGGAAATTCCAGGTCCCTCTTTTAAAAAACAATCGAATAAATGGGAAGGTTGCTTTGCAGCTCTGGGATTTCTAATGCATAATCCATAAATAACAGCAGCCATCATTGTGAGCCGCCCAAAGTTGCATTTTAAGGTGATTGGATGGCCATGCAAATCTCATAAGTAATGGAAGACTCGTGGGTGAAGTTGCTCTGTGCAGGCGTGTTTTGTGATCGAAGCAAATCAATCCGAGCCTCCAAATTTGTGGCTTCCAAAGTTTGGGGGAGACCCTTTTACCTTTGCAAAGGGCTTCAATGCCCACCTGAAAATAGGAATCGCCAAGTAATTCAAGCAAGCAAAAACATTTGTTAAAGGGTGGGTGGGTGAGTTGAAGTCTTTTTAGGATGCAGAAATAAATTATACATTGGATATATGTGATCCATCAGAAATCAAGTGATCAAACAATAAAAGATATTAATTACCTGTAAACATTCATTCTAGGTAACATTTCACAAGCAGCAAATTTAAAAGGTGTGCATTCCTCTTTCCCCGTTGGGTTTGTAACTTTCGTAGAACTTGCAAGTGTATTCAAGATCTTTCAAAATGTGCTCTCTGTTGTTTAGTGCTCCACCTACCTAAAGAAATGGCCTTGATTGATTAGAAAGAAACATGTTTTTTCTAAAGTTAAAAAAGAAACCTAGATTTCCATGTCAATATCGTTTTTAAAATGCTAATTTTGAAACCTAAAATTCCAGGTAACAGTAATAATAAGTATTGATTAACTAGGAACCATATCAATATGTACAGCATGCAAAACAATAAGACCATACAAAATGAAATAGAGTAAAAAACCAGAACCTGTTAGATCCACATATGCAGTTCCCAATTATACAACTTTATTCAAACGAAAGGCCATATTTTATGTAATATAGGCTTTGAATACAAATGAAATATGTATATAGTGATTAATTCTACATGGGATTTGTTTTTGTTGTTAAGTAGGTAATAATTATAATGTAGCTGACTTACAGTAAAAGTTCACATGCTTCAAATAACAGTATTAAAGGGTTTCTGTTGATACTTAGTTGATGCTAAGCCAAATATACACAGTTGCCACTTTTATTTATCCAGTTTACAAGAACTCATTTGAAAAAAAAACCTAAGTAATTGCAATGAACAGGTAAATCAGCAAGAAAAGTCTAGATTGGGCTACATCAGCGATCCCCTACGAACCGGCAGTAGTGGCAAAGGGGAAGGGATGGTTGCACACTGAAGCCTAATCCCACGTGTGCGCAAATAAAGCTTTGTGCACTGTCGTGCTGCTTGTTCGGCCCACTACCCAACAGTACTGGGCTGCAGACTGAAGGTTGGAACTCCATGGGCTAGGCATCCTTTTGGATAAATGGACACATCTTTCATCTGGGGAGCATGTTACTGCACCCTTCTTGGGTGATATCTCTCTATGCCAGCTATTAACAGCAAAATCCTTCAGGAGATAACCAAGCCGTTCTTTTGCCAAAAAAAAAAGGATTTGTGTCAATTTCATTCCAGACTCCATTGCACCCAGAGTCTACTATACTCATGGGAACAGTTGTAAAAATCTAGAAGCAGAATCCTGATTCTGATCAATCCTGGCTTCTGTTTTGAAATTGAATCAAAAGCATAATCAGCAGAATCAACTAAATGTTTATTTATTTTATTTATTTATTTATTTTGTCCAATACACAATGAGGGTTTTAGTGGGTATATATCAATATACACATAGTAAAATACATGATGAAGGTTATAGAGGAGATACTCATAGTAAAATATATCTAAGAAATAATAGAAGATATAGGAATAGAATATATCAACGAAAGAATAGAAGAAGAGATATAGGAATAGAGGAAAGTTATAGGAAATATAGGAGAGCAATAGGACAGGGGACGGAAGGCACTCTAGTGCACTTGTACTTGCCCCTTATGTGCATTCAAGTTGGTCTTGTGCAAGGGATCAATCAAGCGGTCAAGTCACCTTTCCACTTTAGGACTTGTGAAGTTGACGCTGCATCAACTGAAACCCCTGGGATCAGGAGAAGCAAACATTTCCACTCCTGGGAATACAAGAGTTTGTTACTGCTAATGAAAAGTTTGCCCTTTCTGTGAATTCATTTGTTCTGCAACTGAACCGGAAATAAATCAGTTCTCTTACAGATTGTTGCATAAGAACACCAATGCCAGGATCTAATTCTGGATTAGTACCAATAGTGTGTTTATTTGGTTGATTTTTATCTTGCCTTTTGTTCAGGAGCTCAAGGTAGCTTTCATGCTACTCCCAATTCTGGAAATATAGCTTAGGAGAGGGAGGATATTAATTATTTGCTAATTATTATTTGGGACTAGAATTTCTTTGACAATGTTCTCCGATAATTTTTTCCAAGAACATTCAGAGAGAGCCAAATTAGGGAAGGCAATCCACAAATACAAAGAGAACGTATTTTGTGTTTATATAATGTGATGTCAGAAAGTCAAACAACACAAGAAACAGTACTAAGCAACTATGTACTGTATGAATGGGAATCAGTGAATAAGAAAAAAAACAAATGTGAATGTATAAACTGAATTAAAAGAATAAAATAATGTGTAAACTGATTTTGTAGATTACATGGTTCAGATATAAATTGGATCCATTATTATGATGGGATGGACAGTATTTAAAGCCCAAGAGTCACACTTAACAGGGTTTTTTTCGTGAAGACTATACTTAGCAGACCAATACTGAAAAATCTATAAGACCAGGTCACTCATAGATAAGATAATAACATTTTTTTTGTCCTTTAAAATGGTAGGAAAGTATGCTAATGATTTTCAGCATTTATTAGACAACCTGTGACTTGTTAGGTCAGCCTCTCAGATATATTTCCTTACCTAAATAGGAGTGACTTCTGACTTCCTGCTGGCTTTCCCATTAAGATCCTTGTGGGAAGCTGGCAGGGAGCATCAGAAATCAGAATGGTGAGTTTATATGATTGAGACTAGACACTTTTTCCCCCCGAGGAATTGAACTTACATTTATTTTGCAAAACCTGATTGAATTTTGCTGTTAAGGTAGAAGTGATCATAATGGAAACCTACTTAAGTATTACAATTAGAATGCTTATAATCATGACATATCAGATTAATATTAACTGCATAAAGGAAAAAGGCTTCAAGATCTTGTGTCATTTTTCTAGTTGGAAATAATGGTTATTTGTATATTAAAGGTATTGTTAGGAATTTTTTTCTGAATGTTTAATGGTATAAAGAAATTTCATTTATTATTATTTTAGGCACTGATTCTATTTTTTTTTTAACTGTTTATGTTTTTACTGTATGTTGGAGAAAAAATAAAGGTAATTTTATACACACACACCCTCCAAAAGGAAATGATGGTTATTTGATTAAGGTTCAAACTAATTATTATGATAAATAAAACACTTCTGTATTTTCTTGTTCCAATTTTAGCAAAACGTTATTTGTTAACAGAAGATATTCTGCAGTTACGTAAATTTCAAGAAAAGAAATTGGAAAATGAATATAAACTATATGGACAAAAAGGTATTTACATCAAATAATATATTTGCAAATTAAAATGAAAGAACATAGTTTTAATCTGTGACGTACAAGCTATGATTTTGCTTATCCAAGGAATATGATAGCTAAAGTACTCCTGTCTCTTTAAACTTCTAATCCCCTGCCTTCCCCAAATAATATTTATATGAGTAGCAGAAAAGCATTATATTTACCCTAAGTTCAAACACTTTTAAAAATTATTTTTAAATAACAAGATCTTGTACTATCCAATGAATAAGTCCCAATTGCAATCAAATCACAGAAGGAATATCATGGGTACTGTAGACTCAATATTTACACAAAAGTTTGTTAATTGATAACTAGGAGGCACCTTGTGACAGTTGTCTTTAATGGGACTTTTTAAATGTGGGTAGCCAGATGATATTCTATATAGGGCATTAGCTTTAGGAACTGCCCAGGTCCTGATGCCCAGCAGATACAGTACAGTAAAGTACATTTGGAGAAATCTTTTGATATGACAATTGCTACTAAAATATTTAAAGTCAGTTATTTCCAGAAAGATTTCAAATCAAAAGTCTGAACTGGGATGCTTTCATTTATTTTTTTTATACAAACAATTGCATACTTTGAAATCAAAACCAAGAGACCATCTGAAAGAACTTCAAACTCTCTTTCTGTTTTCATTTTAACTCAGCGTATACCTTGAAATTGTAACTCCAGTCTGACCGATCATTTCTGAGTTGTCAGCCAGAACATTGCTTAACAGTATATATTTCTTTATTAAATTTTGATGTTGCCCATCTCACTGACCAGTTAATTCTAGGTATCTTATGGGTTTATAGAAAAAAGAAAAAGATTAAAACATTAAAACATTCAAATTAAAGTATTATTATAATCTTATAATTTAATTATTATTCCTGCCTATCTAATTGGGGTGTGTATAGTTATTCTAAACTACAAACAGGTTCAACCCAAAACCCAGAGAAATACTTCAAGCCTGAATGGAGCTTCCAGATCCTAATTGAATTGGGTTCATTGTGAATTGGGTTCAACTCTGAAACTACCACCTCTTATTAGTATCATTATTATGATTACGATTATTTTTATATTATGATTATTATTACTTTGCTGTTCTGGGTGTACACTGAAAGCTTATGCACCAGAGACGAATTCCTTGTGTGTCTAATTATTCTTAGCCAACAAAGTAGTTTATTCCATTCCATTCCATTAACATAGCAAACAGAAGCAAATTGCCTTGTGACTTTATTATATTGTGTGAACTGAAGTTTATTGTATGCATTTTATACACATTAAATTTATAGAGTTATATATTTAAAGGCAGTCCTTTTTAAAGCCCATACATTTATATTTTATACCCTGTTTTGTAATAGAAGTTATAGTGGGGTTGAAAAGATAATTTTACAACTGATCCTTCCATTTATGATTGTCACAACATTCCCATTGTCACTGTCCAAGATTTAAGTGCTTCGCTGCTACTACACATTTACAACCATCACAGCTTCCCACAGTTACCGTATTTTTCGCTCCATAAGACGCAGTTTTTTTCCTCCCAAAGTAGGATGAAAAATCAGCCTCGTCTTATGGAGCGAAGATGCAGGGAGGGGGGGGGAGGCTGCGAACTCGGAAGTGCCATCCCGCCGGCTGGCTGGCTAGCTGCTGCCTGGCCCCCTCCCTCCCGGAGGAGGGTCTCCCTCCTCACCACCAGCGGCGCTCCCCCCGCCAGCCAGCCAGCCAAGCCCCGCGCCCGCCGGAACCGGCTCCTCGCTCTCCCCCCGCCACCCGCCGTGTTTGCAGGAGGTGGGGAGGGTCGGGCGGCCCGCCAAGGCCAGGAGGGACGCCGCTGCCCCCCCTTCCCTCTCTCCGCCCGCCGCTGCGCCGAGAGGAAATGCCGGCAAAGGCTTTTCTCAGCGGAGGCCGGCGAAGGCGATATTCAATGTCGGGGGCGCACGGGCGGTTGCGCGCGCTCCCTATCTCCCTGCTAGCCCACTCGGAATATTCAAAATAAGAAAAGCCTTTGCCGGCGAAGGTTTTTCTTATTTTGAATATTCCGAGTGGGCTAGCAGGGAGATAGGGAGCGCGTGCAACCGCCCGTGCGCCCCCGACATTGAATATCACCTTTGCCGCCGGCCCCGCCTCTCCTACAACCCCCTTGCTGAGAGCTCTCGGCAAAGGTGAGGCGGGCAGGGCGTGCGCGCGTCACCGCTGAGAAGAACGGAGAGAGAACGAGAGTGAGTGAGAGCAACAGACAGCAAGATAGTGAGAAAGAGAGAGTGAGAGAAAGGGGGGGGAGAGAGAGAAAGAGAGAGGGGGAGAGAGAGAAAGAGAGAGGGGGAGAGAGAGAAAGAGAGGGAGAAAGAGAGTGGGAGAGGGGGGAGAGCTAGCAAGAGAGGGAGAGAGAGAAAGAGAGGGAAAGGGAGGAGAGAAAGAGAGAGGGAGAGGGGGAGAGATAGCAAGAGAGGGAAAGAGAGAAAGAGAGAGGGAAAGGGGGAGAGAGGGGGGAGAGAAAGAGAGGGAGGGAGAGAGAGGAGATAAAGGAAGAGGAGAGAGAGAAAGGAAGAGAAAGAAAGAAAGAGGGATAGAAAGAGAGAGAGAGTGAGAGATGCTCAGTGAGCCTTTCTTTGAAGTTGCCTTTCTTTCTTTCTTTTTCTCTCTTGCTCTCTTGCTCTTTCATTCTTTTTTCTTTCTCTTGCTTTCTTTCTTTCTCTTGCTTTCTCTCCTTCCTTCCCTCCTTCCATTTCTTTCATTCCCCCTGTCTATTTTTATTTCTCTTTCATTTTCTTTCTCTCTTGCTTTTTTTCTTGCTCTTTTTCTTTCTCTCTTTTACCTTCCCTTCCTCTATTTCTTCTTTTCTTTCTCCTTCCTACCTTCTTCCCTCCCTCCCTTCCTTCAGTCCTTCCTCTCTTACTCTCCCCTTTCATAAGTTTCCTTGCTTCCTTCCTCTGTTCCTGTTCCTTCCCCCTTTCTTTCTTTCTTTCCTTCCTTCCTTTCTTTCCTCCATTTCTTGCTTTCCTTTTCCTTCCTCCCTTCTTTCCTCCCTCACTCCCTTCTTTCACTCCTTCCTCTCTTCCTCTCCCCTTTTTGGCTCAAAATATTTTTTTTCTATTTTCCTCCTCTAAAATCTAGGTGCGTCTTATCAGCAGGTGCGTCTTATAGAGCGAAAAATACGGTACATGATTGTTATTTGCGACCTTCACTGCTGGCTCCTGACAAGCAAAGGAAGCCAGCAGTAAAACTGCAAATCATGGTCACTTGATGTCTTGCTTGACAACTTTAGAATAGAATAGAATGTTTTATTGGCCAAGTGTGATTGGACACACAAGGAATTTGTCTTTGGTGCATGTGTTCTCAGGCTTATAAAAGAAAATATACATTTGTCAAGAATCATGAGATATTTATCATTTAGTGATGGGATTGCCTGTCCCAGATTGTTGGTAAATAAGGACTACCGGAATTCATTTATATCACCAAGTGCTTCAGAAGTTGCAAAAATCAGATAGACCAACTAGCAAAAATAGAAACTCAAAGTCCTTTTTGCCATCCAGAGGCTTTTGGCAGTCCAGATTTGGTAACTCTCATCGTCATGATCAGGGAACAGAGATGCAGTTTCCTGCTCTGTGACTCAGATGAGAATGTGGTTAATCTGGCAAACTTGAGTTTCTGGCTGTTTGTGCTATTGTTGCTGCTGAAATGGGCTAAAGTCTGGAAACCAAATATTTTCCTGGCTTGGGGAAATGTATGGAATACATTGTCTGATGTATAGACTACTACCTCCAAAAGCGGACTCTTCCAGAAAAATTAGGATGTTATATCATCCTAGATCAGGGGTCCCCAAACTTGGTCACTTTAAGACTTGTGAACTTCAATTCCCAGATGTTGCCAATTTTGAAGACCTGCAAAGTTTAAGAGATGATTTAGAAACCACAATGCTGGATTCACATATTAAGTTAAACCAAAGCAACGATCAGCAACAATCAGCTTCATTTTATTGTATCAATTCTGCAATATTGTGTGCAACCTTAATAGCGGATGATAGATACAATTGAATAAACAATTTACTTTCTTTTTCAATTTCAGATGAGTTTTTCAAAACTGTTGAAAAAAAGTTAGCAACTAATACTCTCATTCTCAAACCAGAATTAATAAATGTACTATATCTATGTCAATCCAAAAACGAAATGGAATTAGTCAAAAGAACCATATACAGGTAAGAGTCATTAAGTAATTCATTTGTATTATCTTTGGCCTATTTCTCATCATGTTACAATCAGGAAATTTTATAATGAGACTATTTTTAATTATTTTACATTTGATTTATTTTTTGTCTTTTTGGGGACAGTATTGTACACTAAGGGATTGATTGTTCATGTTGTTATGGAAATAATGCAAACCACAACATAATAAAAGGGGGGAAAACATATATAATCTTTTACCAGCATACAAAATTAATTTGATAGAAAAGAACTACTTTGGGGAGGCTATTACATAAACTCTTCTCTTGTTATCACTATTTTTTTTATTGTTGAATGGTATAGAATGACATTGGTTTTCTGAAAATTCTAAGTGAAGTAACTATACACCTTGGATCCTATCTTGTGGAAGATTCATATTGAGCTTTGAATATACTCTAACTTTGTCTATCTGATATTTAGACTTAAATCATCATCATAATAAAACCTATCTTCTTCTCAGGTATCACCAAGAGAACGGAAACAGGGCCTTTGGGGAGTTCAGATTTGGACCCATATTTATGAGGTTATGTTATGAACTAGACCTTGAAGCAGTTGCATTGGAATTCATCAAAGATCAGGTGAAATTCAGGACTATCTTTGAATTATTTTTATTTCTACCATTCTAATCATGAAATTCAACCTGTAGGGCAATTTATTTTTCCAACGCAACCATCTTAAAATCAGGGGAGCCTTATAAGGCCCATCGGTTTAGTTTGGAACATTTGGGCTCCATTTGAATTCCTGAAATATCTGGAATCTTGAACCTCAAGTTATACAAAGGAAACTTGACAAAAGTTTAGATATTATCCTATGTTTAGATATTATCCTTGGAGTGAGGGATAGTGAAAAGGCAGGGGAGAAGGTGGATGCATGTTCCGCCCTGAGTCCTCGGAGAAGAGTGGCATACAAATCTAAGTAATAATAAATAAAATAATAAAATGTTCATCTCATAACTGGGAGTTCATCACCAGCTGATAGATACAAGAAGAGGCACTTCAGGAAAATTAATCAATTTGCTATAACTAAGTTTGAGAAATTCTTAGTTTTCAAGATGGTGTACTTCTCTTATATTAGCATTAAAGATTCCTTCCTGAAATCCTAGTTACTACTTCATCCTTGGTCTTGTCAGTCACTCTGCATGTGCGTGGGCGGATGGGTGGAGCCTCCCACCGCCACTGCTACCTGTTCAGCCAATACAGGGTGAACTGGTAGCAACTCACCACTGGATGCTTGAATACTTCTGCCGTACGAACCCCAGCAGCCAATTATATCCCACAGAGTTGGCCTTCTCCAGGTCCTGTCGACAAAACAATATCATCTGGCAGGACCTAGGGGAAGAGCCTTCTCTGTGGCAGCCCCGGCCCTCTGGAATCAACTTCCCCCAGAGATTTGGATTGCCCCCACCCTCCTTGCCTTCCGCAAGATATTAAAGACCACTTATGCCGCCATAATTCTCTACTCCACCTTCTGACTTAGCATCTGAGAGTGGTTTGATTGTGTAGAATTGATTGTTTTAGTGGAAATGGGTTTTAATTTAGTTTTCTTTTAATAGTGGATTTGTATTACATTGTATTATTGCTTTTGTTGTGAGCCGCTCCGAGTCTTTGGAGAGGGGCGGCATACAAATCTAATAAATTATTATTATTATTATTATTATTATTATTATTATTATTATTATTATTATTATTGAAATAAATCTTGTTTCACTGGGGATTACTCCAAGGTCTCCTATAGTCCAGGGGTCTTCAACCTTGGCAACTTTAAGACTTGTGCACTTCAACTCCCAGAGCGTTGAGGTCCACAAGTCTTAAAGTTGTTAAGGTTAGAGACATGTGGATTCTAACTTACCTCGCTGCCAATTCACTTCCTCTTAAGCTGCGTCGCTACGCCTCATGGTCACGTATGTGACACTTCTCCCTTAGACTCTCCACAATTGACCTCTCCAGGTTCCTAAGAGGCCAGTAAGGGGGTGTACATAAGTGCACTGGTGTGCCTTTTGTCCCCTGTCCAATTGTCTTTCCTTTCTTTCACCTATCTTATATATTCTCTTCCTTTCATATATCCTCTCCTCTAAGTTCACTTTCACCCTCTTTTATATTATCACATGTCTATTTTCTTCCTATGTATTTATGTATTGGACAAATGAATGAATAAATAAATAAATAAAATGTGCTGCCCATGGACATATGCACAGTACCAAAAAATAAAAAACAGTCCCCCCCCCCAAAAAAGCCGAAAGCAAGATGTCGGCGCATGCACAGTGCCGGAAATTTGGCTTCTGCACATGCTCAGAAAAAAAACCTGGGAATTTTTTTTTTAATGGCGGCCTCCACGGACTGGCACCAATCGAACCAGTTCTGTGATGTCATTGTGACATCACCAGTGGGTTGCTACCAGTTTGGGAGAACCGGTCCAAACTGGGAAGAACCCACCTCAGGTTGAAGCACCCTGTTCTAGTCTATGAGGAACACATTCCATGATCTGCCTTTCCAAGACCTTTTCTAACAGTCTTCTAATAAATCGCCTTTTAATCAAATCACCATTGAATAATTTATTTTTAGAAACAGTGTAGTGATAAATGTATTTTGATAATGATGAAATCTCTTGTTTGTGGCTTGAGAGGATGTTCCTAAAATTTAAAACCATGAATTTTTCTCCCAAGTGTTTCTCAATGAATGAAGTTATTTCTGCGGAAACAATTATTTAGATGAAAACAGCCAATACAGTTATATTTTCTGTTTCTTTTCAGACTCTAAATGGCTTCTTTGGAGATTACACATCATTCAATATATTAATGGATATGTTATTTGAAAAGGGCCGTTATGAAGGTAAAGATAATATTAATCATATTATAATACAATATAATTGCCACTGGATAATTTGATTTAATAAATTTTGCATGATTGTTTTTGGCTATTACAAAGCTGTAACACCTCTTAAAAATAATTGTAGATTTCTTAAATCTGTGCTCATTATATGTTCATTTTCATTCAGTGAATGTAATAATACTTGGTACATTTTTGGAGTTTTAATAATTTTTACTTTCGGGGGAAGGGGGAGGTACCATAGAAAATTTTAAGCCTTGACAAGATTGAATTTTGTCAGACCACAACATTAATTTTGCCACATTGAAGGTAAGTATTTATTAGAAAGGAAGAGTTAGCGTAGACAATAAGACTTAATTCCAAGAAACACTGCATAGTACTTCAGTTTTATGACATTTAAAACTGAAATTCCCACGGGCACCTATCTCTAGATATTCACAGACCTCCAAAATGGAATCAAAACTCTTTTTTAAAACAATCCCAAATTTCAAGACAAGTTGCCATGAGGCAAGGTGTCGTTCACCTTTAAGGTTTTTAATTTTTTAATTATATCTTTTAATTATTGAGGATTTTGTGATGACATTGATTCAGGTGCAGAATGATGCATCAATTTTTTTACTACCACACAAAGCATGTTGTTTTAATGTTATGATCCATGGTTTCCACTGAACTATTGAAATCTTAGAATTTAGGTATAAATTTTGTAGTTGCATCCTCAATGTGTAGAATATACGATAGGTTGCATTGTTCATAGCCACGCTCCTTGGCACCTACAAGATCTCTGCTCCGTCCAGTGTAATTTTAATACATTCTTTAATTGCACTGCAGTAACCTGTGTATGTTTGGTTTTAATAAGGGTTTTTAGTTATTTTAAATATGAACTTTTTTTTAAATAACTAATTTATTTCAGTAACAAATATTATTAATTAATTAGAATATGTGATAATCTGCAAATACTGAAGTAATGCTTAAAATTAAAATTATATTCCACAGATGCTCTGAATGTGCTATTAAAAATGGACCAGGAAAATGTCAGATTCAGCCAAGACACCTACTTACTTGCATTTGCAATATGCTACAAACTGGTAATAATATATATTGTTTAATTTGTGTTTAATATATTTTTGTGTCCAGGTTTCCTCATTAATTTAGGGTTGTTGTTGTTTTTTAATATATATTTTTAATGACTAAACCCATGGTAAAAAGAATATCATTGAATGCTGCATTTTTTGTCTCTCTCTGTCTTGGTGATTTCCCTGCAGTTAAACAGATGGTGTTTTGTAGCTACTGAAGTGGAAAGTTGCATTTGTTGCATATTGTCATAGATCGGGGTGTCAAACTGAAGGCCTGGGGGCTGGATCCGGCCCACGGGGTGCTTAAATTTGGCCCTTGGGATGTTCTGCCAGGCTCTCTGGTAGGAGCCTCCCGAAAATTCAAGGATACAAATTTCAGACACACACACGTTTGAAAATTCAAAACAATGTTCTTTATCACAAAATTCAAAATAAACTGAGCACTCTTTTTGTATTGCAAAGAGCACTCGTCCCAAAACAACCGGGTAGGCTGTACAATTTGCCTTAATCAGTCTTTAAGTACTTAGCTAGTAGCTGTGAAAAAACTTCACACCCCTTCTTCTTCCACGAAGTGAAACACCCACACACTTTGCTCTACGTTGGTTTCAAAGATGTGAAAAATCAACAAACAAAGTCAAGGCACGATTCCTGAAGAACTGCGATCAGATACTCTTCCACAATGGCCAAACCCACACGCTGCTATTTATAGCAGCAGCCCTAATTACTGGAGCCCCACCCACAGGTGACCTCTCTTATCTCCAGTAATATGTCCTTACTTGGTCTCTTCTACGCATAATTCTGCGCTTGCGTGGGTCCAAGACGTCTTCATCCAAATCAATGGATGATAATGGAGATTGACTGCCTGGGCTGTGTGCCAAGCCCCCCTCTTCCAAGTCACTCCCACCTTATTCTTCGTCCGAGGAAACTAAACTCTGAACTGACTCTGTCGGCAATAACACAGGCCTGTGACATGTTGAAGTTTCCCCTGCATCCACCTCCACATTCTCTGTGGCAGGAGCTGGGCCAGAGCCAACCACAATATGGGGCCGCCCCAGAAACAGCAAAGGACTGGTCTGCGGTGCCTCTGCCAGCAAGAACAGAGTTGGGACGGCTCACACTGCCCTCCCGAGCTCCGTTTTCGCTGGCAGAGGGTTGCAGGAGGCCATTGCAGCCAGAAACTGAGCTTGGGGAACCATCTCTGGCAGAACGCTCAGGCCACCACAGGCGCCCCCGACACGAGTTACATCAAGATGGCCGTGCCCACCCTGGCCACGCCCACATGGCCCCCTAAGGTCAAACACAACCCTGATGTAACCCTCAATGAAATCGAGTTTGACATCCCTGTCCTAGATGAATCAAGAAAATATAATATCTAAATTTGACAACCAAATAAAAATAAATATGATTTTTTAGAAATTACAAGAAGATAAATAAAATCATGATAACCTTTGCTGTCTTAGGTTATGACCTAGGTCAGTATTTCCTAACCTTGGCAACTTGAAGATATTTGGACTTCAACTCCCAGTATTCCCCAGCCAGCATTCGCTGGCTGGGGAATTCTGGGAGTTGAAGTCCAAATATCTTCAAGTTGCCAAGATTGGGAAACACGGACCTAGGAAACCAATATTTAATGTCACATCTAGCCAGTGAGATTTACTCAAAGGTGTCTCAAGGAGGATAATATTTATGATCTACGGTGGCTCTACAATAGCTACCTGGAATTCGAGTGGTAATGCACAGCCATCAAGCTAAGTAGCCGTTGACAGCATGATCCTTCTTCCATTTATTGTTGGTCCCCATTTAAATTGCCACGTGAGCTGTGAATACCATGGTACCGCTACACATTGTGTAAAGAATATCACGGCCATCAATAGTGACATAAAACTATGATACAGAAAAGCAGTTCTTTTCAGTAATACAAAATATCTCAGTTGTCTTTGTAAATATATACTAAAACTGTATGAATCACATTCATTTGATAGGTGTTTGTGTTTGACTAATATGAAAAAACCCATCTGTCCATAGTATCTTATTAATAAATTAAGCTTTCATTCTATGAAGAAAAGTACATACATACATACATGCATACATACATACATACATACATACATACATACTTTATTTCTTTATTTATTTCTTTATTTATTTATTTATAGAAACATAGAAACATAGAAGACTGACGGCAGAAAAAGACCTCATGGTCTATCTAGTCTACCCTTATACTATTTCCTGTATTTTATCTTACAATGGATTATCCCAGGCATATTTAAATTCAGTTACTGTGGATTTACCAACCACGTCTGCTGGAAGTTTGTTCCAAGGATCTACTACTCTTTCAGTGAAATAATATTTTCTCACGTTGCTTTTGATCTTTCCCCCAACTAACTTCAGATTGTGTCCCCTTGTTCTTGTGTTCACTTTCCTATTAAAAACACTTCCCTCCTGAACCTTTTTTAACCCTTTAACATATTTAAATGTTTCGATCACGTCCCCCCTTTTCCTTCTGTCCTCCAGACTATACAGATTGAGTTCATGAAGTCTTTCCTGATACATTTTATGCTTAAGACCTTCCACCATTCTTGTAGCCCATCTTTGGACCCGTTCATTCATTCATTCATTCATTCATTCACTTATTTATTTATTCATTCATTCATTCATTCATTCATTCATTCATTCATTAGATTAAATTAGATTAGATTAGATTTATATGACACCCTTCTCCGAGGACTCGGGGTGGCTAACAGTATATAATATAACAATACAGTACAACGGCAAATCTAATTAAATTTAAAATTACAATCTAAAAATCCAATATTAAAAAACAACCATACCATTTGTCTTTCTCCATCTAGATCTCTTTCTCCTTCAAGAAACAATAGACAGTTTGATAGCTTGAAAATAATATGTCTATGTGGGGAGGAGATATACTTCTTCCTTTACTTGTATCTGACACAGAGGCTTGCTGAAGTTTGCTTCCTATTGATTTATAGAAATAAATGGTCTTCCATTAGAGAAGTACTAAATATTAGCTTACCTGATGTGTTCACAAATTAATGAAACAGACTTGGGTATCCATTGAGTGCCACTTTCAACAGGAGTTTATAAATGGCATATTTTTAATTTTGTTTTGCTTTTATAATCTGAATGGGCTTTTTCCATATATATTTTTTTAATTGTGTAATTTTCACAGCCTAAATATTTAAAATTCAGTAAGGTCCTAACACCTCTGCATTGTAATTATACATATATTAAAAATTTTGCATCCTGCAGAACAGCCCAGAATCTTGGAAATTTGTTAATACGTTACTTGAAGATAAGCATATCCAGGGACATGAGCTTTCAAGAAGAACACAATATTTTATAGTAGCACTTGGTCTGAAACAGGTACAAGATTATTTATTTCTACTATCAGTCCAGTTTGATGTTCTGTATTCTTGGATGAGTGTTTGTACAGTAACTTCAGTGTTGTGGCTTATGCTTAACAAGGGATTGACAGTAAAAAAACACAACCTAAGGAAATACAGTGGAACCTCGACATACGAGCAGCTCTACTTACGAGCTACTCGAGATAAGAGCTGGGAGGGGAGCTACATTTTTGTTCGCCTCCCGAGCTCACATTCGGGATACGAACGCCAAGGAGCTGTCTCCTGAAGCCGAACGCTAACTTCCGCGTTCGGCTTCAGGAGACAGCTCCTTGGCGCTCGTATCCTGCGTGTTTTAAAAGGTTGCAGCCGGCCTGGGGGGCTCGGGGGGGTGCTGGCAAGCCCCCCAGGCCGGCTGCAACCTTTTAAAACACGCGCGCCGCTTCGCAGCTGTCTCCTGAAGCTGAACGCTAACTTCCGCGTTCGGCTTCAGGAGACAGCTGCGAAGCGGCGCGGGTGTTTTAAAACGTGGCAGCCGGCCTGGGGGGCTCGGGGGGAAGCCCCCGAGCCCCCCAGGCCGGCTGCCACGTTTTAAAACACCCGCGCCGCTTCGCAGCTGTCTCCTGAAGCCGAACGCTAACTTCCGCGTTCGGCGGCAGCGGGTTTTTTTGTTGTTGCACGGATTAATTGACTTTACATTGTTTCCTATGGGAAACAATGTTTCGTCATACGAGCGTTCCGACTTACGAGCCTCCTTCCGGAACCAATTAGTCTCGTAAGTCGGGGTTCTACTGTACACTCTCTGAAACAAAGAAAACATCCAACAGAAGCTTAACTCCATCCTACCTCCCAGGCCTGGAGGACAAATAGGTTTTCAACAACCTTTTTAATATCATCAAGTTAGAGGACATATGGATTACAGCAGGGATGCTGTCCCAGACAGGCACTCACTAAAAGTTACAATTCCTAGGTCCCAGTAGATGACATAGTTTTATTGAAGGGACTCAAAGCGCACCTACTCTCCACATTCTCACCAGATGCATAGAAATAATTAGAGATAGGCTGTCCCTTTAACTAGGCCTTTATGCCATGAAGGGCTTTTTAGACAGTAACCAGCACCTTGAACCGGGGTGGCACAGCAGGTAGAGTGCTGTACTGCAGACCACTGAAGCTGACTGTAGATCTGAAGGTCAGCGGTTCAAATCTCATCACCGGCTCAAGGTTGATTCAGCCTTCCATCCTTCCGAGGTGGGTAAAATGAGGACCTGGATTGTGGGGGCAATATGCTGACTCTGTTAAGAAGTGCTATTGCTAACATGTTGTAAGCTGCCCTGAGTCTAAGGAGAAGGGCGGTATAAAAATTAAATAAATAAATAAAATAAAATAAAATAAAAAACTGCATTCAAAAGCCACTACTGTATAGTAGTGACAGTACAGTAATAGAGTTTGTGGAGGTTTGGAATTACATGGACATTTTATTTATTTTATTTATCTATTGTATTTAAATGCCGCTCATTCCAAAGAGGACTCAGAGCGGCTAACAGATGGGATAAATACAATAGTATTAAAATATAATCAAAAATGCATAATAAAATCAGTAATATAATGATAATAAAATAATATCTTAAAAAGAACCACACACACACAGCAGTCAGTCTAATTCCAGGCCTGCCAGAAAACCCAGGTCTTAACGGCTTTCCAGGAGACCAATAGGGAGGAGATGGTGCAAATCTCTGGGGGCAGTTGATTCCATAGGGTCAGAGCCACCCCAGAGAAGGCTCTTCCCCGAGGTCCCGCCAAACGACATTGCTTGGCGGATGGACCCTGGAAAAGACCAACTCTGTGGGCCCTTACTGGACGCAATGAGATATGACGTCGGAGGCGGTCCTATAAATAGTCTGGCCCTGAGCCATTTAGGGCTTTAAAGGTGATAACCAACACCTTGAATTGGGTTCAGAGACCGACTGGCAACCAATGCAGCTTGCGTAGAGATGGAGTAACATGGACATACCTAGGTATACCAGTTATTGCACATGCCACTGCATTTTGCACATATTGTAGCATTCCCAGTCTGAACCAGCTGTAGCTTCCACGTGGACCTCAAGGTCAGGCCTTTGTAGAGGTCACTGCAGTAGAGTAGCTGTGAAGGTGATTAAGACATCAGTGACCAACTCAGTGTCCTAATCCAGGAACTGGTGGAATCAAATGTTTCCGTTGAAAGCCCCTTCTGGCCACCGTCTCCCTCTACTCTTTAAGACAGTCCTCAGATTGTACACAATGCTTCCCCATCCCAGAATAAAGATGAAAAATCCTTAAAAGTCATTGGGCCCAAATATTGCCAGTTTTGAGATGGGCTCAGAATGAGCTGATCAGCATATAACAGTGATGAACGTGAAAGTCAACCCCTGGACATCGTTGAATTCTAATTCCCAGCAGTTTTAGTCAATACGGCTAACTAACAGAAGATGGCAGTTCACCATGGGGAGATTCAACGTATTGCTCACTGGCTGGAGAGTAGAAGCATAGAGCAGGTTAATACATTTAAATTGCCAGGGGTGTGGGTGGATGTTTCCATTTGAAAGGCATTTTGAATGCTCATCTGTCTTGGTTGGAAGTCAACAGGGTGTCCCAGCATAATAGAATATGGATAAATATAAGGCTGCATGGGAGTCAGCCTGTGACCTACAAAATATAAATTGAGATTATTATTTTTAAAAGTCAATGCTCTTCCCTCAGCACTATTCCAAGACAGATCAAATATAACCCAATCTGGACCACATTTGTCCATGATGTGATAAAGAAGTTGAAACCATCTTACATGTATTATTATATGGTAAATTTTACAGGGACATAAGGTCACCCCTTAATATATATATTCCTAACTGGAGTACAGTGATCCCCCGCTCGTTGCGAGGGTTCCGTTCCAGGACCCCCCGCAACGAGCGGGTTTTCGCGAAGTAGCGCTGCGGAAGTAAAAACACCATCTGCGCATGTGCAGATGGTATTTTTACTCCCACAGCGCTAGCGAGGAGCCGAAGATTGGGGGCGGCGCGGCTGTTTGCCGCCGGCATGGAGGGCTTCCTAGCAGCCCCCCAAACCCGGGTTGGGGGTCCGGGGGGCGCTGGCTCTCGCCGCTTTCGAGCTGAATCCGGGAGCGAATTCGCTCCCGGATTCAGCTCGAAAGCGGCGAGAACGAACGGCAAGGAACGGCTTTTCCACGCCGTTCATTCTCGCCGCTTTCGAGCTGAATCCGGGAGCGAATTCGCTCCCGGATTCAGCTCGAAAGCGGCGAGAACGAACGGCAAGGAACGGCTTTTCCACGCCGTTCATTCTCGCCGCTTTCGAGCTGAATCCGGGAGCGAATTCGCTCCCGGATTCAGCTCGAAAGCGGTGAGAACGAACGGCAAGGAACCGCTTTTCCACGCCGTTCATTCTCGCCGCTTTCGAGCTGAATCCGGGAGCGAATTCGCTCCCGGATTCAGCTCGAAAGCGGCGAGAACGAACGGCAAGGAACCGCTTTTCCACGCCGTTCATTCTCGCCGCTTTCGAGCTGAATCCGGGAGCGAATTCGCTCCCGGATTCAGCTCGAAAGCGGCGAGAAGGAACGGCAAGGAACCGCTTTTCCACGCCGTTCATTCTCGCCACTTTCGAGCTGAATCCGGGAGCGAATTCGCTCCCGGATTCAGCTCGAAAGCGGCGAGAACGAACGGCAAGGAACCGCTTTTCCACGCCGTTCATTCTCGCCGCTTTCGAGCTGAATCCGGGAGCGAATTCGCTCCCGGATTCAGCTTGAAAGCGGCGAGAATGAACGGCGTGGGCGGGCGAAGGGCGGGCGGCAGCGAGGAGTTTGCGTGGGCGGTGGGGAAACTCCTCGCTGACGCCAGCAAGAGGGGGAAGACTCAGGGAAGCCGCCCAGCAGCTGATCTCCCGGTTGCCATCTACGCATGCGTGCCCACGGGCACGCATGCGTAGATGGTATTTTGACTTCCGGGTTGAAAAATAGCGAAGTACCCTGTTCGCAATGGTTGGGGACGCAATAAACAGGGGATCACTGTATACAACTTCATTGGAATTACATTCTCCAGGATTTGAAACTCACTATTTCCAGTAGTGAAATTTTATTTTGCTGCAATGAAAATAAGACTGCAATTAAAGAAATAATTGGTTTAAGAAGTGTTCATATTTATTCCTAATACTACTTTTAGGTAGTTATTTTTAATGAGTTGCTTCGGGATACAGTGGTACCTCGTCTTACGAACGCCTCTTCTAACAAACTTTTCGAGATACAAACCCAGTGTTTAAGATTTTTTTGCCTCTTCTTCCGAACTATTTTCACCTTACGAACCCAAGCCGCTGCTGCTGGGATGAAGGGGTTTCTTTCCCCCCCCCCTTTTTTGAAGAAAGAAAAGGGAGGGGCGGCTTGGAGGGGGAAAGAGTTTGTATTAACAAAGGTAGGAGAACAGTGTGCTTGCAGAGGCACTGAAAGGGTGTCTTTTGAAGAAAGAAAAGGGAGGGATGCCCCCCTTGACTTTCTTCCTTCCCACTCACCCTTTAGCCTAGCCTTGCTTCTTCCACTCGCCCCCTTTAGCTGCTCCTCCCTGCCCTCTGTTCGCCTCCCTTCTAAAGTTTGGGATTTTCCTGAAGGATTTGCACACATTATTTGCTTTTACATTGATTCCTATGGGAAACATTGTTTCGTCTTACGAACTTTTCACCTTACAAACCTTGTCCTGGAACCAATTAAGTTCGTAAGACAAGGTATCACTGTATTTATATTAAATTTGTAAATTTATTATTACTTGGGCAGTTAATGTATCAATACAGTAATAGAGGTGTGAATGTTATATCATGTGATTTGTCTTAGATGCTGTATTAATTTGCTTCATTTTGTTTTTCATTCAAATTTGCTGGTCATTGGCTAAATAAATACTACTACTTCTGATTTAGAACAATGTGCATATGATAGGTCTATTTATTATTGAGAGGTTGTGAGCATCGATTGTTAGGATTTAAATAAAATGTTAGCCAATATTTTTAAAGCATTACTAATTATTATTTTTGTTTCCTTCTACAGAATGACTTTTTGAAGGCCCAATATTATTTTTCACAGTTGCAGCCCACTGAAAGTATTGTATATGATAACCTAAAAGTAAATACAATTAATTTGTGTGTTCTAAGCTTTGATGGTATTTTTTAAAAATAATCTTTATTAAGTTTTCTGATTAAAAACAACATAACATTACTCAGAAGTAGTTTTCCATCGTCACCTACGTAGGGCTGAGAGAGAGTGACTGGCCCAAGGTGAGGCTAGAACTCAATCTCCCGGTTTCTTTAAAATTGAAGATACAGAAATCTATATGGGAGTGATAGGAAGAAGGGCAGATGGAAGAAGGGACAACAGTTACAGGAAAACCATCAATCTACTGCTTATTTAAGAACAAAACAATTTCTTCAGATATTCTTCCTCTTTCCTCCCCCACATTCATACCAACTTTATTGGTTTGTTGTAATGTCTTGGACTTGAAGGGCTATGATGATTTCCATAGTAATAGTAAGAATATTCCTAAGCAGCACTTTTTAGCAAAGTATTTACCACTATTTGGGGCTGCGTCTGTGGAGGAGATTGTCAACGTGAAGAAGGTTGATCTAATATTATTGTTGTCTATTATTGTGAATAAAATAATTAAAGAAACAGAAAAGTTCTGGATCACACGTTTTATTGTAACTTTTGTAATGCAAGTTTCACATGGAAAAATGTATGCCTGGAATTTGCCACAATCGATGATCAATAGCTGTGGAATCCATAAAGGTACCACAATCTCCATCTTTTTACGAACAGTTCATTTACTTTGATGATCATAAGGGCTAATAGTACAAAGACTTTTGACCTGTTTGTTTGGAGGGGTTTTCTTCTGACACAATCCCGAATTGTTTTGTATTGAAGATTCTTCTGTTGGCTGCCTTTGGAAATCTAAAGAATCTTGTGCAAACACTGGAAAGAGCTTCAAAAATCAATACGTACTTTGTGAGAAAACCTAATTTCTGTAAGGATGTGGTAAGTGAAAATTATTTGATAGGAGCAGGCTTTTTGAATAGCTAGAAATATAGTTCTTATTTTTCTTTCCTTTCAGGCGGTGGGAGGAGGCTATCTTGATGCATATATATATAGGCACACGCAACACTTTTATAATCTTTTTTACTACATACAGAAAGCACTATGAAATCTATTACTGATTTTTCTCTTGAGCTGTTTCTGTAGCTGCTGAAATGTCACCCCAAATGCAGCTCAAAGGAATAAATTGGAAAGCATTTTATACCAGGAATAAATGTACCTATTTTATACCAGGAATAAATGTACCTATGTACCTATTCTTGTCGATATCTCAATTGTTTCTCCCACATCTCACTGAAATTTACTAGATTATTTATATTACTGTATACTTTATATGCCTTGCATCAACTACAAATATCACTCATTCAGTAGAACACACCCCTGTTCCTTATTTTTCAGTCCAAAGTAAATTACACTATAGTAAGAATTGTTACTCATTGAGTTATTTATAAATAAATGAATCTGAAATAATTTGGCAAGAATTATCTTGAAATAACCATTCATTTAAAAAGCTTCTTAACATATTGATAGAGCTTGCTGAACTTGGTTACCCTTAGGAATATTTTTCCCATTTAGTTAGTCCCTATTAATAAATATTTTGGAATACGTCTAACAATTCACAAGTTTAAAACTCTTCCAGCTTGTGGCTTTCAACTGCACAAACTAAGCATTGATGCAGAGAGTTATAGATAAATCACAGGTGTAGTGCACCTTTGTAACAAATAGGCAAGAGGAATTGGATTGGGGTCTTGTACTTTGTTAAAGTTTATGATGATTCGGCATAGAAAATAACAGTTCTACATTAGGGCGTTTGTCCAGGTTCGCCTGGTGCACCAGTTGCGGCCCTATTTGGACAGGGAGTCATTGCTCACAGTCACTCATGCCCTCATCACCCCGAGGTTCGATGACTGCAACGCTCTCTACATGGGGCTACCTCTGAAAAGTGTTCGGAAATTTCAGATCGTGCAGAACGCAGCCGCGAGAGCCATCGTGGGGGCTTCCAAGATTCGTCCACGTTTCTTCAACACTCCGTGGCTTACATTGGCTGCTGATCAGTTTCCGGTCACAATTCAAAGTGTTGGTTATGACCTTTAAAGCCCTACATGGCAATGGACCAGATTATCTCCGGAACCGCCTGCTACCGTACAAATCCCAGCGACCGATAAGGTCCCACAGAGTTGGCCTTCTCCAGGTCCCGTCGACTAAACAATGTCGTTTGGTGGGCCCCAGGGGAAGAGCCTTCTCTGTGGCGGCCCCGGCCCTCTGGAACCAACTCCCCCCCGGAGATTAGAACTGCCCTCACCCTCCCTGTCTTTCGTAAACTACTCAAGACTCATTTATACCACCAGGCATGGGGGAGTTGAGATAGCTCTTCCCCCTAGGCCTTTACAAGTTATGCATGGTATGTTTGTGTGTATGTTTGGTTTTATAATAGGGGTTTTTAGTTGTTTTTATTATTGGATTGTACGTGTTGTGTTTATTATTGTTGTTAGCCGCCCCGAGTCTGTGGAGAGGGGCGGCATACAAATCCAATAAATTTATTATTATTATTATTATTATTATTATTATTATTATTATTATTATTAAGAATGGTTTGTTTGTTTATTGTAATCTTACAGATAATGGCTGCCAGGGAAAAACTAGAACTTGATCCAGACTTCATTATTCAATTTGAAGAAATTATCACCAAGTTAAATGTCTCAGGACAGATAAATGAACTGACTCTGGATGACCTGCTGTGTGAGGTCCCACATCCCAAAGGATACAAAATGCAACTGTTGAAAGAAACAAAACGGAGTCAACGGACTTTACAGCCTCTTCAGTCCTTTCTGCTGACTGATTGAATGCACTTTCTCCATTAGGGATTTTGTCCCAGAATACACCTGCCTCTCTAGCAAGACACTCATTTAGTGCGGAGACTTTTGGAGGAATACTGATATTCATAAATTATGTGAATGGTTTTGCTGGTATATTGCCAAGTAAATAATGTAAAGACCTAACATACCGTATTTTTTGGAGCATAAAGCACCCATGATGCTGCAACCATCGTAAATGCAAGCTGGTTGCTAAGTTCTGAAATTGTGATCCCGCAACCACAGGGTGGTATGGCATTCACAGCTTTGAGGGTGAGTCTGAGGTCACTTTTACCAAGTCTGTCACAGCTTCAAACTATCATGAAATGAACAGGTACAAGTCAAGTATTACCTATATAGCAAACTGGCTCTTGATATGGCATTATGCTATTGATACATAGTTTATATTGTTATTTTATTGTTCATTGTGTAGTGGAAGCACTGACAATTGGACTTATTAAGATAGCCATAGTTAGTTATTTAGGTAGGGACTTTGTGTGCTTTCAAGCAAACCGTTTGGAAACTTATGATCCAGAGATCTGTAAAAGATTTGGGAAGCCTTTACAAAATACCTGTCCTCTGTTCTTCCTCCCCTCTACCTGTTCCCTGAGCCTTCCAATTTATCCCAAATTCTTCCATAGTCCTGCCTGGTTTCAATTTGTCTTGCTAACTTGAATTGATTCTCCCTTTTTTTTTAGCACATATACAGTGGTACCTCTACTTAAGAACTTAATTCGTTCCATGACCAGGTTCTTAAGTAGAAAAGTTTGTAAGTAAAAACAATTTTTTACATAGGAATCAATGTAAAAGCAAATAATGTGTGCAAACTCATTAGGAAAGAAATAAAAGCTCGGAATTTGGCTGGGAGGAGGAGGAGGAAGAAGAGGAGAAGGACAGTCGCTGCCCAGAGCAAAGGAAGTGTTTCTTTTCTCTGGGCACTGGCAGAGGTTTATTTTCTCTCCAAGCGCCCAGAGAAAGGAAAATGCTTTGTTCGCTCTGGACTGCCAAAGCCTCCTTAAGCACCACCAAAAGGCTCCTCTGGCAGCCCGGAAAAGCCCGAGATGGCCGGGATTAAAGGGGGAATGGCAGGAAACTGGCCAGGCCTTCGTGCCGCTCTCAAATTTTCTGGGCTCGGGTTCTTAAGTAGAAAATGGTTCTTAAGAAGAGGCAAAAAAATCTTGAACACACGGTTCTTATCTAAAAAAGTTCTTAAGTGGAGGCGTTCTTAAGTAGAGGTACCACTGTACATTGTTAGTTTCACTTGAGCATGTTTACCAAAATTCATAATTGCCTCAATATTATTTAGGAAACATATTTCATAATATCTTAGTAAGGAGTCATTTTCTAAGAAAAAAGGATCATTAACACCTAATGAAGCAAGAGCTGCAGAAATATACTGACAGAGTGGTAAATATAAATATGATACCAAACATGGAAATATCCAGGAAGCTAAATCCTAAACACTCTCGGGACGACATAAGTACTGTTGAACTGAGAGTAGCTGAGGTCAGTCTGAACTATATGTGTAATGTCTGTATCAGACACAAATCAACAAGATTGTATTAATTTCCTTTAGATAGATTTGTATATAGCAACAAAACATGTACTCCTATCTTCAAATAATGTTTTATCTCCGGGACCGCCTTCTGCCACACAAATCCCAGAGACCGGTTAGGTCCCACAGAGTTGGCCTTCTCCGGGTCCTGTCGACTAAGCAATGTCGTTTGGCGGGACCCAGGAGAAGAGCCTTCTCTGTGGCGGCCCCAACTCTCTGGAACCAGCTCCCCCCAGATATCAGGGTTGCCCCCACCCTCCTTGCCTTTCACAAGCTCCTTAAAACCCACCTCTGTTGTCAGGCATGGGAGAATTGAAATTTCCCTTCCCCCTAGGCTTATAGAATTTATACATGGTATGCTTGTATGTATGAGTGGTTCTTTAAATTGGGGTTTTTTAGATTGTCTTTTAATATTAGATTTGTTTACATTGTCTTTTTATATTGTTTTTAGCCGCCCCGAGTCTTCGGAGAGGGGCGGCATACAAATCTAATTAATAATAATAATAATAATAATAATAATAATAATAATAATAATAATAATAATTTTTAAAAAACTGACTTTGGAAAAAGAATGTAGGAACTGCATTTTTGATTTTTCAATTGCCAAAATACTGAGACAGTAGAGGGTGCAGTATTCATTCTTTGTAAAGCAATCCATCTGATTTGAATGCTGAATGCAAATTATATTGAAGGGTGATTTTTAAAATATATTACTTTTGTTTTATTAGTTAAATATAAAATTAGAAATACACCCTATTTCTAGGCGCGGAATGATTCTGAATTTCACGTGTGACCACATTTTCAGGTAAAGAAAACTTTGGTATGTTATCTCAGTGTTTCCCAACCTTGACAACTTGAAGATATCTGGACTTCAACTCCCAGAATTCCCCAGCCAGCTGGCTGGGGAATTCTAGGAGTTGAAGTCCAGATATCTTCAAGTTGCCAAGGTTGGGAAACACTGCTTTATCTGATAGGTTGTTTGGACTTGCCACATTACCTTCAAACTGAGGAATAATGCATTCCCTTAAAAGCTACATTTAGTCTCAATTTTCCACTTTTAAGAAAGAATGAAGATGCTCCTTATCACCCAGGCTTAGTATATTTTAACTGCAGTTTTACCTGACTTACAAAAGCTACTTACAACCCAGTTTTGAAATAATGGGCAATTGTCACTCGCTCAAAATATTGACCGGCCACAGAAAAGCTGCAGCAATGTCTCCCTCTCCTGTCTCCCCCATTCCATATTAATCATAATAATAATTTATTAGATTTGTATGCCACACCTCTCCAAGGACTTGGAGCGGCCCACAACAAGCAATACATATACAAATCCAATACAGTGTTCCCTTGATTTTCACGGGGGATGCGTTCCGAGACCGCCCGTGAAAGTCGAATTTCCGTGAAGTAGAGATGCGGAAGTAAATACACTATTTTTGGCTATGAACAGTATCATAAGCCTTCCCTTAACACTTTAAACCCCTAAATTACAATTTCCCATTCTCTTAGCAACCATTTAGATTATTACTCACCATGTTTATATATTAAAGTTTATTAAAAAAATATTTATTAAAGGTGGATGAATGTTTGGTGATGACATATGACGTCATTGGGCGGGGAAAAACATGGTATAGGGGGGGAAACCGCTAAGTATTTTTTAATTAATATTTTTGAAAATCCGTGGTACAGGCTTTTCGCAAAGTTCAAACCCGCGAAAATCAAGGGAACACTGTATTAAAAACAATTTTTTAAAACTCTTATAAAAAACAATCATACAGTCCAGACAAACCATACATAAATTGGAACATCTAGGGTTATGTCAATTTCCATATGCCTGGCGACATAGAGGGGTTTTCAGGAGTTTGCGAAAGATGAGGGTGGGGGCAGTCCTAATCTCCGGCGGCAGTTGATTCCAGAGGGCCAGGACCGCCACAGAGAAGGCTCTTCCCCTAGGTCCCACCATGACATTGTTTTGTCAACGGGACCCGGAGAAGGCCAGTTCTGTGGGACCTAGTCAGTCGCTGGGATTCGTGCGGCAGAAGGTGGTCCCGGAGGTATCCTGGTCATATTGCTGGGTCCCTACATGCCTTGGGCTTGTTTTCCCGCCCCACCAGCTCTCTGCAGCCTTTGGGCCTGCTTCTCAACCCACAGAGTTGTACATCCTTCTCTCCATCCTCCATCACTGAACATTCACTTAACCATGTGTACTGTACAGCTCCAGAGTTCGCACTGAGAGCAGGCCACTCCATTCCTTGGCTTCCTTATGCTGCATGACTCCATCCAGGTAGTGGGCCCCATTTTTGGAGCAGCCACAATTCATATAGGTGAAGCAGCCTGCTCTCCTCTAATGTGACCTCTGAAGAGCTACAGAAGGTAAGTGAGAGATCAAGGAGTGTAGGTGGGTAGGAGGGTGTGGGTTGCCGTTTACCTTTTATAGAGCTCTGGAGACCACGTTGTGGAAGGTTACTCCACCTGTCACCATCCCTACAGGCTATAAGGCATGGTTCTGCCATGTGGCTTCTCCAAAAATGGCACTTCGTCCAGGACCATGTCACGTGTCCTGCAGGGATGCTAAGGGGCAGTGGGCTGTTGTTCCCCAATATGACTCCATAGATCTACAAAGGTGATTGGTGTTGGGTAGGAGAGACTATGGGACCCAAAGAGATGAGAAAGCAGGCCCAAGATCTACAGGGACCTTGAGGATATAAATTGGGTTGCTTCAGGCCCTATGTACAAGTGAAACTCAAAAATTTAGAATATCGTGCAAAAGTTCGTTTATTTCAGTAATGCAACTTAAAAGGTAAAACGTAATATACGAGAGAAACTCAATACATGCAAGGCAAGACAGTTCAAGCTGTGATTTGTCATAATTGTGATGCTTATGGGGTACAGCTCATGAAAACCTCAAATCCACCATCTCAGAAAATTAGAATATTATATGCGATTGAGAAAACAAGGATTGTACATAGAACAATACCAGTCCTCTGAAAAGTATAAGCATGATCACAATTCAAAGTGTTGGTTATGACCTATAAAGCCCTTCATGGCATCGGACCAGAATATCTCCGGGACCGCCTTCTGCTGCACAAATCCCAGCGACCGGTTAGGTCCCACAGAGTTGGCCTTCTCTGGGTCCCGTCGACTAAATGTCATTTGGCGGGATCCAGGAGAAGAGCATTCTCTGTGGTGGCGCCGACCCTCTGGAACCAGCTCCCCCCAGATATCAGAGTTGCCCCCACCCTCCTTGCCTTTCGCAAGCTCCTTAAAACCCACCTCTGTCGTCAGGCATGGGGGAATTGAATTTTTTTTCCCCTTCCCCCTAGGCTTATAGAATACATATACATGGTATGCTTGTTTGTATGATTGGTCTCTTAAATTGGGTTTTTTTAGATTGCTTTTTAATATTGGATTTGTTACATTGTCTTTTTTATTGTTGTTAGCCGCCCCGAGTCTTCGGAGAGGGGCGGCATACAAATCTAATTAATAATAATAATAATAATAATAATAATAATGCATATGTACTCAGTATTGTGGAAACTTTTGCATCTCATTTGGAAACCAAGGACCCAGAGGAAGAATGAAGAAGCGGACACTGCATGAAATCTAGTATGAAGGTTCCACAGTCTCTGTTGATTTGGGGAGCCGTGTCACCTTCTGGTGTTGGTTGATCCTCTGTGCTTTATTAAGTCCAGGGTCAACGCAGCCATCTACCAGGAGATTTTGGAGCACTTCATGCTTCCTTCCACAGACGAGCTTTATGGGGATGCTGACTTCAATTTTCCAGCAGGACTTAGCACCTGCCCACACTGCCAAAAGCACCAAAACCTGGTTCAATGAGGTTCAATAAGGATAACTGTGCTTTAATGACCAGCAAACTCACCTGACCCCATAGAGAATCTATGGGGCATTGCCAAGAGAAAGATGAGAGACGTGAGACCGAACAAGGCAGAAGAACTGTCGGCCGCTATTGAAGCAATTGGTCTTCCATAATACCTCAACAGTGCCATAGCTGATAGCTTCCATGCCATGCTACATTGAGGCAGTAATTGCTGCAAAAGGGGCCCAAACTAAGTACTGAGTACATATGTATGCTTATATTTTCCAGAGGTCCAATATCCTATGTACAATCCTTGTTTTATGGATCTCATGTAATATTCTAATTTTCTGAGATTTTCGTGAGCTGTACCCCATAATCATCACAACTATGACAGATCACGCCTTGAACTACGATATCTTGCCTTGCATGTAATGAGTCTCTCATATATTAAGTTCATTTTTTAAGTTGCATTACTGAAATAAATGAACTTTTGCTTGATATCCTAATTTTTAGAGTTTCTCCTGTATAGCTTAACACATTGTGCAAAACAAGATAAGTGTAATGTATACTGTAAACCACAATTAAGCAAACTGTTATTTAGTGTGTTGCATGATCGCATTGCATTTTCAATCTGTTTCCATAATCTTGAAATACCAATCTCAGTAGTTTACAAAACAGACTATAGAGCTTTAAAGTCATCCTAAATTAAAGCTGCCCCGAGTCTTCAGAGAAGGGTGGCATACAAATCTAATTAATAATAATAATAATAATAATGATGATGATGATGATGATGATGATGATGATGATTGGTTGCCGATCAACTTCCGGTCACAATTCAAAGTGTTGGTTATGACCTTTAAAGCCCTTCATGGCACTGGACCAGAATATCTCCGAGACCGCCTGCTTCTGCACGAATCCCAGCGACCGATTAGGTCCCACAGAGTGGGCCTTCTCCGGGTCCCGTCAACTAAACAATGTCGGTTGGCGGGCCCCAGGGGAAGAGCCTTCTCTGTGGCGGCCCCAACCCTCTGGAACCATCTCCCCCCGGAGATTAGAACTGCCCCTACCCTCCTTGCCTTTCGTAAGCTCCTTAAGACCCACTTTTGTCATCAGGCATGCGGTAACAGACATCTCCCCCGGGCATATACAATTTATGAATGGTATGTTTGTATGTATGTGTGTTTAGAAAATGGGGTCTTTTAAATATTTTTAAATAGTAATTTAGATTTGTTGTAAATTGTTTTCACTTTGTTGTGAGCCAACCCGAGTCTGCGGAGAGGGGCGGCATACAAATCTAAATAATTAATTAATTAATTAATTAATAATAATAATAATAATAATAATAATAATAATATAAAAATAATAAAAAATAAATAAATACTGAATGTCAACAAACAAGATGCATGGCTGCAAAATAACTAGTTTTTTACTTGCCGTTTAATAATGTCAAATAATAGGGGGTTTTTAAAGAATTAATTGAAATACCGTAGGTCTGCTTTGGCAGTAATTACTTACAAAAGAGCATGCCTATTGTTTCTTGGGACTTGAATCAGCTATATAAGTCTCTTGAACTACCTTGTAATATGATAAGAAGCATTGGAACATGCTCAGCAAAGATTCCCCAATTCCTAAGAATTGAGTAACATCAAGAACAAAAAGGGCTTTCCTTTCTTCCTCTATTTTCATCTAAATTAAATGAAGTATCTGTCCTGTATGCGCAGGCTTGAATGCACGGAGGTTCCCATTATTGTGCTTTCTTTTGTCCATGAAGACACATTTTATATACATCCCTAGTAGGCAGACCTGGTGAAAAGCAATGTAGATCCATTGAGCCTAATAAAAGGACTATCTCTATCTTTTTTTAATATGATATCTAACTGAACATAGCCTTTATGTTCGTGTGGTAGTTTCTTGTCCCTGTTTTCATATTTTGTCACCTTGAACTTGTGGTTTTTGCTCAGAAAGTTCCTTTTTTTCATTTATTGCTTTTAGGAGTTCATTTTAAGTAAGAGAAGTTGACATCAGCAGTTGATGGTAGTGTTTAAAATAAAGCTCGTAAGTCAGGAAATATTGCTGGTTGAAAGTTCCCACTCCCAAAAAAGAACACCTTAAAAGAGACACATTATTTTAAAAACTGATAAAAATTGAGGTTGAACCAAAAGACATAATAATGACACAATTATAGTAATATCATACAGTTGCTTATATACAAAGCAGCAAAAGGTGATATCTCAATGACTTGCCCTTTTCTCTCCTTTTGAATTTATCTCTCCCTTTCATCATTTTTGAATGACATTCACTCTTCTGTTGGATCTGTGATTTAGGGCAGTGTTTCCCAACCTTGGCAACTTGAAGATATTTGGACTTCAACTCCCAGAATTCCCCAGCCAGCAAATGCTGGCTGGGGAATTCTGGGAGTTGAAGTCCAAATATCTTCAAGTTGCCAAGATTGGGAAACATTGATTTAGGGGGATACCTACAAGGGCTTGTATATTTCTTCATAATACTAGCCAAGTACAGGGAAGCTGAAACACCTATTTCTTAGCATTGTAAAAATCTGCATGGATGCTTTCATCAGGACTCAAGCTTGACTCAATAATATTTCTAATGCTGCAACCCCTTAATAAAGTTCCTCATGTTGTGGGGACCCCCAACCATAAGTCTAGCACCAATTCTCCCAACAGAGCTTCAAGTTGATTGGCAGGAAGTTCAGAGGAACGCCCCCCCTCTGTAAACACCTGATTGGTTGGATTGGGTGGCGCAGCAGGTAGAGTGCTGTACTGCAGGCCACTGAAGCTGACTGTAGATCTGTAGGTCAGCGGTTCAAATCTCATCACCGGCTCAAGGTTGACTCAGCCTTCCATCCTTCATAGGTGGGTAAAATGAGGATCCAGATTGTGGGGGCAATAGGCTGGCTCTGTTAAAAAATGCTATTGCTAACATGTTGTAAGCCGCCTTGAGTCTAAGGAGAAGGGCGGCATAAAAATCGAATGAATAAATAAAATAAAATTAATAAATTGTAAAAATATTTTCCAAGGTGCCAGAATAGAAGCTTTAGTTCCTAACACCATGGAAAAATTGTCTTTTCCCATGGTCTTAGGCGACCCTTGTGAAATGGTCATTTGACCCCCAAAGGGATCCCAACCCCCAGGTTGAGAACCACTGCTTTATCGGAAGGTGAAAGAAAGGGGGGAGGTAAACTAAAAAACTCCTTAAAATCTGCAAATACATCTCTGGCTTATCCAGGCATATCCATTTAAGATTAAGAAATACCTTCTCTGTTCAAGACTGGCAAGGTGCTGTCAATCACTGGAGACAATATCGAAGTAGATTAATGATATGAAGTAGATTCTTAAATTATTCTGCCATTGCATGTCAGTCTTCCCAAATTTTTATTTTATTTTATTTGAGTTCTGTTGTGGTTAGCTCTGGCCCAGCTCCTGCCCCAAGGACTGTGGATGTGGGGGAGACATCCACATGCTGCAGGCCTGTTTTGCCCCCGGTGGAATCTGCTGATGAAGGCTCCTCTGACCAAGAAGACATGAGTGACAGGGAGGAGGAGAGTGTGGCAGACAGCTCAGAAGGAGATCAATTATCTAGCTCCTCCTTGGATTCAGAACAAGAGTTAATGATACAGCCACGCATGCGGAGAGCGATGCATAGGCAACAACAACTGAGAGATTATTATCAAAGAAAATGAGGCCACCTATGGTTGGGTGGGGCTGTGGTGATTAGTGAGGCTGCTATAAATAGCAGCCTGTGGGGTTGGCCACTGTGGAGGATTATCTGATCGTTGTGTTTCGTGCCTGCTTTACTGACTTTGACCTTTTGTGTGCTGATTTTCCCCCGCTTTGAAACTAAACCAGAGCAAAGTGTGTTTCTCTTTGTGAAAGAAGGACTGTGAATTGCCTCACAGCTGCAAGCTAAGTATCACAGAACTGATAAGGGACTTGTACAAATTACCAGTTTGGTTGGAGATGAGTGCTCTTTGCTATACCAAAAGAGGGCTTGGTTTAAGTGAATTTTCATTATAAAGAACATTGTTTTGAATTTTCAAACGTGTGTGTGTCTGAAATTTGTACCCGTGAATTTTTGGGAGGAGTCTACCAGAGAGCCTGACAGAACAAGTTCTATGCCACCCAATCCCGAAGGACTCAGGGCGGATAAAATAAAATTGCACAAGATAATGGATGAAATGCAGTTAGTCCTCAACTTACAACAGTTTAGTGACTGTTCAAAATGACTACAGCACTGAGAAAAATAATTTGTGACCGGTTTTCATACTTGTGACCTTTGCATCATCCTCAGGGTCATGTGATCAAAATTCAGAAACTTGGTAACAATTACAGTGTCCCAGAGATATGTGATCACCTTTTGCAAACTTCTGCCAAGCAAAGTCAAATGGGAAGCCAGATTCACTTAACAATCGTGTTACTAACTTAACAACTCCAGTGATTTACTTACTTGTGGCAAGAAAGGTCATAAAATGAGGCAAACCTCACTAAAAATTGTCTCAACAACAGAAATTTTGGGGTCAAGTGTCATAGGTCAAGGACTACCTGTATTGGGAATTCTAAGAGCTGCCATCCAACTTGTTTGGACAGTTGGACATGATTGATTAATGGAGTAGAGCATAAGTATATAAATGTTAACAGAAACTTTGTTTTGCAGTTCTAAAAATAACTGCATTATGGGGAGGAAGAGAAATAACACAGCCCATTCTTTGGGAAGAATGCACTTATGCGTCAAACTTTGATAGTTCTCATTTTGGAATGTCCAAAAAAAGAGAGAACTGGAATAGAAAAGACTGATGCCTGTATGAAATCCTCTTTGTGGTTAAGCAGTTTCAGGGGAAATTTAGACCGCAGAATCTGTTTTGTTGTACTTTTACTACCTCTTGGGTTTTTCTGAAGATTGAAGATTTATTTTTTAATGTCAATAAAGGAGGGCAGAAGAATATTTCGTAACTAGTGATGGGTGAACCGAACTCGCACAATTCGGGTCCGTACCAAATTTTGCAGTGTTCGGTATGTCGAACACGAACGTGAAATTTTTTGAAACTTTAGGCAAAGTTCAGGGTCGCATTCGGCGTTCGGTCGCCTTGGCTGGCCAGGAAGTGACGTCTCCGTGATGTCAAAGCCCCGCCCCCAGAATCCCATCGTAGGGAGGCTGGGGGAGTGGGGTGATGGATTCCCCTCTGCCTGCCACCGCCCCCCTCCCCTTTGACATCGGAAGGAGGATGGGCGTGCGCAGTGTGTGTGGGGAGCGTTTCTCCATTGGGAAAGTAAGACAGTGGCAAGTTTCTCGGTGCATTAAAGCCGCCGCTGAGGTGGTCCCCGCCAAGAAACTTGCCACCATCTTACTTTCCCAACGGAGAAATGCTCCCCACACACACCACGCGTGCCCATCCTCCTTCCGACGTCAAAGGGGAGGGGGGCAGTGGCAGGCAGAGGGGAATCCCCCACCCCCACTCCCCCAGCCTCCGCACCGAAAACTAGGAAGTGACATCTCTGTGACGTCAAAACCCCGGTGGGGACCACCTCGTAAAAATAAACATGTTTATTTTTACATGAAAGGACCGTCCTTTGCTTGCAGCGCCGCTGCGGCGTCCTTTCACATAAAAATAAAACATGTTTATTTTTACGTCAAAGGACCGCCCTTTGCTTGCAACGCCACTGCAGCGTTCTTTTTCGTAAAAAATAAAAATAAATAAAAATTAAAAATCCGTAAAAATAAAAAACGATGAGATTCCGGGGGCGGAGCTTTGATGTCACGTAGTGTTCGGAGTTCGAGTTCGGGTTCAGTTCAGGTTCGGCCGAACTTTGCGTAAAGTTTGTCCGAACTTGCCGAACCCAAACACCATTGGGTTCGCCCATCACTATTTATAACCCTCTTTCTTGGCAATGATGCCAACACAGTTTAATATTCTTTCAAAATTGGGAATAGGAGGAGTTGATTTCCTAGTCTATCTTATAACCTTGGATGGGTTCCACCCAAATGTTAACCAGGTTTTACCTGCAGATCATCCAAGATTGGTTCGGTGCTGTAACAATGACCCCAAATGCATTTAGCTCCAATCTTCTGTGTATTTCAAATATCTCAAGATGAAAGTGGAACTTTAAATACTAGGATTTAAGAGCTAAGATGAAATAGGTCTTGAGTCAAAGTAAAACTATCTGCTTATTCAAAATGATGAAGGAAATTTGTTTTTTACTAATTAAAAGCCACTATTTAAAAATATTTAAATGTGTCATGGGAATCCAATCATTACTGAATAGTTTGTAAATCTAAATCAAGGTATAAGATATTGTGTGAGCCTAGATTAGGGATGGCGAACCTTTTTCTCCTCAGGTGCAGAAAGAGTGTGGCTGTGCGCTATCGTGCATGCACAAGTGCCCACGCCCATAATTCAATGCCCGGGGAGGGCGAAAACAGCTTCTCACGCCCCCCTGGTGTGAGATACCATGAAGCCTCCTCCCAGAAGGTAACAAAATAAAACCTGTCATGGAAAGGATGTGTCCCTGACAATACTGTGGACCCTGCTGAAACAGCCCTTAGCTGCTAAGTCCCGCATAGGAGGAAGTGAGGCTGGAGGCTGGAAATGGCCTGTTTCCCAACTTCTGGTGTGTTGTGATTAGCTCTGCCCCAGCTCCTGCCCCAAGGACTGTGGATGTGGGGGAGGCATCCACATGCTGCAGGCCTGTTTTGCTCCCGGTGGAATCTGATGATGAAGGCTCCTCTGATCAAGAAGACATGAGTGACAGGGAGGAAGAGAGTGTGGCAGACAGCTCAGAAGGAGATCAATTATCTAGCTCCTCCTTGGATTCAGAACAAGAGTTAATGATACATCACGCATGTGTTTCGTGCCTGCTTTGCTGCCTTTGACCTTTTGTGTGCTGATTTTTCCCCGCTTTGAAACTAAACCAGAGCAAAGTGTGTTTCACGTTGTGAAAGAAGAAGGACTGTGAATTGCCTCACAGCTGCAATCTAAGTATCACAGAACTGATAAGGGACTTGTACAGATTACCAGTTTGTTTGGAGACGAGTGCTCTTTGCTATACCAAAAGAGGGCTTAGTTTAAGTGAATTTTCATTATTAAGAACATTGTTTTGAATTTTCAAATGTGTGTGTGTCTGAAATTTGTACCTGTGAATTTTTGGGAGGAGTCTACCAGAGAGCTCGACAGAACATGGTGGGCCCAGTAGGCTTGTGTTTCGCCCTCCCCAGGCTCCAAAGACTTCCCTGGAGGGTAAAAACGCCTTCCCCATCCTCCTCAGAGGCTCTCTAGAAGCCAAAAGCACCCTCCCAGAGCCTCTGTGTGAGCCAAAAACCAGCCGGCCAGCACACACCTTCACATTGGAGCTGAGCTAGGGCAAAGGCTCACGTGCCAGCAGATATGGCTCCGCGTGCCACCTCTGGCACCCATGCCATAGGTGCGCCATCACTGGCTAGATAATTAAGCCTTACTCAATACCTCATAGTGAGAAAGCCATGATTTAATTTAGAAAGCCATCTTTTCTTGCCCTATCATAGAAACATTGGAATATGGTGATCATTTCCTTTTACGTGGTAAGATCACTGAACAGAGTGGTTGGATTTACACAGCATGAAAAACCATGTTGCCAAAATTATCATATACTACTACTAAGCAAAAATAAAGAAACTCTTTGAATATGAATAAAGCAGACCAGAAAGACTTTCATAAACACACAATCAGAAATGAAATCTGAATCAAACAGGAATACATATTTCTATATTTTATACCGCAAAGGTCAGATCTTTTAATAAGATACAGTGAGTGACATGACATTTAGCTGGCACATTTTCGGGAACTTCATTCAATGAAATAGGTGAAACCAGTAGTATATTTTTTGGGGGGGAAACACTAAGTGAAATTTATCTAGACAACACAACAGTAGGCAGAAATAATTATAGCTAAACTGGCCTATCGGGATATTTAAATTGAAGGTTAATTATATTTACCAAGACCAGCGTGTTGTTATTTAAAATAAATTGTAGTACAAATGTATGTAGCTAACAACAACCTTTCTGTTTCAATATATGGCTAATCGAGTGCCATTCTTTAATTAGGAAATAACTAATTTTGTTTCCCAGTACAGGGGAAAAAGTAAAGGGGCATATAATAATCTTGCTGGATTAATTGTATATGAATAATTACCATGCCTCTTTTCTAACTAATATTTATCCATTTGAACTTCAATTTAATTAGAATGTAAATACTTTTGGATGGAGATTTAAGAAAATCCAAGCTTTCTAAAAATGAAATGCTCTGATCCATAATTTTGGTTGCTTTTGTATTACCAACATTCTCCATATAGTTATTGACTGTCACTGTTTCCTATCTATTAACCATCATGACTTTGTGGCATTATGATATATTAAATCAATTTCAGATGGTTTATGATATACTAAATTGGATTTTATTGTATATTGGATTTTTGATGTGCTGTGAGCCGCCCCAAGTTCATGAAAATGGGTGGCATCCAAGTCCGATAGATAGATAGATAGATAGATAGATAGATAGATAGATAGATAGATAGATAGATAGATGATAGATAGATAAATGATAGATAGATAGATAGATAGATAGATGATAGATAGATAGATAGATAGATGATAGATAGATAGATGATAGATAGATAGATAGATAGATGATAGATAGATAGATAGATAGATAGATAGATAGATGATAGATAGATAGATAGATAGATAGATAGATAGATGATAGATAGATAAATGATAGATAGATAGATAGATAGATAGATAGATAGATGATAGATAGATAGATAGATAGATGATAGATAGATAGATGATAGATAGATAGATAGATAGATAAATGATAGATAGATAGATAGATAGATAGATAGATAGATAGATAGATGATAGATAGATAGATAGATAGATAGATAGATGATAGATAGATAGATAGATAGATAGATGATAGATAGATAGATAGATAGATAGATAGATAGATGATAGATAGATAGATAGATGATAGATAGATAGATAGATAGATAGATGATAGATGATAGATGATAGATAGATAGATAGATAGATGATAGATGATAGATGATAGATAGATAGATAGATAGATAGATAGATGATAGATAGATAGATAGATGATAGATAGATAGATAGATAGATAGATAGATAGATAGATAGATAGATGATAGATAGATAGATAGATGATAGATAGATAGATAGATAGATGATAGATAGATAGACAGACAGACAGATAGATAGATAGATAGATAGATAGATAGATAGATAGATAGATAGATAGATAGATGATAGACAGACAGACAGACAGAACAGATAATTCAAATATTATGTATGAAAGCTTTTTAGTTGACATTGGATGATTCTAATGAAAGAACCAGATGTGAATTTGATGGATAATTGTGGATCATTTTGAACGAATAGTCAGGTTTTTCTGCTCTGACTTCACTGGGTTGGAATGAAATTTAAAAAAATACAGAAAAAGTGATTGGGCCATTGGAGTCTAAGGATAATGGCAGTGATGAATGTTGTTTGCTGATAAACAGTTACATTTGTTTTAAGTATTTATTTTAAGACTACACTTTTACATATGTAAACACAACAAAGAAATATACTACATCTGAAAACACAATTGCTTTAATTCCTTAGTAAAGGATATGAGGGAAATTGGAAGTTCTGATTTTGGAACAGTACCCAGAGTGGACCTTGAAGGGAAATGGACATGGAAGAAAACTTAAACATTGAAACCAACAGGAGTGAAGGTGTTTTGACTTCAGGAACAGAAAATGTGAGTCCTGTCTGAAAAGTGTTAAGTAGATCAGAGTTTTTCAACCTTTTTTGAGCCGCGGCACATTTTTTATATTTACAAAACCATGGGGCACATTGAGTGGGGTGGGGGGGGGGCGGCTAAAAAAAAGATTGGACAAAAAATTCTCTCTTCCTCCCTTTCGCTCTATTTCTCCCTCTTTCTCTTCCTTTCTCTTTTCTCTCTCTCCATCCCTCTTTCTTTCTCTCTTCCTTCTTTCCTCTTTTTTGCTCTCTTTCTCTCTCCCTCGCTACCTCCCTCTCTTTCTCTTTCTCTCTCTCTCTCTTTCTTTCTTTCTCTCTCTTGCTCTCTCTCTTGCTTTCTTTCTCATTCTCTTTCTCTCTCTCTTGCTTTCTCTCTTGCTTGCTTTCTCTTTCTCTCTCTTTCTTTCTCTCTCACTTATTTTCTTTCTCTGAGCTTCGCGGCACACCTGACCATGTCTCGCGGCACACTAGTGTGCCACGGCACACTGGTTGAAAAGCACTGAAGTAGATTGATTTCCCAAGAGAATGAATAGAAAGTGGATGTAAGGCGAAAAGGATGCGAAAGCTGCCTACAACCTATGGGGGGAAATTGTGTTATGCCAATGGGAAGTATGAAAAACGATGCTTGGTGGAATGTTGAAGTGAAAGAGGTTATGAATAAAAGAACATGCATTTAAGAAAACGCTGCAAGAATGGGGATGAAAAAAGATAGTAGAGTATATAGAAACATAGAAGACTGACGGCAGAAAAAGACCTCATAGTCCATCTAGTCTGCCCTTATACTATTTCCTGTATTTTATCTTACAATGTGTTCTGTCTGGGTCACTCCAGAAGCCAATACCAACCCAAAAAGAGAAGCCAGACACACTGGTAAAAGGCAAAGGCAGTTTTATAAAATGCAAGAAAAACACAGGTAACAGAAAATGTCCTTACAAACAGGAAAATGCTGTATCTTCAGATATATCCACGAAGGCAAAAGTCCATGCAGCAATACAGAATTCTTGCTGCCAAGCCGAGGCTGTAGATACCGTGTTTCCCCAAAAGTAAGACAGTGTCTTACTTTCTTTTTATCCCCAAAAGCCCCACTATGTCTTACTTTCGGGGTATGTTTTATATTGGAAAAAAATTGTCAAATTTTTTGTTTTAACCATAAAATTAACATTTAGACGCGGTGACGTATGGAGGGGGGGTGGCGCGGAAGTGGGCAGGAGGCGGCGCTCATTTGGATCAGACGGAGGCGGCAGACGCAGTGACGTATGGAGGGGGGGCGGCGCGGAAGTGGGCAGGAGGCGGCGCTCATTTGGATCAGACGGAGGCGGCAGATGCAGTGACGTATGGAGGGGGCGGCGCGGAAGTGGGCAGGAGGCGGCGCTCATTAAGATCAGAGGGAGGTGGCAGACGCGGCGACGTATGGAGAGGGGGACGGTGCGGACGTGGGCAGGAGGCGGCGCACAGCTAGATGAGAGGGAGGCGGCAATACCCCCGTGTTTCCCTGAAAGTAAGACATATGTCTTACTTTCGGGGTACGGCTTATATTAGCCGACCCCCCTGAAACCCCCGATACGTCTTACAATCGGGGGTGTCTTACTATAGGGGAAACAGGGTAGCAGACCTACACCTCCCACGGGTCTTCCAAACTGCTGGGCCACAAGCCAGGAACAGAGACGCCGAGAAACAAGACAGGATAACGCAACTCCAAACTGATAACACTCCACATGGCTTCAAGGGCTTGCCTGCCTTTTAAACCCTGTGAAGGAGGACCACACCCAAACCCAGCTGTTCCTAATTCAGTGCTGATAATACTTCTTTAATTGCTCCTTTCTTTGATCTGACCGTCTCTGTCGCATGTTAATGACAGCTTGTGCGTCATCACCTAATGACTCCAAGCTACTGGCTGGGGCTCTCATGCTGTTCTCCTTCATCCCATTCCTGATTTTCCTCTCCCCCATCCGACTGTTCAGCCCCCTCCTCTTCGCTGTCCTCCACCTCTGGGCATGGAGCCAGCAGAGACACAGCTGGTCCCTGAGCAGCCTCAGGCTGAATCACAACACAATGGATATAGGTTTATCCCAGGCATGTTTAAATTCAGTTACTGTGGATTTACCAACCACGTCTGATGGACGTTTGTTCCAAGGATCAACTACTCTTTCAGTAAAATAATATTTTCTCATGTTGCTTTTGATCTTTCCCCCAACTAACTTCAGATTGTGTCCCCTTGTTCTTGTGTTCACTTTTCTATTAAAAACACTTCCCTCCGGAATCTTATTTAACCCTTTAACATATTTAAATGCTTCGATCATGTCCCCCCTTTTCCTTCTGTCCTCCAGACTATACAGATTGAGTTCATTAAGTCTTTCCTGATACGTTTTATGCTTAAGACCTTCCACCATTCTTGTAGCAAGTCTTTGGACCCGTTCAATTTTGTCAATATCTTTTTGTAGGTGAGGTCTCCAGAACTGAACACAGTATTCCAAATGTGGTCTCACCAGCGCTCTATATAGCGGGATCATAATCTCCCTCTTACTACTTGTTATACCTCTAGCTATGCAGCCAAGCATCCTACTTGCTTTTCCCTTTCTTCTCCTTTCTGTCTTTCCATCCTGCTTGCCATCTTTCTCACTTGTCACTCAGGTGATAATGATGGGACTCTTGAAAAGTATCTATGGGCTGCTTGGTTATTTTTGTGGTGGTGGTGGGTGGGGGTGTCCCAGACTTACTATGGTAAGATATTTGAGTGGTTTCACTTATTTCTTTTTGGTGTTTCTACAATCATTGTCTCTTCCCTCCACTTCCAAATGACATATTAGGAAAATAGGGCCAATGCAAAATAATTTTAAAAGTGTGGAGAAGCAATAACGGCGCTCTTCTAATCTCCACAGAGTCTGGGGAATCTGCTCATAATTATTAAGCAGGTCACACATCTGTAAACAAACCAGATTAATATTTTAACATTTGTTCAGTTCCAAAATCCCAGAGCTATGATTGCACTTAACAATGAACTAAAGGGTCACCATCAATGAGCTGTTGGACAGTATTACTTGGTCTGTTGTGTGGATGTTGGTGTGATTCATGGTGGGGAATTAGTGGCGGGTGGGAGGTGTATTTGGGCCTGGTCTTCAGGCATTATGTGAATTTCATTGTATGGGTATACTGTGTGTATATACAATGACAATAATAATCTATAAAATCTATACCTTCATGCTACATTTATAACTTTCTTTTCCTCATTTATTTCTACTCAACACATATAATTCTTGATACACTTCTCTAAAATACCCCAACATTTCCTCACTTTAGTTTCATCCTCAATCATTTTACCAGTTTCATTTATAAACCTATTACTCTCCTGGAGTGGAGGCCTTTTTTAATCTTCTTCATTCACTTCTAAAACAATTTCTCTTTCTATCAAAACTGTTCTGCAGATTTTTTCCATTTTAATTTTCATTGTTCCTTTTCCTCTTCGACTATATTACTTGAACATGTCTTTTTCTCATGACTGGAAACCACTTATGGACTTTTTATCTAAAAGAGAAAAATAACTTATGATATATGATTTTGATGACTAAATAAGATAGATTATACAATGTCACAATGTAACCTTAGAGAAAGAGATAAATTTACAATAGTGCTTATAACTATTGAAAGGTCAGACGCTACCTCTTTCTATCTTCCCTTATTAATTTTCTATTATTATTATTTTGTACTTTTAGTTGCCTGATTTTTTATCCTATATTAATTTGTATCTGCACCTGTGGAGATAGCAAAATCACGCATGGAGCTGCAGGTGCACCCGTGTTTCGGCGAGGTTAGAAACATAGAAGTCTGACGGCAGAAAAAGACCTCATGGTCCATCTAGTCTGCCCTTATACTATTTCCTGTATTTTATCTTACAATGGATATATGTTTATCCCAGGCATGTTTAAATTCAGTTACTGTGGATTTATCTACCACGTCTGCTGGAAGTTTGTTCCAAGGATCTACTACTGTTTCAGTAAAATAATATTTTCTCATGTTGCTTTTGATCTTTCCCCCAACTAACTTCAGATTGTGCCCCCTTGTTCTTGTGTTAGAAACATAGAAACATAGAAGACTGGCGGCAGAAAAAGACCTCATGGTCCATCTAGTCTGCCCTTATACTATTTCCTGTATTTTATCTTACAATGGATATATGTTTATTCCAGGCATGTTTAAATTCAGTTACTGTGGATTTACCAACCACGTCTGCTGGAAGTTTGTTTCAAGAATCTACTACTCTTTCAGTAAAATAATATTTTCTCACGTTGCTTTTGATCTTTTTTTGCTTCCACACATGCCAAAACATGGGTGCACCTGTGGCTCCGTGCATGATTTTGCTATCTCCATGGGTGCCGAAGTAAAATTGCACCGGCTCCCGCAAGCAGTCACGAGCTGTGATGGTGAGCCCAATTTAGCCTTCCGGCTGGAGCCCACCCCTGGTGCACTGTACCATTTTTTAGGCCAGCAAAAGTTCCTTTGTGAAATTTCAGGAGACCTGCAAATATCAGGATTGCAGTTTGAATTGCGGGCCTGCATGTCAGTGTGCCATTGAGATTAACAGCGCAATAGCCTAAATCGCAATTCTTTCAATAGTATAGTGATGCATACGTTGACCTCCGCGCACGGGTCACTCTGAATATCTTTATTTGTAACCATTTTGGAACTTTGTACCAAGAGACAATAATCACAGGCTCACCATGACTGGAGAGGCCACGATTTGTTTCAGTCATTTCCTCTTTTTTATCTAAGCATTCCAGCGTTTTCCCCAGGAAATTCTTTCCTATTCATTTTGAGTGTCTTTCAGGGAAGCCAAGAACATGAAAGTTCTGAAAAACGTTGTCTTATTTTGACATCATAATCAGATGTTTCCCCTTTCTTTCAGCTTTTAGAGAAACAGTCCAACAGCCTTTGGAGTTGGGGGGGGAAATGAGTTGGAAAGCGCCTGTGTAGCTGGGAGCCATAATCAGAGCAATAACCACAGTTCAACTGGCATCCTAGTTCAACTGATAAAAGACTTATGAATACAGGGACCATTCCAGTGAATGGGCTACCAAAATTTTTACTACCACACCGTGGGCGTGGCTTATGCATTTTGTTTCAACCTCTTTCAGTACAAATTGGGTGCTCTGGGGTGGAGCTCCAAATTTTGCTACTGGAACTGCGTTCCTGACCATTCCCATAGGAGCCCATCACTGGACCCTTCATACAACATGCTTACTTGGGATTTGAGACAAATGTCGACTATGTAAATATAATGCAAATGTAAACTCGGCTGCAGGAAATACAACTTTAGTAACTGAATAGTTGATGCACAGAACTCACTACCAGACTCTGTAGTATCATCACCTAAGCCCCAAAACTTTACCTATCCACTGTTGACCTGTCCACTCTATCCACTGTTGACCTCTGCCGATTCCTAAGAGGTCAGTAAGGGGCGTGCATAAGTGCACCAGAGTGCCTTCCGTCCCCTGTCCTAATGTTTCTCTTTTATTTATTAGTATAATGTATATCAATATTATATCTTTGTATACCACCAATAGGTACTTGACAAAACAAATAAATAAATAAAATAAATAGATGTCTCATTTGAACTCAAAAATAGAGCTAAGACAGAGATAATGAGACAAACGTTAAGTCTCCCGAAAGCTAAGATAAGATGAGGAAACATGACAAAGCATTTGTATATGACGAATATGACGAATATGTAGTGCTTGGCTTCACTGGGACTACGGTGGGAGACAAGGGAAGACCAGGATGTTTACTGTGTGTAAAGATGTTGGCAGCAGACAGCATGAAGCCAAATGAATTAAGGCGTCATTTAAACACATTACACCCCAATCACACTGATACCACTTGAGTTTTTTCAGTGAAAATGTGCTGAATACGGCAAACCATCATCCCGGCAGAGAGTTGTGTGTGTGTGCGAAATGTTTACTTCTTCCTCGGGTGGGGGGGGGGTGTAACAGAAAATAATTGAGAAACACTGTCTTGGAGGAGCAATCAAGTACAAGGCAATCCTAATCTAGATAGATTTAGGCTAATTTTCTGAAGTTCTACTTTTGTTTATTGAGTTATCAAAGCATTGTTTCATGTCCATATCCATAGACTTCTCAGAGAAAGAGAAAGAAAAGGGAAGAGTTAAAAGAGATACAGTACATGGGGCAGCCGAGTAAGTGCTCTTTTTTTAATCAAGTGTGAAAAAGAAGCCTTTTTAACAATAAAGTACCAGAAATTGTTAAGTAAAATGCCAGCAACAGTCTTAACTTAAAATATCCCAGTTTAGGAAAATCTGTTTCAGATTTTAGAAGGTAACTCTTGCTTAAACACTGGCAAAAGCACAAATGAAAATAGTAGTTTTTAAATGTGCAATTGAGGGAAATAAGCAGTTTCATCCTCCTGGTTCTCTTTTAGCTTTATGAACCCTAATATTAGTGTTGTGGTTAGCTCTGGCCCAGCTCCTGCCCCAAGGACTGTGGATGTGGGGGAGACATCCACATGTTGCAGGCCTGTTTTGCCCCCGGTGGAATCTGCTGATGAAGGCTCCTCTGACCAAGAAGACGTGAGTGACAGGGAGGAGGAGAGTGTGGCAGACAGCTCAGAAGGAGATCAATTATCTAGCTCCTCCTTGGATTCAGAACAAAAGTTAATGATACAGTCACGCATGCAGAGAGCGATGCATAGGCAACAACAACTGAGAGATTATTATCAAAGAAAATGAGGCCACCTGTGGTTGGGTGGGGCTGTGGTAATTAGTGAGACTGCTATAAATAGCAGCCTGTGGGTTTGGCCATTGTGGAGGATTATCTGATCGTTGTGTTTCGTGCCTGCCTTGCTGACTTTGACCTTTTTTGTGCTGATTTTTCCCCGCTTTGAAACTAAACCAGAGCAAAGCGTGTTTCACTTTGTGAAAGAAGAAGGACTGTGAATTGCCTCACAGCTGCAAGCTAAGTATCACAGAACTGATAAGGGACTTGTACAGATTACCAGTTTGTTTGGAGACGAGTGCTCTTTGCTATACCAAAAGAGGGCTTAGTTTAAGTGAATTTTCATTATTAAGAACATTGTTTTGAATTTTCAAACGTGTGTGTGTCTGAAATTTGTACCTGTGAATTTTCGGGAGGAGTCTACCAGAGAGCCCGACAGAACATATTAGTGAGTTAGGAAGATATAAATACTGTCTATCCTAATATCTCAGTGATGTGATAAAAGATTAGAACTCCCATGAGTTCTTCCTACAATGGATATTTTCTATTTCTAAAGTGGTGTTTCTTTTACTATATGATATTGAGAGATACCTATGATTGTTGCCTGTCTTCAAAAAAAAAGAAAAAAAGAAGGAAGTTTGTACATCATAAAAATTGCTTCCTATTGCAATGTGAATAACTCAACTGGTAGCAAATTGGCTGTTTGCCACTCAACATTTCACTACTGAAGCATGTCTATAACTAGAATTCTTTAACTGTGGTTTCGTTGTCACCTGCCGAACTGTGGGATGAGAAGAATTGACCTGACGGAAATATGTCACACAACACATTTGATTGTCTTTTATTATCTGACAGTTGATAGATCATTCCAGGTTCAAGGGTCTCAAGGCACCTTTTTTAGGCGCATCCCGTTCCATAACTTATAAGACAATTGTGTGCTGGAATTTAGTTACTCTTCTGCCCTTAAACTGAAGGATGTTAAAAACTTTCTTATAAAATTTCAGGGCACAAAGCTAGATATTGCTGCGAGGGGAAGTTACACAAGGAAGCAGTCAGGGTGTAGATAAGAGAAACAAAGGAAGCCGCTTTCTGTCGCTCAGGATATTTCTCTGTCTTGTCCAGTTTTGTCCATCCCAAAGGTGAGCACCCTAAAAACCTTCAGCTGTTAGATTCCAGTGCCATTAGCTCTATCCAGTATCATAAATATTTTTAATAAATTTTATTGATTTTTGTAATATGAAGAATATGCACAACACAAAACAGTGCCCAGTAAAATGTGCTCTCACCACTCAACAAAATTCATTCCGTTCGCCAAATGAGGGACTAATTTTTAACAACCAGGATCATCAACGTATTTACAAAGTGTAGAGTGATTCCAATTTATTCTTTATGACTCAGTCTCGAATTCTAGCCATAAAACCTCTGATCCTGTCCCACCTTTCCATCAGTTTTTCCACTTTATTTTCATCGATCGTATTCATTTTAATTTCCATAATTTCAAATTGAATATGTTCCACCATGTACCAATAGCAGTTTTGTTGCGTCCTTCCAACCTAAAACTATTATCGCTTAGGCACTTTCTATAGCCGCTTCTTTAATTTCTCTAAACTCGCCCATGTCCCTCCTCATTATTAATAATGCCATCTCCTTTGTAATCACCCATTTTATTTTCAGCATCCTATTAATCTCATCTTGTATCTCTTTCCAAAATTTCTGTGCTGCCGGACACTCCCAAAACATATGCATAAACAACCGTCTCTCCTGACATCCATGCCAACAGAGTGCCTTAGCATTCTTAGAAATGTGTGCAAGTTGTACAGGTATATAATACAACTTATGTAATATTCAGTATAATAAATATTGAGGCCCAATGGGGTTGCATTCTAATTGGAAGTGACCCAGACATTAGAACAAACTGCGTTTCTGACATCTTTCAATGTGCCTGTGAAGACACCAAGAAATGCATCTGAACTCTCTACAAATTGTATACTTGGACTCCAAAATTTTGGGCACCAGGCAGGTGTGGGGTCCTCTTCACTGGTGCTACTGGAATGCTCCCGGTGACTGGTATGTGCATGTGTGTTCAGGGGCAAGGCACAGGCACATTGGTGCGAGATTCGGCTTCTATGCATGCTCTGGACACAAAAAATCTGAAAATGGGTGACATCTTGTGCACGAAAGCATATTCGATAAGGTCCCACAGAGTTGGCCTTCTCTGGGTCCTGTCAACCAAACAATGTCGTTTGGCGGGCCCCAGGGGAAGATACTTCTCTGTGGCGGCTCCAGCCCTCTGGAATCAACTTAGAACGACCCCCACCCAACTTGTCTTTCGCAAATTACTCAAGACCCACCTATATCGCCAGGCATGGGGGAACTGAAACACTTTCCCAAGGCTTTTATATTTTATGTATTGGTATGTATGTGTCACATGGTTTTTAATTACTGGGGTTTTAAATATCTTTTTTTTCTAACATTAGATTTGTTGCAATGTTATATTGTTTTTTATTATGTTGTGAGCCGCCCCGAGTCTTCGGAGATGGGCGGCATACAAATAAATAAATAAATTCGTGCAAAATTTTGCTTCTGGCACATGTGCAGAAGCAAAATCTCGCACAGATGCCCACAACCCCTTTTCAGGGATGCAAAGATGTTTGTGCATCTCCATTTCTGCTAACAGATTGCCGCTTCCACCCGTACTGGGTGCAACCTGTTACTGGCACCAGGGGCCGGTTCCATGGAGAGAGATTTTTATGCAAACCAGGGTTTGTGTGATTTCGTTTGTGTGATTTCGTTTTGCAAACCAGGGTTTGTGAGATTTTTATGCAAACCAGGGTTTGTGTGATTTCGTTTGTTACCTGCATCCTGCAGATGGAGCTTCACTCAGTTGTTGGCATTCTGTGGCTTGGTGCCCATCCTCAGACAGAGGTTGGAGACCCCCGCACTGGCTGCTGATCAGTTTCTGGTCACAATTCAAAGTGTTGGTTATGACCTATAAAGCCCTACATGACATCAGACCAGAATTCCTTTGGGACCGCCTTCTGCCACACAAATCCCAGCAACTGATTAGGTCCCACAGTGTTGGCTTTCTCCATGTCCCGTTGACAAAACAATGTCATCTGGCGGGACCCAGGGGAAGAGCCTTCTCTGTGGTGGCCTCGGCCCTCTGGAATCAACTCCTCCCAGAGATTAGGACTGCCCCCACCCTCCTTGACTTTCACAAACTTCTGAAAACCCACCTATGTCACCAGGCTTGGGGAAATTGACATACCCCTAGCTGTTTCATTTTATGTATGGTTTTTCTCGACTGTATGATTGTTTTTTATAAGGGTTTTTAAAATTGTTTTTTAATATTGGATGTATCTTATGTATTATTTGTTGTGAGGTGCCCCAAGTCCTCAGAAGGGGGCGGCATACAAATCTAATAAATTGTTATTATTATTAATTATTATTATTATCAATTACTGCATTCTCCCCATGCAGACTTAGGGGAGAAAAAAAGAATGGTAGGGACCGTAATACAGGATATTTCATTCTTTTTGTAATAATTTTATGAGGTGGTGAAGTTTTAACATTGATTTGGCCCAGAGGTGGGTTGCTCCCAATTTGGACCTGTTATTTAGAACCAGTTGTGGAAATTTACCCCTGTTCGCTGAACCCGGAGTGATTGCCATTGGCCATGCTCCCGAATTGGCTTTGTAGTGGTGGCACAAGCATCTTATTTTGTTCTGCTTCTGCAAAAAGGAGATTCAAAAATATCTTTGGAACTGTTTGCCACATTGGCTGGCTTCAATCACCATTCTTTTCTTCCAGCTAAACTTTTCCTTCTGTTGCTTAGACGTATTTAGCATGAATCATCTTCACATATACACCCACAGATCCAAAGTGCAGGTATTCATTCTGCTGAAAATAAACAAGAGCCATTATCTGTATTTGCTTTAACCCAGTTAAAGTGCCACACCATATACAGCATTTCAGATATTGGCATATGCCTCAGTAGAGTTTTAACATTAGGTTTCGCATACTTTGCTAAATTCTGATATATTGTGATACAAAGCCATCATTTTTAAGATGAAATATGATGAGTTATTCTCACATCATATTTGTTGTGGTTAGCTCTGGCCCAGCTCCTGCCCCAAGAACTGTGGATGTGGGGGAGACATCCACATGCCGCAGGCCTGTTTTGCTCCCGGTGGAATCTGATGATGAAGGCTCCTCTGACCAAGAAGACATGAGTGACAGGGAGGAGGAGAGTGTGGCAGACAGCTCAGAAGGAGATCAATTATCTCTCTCTTCCTTGGATTCAGAACAAGAGTTAATGATACAGCCACGCATGCGGAGAGCGATGCATAGGCAGAAACAACTGAGAGATTATTATCAAAGAAAATGAGGCCACCTGTAGTTGGGTGGGGCTGTGGTAATTAGTGAGGCTGCTATAAAGAGCAGCGTGTGGGTGTGGCTATTGTGGAGGATTATCTGATCGTTGTGTTTTGTGCCTGCTTTGCTGACTTCGACCTTGGTGTGTTGCTTTTCCCCCACTTTGAAACTAAAGCAGAGCAAAGGGTGTTTCACTTTGTGAAAGAAGAAGGACTGTGAATTACCTCACAGCTGCAAGCTAAGTATCTCAGAACTGATAAGGGACTTGTACCAATTACCAGTTTGTTTGGAGACAAGTGCTCTTTGCTATACTAAAAGAGGGCTTAGTTTAAGTGAATTTTTATTATAAAGAACATTGTTTTGAATTTTCAAACGTGTGTGTGTCTGAAATTTGTATCTGACTTTTCGGGAGGATTCTGCCAGAGAGCTGACAGAACAATATTGAGCAATATGCTGTTTAAAAATCACAACGGTTAAAGTCACAGAACATATTAAGCCAAAATTAAAATAGCCTACAAACTCCAACACAGGTGATTTCTGTTAAATAGAAGGTTACTGGGACAGGAACAGAGGCAAGACAGAATTCTGAACAGGAATGTTTTATTTCTAACTTCAGCACCACTGGCAACATAAGTGAACAGAACAGCAACTGGGTGTTTGACAGCTTTTATAGTCAAGCTGTCAAAATGGCATCCAATCAGGATGCCCCAATTTCCCGCTTAGCTGGATGTTTGTGTCTTAGCCAATCAGACTTCAACCTGCAGCCAGCTTGTGTATTTTGGCATTGTCATAATCTGAGGACTTAACACCCTCAGACACACATCAAATCGCACAGGTGTAGACAGTGAGGTACACCAGGCAATGTTGGCTCCACCATGATTGCCTTAGTTCAACTGAACTGCATTTACATGGAGAAAAATATGCAGTGCAGTACCCCAAGGCTCTGTTTTATGCCCAGTACTCTTCAACATCTTCATCAATCACTTGGATGAGCTGGGGAACTCATCAAATTTGCAGATGACAGGAAACTGGAAGGAATAGCCAACACTCCAGGAGATAGGCTTAAGATACAGAAGGATCTTGACAGATTTGAACATTGGGCGCTATCTAACAAAATGAAATTCATTGGTGAAAAAAGTAAGGTTCTATATTTAGGCAATAAAAACAAGATGCACAAGTACAATATATGCTCAACAGTAGTAGTAACTGTGAGAGGGATCTTGGAGTCCTAGTGGACAACAATTTAAATATGAGCCAAGAGTGTGCAGCAGCTGCCAAAAAAGTCAGCACAGTTCTAGGCTGCATAAAGAGAGGGATAAAATCAAGATCACCTGAAGTGTTAATATCACTTTATAATACCTGGATAAGGGCCACACTTGGAATACTGCATTCAGTTTTGGTCGCCACGATGTAAAAAGATGTGGAGACTCTAGAAAGAGTGTAGAGAAGAGCAACAAAGATGATTAGAGGACAGGAGGCTAAAACATTTGAAGAACAGTTGTAGGAACTGGGTATGCCTAGTTTAATGAAAAGAAAGAGTAGGGGAGACATGATAGCAGTGTTCCAATATCTCAGGGGCTGCCACAAACAAGAGGGAGTCAAGCTATTCTCCAAAGCACCTGAGGGTAGAACAAGAAGCAATGGGTGGAAACTAAACAAGGAGAAAAGTAACCTGGAACTAATGAGAAAGTTCCTGATAGAATAATTAATCAGTGGAACAACTTGCCTCCAGAAGTTGTGAATGCTCCAACACTGGAAGTTTTCAAGAAGATGTTGGATAACCATTTGTCTGAAGTGGTGTAGGGTTTCCTGCCTCAGCAGGGGGTTGGACTAGAAGACCTCCAAGGTCCCTTCCAACTCTGTTATTATATTGTATTACAATAAACTTTCTGACTAAAACTCCAGTGGTGGTACCAATCTGGAGGATTGTCCTATGGCTATGGATAGGATTCACATATAGTGAGAAAAACAATGTGTGTAGTTACTTTCTACTAAATCTGCACTTCTATTCTACTAGTTTTTCTCATCATTCCTATCACCCATTTCCTCCCATGTTGACTGTATGATTGTAACTTGTTGCTTATATCCTAAGATTTTTATTAATATTGCTTCTTCATTGCTTATTTGACCCCTATGACAATCATTAAGTGTCGTACCACAGGATTCTTGACAAATGTATATTTTATTTTATGTACGCTGAGAGCCGGGGTGGCGCAGCAGGTAGAGTGCTGTACTGCAGGCCACTGAAGCTGACTATAGATCTGAAGGTCAGCAGTTCAAATCTCATCACCGGCTCAAGGTTGACTCAGCCTTCCATCCTTCCGAGGTGGGTAAAATGAGGACCCGGATTGTGGGGGCAATAGCCTAGCTCTGTTAAAAAGTGCTATTGCTAACATAAAAATCGAATAAATAATAAATAATAAGTAAGTAAGTAAGTAAGTAAGTAAGTAAGTAAGTAAGTAAGTAAGTAAGTAAGCAAGCAAGCAAGCAAGCAAATAAATAAATAAATAAATAAATATGCACCAAGACAAATTCCTTGTGTATCCAATCACACTTGGCCAATAAAATTCTATTCTATTCTATTCTATTCTATAGCCTATTATGTTGTGTAAACTTTAATTTATGCAATACATCATGGACAAGTGAATTATAACATTGTATATTATTTGAACCAATTCTGTGTATATGTCTGCTTCTTCACCGAATGGTTAGACCGAAGGGAATTTTCAGTGATGCTCTATTATGCAAAAGGAACTCGGTTCAACTGCCAACAAAGATGCTGAAACAAATATATTATAAAAAGGTCAAGCCTTTTGTAGCCCTTTAAAATTTGTTGTTGCATCTAGCAAAGCGGAAACGCTAAGAGCCGCATGAGAGTATGGTGGTCCCTCCCAGCTATCAAAGGCCCAGAGCTTCCTCCACATGCTGAATGAGTTTACAGTGTTTCCAAAGTACACAAGCAAAACCTTTCTCCATTCACGTTGCACCCTGAAATGAATACTTCACAAAAGTGCCATTATTAACCTTTGCCTTCCAAATGGTCCTAGTGTTGTAAAAAAATTTCATGTGTGTTCCAGGCAGTCATTATATTAGTATCATTTTATTTTCACTGTTTTGTAAGGAGTGCGAATCTCTGTTGCTTTTAGGAAAACCAGGCCAGTAAAATATTGGCATATGCCAATACTTAGCTGAGATTACAAAAATGCTACTTTATTGTTATAGTATAGAGCAGTGTTTCCCAACCTTGGCAACTTGAAGATATTTGGACTTCAACTCCCAGAATTCCCCAGCCAGCAATTGCTGGCTGGGGAATTCTGGGAGTTGAAGTCCAAATATCTTCAAGTTGCCAAGGTTGGGAAATACTGGTATAGAGTAGTGATGGCGAACCTTTTTTTCCTCGGGCGAAAGAACGTGTGTGTGCACTATCACATATGCGTAAATGAATGAATGAATGAATGAATGAATGAATGAATGAATGCCTGGAGAGGGCTAAAACAGCTTCTCCTACCCTCCAGGGCCCGGAAATGGCTCGTTTCCCAACTTCTGGTGGGTGCAGTAGGCTCATGTTTCACCCTCCCCAGGCTCCAAAGGCTTCCCTGGATCTTTGGGAGGTAAAAATACCCTCCCCATCTCCTGGAGGCTCTCTGGAAGCCAAAACACCCTCCCAGAGTCTCTGTGCAAGCCAAAAATCAGCTGGCCGTCACACACATTCATGTTGCAGCTGAGCTAGGGCAACAGCTTGCGTGCCAACAGATATGGCTCCGTGTGCCATTGGTATAGTGGATTACAACAGAATCTTGAAAACTGTGAGTTTCTTTCACCTTCTTTTATGCCAAACACAATCAAGGCAGGATTGTTTCCATTTTTTTTCTTCTCCTTTCTCCAGATTTAATGTACTGTATATCTTTATCAAATTACACCTAGCATTTCTAGTTTGCAAATTATAATTCTCCTGAAATTTAACTATTTGTTTATATGTTTATCTATTTGTTTGTTTATTTGTTTATTTATTTCATCATATTTATAAGACTTGCCCATCTCACAAGTGTTTCTGGATGGCAAACAAACAAAGCAAAGTGATTCACACACACACACACACACATTTATTAATATTATTAAAAAATGTGTGTATGTGTGTTTTAGTGCATTTCATAGAACATGTTTATTTTCCTGGATCTCCCTCAACATTTCATCAGTCCTCTGTTCATATTTAAGAAACAATGGTTAAATAAATATCTTGATCTGGTAAATGAATCCGATCTATGTATGCCATGATGCCATCAAAAATATTCAAGTATATGTGTCTGTATATAGAGACATTAACTTCCCAGGAGAATACTGGTGTCTACACAAAGCAATGATGTAGACAGCATGATCTGTTCTATTCATAGGTGGCTCGACCATTTTCTTAAGTCATTCTAATTCTTGGAATGTAAGAGCTCTAGTGGAGAAGATGACTCATTCCTTCTTGATTTTCTATCCCCACAGCAAAGGCTGAATTTGGGGTCTATGTGCAGGAAAAAAAAACAATAGGAGGATTTTTAGAAACAAAAGAAACTTTTGTAGAAAGGCTGAGAAAGAACTTTGGTACAGACTTCTCTGAATAAATCTTAGACCAGTGATGGTGAACTTATGGCACGGGTGCCACAAGTGGCACACGGAGCCATATCTGCTGGCACGTGAACCATCGCTCTAGCTCAGCTCCAATGTGCATGTGTGTCAGCCAGCTGATTTTTGGCTCCCACAGAGGCTCTGGGAGGATGTTTTTGGCTTCCAAAGAGCCTCTGGGGGGGATAGGGGAGGGCGTTTTTACCCTCCTCCAGCTCTGGGGAAGTCTCTAGAGCCTGGGGAGGGTGAAACATGAGCCTACGTGGCCTACCAGAGTTGGGAAACAGGCCATTTCCAGCCTCCAGAGGGCCTCCGGGGTTGGGGGAAGCTGTTTTCACTCTCTCCAGGCATTGGATTATGGGTGTGGGCATTCACGCATGCACAATAGTGCACACACACGCTCTTTTGGCACCCGAGGATAAAAAGGTTCGCCATCACTGTCTTATGTGGATGGTGCAATTCTTGCTTGTAGAAGCATTGCTGCATCACCTACCTTCAGTAAATGAAAAGGGGGCCCCAAATTTCGCAACTTTAAGATGGCCACAGAGCCTTCTCTGTGGCGGCCCCAGCCCTCTGGAACCAACTCCCCCCAGAGATTAGAATTGCTCCCACCCTCCTTGCCTTTCGTAAGATTCTTAAAACCTACCTCTGCCGCCAGGCATGGGGGGACTGAGATACTCTTTCCCCCTAGACCTTTACAATTTTATGCATGGAATGTCTGTATGTATGTTTGGTTTTACAATAAGGGTTTTTAACTATTTTAATATTGGATTGTCATATGCTGTTTTACTACTGTTGTTAGCTGCCCCAAGTCTACGGAGAGGGGCGGCATACAAATCCAATCCAATCCAATCAACTCTCAGAATTCTCCAGCCAGTACTGCCTGGGGAATTCTGGGAGTTGAAGTCCACAAGTCTTAAGGTTGCCAAGTTTGAAGACCTCTGACCTAAAAGATTGTCATAATTTCCTAAATCTCCAATGCTGGTGTCACTGATGGAAGAGCAAGCCAAGTAAAAGATGTCTCTGAATTTGCTTACTTCTTGAAGAAAGCAGTATGGGACATCAAAACTGAGCCTGTTGGGATATCTGGAAGATATCACTGATATTTCTGTATGTACTTGAAAGAAATTACAGTTGACCAATGATATGTCTATTTTTTATTTCATTTAAATTAACAAAATATATTTTACATGCAACTCCGAAACGAATTATTAGATATCAAGAATAAATTGGAACTTTGGCTGAATTCTATTTACAAAGGTCATGTTAATTGTTCCATAGATTAAAATATAAATTGTTAATGTGACACCTTATTCATCTTAGCAAATACAAGGCAGTGAACAAAGAGCAGGATTCTGTTCAACATAACATGGGCCTAATATAAATATTATATTTTAAATTACACTTTCGAAGATTTGCACCATCAGCCACAAAAATGGGAACAGCACCATGAAGCAGTACGATGTCAAGGGATGATATCCCTGGGCAAATATTTCAACAGAATAAAGAGATGGATAAATAAAAATCACCTGGTTGTTGAGAAAAATTATATTGATATGTAACTATCAAAATCTAATTAACTTTTTTATTCACTATGGTACCATTCTCCTTAATATTTAATACTGAAAATAAAATTGCAGTCTTATGCTAGGCAACCAAAGAGATTTGAGATATCTAAATAGGGGCTTTCTTTCATTTACTAAATATATCTGAGCTCTCCAACATCTGCTGTTTTGAGGCCAATGCCATTTGTTAATTGATCATCATGCTGCCTGATGCTGTTTCTTCTCTTAGTTATACCCACTTATAATGAGAAGCAATGGAGATTTCTTTCCAATTTTTCACTTGCCTGCTATGTACTGCTGCATCTTGCAGAATTCTGTGCAGCTTCCCAGAATCCCTGTACCACATGCAGCCAGGTAGTAATCAAATTACATCACAGTTGAGTCAGAATTGTGGTTGCAAGTCATTGCAGTTGTAAATCCAGTCATCATGCGACAGGACTTGATTTACAGCAATTTTTATTACAGTTGTAAAGCAAGTCACTGCAGCCATTAAACGAATCCTGTGGCCATAAATCCAAATTCAGCTTATTCAATGTGCATTTTTTTTGCCATTGATAATATCACTGTGGGATGCTATAACCAGTTGTAAATGCAAACCAGCTGCCAAGTGCCTGAAATATGATCATATGACTGGTGAGATGATGTCACAGTCATAATGTCTATGGGGCTGGATCACAAATGATTTTTTCTGAAATCACGATAACTTTGAATGGTCATTAGCAACTTGTCAGGGACTACTGGTACTGCTTGTTTTTAAATAAAGTATATTTATTTTTAGGGATACCTTTAAGATTTACTATAAAGAACACTACAACTATAGCTTTGTGAATCTACTCCTGTTATAGAGTGCGTAGAAAACTACAATTACCAAGGATCAAAAGGAACATGACAAGAAAATTAGCCAGATTGAAATGTTAATGTAATGCTTTATGGAAAATCATTATGTAGATAGTGAGAGACCACCATGTGAAATTTATTTTGGCCTTTATTTGTCTTCTGCTTGTTTATTAGAGAGCATCTCCAAGCACAATGACCAAAAGATCAAATACCATCTCCACTTCTCCAAAAGGTCATACAATCCTCATTGAACGGCTACATCTGAACCTGTGGCAATTCTACTTTCAACAGAGATCTGTGTGCAAGTTTATCCTTATCTGACATTTATAATCACCAGTCACCAAAAAAAGTATAGAATTTCCATCATTCATATAATATACATGAGATATAGTACATTTTATAGTACAGAGATCCCTTAAAATTATTTTAATGGGCGGCAATGCCCTTGTGTATGTTTATGTGTAATTTCTCTCACTGAATTATTCTCCCAGTCTAGCCGTACAAAGCGTTTGAAATTGTGCTCTGCCAAATATGTTAGCATGTATGATGCATCTTTCCTCAAAGCATTAAGGCTGTTGCATCTTTTGGAAGGTCTGCGCAGCTGCTTTCAAGTCCGTCCCAGTTGTCTGTCACTTCCCTTCACTGGCAGTTCCACAGAGGTTGTCTGCACAGGTACAGACAAACTGTCAAGGACAATCTTCAATGTAGCTGTGGCAAACCTTCTAGAGGACAAATCTCCTTTAATTATGTGAATGGGTGGCTTCGCTTCCACATTCAAATGCTGCAAAAGGGTCTGTTTTTTACATTTCCCGTAGCTCTACTATTCAGCATAAAGTCCATGTAAAATCATGGCACATTCAGTGATTTGAAACTTTGTAATGCAGATCTAGTCAATAGTTGCCTTGGTAATATACTGCTCAAAAAAATAAATAAAGGGAACACTCAAAGAATACATCCTAGATCTGAATGAATGGAATATTTTTGTTGAATACTTTGCTCTGTACAAAGTTGAATGTGCACAAGAGCATGTGAAGTTAATTGTCAATCAGTGTTGCTTCCTAAGTGGACAGTTTGATTTCACAGAAGTTTGATTTACTTGGAGTTATATTGTGTTGTTTAAGTGTTCCCTTTATTTTATTTTATTTTATTTTCTTGAGCAGGGTATTTTTGAAGAGCGGAATAAGGTCTTTAGCTGATGTAGGTCAGACATGGGACACTTAAGGTTAAAAACCCATGCTGAGATTTTATTGTCCTTAATAACCTTACAGTGCAAGTATAGCCTACAGTGCACAACATAGTCTACAAGTAAAGCAAGCAGCCTATAGAAATCATTAAAAGGGCAATTCAACTTCCTAGATAAGGAGTCCCCAAACTTAGCAACCTTAAGACTTGTGGACTTCAACTCCCAGAATTCTCCAGCCGGCTGGGAATTGAAGTCCACAAGTTTTAAAGTTGCCAAGTTTGAAGACCTCTGTCCTAGAAGAAGTTTTAGATACCTCTTGAAGAACAATGTAGTAATCTCCGCATAAAAGAATCTATGGAAACATAAGGATCACCTCCTGGATGACAAGATTACACAGCAATGCTTATTTTTTTATTCTGTCAAGAAAATCTTTCGGGGTGCATCTTTCAGTATGGAGAAAATAATCAAACTTTACTGCAATAAATTGTTTAATGCAATGATTGGCTGCTTTTCTAGGTATGTATGCCACTGAGCAGACTTGACTATTGTGAAGATATGGAACGTCACTCTAATCCATTTAAGGGTTTATTGCAGCTATACGGCAAATTCTATAATATTCTGTCCTGGTTCAGACATCAAGCTAGAAACCAAGAGGCTGAATTTATTCCCACAGGCATGAAACCAAACAAGTGACACAGGCAATTGCAAACCAGTTTCAAAAATCTCGCAAGAAATCTTTCAAAAGGACTGGTCGAGGCAGTTGGACAATACGCAGGAATCAACACAGACTGAATGGCCCATCCATGTTCCCACCAAAAGGCAAACAATACAAAACGGTATTATTTTTAAAAAAAACCTGTGCAGAACTGATATTATTTTTTTCTCATGCTAGGGTATATTGATATAGTAAAAGAGCTATTTTATAACTGACAGCTTTTGTATGAAAAGTAGGCCTTTAAGGATTATCTGCAGAGTGCATATGGTTATTAAGTTATTAACCTAGACAGGTTATGGTGAACGAGTTTGGAAAGATTAACCTCTATAATATAACTGTATAAACAGGAACAGATACCACCACCAAGAAGCTAAGCCAGGAGTGAAATGCTTCCGGTTCACTCGTGCCTGTCAGTCATCGGAAAGCTGGTCGCTAAGGCAGCGCGAGGCCCTACTTATCTTCCTGGACACCACCCTCTGTGTTCTTTTGCCCTCTACGTATACACAAAGCATTCTGTGCATAAGCAGAAGGTAAAAGAACCCAAATGGCAGCATTGGGTGGAGCCTCGTGCTGCCTTTGCGACCGGCTCTCCTATAACCAATAGGCACAAGCAAATCGGGAGCATTTCACCCCTAGGCTAAGCCTATTCTTTAAGTGTCTGGAATAAGAACCTGGGTTCTTCATTTCTTATTGCTCAGGCAGAACTGTTCAAATTATTGGTTCTTGGCCTTGCCACAGTGTGATTGTATGTTAAGAGCCTGGAACGGAGGCCTGGACTGAGCTACACAACTGGCGGTATTTTGAGTTAGAGACTAGACACTTCAGGTGGATGCTTCACATGTGCTTCACTTCTTGCAAGAAAAATAAATATACAAACTAAAACAAGGAACAGGTAGCCTGGAAAAAGTTGTGATGGGGAAAAACTTACCACATAGGAAAACGTAAAAAAAAAGATCATCTTGTATGCCATCTATTATACATATTACGTCAGGATTCTCCCCCCCCCCCCTTTGCTCTGTTGAACACCCAGTCCAAATATTGAAACAAGGAATTGGAAAGAGAATGATAGATTAAATTGACCTCTAAACTATTACTATGTAAAAGCAGAAAACCTGAAACCAAGGGAATATTTGTCTTTAAAAAATATATGTTTTTTTTGCTGTTGTTTATAATTTTTGCTATCATTTGGTAAATTTTATTGTTCATATGAGCCCAAAACTCTGAAAACACTTCGCCAAAGATAAGTTCAATGATTTCCATTTACATCCCCAGAAAAGCAGCTTGTGAGTCCATTTTACTTTCCAGCAGCTCCTTCAAACTCTTGTTCCTATGTTGAAAGTACAAATAGTCAGACAGCGACTGAGTGAATCTACTACTTTGGAAGTGATATTCCTCGTTGTTATTCACAAAGTCTCTCTCTCCCCGGCTTCTCTCCCTTTTGTTTTCTTGTTTGCCCTCAGAGGTGTCTTTGAGCTTTTTCTCTTTTCCATCACAGTAGGACTCTCTGAAATCCTTAACCTCATTTTCTGTTTTGCTCGGAGGATCCTGCTGTCTGTTAGGGTTTTTGCCCTTGTCATGCATGCGAGGAGAATACTGTTCTGCCCTGTGGCAATTGTCTTCTTCATCATGGCTTGAATTTTCTTTCACAGCCTCCCTGTCAGAATGAAAGGAAAGTCCTTGCCTGTGATTATTTTGGGAAAGGTCAAAAGGTTCTTCCTGTTCTAGGCTTCTTGAGGCATCTGTTTGTGACAGTCTCAGTTTTTCCCTTGTAAAACCTAGGAAGTTTTTGAAGAAGACAAATGCATTAATGGATACACTTACCATTCCGTGTAAATTCTGTAATTGCAGTGACTCTGATCTTCAGCCTTGTGCAAAATAATTCAATTTGTGTCTCCTGGTTATTTTGCAATTTATGCTAGGGGAGATTTTAAAAAGTAGCTCCTTTGCGATGTTACTTGGCATTCTTGGCAATTTTGAATAGTTTTTATCACCAGAAATATTGGATTAGTTTGGCCTATTGTATAAATTCTAGATAATACAGTGGTACCTCTACTTAAGAACTTAATTCATTCCGTGACCAGGTTTTTAAGTAGAAAAGTTTTTAAGTAGAAGCAATTTTTCCCATAGGAATCAATGTAAAAGCTAATAATGCATGCAAACCCATTGGGAAAGAAATAAAAGCTCGGAATTTGGGTGGGAGGAGGAGGAAGAAGAGGAGGAGGACAATCGCTGCTGAAGGAAAAAGGTGAGGTGAGGGAAATTTAAAAAATCCAAAACTTTAACGCTTAAAAAAAAAAAGAGGAACTCTGAGGCAGTGCCCAGAGAAAGGAAAACACTCTGTTTGCTCTGGGCTTCCCAGAGCAAAGGAAGTGTTACTTTTCTCTGGGTGCTGGCAGAGGTTTATTCCCTCTCCAAGCGCCCAGAGAAAGGAAAATGCTTTGTTCACTCTAGAATGCAAAAGCCTCCTTCAGCGCCGCTGAAATGCTCCCCTGGCAGCCCAGAAAAGCCTGAGATGGCCAGATTAAAGGGGGAATGGCAGGAAACTGGCCGGGCCTTCGTGCCACTCTCAAATTTCCTGGGAAATTTTTCCAGGCTCAGGCTCTTTAGTAGAAAATGGTTCTTAAGTAGAGGCAAAAAATCTTGAACACACGGTTCTTATTTAGAAATGTTCTTAAGTAGAGGCGTTCTTAAGTAGAGGTACCACTGTACTTGATTTTATTATATTATTCATGGAGTCAACATTATTGGAAAATTTATTGGGTCTTCCAAATATTATTGAATTACAGATAGTTTTTAAATTATGACCATTTGTTAAGTGATCATTGAAAGTTTAGATCATTCAAAAAGTGACATGACCCATTTACCACTCCTACGTTCATTCACTGGGCGGGGCAAGATGTCAAAGTTTCAATGGCCCCAAATCTGCCGGCAGAGGGGAGTCTTCAGAGCTTTGCGGAAGGCAGGGAGAGTGGGAACAGTACGAATTTCAGGGGGGAGCTCATTCCAAAGACCTGGGGCAGCCACAGAGAAGGCTCTTCCCCAGGACCCAGCATGCAACATTGTCTGGCTGATGGGACCTGGAGAAGGCCAACTCTGTGGGACTTGACCAGCCACTGAGATGTATGAGGAAGAAGATGGTCCCATAAGTAATCTGGTCCCTAACAATGTGTGAACCAAGCCATTGAATTATAATTTGTAAACCATGGTTTACGACTTGGTGCAGTATGTGAAATAAGTCAATTTAACAAATGTGGTTAAGCTAACAATGGCTAAATATAATAACTAACCTGGTCAATAGGATTTGCCTTCCCACTTTGGATTTTGCTTCCCCATAGAGAAGGGTATGAAACTCATGGCCTGTGGTCAGATGCTGGCCAAACCCACCCCCGTTTTATCAAAGGGGGGAAAGTCATGATACATCACATGATGACAAGGTGATGCCATGAGGCTGGCACCCTGCCATAGAGCCTCTTCTTATTTGGCACAATCTGGTTCAACCAAAGATGCGATTCTGATTCTGCTACACAAATCAAATTCAGCAACTGCTAGATGCAAAATAAAGTCACTATATTATTGGATGTGATGCAAATAAGCCTAGTTACCAATTTTTACCCATGGGGCTACCCTTGAAAAGTGTTCGGAAACTTCAGATCATGCAGAATGCAGCTGCGAGAGCAATCATGGGCTTCTCTAAATATGCCCATGTCAAACCAACACTCTGCAGTCTGCATTGGTTGCCGATCAGTTTCTGGTCACAATTCAAAGTGTTGGTTATGACCTATAAAGCCCTTCATGGCACCGGACCAGATTATCTCAGGAACCGCCTTCTGCCGCACGAATCCCAGCGACCAGTTAGGTCCCACAGAGTGGGCCTTCTCCGGGTCCCGTCAACTAAACAATGTCGCTTGGCGGGACCCAGGGGAACAGCCTTCTCTGTGGCGGCCCCGGCCCTCTGGAACCAGCTCCCCCCAGAGATTAGAATTGCCCCCACCCTCCTTGCCTTTCGTAAACTGTTTAAAACCCACCTCTGCCACCAGGCAATCGGGGAATTAAGATTTCTTCTCCCCCTAGGCCGTTACAATGGTATGCATGGTATGTTTGTATGTGTGTTTGGTTTCCTATATTAAGGGGTTTTAATTTGCTTTTAGTATTGGATTATTATTGTATATTGTCTATGATTGCTGTTAGCCGCCCCGAGTTTTCGGAGAGGGGCGGCATATAAATCCAATAAAACTTGAAACTTGAAACTTTACCTTGAGAGCGAAATCCTCTTTCCATGACTCCATGTTTGACTTTCATGTGCCTGGTGAGGTTCCCCTTCAAAGTGAATTTGCTGGGACAGTAGAGACATTTGAATGGCTTGCTGTCAGAATGCAAGTGCATGTGGCCCATTAAATTATGCATCCGATTAAATTCTTTTCCACACAGCTGTCAAAAGACCAATGAGAATCAAAGTGAGGCATCTGTTTTCAAAGAGATTTTGTTTTTGTTTTTTTACAGACATAGCCTGTTTACATCAAGTCAACTTCTCCACAGTTTGGCAGTTTCTCTTTCTGAATTATAAATCTGCAACATTTCTTACAATGCCTCCTCTTAATCTCAATCAAAGATTGAACAGTTCTCTAAATTGTCAGATTAGTCTTTTCTAGTTGTGGAAACAAAATGAATTATTCAAAAAGTATGTCCTTGAATTGGTACTATGAAGCTCCTAGTTCTGAGATGCTTGACAGAAATTACTCCAAAGTATATTTTTTTATGATGTGTCAGTAAGGGAAGATTTGACATGGCCAAGAAAGATGAAGTCTGAGATATGAATCTAAGTGCTGACCCCAAAATTTGGGTGGGTGGGTGTGTTGACACTTAATTTCATTCTAGAATGAATGAAACCCAACCATCACAAATGGATAGGTCTTCAAGGAAAAGGAATGTCTTTATAGCTAAATTGTATATGCTTCTCTTTCATTCATTCAAATTTAATATTGAACTCACTAAAATGGATAGAAATTACTGAATATTCTTGAGCTGGAAACAAAATTATAGCTGAAAGACATAAACATGGAAGGCAAGTACAACCCCCCGAGCCCCCCAGGCCAGCTGCCACATTTTAAAACACGCGCGCTGCTTCGCAGCTGTCTGCTGAATCCGAACGCGGAAGTTAGCGTTCCGGATTCAGCAGAGAGCTGCGAAGCGGCGCGCGTGTTTTAAAAGGTTGCAGCCGGCCTGGGGGGCTCGGGGGCTTCCCCCCGAGCCCCCCAGGCCGGCTGCCACGTTTTAAAACACGCGCGCTGCTTCGCAGCTGTCTCTGAACGCTAACTTCCGCGTTCGGCGGCAGCGGGTTTTTTTGTTGCTGCACGGATTAATTGACTTTACATTGTTTCCTATGGGAAACAATGTTTCGTCATACGAGCGTTCCGACTTACGAGCCTCCTTCCGGAACCAATTAGTCTCGTAAGTCGGGGTTCTACTGTACAGTATTTATATTGGAGTCTGGCTGAGTAAATATAAAAACAGCTCAGTTTATTGCAGAGTACTGTGTTTCCCTGGAAAATAAGACATCCCCCCAAATAAGCCCTCCTCCAAAAATAAACCCTTCCCCAAAATAAGTCCTGTTCTGAAAATAAGCCCTCACCGAAAATATTTAAACACATGCGTTTCTGCCATTTCCTCTGGTTAGAGTTAGGGCGTCAGAACTGGAAATCAGGTAAGATGGCAAGAGAAGTTCTTTTTTTGCTCCACACATCCCAAAATAATAAGTTCTCCCCCAAAATAAGCCCAAGCGCTTATTTCATGGTTCCAAAAAATATAAGACAGGGTCTAGTTTTGGGGAAAACATGGTCGTTTCTGAATTGCCTTGGGCCTATTTGAGAAATTGTACAATCTTATTCAGAAACTCAGATTGCTCTTATTCTAAAACAACTTTCTTGGAAGTTGTTCTTTCAAGGTTGAATGGACTGTCACTTCCAACCTGCCCAGTTGCCGTTCCCTGGTGTGATGGGAATGCAATGTATCTGAATGTGTCACTTGGGGCGCTAACCACTCTAGGACAGGGGTCTCCAACCACCGGGCCGCGGACCAGTACCGGGCCGCGGGGCATGTTGCACCGGTCCGTGGAGTCAGCAGCTGCCGGCCCTCATGCCGCCACCCCCTCCCTCCAGCGCTTCGCCTCCCGCCGGGCAAGAAGCCTCGGGAGGCAGGTTCTGACGGCCACAGGACGATGGATGGGACAGAGGGGCGGGAAGGACCGAGAGGCTCAAGCCTCTTTTGGCTTCTGCCACGGGGCGCTTTTGCGTTTTTGGCTGGGGGAGGCAGGAGGGCCAGCCTGACCCCCTCTCTCCAGCACTTAGCTCCCACTGGGCAAGAGGGCTTGGGAGGCAGGTTCTGCCGGCCACAGGACGATGGCGGGAAAGAGGGGTGGGGAGGACCAGCACCCCCATGCTTAATCCCGCCCCCAACCACGCCCCTTTCCGCCCCCACTGGGCCATAGAAAAATTGTCTTGCTGAAACTGGTCCCTGGTGGAAAAAACGTTGGGGACCACTGCTCTAGGAGATGTGTGTGTGTTTACAATTGGGATTCCTATTGTTTAAGGGAAAATGCATGGAATGCTACAGGAAAACTAAACAGATGAAGAGGAAGTTTGGTATTTCCTTTTCAAGCATGTTTCTTTTTCTTATTTAATCTTTGATTTTCTCATGTTTCTCTCCAGATAATATTTAATGAAAGCTTTGTTCTCTCTAGCAAACACTGGGATTTACTGCGAAGGGAGAAAGGGAAGGCAGAAAAACTATGATCAGATTAAAGCAGTCTAGCTCAATGAGGAAAGTTGACCATTGAAAGACATTTTGGCTTTTTCTGCTGGAATATTCTAAGAGTAGTTCACACAAAGGCTGTATACTACACATGAATTGACTACTTGTTAACTTTTGAGACATTGGAAATAGAAAACCACACTATACTTGTTGGCATGGCAGAGCCATTCTGTCATTTTAAAGGCTTGTTTTATTCTATCCAAATATATGTTGACTGTTCAACTAAAATTGTAGAAGATAAATTGATCAGCAGAAGTTTGACAGTATAACAGTAGTGTTTTAATTTTTTTTAGAACAGTTCAAAGTCAACTCTCATATTGGTACACATTTTGCAAAATGAAACAATGTACAGCTAGGTAATTTTAGGCATCCTAAATATGATAGCAGTGTTCCAATATCTCAGGGGCTGCCACAAAGAAGAGGGAGTCAAACTATTCTCCAAAGCACCTGAGGGTAGAACAAGAAGCAATGGGTGGAATCTAAACAAGGAGAGAAGCAACTTAGAACTAAGGAGAAATTTCCTGACAGTTAGAACAATTAACCAGTGGAACAACTTGTCTCCAGAGATTGTGAATTCTCCACTGGAAGTTTTTAAGAAAATGTTGGATAACCATTTGTCTGAAGTGGTGTAGGTTTTGCTGCCTAAGCAGGGGGTTGAACTTGAAGACCTCCAAGGTCCCTTCTATTCTATTCTATTCTATTCTATTCTATTCTACCGTGTTTCCCCGATAGTAAGACCCCCCCAATTGTAAGACATATGGGGGGTTTCAGGGGGGTCGGCTAATATAAGCCATACCCCGAAAATAAGACATATGTCTTACTTTCAGGGAAACACGGGGGTATTGTGGGGGGGCCCGATGACGTCGCTTCCAAGCTCCCCGCGCGCCCCTCGCCTTCGCTCGCCGCGGCGCCACCACCTCTTCCCATGCCGAGGCTCAGCTGCAAGCGGCCAGCGAGGCCGATCGGCTCAGAGGCGAGCGGCCGGAGCTGCGCCCTCTTTCGCCCGCCTCCTTTCCGGCAGCTCCCCGCGCGTCCCTCGCCTTCGCTCGCCGCAGCACCACCGCCTCTTCCCCTGCCGAGGCTCAGCTGCAAGCGGCCAGCGAGGCCGATCGGCTCCGAGGCGAGCGGCCGGAGCTGCGCCCTCCTTCGCCCGCCTCCTTTCCGCTCGCCTCGGAGCCGATCAGCCTCGCTGGCCACTTGCAGCTGAGCCTCGGCAGGGGAAGAGGCGGGTGGCGCCGCGGTGAGCGAAGGCGAGGGGCGCGCGGGGAGCTGCCGGAAAGGAGGTGGGCGAAGGAGGGCACAGCGGCCGGAACTGCGCCCTCCTTCGCCCGCCCTTTTTGACTGCCCATCCACCCCACGGCCTGCCTTTAGCCAGCCAGCCGAGCGTCCGTGTCGCCGCGGAGTTGGCCTCCCCTGCCGAGAAACATTGCCGGGAGCGGCGAGGGGATGCTCCCCGCAACCCGCCGAACGTCGAGGTCTCTCCCTGCCCCGTGTACCAGGTGGACCTCAGCCGGATCAAGAAGGAGCGGGTGGAGCCCGAACCTCCCTTTGCCCCCGAAAGCCAAGGTGAAGGGGGTGGCCCACATCACATCACGCGGGGAAGAAGAATTGGGGGCTCCCTGCAAGATGAGCAGCCAGAATCAGCACAGCCGAAAGATGAGTGGCACAGTCAGGCGCCCTCCTTCGCCCGCCTCCTTTCCGGCAGCTCTCCGCGCCCGAAGACGAGCCGGCCCCGGTGCCCGGGACAATATAAGACATACCCCCAAAGTAAGACACAGTGGGGCTTTTGGGGGTAAAAAGAAAGTAAGACACTGCCTTACTATCGGGGAAACACGGTATTCTATTCTATTGTATTCTATTCTATAATATTTCTTATAGACAACTCATTCCTAATAGATCCTATTGCTATGAAATGTTGTTTAAAATGAAGGAAAGGTGAAAATGCTGTGCCAAACAATATCAGTCATGGTATAACTTGATATATCTTTGTGAACATTGGCACCATCTTCTGCTGCTTTCTGATTAATTACCATTCTCTTAAAGGCCATTTGAGGCCCTTCTTAAAGGCTAAACCATAAAGTCTTCACTTTGCCTCACCACTGAAACTACCCCAGGTACATTTTGGACAAACTAGTAGCTTATGATGGAGCACCATGATTATTGGAAAAGTTGTCCAAAGTTGTTCAGTACATTTTGAGGGACATTGCTGAATATAATTCGGCATTCTATTTTAGAAAACATTACTCTAGCAATTATAAAATAAAGACTCATTCTAGCATCAGCCTGAAAAGGTTGGAACTATAATCTCTTTGCAAACAGCAAACAAAGAATCTCGAATGTTTGACTACAGTTAAGATGAGTCAACAGCAAAGGACATCTGTATATGTTCACAAGTGTGTATTGCAGGCACAGGTTCCTCTTACTTTCTCCTACTGGTGTGCATTGCGACATTTGTCAGTGGACCAGATTACCTCTGGAACCGCCTGCTACCGCACGAATCCCAGCGACCAATAAAGTCCCACAGAGTTGGCCTTCTCCGGGTCCTGTCGACTAAACAATGTCATTTGGCGGGCCCCAGGGGAAGAGCCTTCTCTGTGGTGGCCCTGGCCTCTGGAACCAACTCCACCCGGAGATTAGAACTGCCCCCACCCTCCCTGTCTTTCGTAAACTACTCAAGACTCATTTATACTGCCAGGCATGGGGGAGTTGAGATAGCTCTTCCCCCTAGGCCATTGCAAGTTATGCATGGTATGTTTGTGTGTATGTTTGGTTTTATAATAGGGGTTTTTAGTTGTTTTTATTATTGGATTGTACATGTTGTGTTTATTATTGTTGTTAGCCGCCCCGAGTCTGCGGAGAGGGGCGGCATACAAATCCAATAAATTATTATTATTATTATTATTATTATTATTTTGCACACTCATGCACAACTTTCCTCCTATCCACGCGCAGAGGGACAATTTTCCTTCCGTGCATACGCAGAGAGATGAAAATTGGCTGAAAATTAGAAGAAAAAAAAAGATGGCGGCGTGCGACAGAGCCGTCGAGCCAAAATTGCATCATTGGCGGACCACTACTGGATCGGCATACTGAACCGCACTGGAGAAACCCACCTCTGGTGTACTGACATGAATGTCGTTTCAGTACATTCAAACATTAACTACGTGGATGGACTTGGAAACAAAATTTGTAAGGTAAACATGGCAATCTCTGGATTAGTATAAAACACTGCGGATAGCTCTGCTTGTTGGAGAGGGGGAGAAAAAATCCCCAGTAATGAGGAAATATTAGCGACAGTCTTTCTTCTTCCCTCGGGCCACATCTGGTCTTTGTGATCGGCTCTGTAGGAAAGCAGGCTGTTTTGTTTTGCTCTGAGAAACAAGTCCAAGAAACCCCAAGCCTGCAGAGAGGTAGAAAGGCCACTGCTGTGCTCTCTTACCCTTGTTTTCTTTCTTCTTTTTGAAAAGACAGTTTAATAAGAAGGGTGTTCCTTTCCTGAAAGTAAGAGAGAGAGGGAGAGAGGGAGAATGACTGCAAAGTGTCCAAAAGGGCCGTGAGAAAACAGGAAGCTCCGAAAAGTACAAGAGAAAGCAAGATGAAATCTATTTGCAGGCCATTCTCTGGGGACATGCAAGCCATTGTTAAGCCAGCCGCTCATACAGCGATATCCTTCCTTCTGTTCAGGAGGAGCGTGGTGCCAAAAAAGCGGCTATCTGGTCACTGCCTGAACTTGCTGAAGGCCAGCCAAATAGCGCCAATTCTCCAGGGGTCTTGTCTAGCAGGCTGATCCCCTTCTCCAAATGGCCAGGCTCGGCCTCTCCCTGTTGAAACTCTTCAGGAACATAAGAACATAAAAAGAGCCATGCTGAATCAGGCCAAAGCCCATGGAGTCCAGCATTCTGTGTCACACAGTGGCCCACCAACTGTACATGGGGATCTTGAGCAGAAAGAGAAGGCAAGACTCTCCCCTTCCCTTGACCCCCAACAAATGGTACTCAAGGGAATCCTGCCTGCCTCAACCAACATAGAGGCGGCACATGGACATCCGTTTCAATAACCACCAATACCCTTGGCATCCATGAATCTGTCTAATCCTGCCTTGAAGCTATCAAGGCTGGCAGCTGGCAGGACCTATTCTGGAAGTGAATTCCATAAAATAACGACCCTCTGGGTAAAGAAATATTTCATACTTCATGGCATCAGACCAGAATATCTCCGGGACCGCCTTCTGCCGCACAAATAATAATAATAATAATAATAATAATAATAATAATAATTATTATTATTATTATTATTATTATTATTATTAATTAGATTTGAATCCCAGCGACCGGTTAGGTCCCACAGAGTTGGCCTTCTCCGGATCCCGTCGATGAAACAATGTCGTCTGGCAGGACCCAGAGGAAGAGCCTTCTCTGTGGCGGCCCCGACCCTCTGGAATCAACTCCCCCTCCAGAGATTAGGTCTGCTCCCACCCTCCTTGCCTTTCACAAAATCCTTAAAACCCACCTCTGTCGCCATGCATGGGGAAATTGATTCCCCTATGAACTTTAGGGAGTGCTCCCTTGTCCTAGTATTGACATGATTCTCAAGCCACTCCCAGCTGGTGACATGGCCGGCAAGCCACTCCTACCTGCTCACATGACCATCAAGCCACACCCACAAAATAAGCCACGCCCACAGTGTGGCAGTAAAAATTTTGGTAGCTCTCTCTGTCGCGTGGTGTTTGGGTCTCAAACCTGGACTATCAACTTTCTAGACAACAAACCCAGTATCTTAACTATTGAGCCATTGCACCCCTCTTCCCTCTTGCACAGATATAATAATAATAATAATAATAATAATAATAATAATAATAATAATAATAATAATAATAATAATTTATTAGATTTGTATGCCGCCCCTCTCTGCAGACTCGGGGCAGATATCTTTGTCCAATGCATGATCCACAATACTATAAGTACCTTACATAAGAAGGGCTATAAAGAATATTGTTTTTAAACTGATAAATTTACATTTTTAAAACATTGGTCCAAATCCAGGATTGAGGATGTTGTAGATAAGCATCGATATTGGTATAATAGGCATCTTCTCATACCAGTAGACCGTGATAATGAATGACTTTGATGGCAGCAGAATGTTGGCTATCTAGATCCCTCTCCAATTAAAAATCCTTGCAAGTATTCCTGTCATAGTATTGCTTTAAACTGCTATGGAACAGCTGCAGTGGTTAAGCCCAGCTGCCTGGGATTATCTGAAGTGCACATTCAGGTAGATTCAGGTAAGTATTATGAATGGACTACGCAAGATTTTTGGAGCCTCAGAAATTGCCCCCCAAGCACTGGATGTCCATTTTATGTCTGCATAAGCCACCATCCTTCTTAATTATTTGACAGAGCTACTTGGTGCAATATAGACATATCAAAAAAGGTTCACTATTTTCTTGTTTTTCTATCGTTTAAGCCAGTGTTTCCCAACCTTGGCAAGTTGAAGATATCTGGACTTCAAATCCCAGAATTCCCCAGCCAGCATTCGTTGTCTGGGGAATTCTGGGAATTGAAGTCCAGATATCTTCAACTTGCCAAGGTTGGGAAACACTGGTTTAAGCCATTACCTGTGGCTTCATGTGTAGTAGAGAACAGAAAATGTCCTCAAAAAAATAGGTTACAAAGCATGAAATTAGACAAGGAAAACAGAAGAATGCAAGAAATATAATTCATGACTGACCTTGTTCTGTGTAAGAAGGAAGGATAAATGCTACCAGGCTTTGAAAAATCTGCTATTATAGCATCTATCAATACAATAAACTACAGTTGCAGAATATCTTGTGTTTTTTGTTTCCTGACTATCTACCTCAAAGGCAAACATCAGAGCTTCATATGGCTTTCTAAAGTTCCTCCAAGGTGTGAGTGATTCCCATAGAATCAAAGTCTTGGAAAAGGGCATTTGGGACTTTGGTTCTCATTTCAATATGGGAATTGGTTTAAAACTTCTCTAAAGACAACTGTTTAGCTTTTCCTTGAATATCTCCAGCAAAGGGGAGCCCACCATTCCTTTCTTTTCATTATTAGTATTTTTTCTGTCATGTTCAGATTAAATTTGCGCCCACCCACTCCCTAATTAAAACCATTATCCTATTTCAGGCTGATAGAGAACATGCCATGGATTACTTCTGACGCCATCTGGTGTTTTGGAAAAAAATATGCTGTTTTATTATTCTATCTCAGTTGCTCCCTGCATAATTTTGTTTCCCGTCCTTAACAATCTTCATGGCCTTTCTTTATAGTTCCTCCAATGTGCCTGAACATTTCTTATCTTTGACGCTCACCACTGGATATAATACTCAAAGAACCTGATCACTGCAGAATACATTAAGACTATTATTTTCCCAATTTGTGGTATAATTTTTAATATCCTGGAAAGTGGAATTGAATAAGCACAAGAAGATCAATCCTATATATTTAATTCATTTAATTTAATATAAACAGCCTTCTCTGTGGCAGCCCCGGCCCTCTGGAATCAACTCCCCCTGGAGATTAGAACTGCCCCCACACTCCTTGTTTTTCATAAATTACTCAAGATCCATCTATACCACCAGGCATGGGGGAATTGAGACACCTTTCCCCCAGGCTTTTTTATATCTATGTTTGGGTATGTATATGTTGTTTGCTTTTTTAAATATGATAGGGTTTTATGTGCTTTTTAATATTAGATTTGTTTTCGCTGGAATATTGTTTTTATTATTGTTGTGAGCCGTCCCGAGTCTTCGGAGAGGGGCAGCATACAAATCTAATAAATTGAATTGAATTGAATTGTGTCTTGACATATATTCAAGCTAGCCACATGACCATGGAAGCATCTTTGGACAACGCTAGCTCCCTGGGCTAAAAAATGGAGATGAACACTGTCCCATAGAGCACTGTTTCTTGATTACTTTTCTGTTACACTCCATCACATACTATTTAATTATTTCCTATTTTAAAAGTAATTAAGTATCATACTAAGGTACTAGAGAAGGAAGGACAATAAAAAAACTAAGTATTCAATAAATAGTGCATAAACGTACTACCCCCACTACGTGTGTGTCGTCCACCCCCAACCCCGCGGGGCAGCGGCCCATTACTGGACGAGACTGAGAAGAAGCCAAAAATGAAGCCACAAGATGATTGTTGCACCTCAGGATGGCATTGAAATAGTATTGTCTCTGGAGCCAAAGGAGGCTTCATGGGACACAGTCTCGCCTGCTCACAAAAGCCTAATGAAAATTCCATCCCTGCAATTTATTTCCCCTTTTCCTGAAGGAGAGAAATGATGAAAGTGAGTCACCCATGCCCTAGTTCATATTTACTTCTTCGTGCAGCCACGTGCTCATTCCGGGCACGTGGCTGCAAGGGCAAAAAAAAGGGTAAAGAGGTTCTAATCTGAACTCAACAGTTGAGGTAAAAGGGCTTTACATAGAAACATAGAAGTCTGACGGCAGAAAAAGACCTCATGGTCCATCTAGTCTGCCCTTATACTATTTTCTGTATTTTATCTTAGGATGGATATATGTTTATCCCAGGCATCTTTAGATTCAGTTACTGTGGATTTATCTACCATGTCTGCTGGAAGTTTGTTCCAAGGATCTACTACTCTTTCAGTAAAATAATATTTTCTCATGTTGCTTTTGATCTTTCCCCCAACTAACTTCAGATTGTGTCCCCTTGTTCTTGTGTTCACTTTCCTATTAAAAACACTTCCCTCCTGGACCTTATTTAACCCTTTAACATATTTAAATGTTTCGATCATGTCCCCCCTTTTCCTTCTGTCCTCCAAACTTTACAGATTGAGTTCATTAAGTCTTTCCTGATACGTTTTATGCTTAAGACCTTCCACCATTCTTGTGGCCCGTTTTTGGACCCGTTCAATTTTGTCAATATCTTTTTGTAGGTGAGGTCTCCAGAACTGAACACAGTATTCCAAATGTGGTCTCACCAGCACTCTATATAGCGGAATCATAATCTCCCTCTTCCTGCTTGTTATACCTCTAGCAATGCAGCCAAGCATCCTACTTGCTTTCCCTACCGCCTGACTGCACTGTTCACCCATTTTGAGCCTGTCAGAAATCACTACCCCTAAATCCTTTTCTTCTGAAGTTTTTGCTAACACAGAACTGCCAATACAATACTCAGATTGAGGATTCCTTTTCCCCAAGTGCATTATTTTACATTTGGAGATTTTTATCTCATTCAATAAATAGGGGATTGGGGGCCCTAAAGGTCTTTAGAAACAGCTGGCCTCCAAGATGGTGCTGACAATGAAAGATGAAGTCGGGGATAATACCCAATGACTGTATTCTTCTGCAGTTTGCCAGAAGGTTCAGCTATTTCCTTGAAAAATTAATGGCATTTTCAATAGAGTCATTTTGACACAGTTGTGTGAGTTATACTGGAATTCAATTAATATTATCCCAATTAAAGTGTGACATTGTGTCCTCTAGTGTTGCTAATATATTTTCTGTCTTTAGGTATGGGCATAATTGATATTTTGTATTGATAAAAAAAGGCAACATGAACAGACTGATTCATGTGTTTAGCCGGTATATCAAATTGTTAAATATCCTTGACCTCCCTTTGGAATGAAATGTGCAATACAAATGTCAGATATATTTATCATCAGCAGACGAGCAATTACACTAAGTGCGATGAAATGCAATCTGAAGATGAAGAATAAAACCAAATTTGAAGACAAAGTCCACATTCCAATTTTAATGCTTCTCCATTTCTGTCTTCTCCTATTTGATATTTGATAAATATATCCTAACTGTAGCTCACAGAATACCCAGCAAGCATGGCCTTAATGCTTAGAATTCTGGGAACAGCAAACCCAACACTGCACAAGAGTACAGAAAGCTGATTTAGTGCAGCAACTGAAGCATCAAAGAATGGCACAATGAAACAATGGCACTATTTCATCAGTCCACCTCTACTCTTAATAACAGATTAACATTATCTATTAATGATGCTAAGTAGTATATAATCTTTCTCTTTGCCCATGTATTCCAGAAATGAATATTTTTTTGGAAAATCAAATTAATAGTACAGTGGTACCTCTACCTACAAATGCATCTACTTACAAACTTTTCTAGATAAGAACCAGGTGTTCAAGATTTTTTTTGCTTCTTCTCAAGAACCATTTTCCACTTACAAACCCGAGCCTCCAAAACTGTAACTGGAAAAGACAGGGAGAATCCTCCGTGGGGCCTCTCTAGGAATCTCCTGGGAGGAAACGGGGCCAGAAAAGGTGTGGAGAAGCCTCCGTGGGGCCTCTCGGAATCTCCTGGGAGGAAACAGGGCCTCCGCCTTCCCTGTGGTTTCCCCAATCGCACACATTATTTGCTTTTACAGTACATTGATTCCTATAGGAAAAATTGCTTCTTCTTACAAACTTTTCTACTTAAGAGATTAATCACGGAAGGAATTAAGTTTGTAAATAGAGGTACCACTGTATAAACGTTTATGGGCAAATGTCTATCTAGGTTTCATTTCTTGTATTGTAGAATTGAATGTCAGGCCACAATCCATAATAGGAATGGGGCTTTATCTGGCAAATTATGTATGACAGCTTTTGCAACATCCTCAAATTCCCAAAGAAACCACTGCTTGTTCTATTGACCCTTAGTTGTGGATTAGGACTGAATGGCATCTGCAACAATTGGGATTATCATGGTCTGGTATAAGTACTTCTTTTGTTATTAGTAAATAGTAAATTCTGCTTCTAATCCCAACCTCTTGCTATAAGAAATTGCTCGGATTTGCTCCTTTTAAATACACCTTTTAAATACTTAAAGATCACTCATACCAGGTGATATGGAAGAAAGTTCATAAATATTTTAGCTTAAGATTCATTGATGCCTCTTTTCTAATAATGAAGAATGAGCTCCCATGTAGGATGGGGTATTCTGGAAGTTGAAGTCTTGTATTTGCTAAGGTTGAGAAGCATTGCACTGACCCTCTGCTGCTTCTGTTGCTTTATAGATCTCTATCCTGTCACAGAACATTATTATTAATAATAATAATAATAATAATAATAATAATAATAATAATAATCCCAGTGGCACTTGGCACGCTGAGCGCAGTGCCAAAGGATCTCAGCGGACATTTGAAAACCATCGGAATGAAACCACTGGAACTTGTGTCGGAACTACCATTTACCAGTGGCAAAGAACTGGTAGGATCAAAAGCCCAAAAAAGTGGTCGAAAATGAGCAAGCAAAACTACTGTGGGACTTCCGACTTCAGACTGACCAAATTCTGAAGCATAACACACCATACATCCTGATTGTGGAGAAAAAGAAAGTATGGATCATCGACATCGCAATCCCAGGAGACAGCAGAATTGAGGAGAAGCAGCTAGAGAAATTAGTCAAATACAAAGATCTAAAAATCGAGTTGCAACGACTCTGGCATAAGCCAGTGAAAGTGGTCCCAGTGGTACTTGGCACGCTGGGCGCAGAGCCAAAGAAATCTCAGCGGACATTTGAAAACCATTGGAATTGACAAAATCTCCATCTGTCAATGGCAAAAGGCCGCTTTACTAGGATCGGCAAACATAATTCGCCACTACATCACGCAGTCCTAGGTGCTTGGGAAGTGCCCAACTGGTGATGAAATACGAAATCCAGCATAGTGATCTTGTTTGCTGTGTTGTATTGACATAATAATAATAATAATAATAATAATAATAATAATAATAATAATTTATTAGATTCATATGCCGCCCTTCTCCGAAGACTCGGAGCAGTTCACAACAGCAAATAGCAAATTAATAGTAAATTAACAATGATCTGCGGCAATGTCCTAGTCTATTTCACAGTGCTGTGTGCCTTTTTATGTCATCTACAGATGAGTCTTATCCTGTTTTAGTAACTCCATTTTGGAAAAAGATTTCAAATGTAGTCTATAGCTAATGTCTATGCAGATTCTCAATCATCCAGGTCATGGTTAATCCAAAGGTGCTTTTTCAATAGGCAATTGGACTTTCTGGTTTTCCTTTGAAGATGTTTCACTTCTCAACCAAGAAACTTCTGCATTTTCAAGTGCCTTTCGAAAAAGCACCTTTGGGATTTCAAATGCAGCTTTGCTGACTTGATCCATCATCAGGATTTTCTTGGACAAAGGGTTTTTTCAGGACTTGCTAGAATAAAAGCACTATTATATAGGAAATGAATATTTATGGAAAAGATGGAGGGAGGGGCTGTTGTTAATTACTGGAATGCTGGAAGTGGTTGGGAAGGGAGGATGCTCAGGCATAGACAGCAAGTAAACAATGACTGGCCAGCCTTTTAATATTCTGGTAGTGGCTAACTTTCTTTAAACAATGGCTGGTTGAAAGTACAGTAGTTCCCGTAAACTCCAAATTCACAACAAAGTAGAGATTGGTTAGATTTAAAGCACGTCCAGAGTTATTGGAAACAAATGCCATTGTGGTAGGGCTCAACAATAATAATAATAATAATAATAATAATAATAATAATAATAATAATAATAATAATAATAATTTATTAGATTTGTATGCCGCCCCTCTCCGAAGACTCGGGGCGGCTCACAACAAGCGATAAAACAATATTGTACAGGCACAAATCTAATATTAAGAAAAAACTAAAAACCCTATCAATTTAAAAAACCAAACAACGACAAACTGTCTTCATTCTAATTTTCTTAAACATGAATTTATCTCCTTCCTTTTAAAAGTAAAGAAGGGTCAAACTTATCAATAAGCATAGGAAAGCAGATGTAGGGCATCATGAAAGTGAATCATACTGGTTTGTATGATGATGTATGAAAATAGCTACAGTGATACCTCGTCTTACAAACGCCTCGTCATACAAACTTTTCGAGATACAAACCCGGGGTTTAAGATTTTTTTGCCTCTTATTACAAACTATTTTCACCTTACAAACCCACCGCTGCCGCTTGGATGCCCCGCCTCCGGACTTCCATTGCCAGCGAAGCACCCGTTTTTGCGCTGCTGGGATTCCCCTGAGGCTACCCTCCATGGGAAACCCCACCTCCGGACTTCCATGTTTTTGTGATGCTGCAGGGGAATCCCAGTAAGGCAAAAATGGGCGCTTCACTGGCAACGGAAGTCCAGAGGTGGGGTTTCCCATGGAGGGGAGCCTCAGGGGAATCCCAGCAGCACAGAAATGGGCGCTTCGGCTGGCAAAAGGGGTGAATTTTGGGCTTGCACGCATTAATCGCTTTTCCATTGATTCCTATGGGAAACACTGTTTCATCTTACAAACTTTTCACCTTAAGAACCTCATCCCGGAACCAATTAAGTTTGTAAGATGAGGTATCACTGTATTTTTGTTCTGCCGGAGAATGCCACACGCCCTTAATTACAGGTTAATTAATCCAAGCAGACACACACACAGAATAGAATGCAAATAATGTTCTTTATCAACAGAAGAGAAGGAAAAACTCCCTTTTAAACTTCAAAGGGATTTCTTGTACAACAAGGCACACTTGGAATACAATCCAAGAACGATGTCCCGTAATAAATCCAATTACTAACCCAGTAACTGGGAATTGGCTCACAGCTACTATTGTCCAAACACTGATAAACATTCACAATGAATTTTAGTCCAGAGTCCGGGAATCCTAACAAAGTCTTGAATATAGCAAGGGACGGTCTTGATGAACTACGATCAGATAATCTTCCACAACGGCTAAGCCAGCATGCTGCTATTTTATCAGCAGCTCTAATTACTAGAGCCCCACCCAACCACAGGTGGCCTCTCTTATCTCCTGTAATATGTCTTAAGTTCTCTCCTATGCATAGCTCTACGCATGCGTGGGTCTGTCATAAGTTCCTCATTGGAATCCAATGAATATAAGGAAGATTTATCTCCTCCTGGGCTGTCAGCCAAGCCCCCCTCTTCTATCTCACCTCCACTTCCTTCGTCATCGGATAATTCACTAGCTGACTCTGTCGGAAGCAAAACAGGCCTGTGACTTGTGGATGTTTCCCCCACATCCACCTCCACATTCCTTGGGGCAGGAGCTGGGCCAGAGCTAACCACAACATTTTTGAGCATTATTAAATCATCCATGTGCTCTGAATCCAAGAATATTGATATTTACACAAATGTGAGCTAACCACAGACATAATAATATTTATGACAAGTCATCTTTGCTGTTTATCGTGCAACTTATAACGAGAGTCTCAGCTCCTTCTCCACCAGTGACTTTAAACAAAATATTTTGGTACCTTTTCGTTCATTTGATTATGTACCTAGATAAGAAATACTCACCTTACACTTGAAAGGTTTGACATCTGAATGGACAATCATGTGGGCTTTGAGAGTTTGTTTCTGCACAAAACTTTTAAAGCAGAGATGGCATTGATAGGCTCTGATATTGGTGTGAATTAAGACGTGTCTTTTCATATTGGCAAGTAGCGTAAACTCCCGGCCACAGATTCCACACTTGTGCTCTTTCACACCCTTGAAAAACATAAGAATAAGGTGAGTGTTGGTCCCTAACCCCATTTTTTCTTTTTTTCTATTTTAAATTTGATCTTGGTTTTTTACTGGAGCTGCTTGTTATTTCAGTCCTGTGATCATGATTGTCCTTCAGTCCAGGGGTCTCCAGACCTTGGCATCTTTAAGACTTGTGGACTCCAAGATTTTCTCTGGCTGAATTCCCTGCTTTAGTCTGCAATAATAATAACTGGGGAGGGGGGAACTAAAAATATGTCTTCTCTAGCCAATGATGTGCTAATTCCAACTTTTTAATTACATATGGCAAGATGTTGCTTCTTTTACATGACTTTTTATCAACACGTTTCTATTCTGGTGGTAGCATTTGGTGTCCTGTGTACCAAGCATTATTTTGGAAATGTATCTAAAGTGCTTCCCAGCCTTAATTTGGAATCAAGACTTTAATGATTTTTATATATCCAATTTTTCCAAACTGGGTATCTTTAAAAAAATGTTAAACTACAGAACCTATACCGGTAAAGTAACTATGCCTGGTTGGCTAGGGATGTTAGGAATTATAGTTCAACTATGGACTGCAGATCAGGTAACACAGCTATTTATTATAGTTGCTGGTTTTTTTAGGTTCTGAAAAATAAACATATTAATTAAATAAGTGGAGTATTCTCGGAAAAATAATTTGGAGTTCCAACTTAAGCCAGAGTTGCACAAGAATAAATAAAAATGAACTCCAGAAAACTGTGAGGAAAGATCATTATTTATTCAAACCCCAAAAACCTTAGACTACCTACAGTCGACCTCACCCCATTCCTAAGAGGTCATTGTGCCTATCGTCCCTGACCTACTGTCCTATTTACCAACTTCTGGTGAGCCTGATAGGCCTGTTTTTTGCCATAGGTTCGCCATCACGAATCCCACCGACCAGTTAAGTCCCACAGAGTTGGTCTTCTCCAGGTTCCGTCGACTAAACAATGCCGTTTGGCGGGACCCAGGGGAAGAGCCTTCTCTGTGGTGGCCACGACCTCTGGAACCAACTCCCCCCAGAGATCAGAGTTGCCCCCACCCTCCTTTCCTTTCGTAAGCTCCTTAAAATCCACCTCTGTCGTCAGGCATGGGGGAACTGAGATATTCTCCTCCCCCTAGGCTTACAAAAAATGTATGCATGGTATATCTGTATGTATGATTGGTTTATTAAATTAGGGTTTTTAAATTAACTTAAATATTAGATTTGTTTATATTGTCTTATTATTGTTGTTAGCCGCCCCGAGTCTACGGAGAGGGGCGGCATACAAATCCAATAAATAAATGAATGAATGAATGAATGAATGAATAAATAAATAAATAAATAAATAACTGTTCTATAAAATAGGTATCAAGGCAGAGAAGATCCACATTATGACACCTATCAAAAATAGCTCCTTTATTGTTTTATGTATTTATATCCCACCTTTATTATTTTTACAAATAACTCAAAGGAGCAAACACATGGAACATATTTTCTCAAAAATAGGGAGGGGTCAGATGTCTTCCTTTCTAGAGAATTCTTATTTTATCTGCCTTTGAGCTCCTTCACTCTCTTCCTTCCCCAAAGTAGGCATGTGGCTTTGTTTCTATGCTCTCTGTGTGTATGTTTTTTTAAATTGAATTTAGGTTCTCTTTCATGAATTAATTAAATTAAAAGCACAGTTAGATGATTAAAAAAAAAATTGCCCAATAAGTGGCTTGGCATATAAAGACAGAGGGTGATACTGGCCAGATGTCAATTTGTGGACATCTATTGGATAGCAGTGGCAGCAAGTATGGTGTTCTTGAAATTTCAGAACTGGCTGCAGTGAAAATCATGGCTACCGAGACGGGACATGTTTATAAGGTTAGGGAGAAATGCCTACCGTCCCTGTCCTATTGTCTACTTTTTATCATTACTTATCTAATGTTTAATATGTACAAATTATCACCCTATAATTGTTTGACAAATAAATAAAATAAAATAAAATAATAAAATAAAATAAAATAAAATGAAATAAAATAAAATAAAATAAAATAAAATAAAATAAAATAAATAAAATAAATAAAATAAATAAAATAAATAAAATAAATAAAATAAATAAAATAAATAAAATAAATAAAATAAATAAAATAAATAAAATAAATAAAATAAATAAAATAAAATAATGAAATAAAATGAAATAAAATGAAATAAAATAAATAAAATAAATAAAATAAATAAAATAAATAAAATAAATAAAATAAATAAAATAAATAAAATAAATAAAATAAATAAAATAAATAAAATAAATAAAATAAATAAAATAAATAAAATAAATAAAATAAATAAAATAAATAAAATAAATAAAATAAATAAAATAAATAAAATAAATAAAATAAATAAAATAAATAAAATAAATAAAATAAATAAAATAAATAAAATAAATAAAATAAATAAAATAAATAAAATAAATAAAATAAATAAAATAAATAAAATAAATAAAATAAATAAATAAATCTGGAAGTGACCTCTGTTACTTTCAGTATACATGTAGAAATGCTTAAAAATATTTACATTTTAGCGGGTCATCAAAAAAGCTTTTCACTGCCACCCCCCTAGCACAACTATGGGAGATAGTTAGCCACTTCCTGGCATTAACTTACCTTGTGAGTTAAGGAATGCTGCTTCAAGTGATGTGGCTGCACAAATTCCATGCCACATTCAGTGCAAATATATGGTCGAATATCCTTGTGCTTCATCATGTGATTCTGCAGCTGGCTTGGGTACTGGAATACCTTGTCACACTCGGTGCAAGTATATTGAACGGGACCTCGGTGGGTGGTGAGGTGCCTCTTCAGCTGAGACAACGTTGGGAAGTCAAGGCCGCATTCAATGCAGATGTTTTCTCTGCCACTCTCATGCTTGGACTCGTGAGCTTTCAACTCACTGGGGTAGGCAAAGCCCCTTCCGCAAATCCTGCAGCTGTAAGGTTTAATGTCACTGTGCTGCATCATGTGTCTCTTCAGGTGGCTGGTCTGGGTGAAGGCCTTGTGACACACCTGGCACTTATGAGGTCTAGTGCCTTGGTGAGTCAGCATGTGGGTGTGCAGGTGACTCAGCTGCTTGAAAAGCTTGCCACACCGGGAGCAAGCATGGGGCTTGATACCACTGTGCCCCAAGATGTGAGTGACCAGGTTGTATTTGGATGTGTAAGACTTGTCGCACATTGGGCACTGCCAACGTCTCTGCTCCCCTCCCACATCAATGTAGTAGCTGTCATCGATTTGAATGTTGACGTCGACCCTTTCCACCTTCTGTTTCTTTTCAGCCTGGTCATTTAACTCGACCCTTTTGAAGGGAGGCTCCGGGGGCCTTTTCAATGGGAAAGGACTTCTGAAATGCAAATCTGGAGGCATCATAAAAGGGAACATTAGAGTAGGGTGGAGTTTGGGATAGTATGAGTAGGGAGGCTGCAGAAAAGCGGTGGGGCCAGGCCACAGAATCTGGGGCTTGACTGGTTCTTCTTTGACAGGCGGTGTCCCAAAGTGTTCCAGGCTTCTGTAAAAGTGGTAGCCGAAGTTGCAGAGGTCGATCATGTGAGCGTTGTACTTTGGCTGTGTGGATTCATGCTGAAATATGGAAGGGAGGCTGGGGGAACCTCCATCCGCATTGTCTTCCGGTTTCTCCAACGGAGAGGTGGGATCTCCCGGAGGGACAGTGGAAGGTACTTTCATTGGCATACTTTTACGTTTACGAGATCCCCCTTCGAGAGAGCTTTTGAAGTTTTCCAAGTCTGTGGGAGGGCTGTATCCAAATTGGGCAAGCTGCGTCCTGAATTCCTCACTGAGGGGCGAAGCTATATGGGCATTTACCATAGGCTCCAAGCAACGGGCGAAGGAAAAGGCTTGTACATGGTCCATCTTGCAATGTGTGTCCTCTTTCTTCATGGCATTGAGGTTCTCCTGGATGATCTAGCTTCCTTCAAATAATACACAACATTTTTAAAAAGCACATCCTGTTCCTGCTTGCGGCTATTTGATACGGCCTGCAACTGAGTGGAAACGCTTAAATGATAGTTTAACACAAAATATGGTGTTCTGTCCGGTTTATTTGCTTTCTCTTTTTAGCCCCAGGTTTACTTTTCTAGGCCAGAAGCCATTTGTCAGTCTTTGTGGTTTTTAATGAAAAATCTGGTCAACTTTATGCAGTTTTTTATTATAGCAATATATCATGCAACCCGCCACAAAAGGATTCGGTCTGATTTTTCCATGCATTAAAAAACAAGGACAAGGCATGGTTGATAAGGGCTACTTCTACTGCTCCCCTTTGGCTGCATTTAGATATGCTTTTCAAGGTCAAAAGAGTTCATACATACTCAGCTTCCTGTTCATTAAGATCATAGAATTGGCATTAACTGTTTAGGCCACTATTGAAGGGGACACAATTTGAAGTTAGTTGGGGGAAAGATCAAAAGCAACATGAGAAAATATTATTTTACTGAAAAGAGCAGTAGATGTTTGGAACAAACTTCCAGCAGACGTGGTGGATAAACCCACAGTAACTGAATTTAAACATGCATGGGATAAACATATATCCATCCTAAGACAGAATACAGAAAATAGTATAAGGGCAGACTAGATGGACCATGAGGTCTTTTTCTGCCGTCAGACTTCTATGTTTCTATGTTTCTGCTGCTAAATTCATGCTGTATATTCCTTTTGGGTCGAGAATCACCCTTAGGCTCTGACTACTATCCCAGGGACACGGTGAAAAGGGTGAGTCAGTCCTAAACAAAATGCTTAAACGCCATTTGATTGAATTAAATATCAGTTGCAATTAAGTTAATTAAATATAGTTCATATGGCTATTGGCAAGCACTTAGTAGCTTGCCCTACCCCATTAGTTAAAACTCACTATTCAGTGGCAAAATGTGTCACAGGTCTGGGGAGGAGGATCACACTCAACATATCCTGTTGCAATTTGCCTTAATTACTAAGATGTTTAACTGATTTGCTAACTGGTGGATTAGTTAGCACTGCTAGTTTCAGAGAAAGTAAGGCATGTCCTGGAACCTGTCAAGTTTCATGCATAGCCAGTTGTTTTGCATTCAGAACATTTCAAGAATTATGATATCCAGATAAAACTTTGGAAAACCTCTCTTGGAATCTCCATACGACCTGCCGTCACATTATGTGGGTCACTTTTGGTCTTTGAGTGGTATAAGAGTAGAAGATCACAGCCCCAGAAAATAGGAATGACCAAAAAAAATAAAAATAAAAATTGGTCTGAATAGGGCAGAAACAATACTATCAAATAAATGCCATTCATACCATGTGTTTATTCCCCATGTATGTCATTATTTCTACTTTTTTCTATCGCTGTAACATTTACAATTTAGCGATTTTGGGAAGGACCACATGTACCAAAAGTTTGATTTGGTGAAAGGTCCTACATGGCTAAGCATTGATTTTTTAGGCTCTTACTAGCTGCAGAAACTAGCAATGAAACATTGGTGCTGTGTGCTTCTACTGGTGCCCTGAATTTAGGACCTTTGGGTGACATTCAAAAATTTTCTCTACCAGTTCTGTGGGCGTGGCTTGGTGGGCATGACAGGGGAAGGATACTACAAAATCTGTATTCCCACCCCACTCTGGGGCCTGCCAGAAGTGGTATTTGCTGGTTCTCCAAACTACTCAATTTTTTTCAGTGCTGTACTCTGCCCAACAAATTGATTCAGAACTTTTTATCCCTTAGTTATTTAGCCTCTTTTATAATAAATGTGGAACAAATACATAAACCTTAGGTTTAAGGATCAATAGTGCAGCATCTGTACTCACATTAAATCACCACCTTTGGGCCAAATGGGCTTTACATGCTTCTGCATGAGGTCTAGGCATCTGTACATAAGAGACAGAGAAAAGAATGATCATTCTTTAAACATGCCATGGTAAAGGTAGGAATGTATACAATCAAGGTTTCATGATGATTTCTGGCACATAACTAGGGATGGGGGAGATTTGAGGCCACTGTTGTTTAGCGATGACAGACAGATGAGATACATGACTACCTAACTAAAATAGCTAGTTAACTAATTAGTTAGAGGGAGGGAGGGAGGGAGGAGGAAGATAAAAATGTTAAACAATCTTACAAAAGTAGTGTAATCCATATGAACTGGAAGTTATAATATGTAAACCTGCTCTACTATGCATATAACGTCTTATGCCAAGGAACAAACCTGATGTGACTACTGCAACCAAAGAGTCTCACCATTGTACCTTGATTCTGAAATAGATACTGCATTTGCTTCCATACTAAACTGGTGCTTTTATAGAAGAGAGCATATTATTTTTCTTACTCTTTGTTACGGTATTTTTTGGAGTATAAGACACACCCGTTTCCTCCCTAAAAGAGGCTGATATTTTGGGTGTGTCTTATACTCTGAATGTAGCTTTCCTCCCCCCAGCCCTATCTCTAGCTGATAACAATCTTCCCAGCTCTTACCCTGCAGGCTCTTTCATTGTTTCTCTCTGTGAAGAATGTTTTCCAAGCTCTAAGTCTTTGCAGGGTTTTTTCATTGCTCTAACGTGCTCCAAATAAGTTTCTTTCCAGCCCTAATCAGGTGCTAACAATGTTCCCAACTCTTACCAAATTGCAAGCTCTTTCATTGTTACTCTCTGTGAAGAATGTTTTACAAGCCTTAAGTCTTTGCAGGGTTGTTGCCCTACTTGCTCTGAATGTTTCTTTCCAGGTAATAATGATGTTCCCAGCTCTTACTGGCTTGCAAGCTCTTTCCTTGTTACTCTCTCTGATTAATTTTTTTTAAAGCCCTAACCAAGAGATAAAATAATGTGCTGAAGCTGACCAGACTAAGGATGCTAGCCAGATGAATACCTGATAGACAGATTCTTTTCCCGATTTTCCTCCCCAAAAACTAAGGTGCATCTTATACTCCAAAAAATATGGTATATTATTATCTACCCCAACATATAGCTAGAGGACAAAGTCTGAGAAATTGTATGGCTCTCTGACAATTAATCATTAACAATGATTAATTGTCATTAATTCTATTCTTTACACAGTATTAGGAAATAGCAACAAAGAAACAGTTTAGTGTAGTAGTTAAGGCATCAAGATAGACACCAGGTGATTGGAATTTTAGTCCTGCTTAGGCACAAAGCCATCTAGACCTCCTTGGACAACCCTAGAAAAAAAGGCAATTGCAAAAGATCCAAAAAACTTGACAAGAAAATGGTAGGCATATCCTGGCATTCATCAGGATTTGATGAGTTTAATGTCTATTTTATATTCACATATTTGGAGCAAACCCTTAAGTTCTGTCCTTTGGGCTGACAGCCTGCCACTCAAATCAATATTTTCTACAGTTGCTTTCTGAGATGGAAAGAGAGAGAAAGAGCGAGAGGGATATCTCCACTCTATGTGAAGTCCCTAAGAGTATATGGTTTAGCCCAGGGGTCAGCAGCCTTAAACATTCAAGGATCCATTTGGACTCATTTTCCACAGAAAAGAAAACACCAGGAGCCACAAAATAATTTTGACATCTAAAATGAAGATAACACTGCATATATCACTTTTTTACCTCTATGCTATGTATTTAAAAAAACTATAGTGTGTTGCATTTATGAAATCAATCACCTGCTACAGAGAAAACACATTTTTATTTCTGCATGCAACAAAAACATCTTGAACTCTGAAAAAAAAGATTGGTCAAAAAGCTTAATAAATCATCTGCCGACAGGTGTTGCACATTGGTGGTTGTTATGCATATTTTGAGCGACAGGGGATGAAAGAGTGACATGTGGCTCCAGTGCCATGGTTTGCAGACCCCTGGTTTAGCTCTTCAAGGTTGCGGGTTAGTGTGTTTATATATGCTTGTTGCATATTCTTAGAGAAATGCAAAACGAGGACTGGCTTTTGTGAATTTTAAGCTGTTTTTAACTTTGTGTTGTTAGTCATCTTTTTAAAAGAACAATAGCATCATCCACGTTAAATTTTTATTTATTTTAAACTATGAGCAACACAACAGAAGTGGGAAAAGCAGTTGACTTCAGCATGAATCACATTTACCTTGGATGACAAGAAGAAAATGTTGTTACATCTACAGTGATTCTCAGTTATCCTAACTGCTGCCAGTTTAATGTTTTATTATGCTTTTTTCAAAAGAAAAGGTAATTATTTATCATCTTTAGAGGACTGGAACTCCATTCTCTCCTTTTTGTACACAACGTTCTTATTTCTAAGTGTAGGAAGTAAGCGCTAAACACTAAAATTACTGCCAAGTGCAACAGCAAGAGAAGACCAGCTTCCTGTCCCTTGAATAGTGAGCAGTATGATACAACAGCTTTACTTACGCTTCTTGATAAGATTATATCTCCAAAATCTTTATCTGCACTAGAATGATTTAAAGTACAAGAGTCCACGCTGTGATCTTTTGTTTCAAGTTTTGTGAAATATACATTAGAGGGGTCTTTTTTTCTCTGTTGCTTACTACTATGAGAAATCAAACGTTATATGACATAGCAATCGTGCTCCCCATTTCATACAAAATTCAGTCATTTAATTCTAAAGCCATCACACAATGCCCTTTAGCCTACACCAAGCTCAAAGGAGATATCAATTGTAGTAAATAATTTCTACAAAGGTGTTGTGGTTAGCTCTGGCCCAGCTCCTGCCCCAAGGACTGTGGATGTGGGGGAGACATCCACATGCTGCAGGCCTGTTTTGCCCCTGGTGGAATCTGCTGATGAAGGCTCCTCTGACCAAGAAGATATAAGTGACAGGGAGAGGAGAGTGTGGCAGACAGCTCAGAAGGAGGTCAATTATCTAGCTCCTCCTTGGATTCAGAACAAGAGTTAATGATACAGCCACGCAAGCGGAGTGCGATGCATAGGCAACAACAACTGAGAGATTATTATCAAAGAAAATGAGGCCACCTGTGGTTGGGTGGGGCTGTGGTGATTAGTGAGGCTGCTATAAATAGCAGCCTGTGGGGTTGGCCATTGTGGAGGATTATCTGATCGTTGTGTTTCGTGACTGCTTTACTGACTTTGACCTTTCGTGTGCTGATTTTCCCCCGCTTTGAAACTAAACCAGAGCAAAGTGTGTTTCACTTTGTGGAAGAAGAAGGACTGTGAATTGCCTCACAGCTGCAAGCTAAGTATCACAGAACTGATAAGGGACTTGTACAAATTACCAGTTTGTTTGGAGACGAGTGCTCTTTGCTATACCAAAAGAGGGCTTAGGTTAAGTGAATTTTCATTATAAAGAACATTGTTTTGAATTTTCAAACGTGTGTGTGTCTGAAATTTGTACCTGTGAATTTTTGGGAGGAGTCTACCAGAGAGCCCGACAGAACAAAAGGCAGAGTCAATACTGAATCACTGCGACTTTGACAAATGAAGGAAAATATACATGTCCCATGATAATGTTGCAGGACCCAATCTGGATTAATCACAGGAACAAGAGGTTTAGTTTTTCAAGCTTTCGGACTCATGTTGGAATGCCACACACATTCCCGATAGAGAGAGGTTCTCTGAGGATGGGCTCCAGCATGAGTCCCAAAACTCAAAAAACTAAACCTCTGGTTGCGATGATGGACCCAGATTGAGTCCTGCAAGTGTGACATTTTTGAGGCTGTCTTAAGGGTGATAGATGTGAGGATCTTGAGCAGACTCCTCTTTTTGCTGCCTTGGGCATTCCAGACAAACGGCAGAACACAAATGCATGCATTAGAGAAAAATTATTTTCTCTATCACACAATACTAGGACGAATCCCCCCCCAAAGCTCATAGGTAGGAAAGTGAGGACAAATAAAGGGAAATATTTCTTCACCCAGAGAGTCGTTGGTTTATGGAATTCATTTCCAGAAGAGGTTGTTACCAGTGTTCCCTCTAATTTTTTTGGGGGGTGGGCGGAAAAGTATAGTGTCTGAGCGGCAGTCCCTTTGGGACTGGGCGGCACAGAAATAATAAATAAATAAACAAACAAACAAACAAACAAACCTTGTTTTGCCTCAGAGAATTTCAAAATAAAATACTGTACTGTGTGTCTATAACAGTGAGCTCATAATAGGGCAACTCTATCAATATCAAAATGCCACTTAAATAGTTGAGCTAGTTTCAAACTAGATTTTGATTTTCTTTCTCTCTTCCTTACTCCCATTCTTTTCTTTCTCTTTTCCTTCCTCTCTTTTTTCTATCTGTTTCTCTCTCTTCCTCTCTCTCTCCTTCCCTCTCACTCTTTCCCTCTCGGCTTCTGGGCAGGTTTGGAAAACTCTGAGTTAATGATGATTTTTAAGTGAGCGATTGCTCACTACTCAGCTTAGAGGGAACTATGGTGACAGCTGTCAGCCTTGATAGCTTCAAGGCAGGATTAGACAGATTCATGGATGCCAAGTGTATTGGTGGTTATTGAAATGGATGTCCATGTGCTGCCTCTATATTGGTTGAAGCAGGAAGGATTCCCTTGAATACCATTTGTTGGGGGGTCAGGGGAAAGGGAGGGTTTTGCCTTCTCTTTCTGCTCAAGATCCCCATGGACAATCGGTGGCTCTTCTTATGTTCTTATTGCACAAATAACATTAAGTGCATGCTACCACAATTTCTATGTTTGTTTAATATAAAATAAAAGACAACAAAAAGCCAGTTTGCTGTAGAGTACCAGGCGAGAAACCAGAAGACCATGAGTTCTAGTCACAACTTGACTTGGCCATTGAGTGTTGCACCTAGCTCCGGCCATTGACTTGGAATGTACATGGAATGAGTTTGGACGATTGTTTTTAAATGTTTAGATTTGATTTTAAATTTGGATTTCTACATATTGTATTGTTGTATTTATTTTGTTGTGAGCCGTGGCATAGAAATCTGTTGTGGTTCAGCCTGGGACCCCTCCGGGAATGGCTGATTTGCTGTCGGTGTCCAGCTCAGAGGCTGAGGACCAGGAGGGGCAGACTGACGAAGAAGCTGAATCCCAGGCTGAAGATGAAGGACAGCCAGAGTTCCACCAGGGGGAGCTCTCCCCAGCAAGCAGCCTGGATTCCCTGGGGGAGGATGCTAGTGACTTCATAGATATGCGACAGAGGAGAGCTAACGAGAGAAGAACGCAATTGGCCAGATATTTCCAGCATTAGGGGTCGCAGCTGGGTTTGGGTGTGGTGCTTGGGAAAGGATAAAAGGCGGCCCCACCCTTCCTGGCTTGTGGAGTTTTATCTTGGAGATTCGTGAGACCTGTTTGTGAACTTTGGTGGCTACAATCCTGGTTTGTGCCTTGGACTCTTGAAACCTTGGGGGGGTGTGCCAGCAAGAAGCTTTTGGAATTGACTGGACATCAGGACCCTGTTGTAAAGTATTGTAACCTGTCTGCTGTGAAGACAGGTTTTCCTGTGTGCTTATTTTTTCCTGCTATAAATTACTTTTGGATTTTACCAGAGTGTCTGGCTGTTTTTCAGTGGGTGTGGAGGTCTGGGAAAACCCAGACAGAACAGAAATCTAATCAATAAATTTAAGAACAAAGCCAACTGGGTGGTCTTGAGCCGTTCACACATTGTTAGCACAAGCAGGCAGGCCATAGCAAACCGTTTCTCAAAATCTTGCCAAGAACAAGAATTTATCCAGACAATTGCTCTGAGTGAAGTCTGAATTATCCTCAGATAAATAAATAAACTGCATTACGGTTTAATGGGGGATGAAACAGATCTGAACGTGGATATTCAAGCTCTCACTTCTGTTGCGGAAATTAACATTCTCTATTCATTTGTATTTGAGAATGCATAAAATAACACACATCCTCTATCTTGTTTCTGTGGCTGCGGAACTCTGGGACTTGAAATCCACAAGTTTTAAAGTTGCCAAGGTTGGAGACCCCTGAATTAAATCATACAATAAATACATAATTCAAAATAAATAGGTGCTGGACAGGGAATGGAGCTTTTATACTGCACGACTCAAAAAGAGGGTGGTGAAAATATTTACTGACCCCTTGCATTCTGGACACAAACTGTTTCAACTCCTACCCTCAAAACGTCGCTACAGAGCACTGCACACCAAGACAACTAGACACAAGAACAGTTTTTTCCCAAACGCCATCACTCTACTAAACAAATAATTCCCTCAATACTGTCAAACTTTTTACTAAGTCTGCACTTCTATTTCTACTAGTATTTTCGCATCATTCCTATCATCCTTTTCCTCCCACTTAGGACTGTATGACTGTAACTTGTTGCTTGTATCCTAAGATTTTTATTAATATTGATTGTTTCTTCATTGCTTATTTGGCACCTATGACAATCATTAAGTGTTGTACCCCATGATTTTTGACAATGTATCTTTTTCTTTTATGTACACTGACAGCATGTGCACCAAGACAAATTCCTTGTGTGTCCAATCACACTTGGCCAATAAAGAATTTTATTCTATTCTATTCTATCCTATCCTATTTCTCCCTTAAATTTCAGGAAATAGAAAAATGCATTCTGCAATGTGGGCATAGTACATTTATAAATATCATAATGTAAATTATTAAAATAATATTTTGCTACGGATTACTTAATTCAAAATCTGAGAATTATAAAAATTAAAGCAGATCCTTATTTTTTTTTCTCCACAGGTCATCTGTGTTCATAAAAGTAATGGTGTTGTTCCTAAACTATGCTTCCTTTAAAAATCAAATTTGTATTATAAATTGTGTATAGCATGATGAACAAGGAAAACCAACGTGACCAAAGCACCAGGGATGAAGAATAGCTTGATATTGGTAGCATTGTTTCATAAGAGAAATTGTTAATCCCTTTCCCAGCAGAATGAAAAGGAACAAAGCGGGTGTGTGCTAATGTGGAGTGGTAGTAAAGATAGCTAATGCTGTGGCTCTATCTATCTATCTATCTGCCTGCCTGCCTGCCTGCCTGCCTGCCTGCCTGCCTGCCTGCCTGCCTGCCTGCCTGCCTGCCTACCTACCTACCTATCTATCTATCTATCTAACTAACTATTTATTTATTGGATTATATGCCGCCCTTCTCTGAAAACTCAGGGTGGCTTCACAGCATATAAAAGCAATAAAAAAGACAATTCTGAAGCCCAATTATAAAATCAATAGTGTTGGGCGAACTTCAAGAAGTTCGGGTTCAGCGAACTCGCCCGAACTTTGCTGTGAAGTTTGGGTGAGTTCGCCGAACCCGAACTTTACCCAAACTTTTTAAAAAGTTCGGGTTCGGCACGAGCCCAAACTTTGCAGGTTCGGTTCGCCCGACACTAAAAATCAATCTAAAAACCCAAATCACAAAATCATGTAGCCACACTCATTCATATCACAATCATACTAACAGCCGGAGCAAAATGTTAGAGCTCAATGGTCCCAAGCCTGCCGGCAAAGGCGAGTTTTTAAAGCCTTCCGGTATGTATGTATGTATGTATGTATGTATGTATGTATGTATGTATGTATGTATTTATTTATTTATTAGATTTGTATGCCGCCCCTCTCCGAAGACTCGGGGCGGCTAACAACAATAAAAAAGACAATGTAAACAAATCTAATATTAAAAATAATCTTAAAAACCCCAATTTAAAAAACCAATCATACATACAAGCATACCATGTATAAATTCTATAAGCCTAGGGGGAAGGGAAAAATTTCAATTCCCCCATGCCTGACGACAGAGGTGGGTTTTAAGGAGCTTGCAAAAGGCAAGGAGAGTGGGGGCAACTCTGATATCTGGGGGGAGCTGGTTCCAGAGGGTCGGGGCCGCCACAGGGAAGGCTCTTCTCCTGGGTCCTGCCAAACAACATCGTTTAGTCGACGGGACCCGGAGAAGGCTAACTCTGTGGGACCTAACCGGTCGCTGGGATTCGTGCGGCAGAAGGCGGTGCCAGGAGAGTGGGGGGCAGTACGAATCTCTGGGGGGGAGTTAGTTTCAGAGGGTCGTAGCTGCAATCATTCATGTAAAGGACTACAGCTTTGATCACTTCCAACTCTGTTAATCTATTATTATGTGGTCACAACTGCCATCTTGATTTTCTGTACGCCCACCTTCCCTTCTGAGATATGGGACCTCTCCAATTTTATTTTTTGTTTGGAAATCCTTTTCAATTTTGCAGATGTCTCTGCCATTCTCCAAAGAGAATCTCAGTCATTTTGGACAAGATACGGACAAATGATGTAACACTCTAACTGTATGGACAAAATAATTCCAGAATTGGAACTGAGACACTGGCTAGCTACCTCCACTCATTTTCAAAGAGATTTCTGCTCTCCACAGTCCCTGGAATGTTTGTCAGGAGTTCTAGGTTTACATCCTAGAAACCTTATAAAACTTAATCTTACATAGCTTCTGCTTCGGTAATCTCATACTGCTAACCAGAGCGTTCAAAACTTTCACCAGACCAATCCTGGAATATATCATCTGTCTGAAAGCACACCAAATTTTGGACATAAACAAATGTCCAGAGATACTATCCAACCTACTATCAAAAAACAATTTGGATTCCGTAAGAAACTATCCTGCAACCTACAACTACTCCACTGCAAAAACATCTGGACTACCCACCTTGATCAAGGAAAATTCATCGATGCAATTTATATCGACTTCTGCAAAGCCTTTGACTCAGTGGTTCACGACAAACTTCTCCTAAAACTCAAATCCTACGGCATCTCAGGACTCCTCCACAACTGGATTACCGCATTCTTGTCAAACAGACAACAGGTTGTCAAAATTGGAAGCGCCATTTCCTCCCCTGTCCCTGTCAAAAGCGGCGTTCCCCAAGGCAGCGTACTAGGTCCTACTCTTTTCATCCTATACATCAATGACCTCTGCGATAATATCGTAAGCAACTGTGTACTTTTTGCCGACGATGTGAAACTCTTCAACACCACCGACAACACACTCACTCTTCAAAAAGACCTTGACTTCATTTCAGATTGGTCCAACACCTGGCAACTTCAAATATCAACCAACAAATGCTCTACCCTCCACATCGGCAAAAAGAATCCAAACCACATATATGAACTGAATAAACATATTCCTCACTACCAACCAACACTCAGTAAAAGACCTCGGAATACTCATTTCAAATGACCTAAGTGCTAAAGCCCACTGCAACAATATCGCCAAAAAAGCCTCCAGAGTTGTTAACCTGATCCTACGCAGCTTTTGCTCCGGCAATCTCACACTACTCACAAGAGCCTACAAAACCTATGCCAGACCCATTCTCGAATACAGCTCATCTGCCTGGAACCCACACCGCATCTCAGACATCAACACTCTCGAAAACGTCCAAAGATACTTCACCAGAAGAGCCCTCCACTCCTCCACTCGAAACAGAATACCCTACGAAAATAGACTAACCATCCTGGGCCTTGAAAGCCTAGAACTACGGCGTCTAAAACACGATCTAAGTATTGCCCACAAGATCATACGCTGCAACGTCCTTCCGGTTAACGACTACTTCAGCTTCAACAGCAACAACACAAGAGCACACAACAGATTCAAACTTAATATCAATCGCTCCAAACTTGACTGCAAAAAATACGACTTTAACAATCGAGTTGTCGAAGTGTGGAACTCATTACCGGACTCAATAGTGTCAACCCCCAATCCCCTACACTTCTCCATTAAACTCTCCACGATTGACCTCTCCCGATTCCTCAGAGGCCAGTAAGGGGCGTATATAAGTGCACTGATGTGCCTATCGTCCCCTGTCCAATTCTCTTTTCTTACCTCTTTTATCTTATATATTCTCTCCTCTATATATATTCTCTTCCTATCCACTTCCCTTCTTTTTACTTCCTATCTTTATATATATATTCCTAATGTATATTCTCTCTCATATGTATTGTATATTGGACAAAGAATAAATAAATAAATAAATAAACTTTACTAAAAGAGCCCTCCACTCCTCTATTCGCAACAGAATACCCTATGCAACTAGACTTACAATTCTAGGTTTAGAAAACTTAGAACTACGTCACCTTAAACATGACCTAAGTATAGCCTGTAAAATCATCTGCTATGTCCTTCCTGTCAACGACTACTTCAGCTTCAACCACAACAACACACGAGCACACAACAGATACAAACTTAAAGTAAACCGCTCCAAAATCGACTGCAGGAAATACGACTTTAGTAACTGAGTAGTTGATGCATAGAACTTAATACCTGACTCTTTAGTATCATCCCCTAACCCCCAAAACTTTACCCTGTTGACCTCATCCGATTCCTAAGAGGTCAGTAAAGGGCATGCATAAGTGCACCAACGTGCCTACTGTCCCCTGTCCTAATGTTTCTCTCTTACTAGTATTATGTATATAAACATTGTAATATCTTTGTATACTATCAATATGTACTTAACTAAACAAACAAACAAACAATAATAGTACGCTAATAAGAACCTGTCAGGTGCAAAGAACCAGAACGACTCAGTGAATAGGCCAAAGTAGATTCTTTATTGTTATTCTTCTATTTACAAGAATCTCACCGGGCTAACTTCATTCTCTTGGGGACAGGCAGATAAAGGCTTCAAGATTCTGGCCTCTGTCGCTTCCTCCAATGGAGCAATTCCAAGCTAGACTGCCTATTTACACTGCTCTTTTTGTCTGGCGAGAAATTCCATCATCCTGCATCCATTTAAACAAATTAAAAATTCTATTCTTGTTTGACCCCAACTCAGCCTGAGAATGTAGGAACGTAAGAATTCTTCTATTTTCTTTTCAATAATCCAGATGTGGTTTGCTCAAGTTTTCCAACTTCTGACTGTAGTCCTCAGTGTTAGAATTCCTGATGTCTTCCCATCCTAATATTAACCAAGTCTAAAGCTGCTTTGCTTGACAACATAGGTCACGTTAGACAGGTGTTGTCCTGAACTTTTTTTAAAAAAATAGATTTTTTCCCCAGCAAGGGCTAGGTGGTAAAGAGGACAGCATGAAAAGATATCTCCGAGACCGCCTTCTGCCGCACGAATCCCAGCGACCGGTGAGGTCCCACAGAGTTGGCCTCCTTAGGGTCCCGTTGACCAAACAAAGTCGGCTGGTGGGACCTAGGGGAAGAGCCTTATCTGTGAGAGCCCTGACCCTCTGGAATCAGCTCCCCCCAGAGATTCGCACTGCCCCCACCCTCCTCGATTCCGAAAGAGCTTAAAAACTCACCTTTGCCACCAGGCTTGGGATTTTTAAATCTTCCCCTGACCAATGATTGTTTTAAGTATTAGTGCTGAATGATTGGTTTGATTGGTTTTCCTTTTTAAAATTATTCCTTATTCGGTGACCATAAATAATAATAATAATAATAATAATAATAATAATAATAATAATAATAATAATAATTTATTAGATTTTTATGCCACCCCTCTCCGAGAACTTGGGGAGGCTCACAACATAACAGCAATGCAATATAAATACAAATCTAACATTGAAAAATTTAAAAAACTAATTTAAAATACATTGTTATAAAATACTAATCTGCTACACAATCATACACACTCAATCCAACTGAACATAAGCATAATAAAGGTCAAGAGAAAAAAAGGAGGGGAGGGAGATTAATCCCTCCATGCCTGGTGGCAGAGGTGAGTCTTCAACATTTTGCGGAAGGCGAGGATGGTAGGGGCAGTTCGAATCTCCGGGGGGAGTTGATTCCAGAGGGCTGGGGCCACCACAGAGAAGGCTCTTCCCTTGGGTCCCACCAGCCGACATTGCTTGATTGACGGGACCCAGAGAAGGCTGACTCTGTGGGACCTAATTGGCCGCTGGGACTGGCAACTTGATTGATAAGTGATGCAGTTGTAAGTGAATCGTCTGCTATGCTTATGATTTTACTTCAACTTTCCTTTGCTTTAAAGCTGCCAATAACCATTATTTTGAATGAATTGGAAGTAGCAACAGATCTTACATGTGCCCATAGGAAGGCTAACATCTCAGTTCTCTATGGGGAATTACCATCAGGCATTGATTCTGGCTATAGCATAAAGCATTTTCCCAGCATAAATCACTTCTCCTTTTCTTTTCTTTTATGTATAAGTTACTAAAGTGGAAGCAAAGATTTGACAACCCTTTTAAAATTTGACATAAAACATGGTCAAATTTATATGAGACATATAACTACTTTGGCAATTCAAGTAATCGCATGCATTTGAGCATTTCAGAGCTTCAAATTTAGAAGGGGGAAAAGGTGCTTTATAACAAGGGCTCCCAGCCCAGGGTCTGTGGACTGGCATGTCAGAAACGTGGCCATGAAAACAAGTGAAGCCCCATCTGTGGAATGCAGGCAGCACAGGATACCATGCTCCATATGGTCCTCAGAAAAGCCACGCTCCATGGAACCAGTCCCTGGTGCCAAAAGGCTGGCGGCCACTGATTTAGAAGATATTGAGCATATTAGGGCTCCCAGACCATCTGTCTGCAACTCTTTAAATTAGTTGCATCTTTTTTATGGAATTGCCTGCTGACCCCCAACAAATAGAGTGTTTCCTATTCGTAGAAAAATGTGAGCTTGGTTTAAGGAGTTGCAGAAGCTTTCTGTCTTCAATTCTGAAGTTTTGCACAGCCTTGATGTTCATGGTTACTAAACAGTAATGGGCAGCCCAAATTTTTACTGCCACACTTATGGCTTATTTTGTGGGTGTGGCTTGATGGTCATGTGACTGGGTAGGAGTGGCTTGCCGGCCATGTGACCAGGTGGGAGTGGCTTGAACGATCATCATCGTTCAAGTGAACTGTTAAGTCCTTGACTTACAACCTCACCAGTGTCGCTCACTGGGGTGACAACTTGCTATGCATCTCCCGCAATCTCCTTCCTGGGTCACCACCTGCCTCAGGCTGGGTAGCTAGGTGAACAGGTGTTGATCAGCTGTTCAGAAAAAATGGGGGAGGAAATGGGCCCCCTGCAACTCCTGCCGGTGCTGGTCTCCCTGCCACTTTCCGAGGAGGAGTAGGAGCATGGGAGGGTGGGATGGTCAGCTGGAGCTGGGCACACAGCTTCATTTATGTTGTGAGCTGCCCGAGTCCTCGGAGAGGGGCGGCATACAAATCCAATAAATAAATAAATAAATAAATTTCCACTGGTGGAACTGTGTTCCACCCCGTCCTGCCTGCTGCCCACCCCTGGGTCTAAATGCAGAAGAGCAAAGCTTTCACCCATAGAGTTCAAGATATACAACCCTGCATTTTACTGCTTCCAGAAAGGGCAGCTACTGACACAAAGCAGGGGTAGGTTCTAACTTACCTCACTGCCGGTTCGCTTCCTCCCAAGCTGCATGGACGCACCGCGTGGGGGTGCGAATGCACAGTGTTGAAAAATCCATTTTTTAAAAAAAGCCCAAAACAAGATGGCGACCACGTGCACAGTGCCAGAAACCTGGCTTCTGCACATGCTCAGAAGAAAAAATAAATTTTAAAAAAATTCAAAAATAGATGGCAGTGCCAATGGTCAGGTCACTACCAGCAGGTCACTACCAGTTCAAGTGAACCAATCCGAACTGGTAGGAGCCCATCCCTGACACAAAGTGGATATACCAGCCACAATGTATAATGTTTGAGACATCTCTGGGCCAGGCTGAGCTAGGATGACTTGTGGCCTTTTTCAACATTTTTACACAAGTTGGAAAAAAATGTACAGTGGTATCTCTACCTAAGAACACCTCTACTTAAGAACTTTTCTAGATAAGAACCAGGTGCTCAAGATTTTTTTGCCTCTACTTAAGAACCATTTTCTACTTAAGAACCCGAGCCTGGAAAAATTTCCCAGGAAATTTGAGAGCGGCACAAAGGCCCAGCCAGTTTCCTGCCATTCCCCCTTTAATCCCAGCTATCTCGGGCTTTTCTGGCTGCCAGAGGAGCCTTTTGGGGGCGCTTAAGGAGGCTTTGGCAGCCCAGAGCAAACAGAGCATTTTCCTTTCTCTGGGAGCTTGGAGAGGGAATAAATCACTTGGCTGTGGTGACTCCCTCGTGCTTCCTCCCATACACCCGGCGCAAGGTTGCCCTCCGGAACATCAGGGCACAGAAAGGCAAAAGGGGGCGCTCACCTCACCTTCTTCCTTCAGCAGCAACTTTCCTCCTCCTCTTCCTCCTCCTCCTCCCACCCAAATTCCGAGCTTTTATTTCTTTCCTAATGGTTTTGCAGGCATTATTTGCTTTTACATTGATTCCTATGGGAAAAATTTCTTCTACTTAAGAACGTTTCTACTTAAGAACCTGGTCACGGAACGCATTAAGTTCTTAAGTAGAGGTACCACTGTATTTTGGTCATCTATGAAGAATAACTTATAGGCAGACACAGAAATGAATAATCTCTAACAAGAATTCAAAGCAAAGGAATGTTTCTACCGTTTCCTTGAAGTAGAATTTGTTTTTTATGATGATTCCATAGAGTTTCCAAGTTCAATAGGTGGAAAATTACTGCTCTCACTCTCAACCAACTTCATCCTATCCTAATATAGCCATTGTTATGAAGACAATTCAGAGTAAGGACAATAGATGCTGTCCTCATTTGACACTGCAATATCATATATTAAGGACATGATCCCCACTGAATTGTTTGTAAGAATTATCCCTGCTAAGGGGATAAAAAGTAGTTACTTTTTTAAAAATCAGGAAAATTTCAAATTTAAAAAAGTATAAAACCATTACAGGAAAACTAACAATCATAAACAGGTAGTAAACAGAAACTTGGAAATTTTGTATGAACCACAGAATATTCATTATTTCAACCACCCAGCCACCCGGTGTCCCTTTTGTATGGAAGATTTTTGCCAGAGTTTTACAGCATACGTTCCATATCTATAAGGAGCTTGAGGTACTGTATGACAGAATTTCATTGAAGGGCTGCCAAAAATTTTACTACCACACTGTGGGTGTGGCTTATGCAGGACGCCCTGAATTTTCTTTCAACGTCTTCAAACTTCAAAAGAGAAGGATTTAGGGGTAGTGATTTCTGACAGTCTCAAAATGGGTGAACAGTGCAGTCAGGCGGTAGGTAAAGCAAGTAGGATGCTTGGCTGCATAGCTAGAGGTATAACAAGCAGGAAGAGGGAGATTATGATCCCGCTATATAGAGTGCTGGTGAGACCACATTTGGAATACTGTGTTCAGTTCTGGAGACCTCACCTACAAAAAGATATTGACAAAAATGAACGGGTCCAAAGACAGGCTACAAGAATGGTGGAAGGTCTTAAGCATAAAACGTATCAGGAAAGACTTAATGAACTCAATCTGTATAGTCTGGAGCAGTGTTTTTCAACCAGTGTGCCGTGGCACACTAGTGTGCCGCGAGACATGGTCAGGTGTGCCGCGAAGCTCAGAGAGAGAAAGAAAACAAGAGAAAGAAAGAGAAAGAGAGAAAGAAAGAGCAAGAGAGAGAGAAAAAAAACAAGAGAGAAAGCAAGCGAGAGAGAAAGAAAGCAAGAGAGAGAGAGAAAGAAAGAAAGAGAGCAAGAGAGAAAGAAAGCAAGAGAAAGAAAGAAAGCAAGAGAGAGAGAGGGAGGGAAGGTGGGGGAGAGAAAGACATAGAGGGAAGTAGGGAGGGAGAGAGAAAGAGAAAAAAAGAGGAAAGAAGGAAGAGAGAAAGAAAGAGGGATGGAGAGAGAAAAAAAGAGGAAGGGAGAGAAAGAGGGAGAGAGAAATAGAGCGAAAGGGAGGAAGAGAGGGAGAGAATTTTTTTGTCCAAACTTTTTTTAGCCCCCCCCCCTCAATGTGCCCCATGGTTTTGTAAATGTAAAAAATGTGCCATGGTTCAAAAAAGGTTGAAAATCACTGGTCTGGAGGACAGAAGGAACAGGGGGGACATGATCGAAACATTTAAATATGTTAAAGGGTTAAATAAGGTCCAGGAGGGAAGTGTTTTTAATAGGAAAGTGAACACAAGAACAAGGGGACACAATCTGAAGTTAGTTGGGGGAAAGATCAAAAGCAACGTGAGAAAATATTATTTTACTGAAAGAGTAGTAGATCCTTGGAACAAACTTCCAGCAGACGTGGTTGGTAAATCCACAGTAAATGAATTTAAACATGCCTGGGATAAACATATATCCATCCTAAGATAAAATACAGAAAATAGTATAAGGGCAGACTAGATGGATCATGAGGTCTTTTTCTGCCGTCAGTCTTCTATGTTTCTATGTTTCTGTCTTTCAGTTCAAATTGGGTGCTCTGGGATGGAGCTCCATTTTCACTACCCCACTGTGTTCTCCCCCGTCCAGGCAGGAGCCCATCCCTGCGTAATTTCCAGATTTGTTTAGCAACTTGGGTGACTCTGAGGAAGACTAAAGGCGCATCTACAGAACCTTCTGCTGCGGCATAAGGACAGCTCAAATTAACATTTGTGGAAAGCACGACTATACATCACACTGCAGCAGCCATCTTGTACCAGCTAAGCATTCAGGGTGCGCCAAAGTCTAGCTGCAACACTCCAATATGAAAACAGTATTTTTCCTCTTGCTGTAGCATAGTGCCAGCTATGTCAACACTGAGATGACATGGATGCAAAGGTTAGCCCTGTGAACATCTCACGCCACCCACCAGGTTTGTTATAAGACTACTCCTTCCCACATAGACCATATATATCACTTCTGTCCATCTTTTACTGATTATAGTTGTGACTTGATTGCCTGGCCTCCACTGATAATTCTGATCTCCAGGTATTATAATTGCTAATGTTTAAGAAAACTCCTCCTCTTAAATATTATTCACAATCAGGATTTGTCTGAATTTTTGCAGTCCAGATTTGATAACCCTAAATAAGACTCTAATGTCATAATGATACAGTTTCTTCATACTCTGATCTATCAGATCGGAGCAGATCTGTCGCTCACCAATATGACTAATTCAGGGGAAATGAAACCTACAGTAGAAGGTACCGTAATTCCTTACATGGATCTTCAGAGAATTTGCTAAAACATCTGCCAATTTTGCCCCAAATGTGGTTCTCACTTTTATGAAAATTGATCTAGTTCTTGATTTATCTTCCTCTTCCTTTAAGCACTATCTTCTTCTTTCTGTTTAATGGATTCATTTCAGGGTTGACTCAAATTATTTAAAATAGACAGAGTAATTATTTAAAATAGACAGATTAATCTAAAATAATAGATTTTAATCTACAGTTCTGCATAGGTCCAATATAATACTAGGCGATCATGATTTTAAACAGAAGGGTTGTTAGAAGTTGTTAGGAAGGTAGTTGGAAGTTTTATCATTTACAGTGCAAGTTTTCAGAGAGCTGTCATCACCATCTTCTTGTAATCATTTTAAGAATGTTTTATCATATTATTTTTTAAACTATTCATTACTTTATGTCTTGTTAACAAGGAATATGTTGGCTAGAAAATGTACTGATAAATAACCATAATCAAGAATACTAGGAATTGCCATTGCTCTGGCTTATACATTGTGCTAAAGTGTGTTTTGCTTAAGCCTAACATATTGAATAAACTTTAATCAGCTGGATTCATCCAACTTGTAAAGACCAAACTATCCAAGCAGCATTAACTATGTCTTAGAAGAACTTGAACGATTAAAGATAAATAAGGCAATGGGTCCAGATGGCATCCACCCCAGAGTTCTTAAAGAACTCAGATCTGTCATTGCTACCCCCCTGACTGATTTGTTTAACCAATCCTTGTTAACAGGAGATGTTCCTGAGGATTGGAGAATGGCAAGTGTTGTGCCTATCCACAAGAAGGGCAGTAGAGAAGAAGCTGGTAACTACAGGCCAGTTAGCTTGACATCAGTTGTCGTTAAAATGATGGAGACTCTACTGAAAAAGAGGATAAATCAGCACCTAAAAAACAATAAATTATTGGACCCAAATCAGCATGGCTTTACTGAAGGCAAATCATGTCAGACTAATCTCATTGATTTCTTTGACTATGTCACAAAGGTGTTGGATGAAGGTGGTGCCGTGGATATTGCCTACCTGGACTTCAGCAAAGCCTTTGATACGGTTCCACATAAAGAGCTGATAGATAAATTAGTGAAGATTGGACTTAATCCCTGGATAGTTCAATGGATTTGCAGCTGGCTGAAGCATAGACACCAGAGGGTTGTTGTGAATGGCGAGTATTCTGAGCAGAGTCAGGTTGCAAGCGGTGTGCCACAGGGGTCTGTTCTGGGTCCTATTCTTTTTAATGTGTTTGTGAGTGACATAGGGGAAGGTCTGGTAGGGAAGGTTTGCCTATTTGCCGATGACTCTAAAGTGTGCAATAGGGTTGATATTCCTGGAGGCGTCGGCAATATGGTAAATGATTTAGCTTTACTAGATAAATGGTCAAAGCAATGGAAACTGCAGTTTAATGTTTCCAAATGTAAAATAATGCACTTGGGGAAAAGGAATCCTCAATCTGACTATTGTATTGGCAGTTCTGTGTTAGCAAATACTTCAAAAGAAAAGGATTTAGGCGTAGTGATTTCTGACAGTCTCAAAACGGGTGAACAGTGCAGTCAGGCAGTAGGGAAAGCAAGTAGGATGCTTGGCTGCATAGCTAGAGGTATAACAAGCAGGAAGAGGGAGATTATGATCCCGCTATATAGAATGCTGGTGAGACCACATTTGGAATACTGTGTTCAGTTCTGGAGACCTCACCTACAAAAAGATATTGACAAAATTGAACGGGTCCAAAGACGGGCTACAAGAATGGTGGAAGGTCTTAAGTATAAAACGTATCAGGAAAGACTTAATGAACTCAATCTGTATAGTCTGGAGGACAGAAGGAAAAGGGGGGACATGATCAAAACATTTAAATATATTAAAGGGTTAAATAAGGTCCAGGAGGGAAGTGTTTTTAATAGGAAAGTGAACACAAGAACAAGGGGACACAATCTGAGGTTAGTTGGGGGAAAGATCAAAAGCAACATGAGAAAATATTATTTTACTGAAAGAGTAGTAGATCCTTGGAACAAACTTCCAGCAGACGTGGTAGATAAATCCACAGTAACTGAATTTAAACATGCCTGGGATAAACATATATCCATCCTAAGATAAAATACAGAAAATAGTATAAGGGCAGACTAGATGGACCATGGGGTCTTTTTCTGCCGTCAGACTTCTATGTTTCTATGTTTCTAACTACAGTGTGCAAATCCAAGAAAGCACTACCTTTGAAAATTAGTATGAATTAATTGCAAAGCAACGTTCTTGAGTTTTTCCAAGTGACTGAATGATTAAATATTGCATATAATACTGAACATTCTCTTTGTGTTATTTGACGTGGCTCGATATTTAAATTTATTTTAATTAATATTTATATACTGTAGCTTTATTGTTCATTTAGTTTCCAATGTTTGCTCATTATTTAATTTCTAATTTTGTATTTTTGAGCTCTTAAAGGTGCAAAGGCATGATAGTAAATCTTTAAGCAAAGAATCACACTTGTCTGCGTCAAGAAGTTATTTTTTCCTTATAACGGAATGTTTAATTTATTTCTATTCTGATTGTCATTAAATTGTCAACTCTCACTCTAAAGCAACCTTCAGAATGAATCACTTGAAGCCCTAGCTACAATAATATTATTTTTACTTTATATTTAAGTATGACAAATATAAAATATGAACTAAAATTAATATTACTCTTAATAGGTTAAACACAGTGTATTTAGCTGACCTATATATGAGCTTCTCCAAAGATTACTGTTATTTGGAATTATTTCCGAGAATGTTAACTTCTCCTGAATCGCTTACCTCAACCAGAGGAAATTTCATTAGAAAGAAGGCCAATGTCTACCAATTAAATAGGCATATACATACCTTTAAAAATTCCAACAAATATGTTGAAGCATTGTAGATAATAGAAAATTGCATGTGATGTCATATGTGACACACACACACACCCATTTTGCCCTGGAGTTGATTTTTATCCCAAACTTCGGGGTATTTATTTATTTAAAACTATTTCTATATTTGTTGAAAGAAGAGCAAAACTCTTATGTGGTGTATGAAATAAAAGACGCAAAGAACTAATAACAGTAACATTAAAAGAAACACCCACCAAAGCACATATTAAAAATGCTCAATTCAGATAAAATCTGAGTCAGAACAATTTGGATGCATTCTTGTTGTAAATAAAATGTTTTTAAAGTCTTTCGTGAAAATTGGCAGTTACAAATGCTTGACATTTGCCTGTAACTTCAGGCAACAAAATATGAAAAAGATTCTGGAAAAGGACTCATTTTAATAGCACCGGTTTAGTTAAAACCAGAAAGCCTGGGCTGCAAAAAACTAGACAATCACTAAGTAGTAAGTGTGGAGTTAAAGTGTTCTTGTAACTCTTTGCTTAGTGGCGATTCAGACTTTTGAAGCCGGATATTTGATATCCCCAAATATCATAGTACAAAGTGCATAGTACAATTCTATATGTTTATGTTTATGTTTATATGTTTATCCCAGGCATGTTTAAATTCAGTTACTGTGGATTTACCAACCACGTCTGCTGGAAGTTTGTTCCAAGGATCTAATATTATTTTACTGAAAGAGTAGTAGATCCTTGGAACAAACTTCCAGCAGACGTGGTTGGTAAATCCACAGTAACTGAATTTAAACATGCCTGGGATAAACATATATCCATTGTAAGATAAAATACAGGAAATAGTATAAGGGCAGACTAGATGGACCATGAGGTCTTTTTCTGCCGTCAGTCTTCTATGTTTCTATGTTTCTATGTATGTTTCTTCAGAACTGTTGCAATTGGTTAACAATGCTCAGCCTGTACAGGATTGGAGCTTGAGGAAGAAGGCTCTTCACTTAAAATATTGAGTCGTGTAACATGTCCTGATTGAGAAATAACTCCAATTTTGTACAATGGAACACATTTTGAAAATGTCTAAACATTATATAATTCCCAGACAGAATAGATGTGAGAAAACAGGCTCTTCGGAATGCTATGAATACTTCACATTTAAACCTAAGTACCGACATTGCTATGCTTGTAGAATGAAGGAAAGGAAAGGAATGAAGAAAAGGAAAAGAAAGGAAATGAAGTTACTGCACCTTAGTGTGAAAGGAAGACTTACTCCTAGATGTCTATATAACTAGATGCCTATATAACGGCGTATAACTAAAACTTAAAATATAGCTAAAATTGCAGTCAACGAGATACTGAGAGGATACAATACATGACTAAACAGAACAAACTTTGTAACTAGAATTTACTTAGCAGAAATGTTGCCTAGATTTTAGTCTATTTGTTTCTAAAACAGTTCCCAAAATCTTTTGCTGCTTAGGATGCAAAATAGTTGGTGCTTTGTTATTATACACTTTCAGGAAAGACAGCACTTGAGATATTAACACTTTATACACAAGGCACTGTTCATATAATTATACCCTCCAGCTTCTACTTAAAAATAGAAGATTTTAAAGAGATAATTCAGGCCGCTGTGCAGCCCAGGCTAAATGAATTAGCTACTAAGGGCCACAAGCAATTGCATTTCTCAGATGGGTTGTTTTGAGATTTCATGAGGATCTGAAGCATGTCATTTGCATCAGGAATGCACTAAAACAAAAAGAGTGGCAGCTTTTAGGATGCTCTAAAAATGTTTTCTGTAGTTGTAAAAATTGTCACCTCTTTCTTAAATTTCAGACTGTTTGATCTGGCATCTAGAAAATGGAGTTAATTGTAGAATGCACACATGCCTACATAAACATACATCCTACGTTCCTGCCAAATTGAATTGCTTGGGACCCACAAAGAAGCATGTATTTGATCTTTCAACTTTCATTTCTTAACAGTTCACATGCTGGCTTAAGAAATTTTGGAAGGTTAACTTACCAGGTGCTGACCCGACAGTAGTAGTGACCCAATGCTTGTAATTGCTCCCTAATTGGCAAAGTTGTCACTTCTCGTGTGGCAGCTGCAGTGCATTTAGAAAAAAACGTGGAGGGACAGTGTTCCAAATGACTTTAAGAAAGAGAACAGGAACAATCACTTCATTCTGGTTTTTTTTTTTTCTTCTTTTCTCAGATGAGTTCTGTACCTTCAGAAAGAAGGAAGGAAGGGAGGGGAGAGGAAGTCAACAACCCTTAGCTTTCCTGCAAAAAAATAAGGAAACGGCAGATAGCCATCTCATTTTTCTCAAAATGTTTGGAAAAATAAACCCAAGGAAAAGAAATTCCTCAAGTATTATATCTTTTTGATGGATTTCATAGGGTGAAATTTATAATTCAATGGGTGGAATGTCATCAAAACAAACACAATGTTCCCAATACTGAGCCTTGTTTTGGAAGCCAGATGCCCGTATCTGCAAAACGCTGCTTGCTTAAGAATATAAACAATGAGGAAGAGAGAGAGATGGGTCAGCCCCTCCACCTTTCCTACACACAGTTGAAATACCATTCTCAGTATCCATTAAAGTGTACATAAATGTATATAAAGAGATTAATGTATATATAGAAAGAAAGAGGAGTTTTGTGAACACTATAAGCCAGATTTACATATTTTAATGTATGTATGTATGTATGTATGTATGTATGTATGTATGTATGTATGTATGTATGTAAAACCCCAAGATATAATAAAAACCAGGCATCCACAATCATTCTTTGGCTTTGGAGCCAAGATGGCGCAGCAGGTAGAGTGCAGTACTGCAGGCCACTAAAGCTGACTGTAGATCTGCAGGTCAGCGGTTCAAATCTCATCACCGGTTCAAGGTTGATTCAGCCTTCCATCCTTCCGAGGTGGGTAAAATGAGGACCCGGATTGTGGGGGCAATATGCTGGCTCTGTTAAAAAAGTGCTATTGCTAACATGTTGTAGGCTGCCCTGAATCCAAGGAGAAGGGCGACATTAAAAAATCGAATGAATGAATGAATGAATGAATAAATTCTAACTACAATCAAACAATCATATTCTCGACCGGAACAAGATGTTAATCTCAATGGCGCCAGGCCTGCCAGCAAAGGTATCTTTTTAAAACCTTACAAAATGCCTGAGGTAGTTGGTTCCAGAGAGCTGGGGCAACCACAGAGAAGGCTCTTCCCTTAGGCCCCACCAGCCGACATTACTTAGCTGATGGGACCTGGAGATGGCCAACTCTGTGGGACCTAACCAGCCACTGGGATACGTGAAGTAGAAGACGGTCCTGTAAGTAACCTGATCCTAAGCTATGTAGGGCTTTATAATAGGTGATGACCAAGACTTTAAATTGCATCTGGAGATCAATTAGTAACTAATGCAGCTCATGGAATGACGCCGAGATGTGCGTATGCCTAGGAAGGCCCATAATTGTTTGTGCGGCTGCATATGTTACCATTCAGTAATTTTCTATGAATTTTTCTGGTCTGGACCTTCTAGAAGTGCCAATCAGATTTTTTAAAATTGAAATTTAATTTTTTCAAATAATTGAAAAGTATTTATTGGAAAGAAAGCTTGGGTCTAGAAATTCAGATTATCAAGATCAACCTCTCTTAAAACAGAAATTGACAGTGCTAGATATCACCTACAAAGCCTTAGAGCAGTGATGGCGAACCTATGGCATGGGTGCCACAGGTGGAACGTGGAGCCATATCTGTTGGCACGCAAGATGTTGCCCTAGCTCAGCTCCAACGTGCATGTGTGTGCTGGCCAGCTGAATTTTGGCTCACACAGAAGCTCTGAGAGGGCAGTTTTAGCTTCCAGAGAGCTTCTGGAGGGATGGGGTAGGGTGTTTTTACCCCCCTGTCTCCAGGGAAGCCTTTAGAGCCTGGGGAAGGTGAAACACAAACCTACTGGGCAGTTTCCGGCCTCCACAGGGGTTGGGAAAAGCTGTTCATGTCCTCCCCAGGCATTGAATTATGGGTACGGGCACTTGCACATGCATGATAACACATGCCCAAGCTCTTTCGGCACCTGAGGAAAAAAAGGTTCACCATCACTGCCATAGAGTATATGGTTCAGCCCTAGAAAGCCTCTTGAAGATCTAACTGCAAGTCCTTCTGTAACACATAGATAGTGCATCTATCAAAGGACAGATGCTTGCTGAAGGTCCTCACTTATCGGGAGATTTGATAGCAGGGAACCAAAATAAGATTTGTCATGAACTGTTCTATTGTGTTGTGAGCCACCCCGAGTCTACGGAGAGGGGCGGCATACAAATCTAATAAGTAAGTAAGTAAGTAAGTAAGTAAGTAAGTAAGTAAGTAAGTAAGTAAGTAAGTAAGTAAGACATTCTGCAGAGGCTCCTTTGCTTTGAAACAAGTGGCCACTCAATTGGCCTGCTATAAGCTCGTAAGCCCTTGGCTACTGCACAAAGCCTTTGGGCCTTAATTGCTATAGAACTCTCAGTTGCAGGAATAGCATACAATGTGTAATTTTTGCCACAACTTTATTGTGCATTTCTGTTTTGTGTGTTATTATATTACTGATTTAGAGCAGCATTAACCAAAATGCTTTTAAAATTCATCACTAAATGAATGGATTGTTCACCATGGTCTATACCTGACCCTTGAACTGCAACTATTTCTGGATCTCCAGATAAGGAAGTACATTTTCAAAATTACATTTAGAGTTTTAGCTTTTTCCATTCATAGACTATTGCAATTCACTCCACAGAGGTTTTTCCTTGATGAAAGTGCAGAAACTTAAGTATAACACAAAGCCAGCAATCCAAAGAAAGCACAGTGATGAGATCCAATCATGCTGTGATGAAAAATCTGCTTTGGATGCTCATTGTTCTCTTAGCACAAATCACAGGATTGTAGCCTTTAGAATTTAGATTGTGTAGGGATTGACTATTTGATAGTCTGCTTCTCCAATTATAATCTTTTCTGGGCCCTTAAATGCTCAGTGGAGTATTTGTCTATCTGTATTTTCAAAGGTCTTTAGTTAAGCACATGGTAGACAGATTTCATAGAAACATAGAAGATTGACGGCAGAAAAAGACCTCATGGTCCATCTAGTCTGCCCTTATTTCACCTATCTTCCTTCCAAATTATAAAACATATTCTCATGATCTTTCTAAACTCTGTTAACAGTAGCAACAGCGACAACACATTTATATACTGCTCAAAAAAATAAAGGGAATACTCAAATAACACATTCTAGAATGAATTTTTCTCAATGAATATTTCATTTGCACAACAGCATGTGAAATTGACTATCAATCAGTGTTGCTTCCTAAGTGGACAGTTTGATTTACTTGAAGTTATATTCTGTTTTTTAAGTGTTCATTTTATTTTTATTTTTTTGAGCAGTTTATGTTGCTCAATGGTGCTTTACAGTATCCTCTGAGTGATTTACAATGTTAGCATATTGCCCCCAACAATCTGGGTACTCATTTTACCTCATTTACCTTTCTTTTAGGAAATGAGTTAAAATTTACCTCTTTAGCTGGGGATTTAAATACGTTTTGTTTTAGAAACATAGAAACATAGAAGTTTGACGGCAGAAAAAGACCTCATGGCCCATCTAGTCTGCCCTTATACTATTTCCTGTATTTTATCTTAGGATGGATATATGTTTATCCCAGGCATGTTTAAATTCAGTTACTGGGGATTTATCTACCACGTTTGCTGGAAGTTTGTTCCAAGGATCTACTACTCTTTCAGTAAAATAATATTGTCTCATGTTGGTTTTGATCTTTCCCCCAACTAACTTCAGATTGTGTCCCCTTGTTCTTTTCTTCACTCTCCTATTAAAAACACTTCTCTCCTGGACCTTATTTAACCCTTTAACATATTTAAATGTTTTGATCATGTCCCCCCTTTTCCTTCTGTCCTCCAGACTATACAGATTGAGTTCATTAAGTGTTTCCTGATACGTTTTATGCTTAAGACCTTCCACCATGCTTGTAGCCCGTCTTTGGACCCGTTCAATTTTGTCAATATCTTTTTGTAGGTGAGGTCTCCAGAACTGAACACAGTATTCCAAATGTGGTCTCACCAGCGCTCTATATAGCGGGATCATAATCTCCCTCTTCCTGCTTGTTATACCTCTAGCTATGCAGCCAAGCATCCTACTTGGTTTCCCTACCGCCTGACTGCACTGTTCACCCATTTTGAGACTGTCAGAAATCACTACCCCTAAATCCTTTTCTTCTGAAGTTTTTGCTAACACAGAACTGCCAATACAATACTGTACTCAGATTGAGGATTCCTTTTCCCCAAGTGCATTATTTTACATTTGGAAACATTAAACTGCAGTTTCCATTGCTTTGACCATTTAACTTTAATAGTGATGTATTTGTATAGTGGTAGTGGGTGCATGTTTCTGGATGCTTGTGTATTGGATAGAAAGATGGAATTTAAATGAAATAAATACAAATGATATAAATCTAAAAACGTATTTCATATAGTCAAGACTGTGAGATATGCAGGAATGACTACTAAAAGTAGTTTCACTGATAGTCCAGTGAGGTGCCACCACTTTAAAATTAGTTCACTTTTACTATACATTGAGTAATCAACTTGAAAGCAGTGTAGGCCCTCACACAGAACAATCACATAGATGAACATGGGCAGAGCTCTTCAATCTGTAGCATTTCCTCAAAATATACAAAAGCAGAAAACAAGTTTAAAGATTTTTTTTTAGCAGTTTGCTTAACTTGAATTGTTGAATGGAAGAACATTTTCCTGAATCACATGTGGGATAGATGGAGCAGAAAGAATAGAGACTGAATTAGGGATAGTTAATACAGGGTTTTTAAAGTTTACCTTTTCTTCAAAATGATTGAGATGATTGTGAATAAATATAGCACATATATATTTTATAGTAGGCATTTCTAACTCTTTAAAGATAGTAAATCTTTAGAAATAGTAAAAGAAAGGAAAGTAAACAGAATCTTCAGGAAGTAGCTTGACCTATAATCTTTTTCCTTCATAAACTAGCTTCCCAGAGGTAGCAGGATTCTTCTAAAAAAGGAATATTTAATCTTGTGATTTTGTCACTTTTTTTTACAAGACTATTGAATATGTAATGTTTTTTATCTTTAGATGGCACGGGACCATGAATATAAATACAATAAATTCTATATAAAATATAAATATTAGAACATGAAAACAATGTGGATTATAAAACAGAGATGACAGTTACAGTGGAAATATAAATGATAAGCCAAGAGAATGATCTGGATAGTTATTCCTTACTGGTTTTACAAAAGAAATTTGTGCTTTGAAGAAGCTTCTGAGATGGAAAATATGAAGAGAGATCAGATCCTACGACAATATCTGAATGAACTAAACATTAAAATTCCTGGAAGCAAAAGGAAGGAATACAATGTTGGTTTATTTGGCCAATGCTAAAATAAGACACGTTCCTATAGAATTCTGAGAACTCTTTATGAACTCTTTAAGGACACCAGGAATGAAAACGTTAATGCTTTATGGATTGGCATATGAATAAATGATGGTTTCTGGGAAGAAGAAATACTTGTATAAGAAGAAATGTAACCTTTTAAGGGATGAAGATTTACCAAGTTTGATGAAGATTGGAAGTCAATTCTTTAAATATTTTGCTTGCTTATTTTTGGTGGCTTCTTCCTTTCTCTTCCACCCTCTCCCTCCCCCCATTTCCAGGAATTTCTGTCTCTCTTTTTTTATTCTTTTCTAAATTTTGTTTATGGTTGCTTTTATTACTGTCTTTTTAAAAACTTCAATGTTATTAAATTTGCCTCCTTTAATGACTTTCATAGCACTTTCACTTTTTCAACTGCTCTTTAACCATTCAAAGAAAAGCAATCACAGGAACTAGAGCTGAGCCACTCAATTTTGATTGCCACAATTGTTAAGCGAATCACTGCAGTTTTTAAGTGAATCATGCAATCAGTAAGTAAATCTGGCTTCCCCCATTTATTTTACTAGTCAGAAGCCAGTTGGGAAGATTACAAATGATGATCACATGACTGCAGGACAGTGCAACTGTCATAAATATAGGTAGTCCCAGTGAAGGGCTACAAAATATTTTACTGCAACACTGTGGGGTATGGCTTATTTTGTGGGTGTGGCTTTCCGGACATGTGATCAGGTGGAGTGGCTTGACAATCATGTGACTTGGGGGGGGTGACTTAAAGTCATGTGACTGGCTTAAAGGTGGCCAACTTGACTTCACTCAAGTCAAGGGTTTGGGTTAGGGTGCTTGGCCTCTCCTTGCCTCAAAGAGATACAGTTTCCCTATCTATTTACTATTACTGAACATCCAAAATATACTATTTAATTCTATGTATATATGCCACATGTCTACATACATATTACACGCAGGCACACAAAAATATACATTATCTACTATATAAACTACATTAACACATACACACGTACAGCTCTTCTAAAATTAACCACATTCAACGTCATTTACTGCAATAGGTAAAACATACGCAGAGCCCAGAAGGGAAAAAAAGAAAAAAGAAATAAAAAAATTTCTACCAGTTCTGCATACCTGACCAAACTTTTTCTACCGGTACTGCTACCTGATCGTACCCGTAGGAGTCCATCACTGGATAGTCCTCAAGTTGTGACCACTGTTGACTTAGTTAAGTGAGTTTTGTCCCATGTTATAACCTTTCTTGCCACAGTTGTTAAGTGAATCACTGCTATTTGTTTGTTTGATTGATTGATTTATATGCTGCCCTTCTCCCAGGACTCAGGGTGGTTTACAGCATATAAAGAACACTATAAAATATCCTAAATGTAATTTTTAAAACTAGACTAACTAATCTAAAAACCCCAATTTATTAAAAAAAACACCTAGTCATTGTCATTCTAACAACAAACATACCGATGCTCAAGTATTGGAGACATGTAGGAAAATGAAATGCTTATATAAATAAACCTTGTGAAAATGCTGCACATCTTTTGTGACAATTAAATGAATTGTCAGAGAGCTGTTGCTCCATGCATAGAGCAACAATGTTCAGGCTGTGATGTATTTCCTTGACGACAGTTGTGTTCACTAAAGGAGTGTTCATTTCTGGTGTTAAGAAATGATGGTGATCTATTTTGTACTTCACAAGTGGGCTTGAGATGGGCAGAACTAAAAAGTCACCATCATGCTGAATCTGGGGGTGGGGGGTGGGGTGGAGACCAAGGAAGTTGAATGTGAATTATTAGGCTAAAAAATTCAGATGTATTTGGCAAGTCTATCTCTGTCTACTCAGAAGTAACTTCTGTTACGTTCAGAGAGATTTGCATTAGGGAAATGTCAAACTTGGCAATTTTAAGACTTGTGGACTTCAACTCCCAGAATTCTCCAACCAGCTGTGCTGACTGAAGAATTCTGGGAGTTGAAGTCCACAAGTCTTAAAATTGCCAAGTTTGAGGATTCCTGTAGCTCAATAGCAAATTGCACATTTTCAGAGCAGGCGGTCTTAAAGTCTTAAAGTCGCCAAGTTTGAAGACCTCTTAGCTAGAGAGTTAACCTTAAAAAGTATTGGCTGCATTTTACATTTCCTCAATTTGAAATTCAGTTAAATAATTCACTAGCAAGAAAACACATCTGATTTAAAAATGATTCTCTTCTGCTTTATATTCTACAGAAGCAGCACTAAGAAGTGATACAGCCAAACCAAAAAGGGTCTTTACCATTTCTTATGAAAAGAATAATTATCATGTAAGAATACAATGCTAATAAGGTCACAACTTAGTAGTTCAAGGACAGAGTGCCATCTATTGACTTTAAATTTAGCAAGCACTTGGTAGAATCACAATAAGATGCATATTTCAAGTCAGTTTAAAATAAAAATGACTATAGGGTTATTTTGATTGCCCTTAAGTAGCAGGCAAATGTAGGAATGTGGCAGCTTCCTTTTTCAATATTCAATATTGAGAGGGATAAATAAGGTCTATGATACTGAGGGTAAAATATGGCCACAATAATTAATAGTAATAATGGCCGAGGGTTTTATTCTTAATGAATTTGCCCATTGAAAATGTATCCCAGTAGATGGCCATCTGGTGGTGGTAGTGCATTTCACAAGTTAAGCATATGAAGTGCTTCCTTTTTCTTGGTTCTGAAATCTCCTGCCAATCAGATGGATGACATTGGGTTCGGGTGTTATGAGAATGTTTTTTCCATATTTGCTTTTTCAAGTTCATACATTATTTTATATGCTCTCCAAAAAAATGCTCATTTGATTTTATAGGGAGAAAATCCCTAAATGTTATAGCCTTTCTCTGTAACAGATTGAACTTTATCAATTTCAGTTACTCATTTAGGCATCTGTCCTTTTGAGGAACACAACAAGGGGTGTTCTACTGCCCGGACAGGGGGGGTGATGCAGTGAGGTAGCAGAAATGGAGCACCCAATTTGCACTGAAAGATGTTGAAACAAAATGGAGGGTGTCCTGCATAAGCCACGCCCACAGTGTGGTAGTAAAGATTTTGGTAGTCCTTCACTGAACATAACATATACATATTACACACTGGCAAAAAGAATCAGAACATAAATACAAGCTTGGAGGACACGACTTTGTAGACGACCCTCATTCTGTCAAAGACCTTGGAGTACTCATATCTAACGACCTAAGTGCCAGAGTCCATAGTAACAACATTGCCAAAAAGGCACTGAGAGTTGTTAATCTAATCTTGTGTAGCTTCTAGAAAGAGGGAGATTGTGATCCCGCTGTATAGAATGCTGGTGAGACCACATTTGGAATACTGTGTTCAGTTCTGGAGATCTCACCTACAGAAAGGTGTTGATAAAATTGAACGGGTCCAAAGACAGGCTACAAAAATGGTGGAAGGCCTTGAGCATAAAACTTATCAGAAAAGACTTAATGAACTCAATCTGTATAGTCTGGAAGACAGAAGGGAAAGAGGGGACATGATCAAAACATTTACTGGTAAATATATTAAAGGGTTAAATAAAGTTCAAGAGGGAAGTGCTTTTAATAGGAAAGTGAACACAAGAACAAGGGTACACAACCTGAGGTTAGTTGGGCGGAAGATCAGAAGCAACATGAGAAAATATTATGTTACTGAAAGAGTAGTAGATGCTTGGAACAAACTTCCAGCAGACGTGGTTGGTAAATCCACAGTAACTGAATTTAAACATGCCTGGGATAAACATATATCTATCTTAAGATAAAATACAGGAATTAGTATAAGGGCAGACTAGATGGATCATGAGGTCTTTTTCTTCCGTCAATCTTCTATGTTTCTATGTTTCTTCTCTGGCAATATTACACTGATAACCAGAGCATACAAAACATTTGCTAGACCAATTCTCAAATACAGCTCAACTGTCTAGAACCCACATTGCATATCAGACATTAATACAATCGAGAGAGTCCAGAAATATTTCACAAGAAGAGTCCTTCACTCTTCTATTGGCAATAGAATACATTATTCCACCAGACTTGAAATTTTGGGCTTAGGTAGCCTAGAACTTCGTCACCTTTGATCTGACCTAAATGTAGTTCAGAAAATCATCTACTACAATAGCTTACCTGTCAATGAATACTTCAGCTTCAACCACAACAATACACGAGCACACAACAGATTCAAACTCAATGTAAACTGCTCAAAACTCAATTGCATAAAATACAACTTCAGCAAAAGGGTGACCAGTGGTTTCTTCCCCAAGCTCCAAAAACTTTAACCTTAGATTGTCTACTGTCGACCTCACCCCATTCCAAAGAGGTCTGTAAAGGCTGCGCATAAGTGCGCCAGCATGCCTACCGTCCCTGTCCTGCTGTCCTCATTTATCTGTATTTACTGTGTTTATGTTTTATATTTATACCAATACCTGCATATTTTGTATATGTTTTGACAAAATAAAACCAACAAATAAACAATGTGTGGTCATTTATATAAAGACACTATTAAATTGGCAATATGGGCATTTATTTTAATGTATTTTTATAGCAATTATACATTGACTAGATATTATCCATTAGAAAGTCAAAATCTGTAAATAAATATATGCAAGCAGCAGGAATGAATAGATATGTGACTCCTTGGCTGGTAAATGGTTATCAAGATGTCTTCCCGAATAACCCTAGGTAGGTTCATTGTGCTAACTGGTTATGTAAATGTGACACCTAGTGTTCATGTTTAGAGATAATGATTTTAAAAAAGAGAAATGTATGGAGCATCTGTTCATTTCTGGAGCAAGCCTACACTCCCATCAAATCTGGCAGGAGAGACATGCCTCACTTGTCCTCCTGAAGTGCTTTGGCAAACTCCATATTCTGCACTTTTTTACCTTTTTAAGAGAAAGACTGAAACCTTACATTTGCTATGTTGTGAATCCTCTCTGTTAAGGCAGTGATTCTCAATCTTTCTAATGCTGCGACCCCTTAATACACTTCCTCATGTTGTGGTGACCCCCAACCAGCGGTGGGCTGCGAGCCGGAACACTAAATTGGCTCGCCGCCACGGCTCATAAATTCTTGCAGGACCAGTGCGATTCTGCTGCTGCACCTGTGGAGGTAGCAAAATCACGCATGGAGCCGCAGGTAAAACCTTGCCGAAACACGGGCGTGATTTTACTACCTCCACAGGTGCAGCAGCAACATTACACTGGTCCCACAAGAACTTATGAGCCGCGGCGGCGAGCGCAATTTAGTGTTCCGGCTCATAGCCCACCACTGCCCCCAACCATAGCGCCAATTCTCACAACAGACTTTAAGTTGATTGGCAGGAAGGTCAGAAGGACACTCCTGCTGTAAACGCCTGATTGGTCAGATTGTAAAAATATGTTCCAAGGTGCCAGAATAGAAGCTTTAGTTCCTAACACCACGGGATATTTGTCATTTATTTATTTTTATTTATTTTTATTTTATTTTATTTTATTTTATTTTATTTTATTTTATTTTATTTTATTTTATTATTTTATTTTATTTTATTTTAATTTATTTTAATTTATTTTATTTTAATTTATTTTATTTTAATTTATTTTATTTTAATTTAATTAATTTAATTATTTTATTTTATTTTATTTTATTTTATTATTTTATTTTATTTTATTTTATTATTTTATTTTAATTTAATTTCATTAATTTAATTAATTTATTTTATTTTATTTTATTTTATTATTTTATTTTATTTTATTTTATTTTATTTTTTGTTTGTTTGTTTGTTTGTTTGTTTGTTTGTTTGTTTGTTTATTTATTTATTTATTTATTTATTTATTTATTTATTTATTTATTTATTTATTTATTTATTTATTTATTTATTTATTTATTTATTTATTTATTTATTTATTAGATTTGTATGCCGCCCCTCTCCGAGCGGCTAACAACAATATAAAAAGACAATGTAAACAAATCTAATATTAAAAACAATCTAAAAAACCCCAATTTAAAGAAACATAGAAACATAGAAACACACCATGTATAAATTCTATAAGCCTAGGGGGAAGGGAAATTTCAATTCCCCCATGCCTGACGACAGAGGTGGGTTTTAAGGAGCTTGCAAAAGGCAAGGAGGGTGGGGGCAACTCTGATATCTGGGGGGAGCTGGTTCCAGAGGGTCGGGGCTGCCACAGAGAAGGCTCTTCTCCTGGGTCCCGCCAAACGACATTGCTTAGTCAATGGGACCTGGAGAAGGCTAACTCTGTGGGACCTAACCGGTAGCTGGGATTCATGCGGCAGAAGGCGGTCCCGGAGATAATCTGGTCCGATGCCATGAAGGGCTTCATAGGTCATAACCAACACTTTGAATTGTGACCGGAAATTGATCGGCAACCAATGCAGACTGCGGAGTGTTGGTGCAACATGGGCGTACTTAGGGAAGCCCATGATTGCTCTCGCAGCTGCATTCTGCACGATCTGAAGTTTCCAAACACTAAGTTTCCTATGGTCTTGGGCAACCCCTGGGAAATGGTCGTTCGACCCCCAAAGGGGTTCCGACCCCCAGGTTGAGAACCATTGTGTTAAGGAATCTCATTTGATGGAGCCCAAGAAAAGACCTTTCTCTGCCATGGCACCTGCCCTTTGGAGCATCAAAAACATTTTTTTAAAATCCTATTGCTATTAGCCCTTCAAGAAGAGCAGCCTATAAAAGGCTACCTAAAAATACTGCAATACATCCATGTAATTAAACTCTACATTATTACGCTTTCCCACCAGGTAGTGAAATTATACCCTTAAGTATATAATTTTGTTTTATATCTTAAAGCAACACCATAATCTGAAAGGAGTAATCACTGTGTAGAAAGCCACAATGGTTTTGCCATGCAATATTTAATCCTTAATATTAAGCCAAGCCAAAATTCAATAAAGCCTGAGAACTCTTTGCACAGCTTTGAAATCTGAGGACAATAAATAATGGTAACAATAATGATAATAAAACATTTATAAAATAGTTCAGACAAATAAGGAATCTATAAACCTTGGTTGACATGAAAAGAATTACTAAATTTGAAAATGTGAAAAAGAACACTTCAAATTCAGTTTGCATGTTCAGTATTTTTTTTCACATGTTCTGAGCAATGTTCTTATGTATGTTACCCTATTTCCAGGTTACTCTCTTGTCTTTAAATGTAGCAGAATATTAATGGTCGATTGTTAGTCTGTTTTATTTTTAAAAGAACAAATCAAGGAAAGATTTCCTTCTCCAGTTCTTTAGGAGGATAGAATGACATATTATAATTCAGAAGTGTTTCAGAACTACTGTACTGGTAAATGGTTCACTGAAAAATTAAGATGTGATATAAGGCTGACTCATTCAGGTTTGCATAGTAACAGTTGCTCATCCCAGCTATGTGAGTGCAAAATGTGCATGTTTATCATTACCAAAAGAAAAAACAAAACCTAACAATTTGAAGCACCAGGTACAATGCCTGCCAGAATCAATCAACAACACCTTAATAAATTAATGAAACCAGTAGGCAGCTTGTACTGCCTTATGCATAGTAATGGAATAGTTGTTTCTCTTGTCACCCCTATGTTCCTTGGTTAAATGTTCTGTTTGCATGAATCATCTAGCTGAGCTGAACATTTTGTTCCCTAAAATCATCTCCCCCAGTGCCACATTGTTAAGGCTGAGCCATAAAATAACATGGAAAAAGCACAGCAAAGTGAACTTAAATCAAGTGAGATTTGAGATGAAACTTGTACAGGTAGAAGAAAATGAGAAGTATGATGTCTGAGTAAATACAAGACCTGGAAGACTTTATCAGATGCTTTGTGATCCAAAAATAAACTTTTCGCATTCTTACCACATTCCATTTTTAAAATTTGATTAAATTTGATTATTAAATGAAAGAGTACGAAGAATACATCAAGTTATTTTAGAGAGAGAGAGAGAATGAGAGAGAAAGAGAAAATATGAATACAGAATAGGTTGCAAAAGTTAATGATGATTGTATGATTGTTTTTAAATTAAGGGTTTTTAACTGTTTTGTTTTTAATCATTGGATTTGTATTATATATTGTTGTGAGCTGCTTTGAGTCTTCGGAGAGGAGCGGCATACAAATCTAATAAATAATAATAATAATAATAATAATAATAATAATAATAATAATTATTATTATTATTATTATTATTATTATTATTGATGATGATGATGATGATGTTGAAAAATTAAATTAGAAAGTATATAGGTACTCGTAGAGTCCACAAATTTGACTTTTGAAAGAAAAGATTTACTGGGCTTTTTCATTCAATACATGTTAGATTACAGTGGCCAGCATCAACAAATAGCTTTTCTTGGCATCAGCACAGACAGATTTAAAATAAAAGGAGAATTGTGGCCTTGGAAATTCACCTGTTTCTAAAGTGCTTCCCTACTGGTTCTTTGGGCGTAGCCTGGTGGGCGTGGCAAGGGAATGATACTGCAAAATCCTCATTTCCTCCCCACTCCTGGGACCAGCCAGTGGTGGTATTTGCCGGTTCTCCGAACTACTCAAAATTTCCACTACCGGTTCTCCAGAACCTATCAGAACCTGCTGAATTTCACTCCAGCTTCCTCTCCACTTTCCCAGGGACATTTGTAGCTTAAAGACATGTCTACAAACAAATATATAAGAAGCTAGCATTTTGTTTTGCAGCATAGCAGTTTTTCTATGTATTCATTTTTTAAAATAATATTGAAACCCAAGTTAGGTGAGTCACAAGACTATAATCCAAGGTCTATAATCCATAATTTACTAATCACAATATTTAGATTCATATTTTATGCTAAGAGACGTCTAGCACATACAAAGATATTTACAGGAACCAGAGTGCTTACCTCTGTCTTGGGAATGTGGCCCAAATAAAGTAGAGCTTAATACTTTAGGTTTGTTTTCTTAAGTCAAAAATAAATTTGGAGGATGGCTGTGTTCATATTTCACATTTATCCATGACTTAACTATGGTTTATTTATGGGGACCATTTTTCCAAGATCAGCAACTGAAGTTTGTTTCTTGTTTTACCAATACTTGATAGGGAGCTTCAATAGAAGAGTGGTGATACAATAGAAAAGGACAAAATTAATGTTTTCGTTTTCAATCGTTTTTTTTAAATAGGTTATAAGGATGGGAATAGAAGTAAGAAGATTTTAGATGAAAAGTGATTTTATTTTTCCCCTTGAAATTAGTCCCTCCTCCTCAAATGGCTTGAAACTGCAAGTCTGTAGGTGGATAGGACAAACTATTCTGGAAGGCATTATCAACTTTAAAGAGCCCAACATAATGCCTTCCAGAATAGTTTGTCCTATCCACCTCTAATTTAGATAAGGGAAGGAAAGTAAAAGAAAATTACACCACTGAAAATTGGCCATTTTGCTGCTGAGTGTCTGTGATACGATTTTGGGGTATGTGTGGATTATGGGCTGCCAACCCTGTTTACTCAGCCTACCCCCCCCCCCCTCCTGGGTTTATACTATACAGTATAACAAAATAGGATTAATTTGTAGCCCAGCCTGTTATGAGAACATAATGGGTAGGAATGACTGAAAAGTCAATTTGGCAAGGCCAAGTAAGATTAAGTCTCCTCCAATTCAAACTGCAATTTTCTACTTACTCTGCTTGGCATTTTGGGCTTTAAAGTGCTCTTCTAAATTGGTGAAACAGAAAGTAGGAAAGAGAACTTGAAAAATAGATCCAATATTCCAGATACAGTAAAAGCAAGCCCACTTTTATTTACTTCCCAAACCATTTCTTACTGCATGAGTACAACTATCAATTAAACTACAGACTTACTATAGCTTGCTGAATAAACCACAATCAGATGGATCCATATAACATGCTAAACCATAAAACATGGTTTATAAATCGATAGAGCTGAATCACGCAGTAAGTTTGCTGCCTCCCCTAGCATACATTTTCTGGTAAAATATAAATACAAATACTGATGCTTAAAATGTCTAACCCTGGCTAAGAAAAGCAAACCTAGCATTCCCAAAAGGTATAAAACAGCTATTTCATTTCATTTCTTCTTGACTGATATTCTTTGGAAAATAAAGGGGGGGGGGAACCAAATATATAGTTAACAAATTAAAATAAGATTTTGTCTCCTTTGTGAATAACGTAGAGTAATAGAACTAAACAACTCAGTTCTCCCATTTAGTGGTCTTCCAGACCAAGGAAGTAACTTGAAAAATGTTGATTTCTATAACAAATATAGTATATATGAGCATTGGCCACCAGTCTTTTTAATTTAAAGTACAAAATTGCTATGACATTGCAATATTTTCTGGTGGCATTTTTGTTGTTGTTGAGACCAGTAAATTTAGAGTTCAATTTTGCAGAAAGTATTTTCCTAATTAGAAATGCCTCTGTATTGTTGATATAGCAATCTACAGTTACCTTCAGGCTTAAAAGATGGAGTTTGGAAGCAATTATAAATATTTACTTGGATATTCCGTTCTACTGTACATCAGCTGGACAGAATGTCATCATAGTAAATTCAGAGATTCCTTATTTCAATCCCCACCCCCTTTGACCCATGCTCACCGGGACAGTGAGAAAATTGATTTGAACTACCGTATTTTCCAGAGTATAAGACACAGCTTTTTCCACCCTGAAAGAAGCTGAAAATTTGGGTGCATCTTATACTCTGAATGTAGCTTTTTCGAAGCTTTTCCCCCAGCCCTAATGAGGCGCTAACTGTCTTCCCCAGCTGGCAGGATTCTTTTCATTCCTACTCTCTATTACTTAGAATTCTTGTACAGTTATCAGGAGCAGTGCACTTTTGCCAGTATACTTTTAGTTATTATTAAAACTTCAGCTTTGTGTGCCAAATACTTTTAACTATTAAATAAAATATTAACATGGACTTTGCAACAATATTTATGAAAGTTGCTATAAATCTAATTTCATTCCTGAGTATTTTTATTTTAAATAATCAATGCACCTTATAGCAGGGCTTCCAGATTAGTGATTTGGAGTGGCTCCAATGTGGGGATAATGTACTAATGGAACTGCATCAGGTTTCAAAGTTCCATTAGGTTTCATAGACTGGTATTGGATGTCCCAGATTCTATCTGAATCTCATTTCAATGAGCTAGGACACTATTAAAGCCCCAGGCATGCTTTGATTGCTGCCTGTCAAATCTACACGCTGTCCGGAATTCTTGCACCTGTTAAAAATAGTCAAAATCCAGTATGCTATACTGCCACAGTATATAACATTTCAGAGAAGCAATGCATATAGAGACTCATAAATTGTGATCCAATACTTATATGGGGGAGTTGTATTTGTTTTGCATTCATATTGTAAATCTTATTGATTTCACAGCATCCTTATATTTATGATGTCATAAGATTGTGAAAGAGCGATTGACTTCATTCTACCAATCTAACCCACTCTTGCTGGGATAGAGGGCACTTGTAGTCCATACCTACAGCAGGAAGACTGAAATTTGCCAGGAGAAAATGAATAATAATAATAACCTTACTGTCTACGTCAAGGGTCTCCAATCTTATTTATTTATTTATTTATTTATTTATTTATTTATTTATTTATTTATTTATTTATTTATTTATTTATTTATTTGATTTGTATGCCGCCCCTCTCCGGAGACTCGGGGCAGCTAACAGCAACAATAAAACAGTGTACAATAGTAATTCAATACTAAAAACGATTAAAAACCCATTAATATAAAAACCAAACGTACATACATACATACCATGCATAGAATTGTAAAGCCTAGGGGGAAAGAGGATCTCAATGCCCCCATGCCTGACGGCAGAGGTGGGTTTTAAGTAGCTTACGAAAGGCAAGGAGGGTGGGGGCAATTCTAATCTCTGGGGGGAGTTGGTTCCAGAGGGCTGGGGCCGCCACAGAGAAGGCTCTTCCCCTGGGTCCCGCCAAATGACCTATATGCTATGGTTGTGACATTTAATATTTATTCATTCATTCATTCATTCATTTATTCATTCATTCATTCGATTTTTATGCCGCCCTTCTCCTTAGACTCAGGGCGGCTTACAACATGTTAGCAATAGCACTTTTTGAACAGAGCTAGGCTATTGCCCCCACTTTCTGGGAATTAAAGACTGCCAGGCTTAAAGTCGCCAAAGTTGGAGACCCCTGATCTATGTAAGCAGCGGTAGGCTTCCAGCCAGAATGCTAAATTGGGCTCACCGCCACGGCTTGTGAGTACTTGTGGGGCCAGTGCGATTTTGCTTCTGCATCTGTGGAGGTAGCAAAATCACGCACGGAGCTGCAGGAGTGGCATACAAATCTAAATCTAAATAATAATAATAATAATAATAATAATAATAACAACAACAACAACAACATGCGCAGAAACAAAAGAAAACTTACTGAAACTTCAACGCACCTGCAGCTCCGTGCACGATTTGGTTACTTCCACAGGTACAGAAGCCAAATTGTGCTGGCCCCGCAAGCACTCATGAGCCGCAGCGGTGACCCCAATTTAGCCTTCCGACTAGAAGCCCACCACTGTATGTAAGACAGTATGTTTCCAAGATCATAAAATATTGAGCAGCCCTCCATATTTGTGTGTGGGCCCCCTCTATTATACATTATTGGTTTTTTAACATGGTCTTGTCTTATTCAGTCTAGGATGGCTTCCCTTTAGATATTATTATTCAGACTTAAAAAGTTGATGCTTGACACCCAACTATTAGAGTAACCAATTCTTGATGCTTGACACCCAGCTATTAGAGCAACCTAACAGCAGGTTAGGAAACTAAATGAAATAACTGTAAAAGTGAGGAGCAGTGGTTAATTATGTGTTGGAGTTACAAATCAGGATCTCCTTTATCTGATTCTTGTCTCTGCTTTTGACAAGCTATTTAAACGACAACTATTATGTACTGGGATATTCACCAAGAATTTAAATCAAATAATCTATAGAACAATACATGGAGACATCAATTACACCATTTACCTGTTAAAAATTAAGCAGATATATTATATGCAATATTTCCTGGTCGGTGTTGTGGTTGGCTCTGGCCCAGCTCCTGCCCCAGGGAATGTGGAGGTGGATGCAGGGGAAACTTCAACATGTCACAGGCCTGTGTTATTGCCAACAGAGTCAATTCAGAGTTTAGTTTCCTCGGACGACGAAGAAGGTGGGAGTGACTTGGAACTGGGGGGCTTGGCACACATCCCAGGCAGTCAATCTCCATTATCTTCCATTGATTTGGATAAAGACGTCTTGGACCCATGCAAGCGCAGAATTATGCATAGAAGAGACCAAGTAAGGACATATTACAGGAGATAAGAGAGGCCACCTGTGTTTGGGTGGGGCTCCAGTAATTAGGGCTGCTGCTATAAATAGCAGCGTGTGGGTTTGGCCATTGTGGAAGAGTATCTGATGGCAGTTCTTCAGGAATCATGTGTTGCTGTTTTCTGGACTTTGCTTGTTGATTTTTCGCACCTTTGAAACCAAAGCAGAGCAGCGTGTGTGCGTGTGCGTGTGTTTCTCACTTCGTTGGAAGAAGAAGGGGTGTGAAGTTTCTTCACAGCTGCTAGCTAAGTACTTAATGACTGCTTAAGGGAAATTATACAGACTACCTGGTTGTTTTGGGACAAGTGCTCTTTGCAATACAAAAAGAGTACTTAGTTTATTTTGAACTTTGTGATAAAGAACATTGTTTTGAATTTTCAAACGTGTGTGTGTGTCTGAAATTTGTACCCTTGAATTTTCGGGATGCTCCTACCAGAGAGCCCGGCAGAACAGTCTGTATATTGTAAACAAGTATGAGTATTTAAAGGAAAGGCTGGTTTTGATGGGTTGCAAATAACATTTTTAATGTGTTGTTTTTCCTTTTAGCAAACTATTTCCAGAGCAACACTATTTGAGGTTTGTCTCAATGAAAAGTGCTTAGGTGTTCTCATACAGCAATACAAATCAATCATCCAATAGAAAATAGTTCACTAGAACAGAAGGATAGGGATTGGGGTAATTCAGGGTGAAAAGGAGATGATTAATAGTTGAAATATGAATCAGTACAATAAATATCTTTCAGTGGAAACAGTAATCTTGCTGATGCAACTTGATGGCTTTTGATTCTGGTATGCTGCCAGATTTGCAGCAGTTCCTACATAAAACTTCCGAATGATTTTAAGTGACAATAGCACCAAGTTCCCTGGATCCAATCCAGAAATAAAACTTAAACTATTTTATGTGGACAAATTATAAATTACTTATGCCTAGTCTTATAATCCTTGGTATCATTTTAAAATATAATTTTATTGAAGTTGTTAGCAAACATAGCGAATAAAAAATACAAACAGCTCTTATATTTGACAGCAGAAGAATCCTTCAAATTTTGGGGTTGACACTGAATATTTGAATCATCATTTAAAAAGCACAACAAGGAATATTCTTTCTTACTAATATAGTTACTCTTCACCATCTTAAAATTACAATTAAAAAACCTGGCTTATTTGATGTTGTGAGGAAATTTTGTTTGAGCTAAGATTCTCAAAACAATGTAATATTTATTATTGCTTAATTCCTGTATTTTCATTTAGTAGGTATATAATCTTGTTTTAGACATTTTATTTTCTTAACCAACAGATTTCCAGAGATGCTTATTCTAAAAATATGGCACATCTATTGTTACAAACAATTAGAAAAATTAAAAAAATATTGAAACAGGGCTTAATAGTAGTTTTTCCTAATCTGATATTTTCCCTATCAGTTGGACTTAAATCTTCATAAACCTGGATATTATGGATCCTAAAGCAGTGTGTATCAGGGGTGACTACAAGATAAAAACACCTGTTTTACAATGAATTAGAATTCCAGTTAATATTTATTTTGTGGAATGATGGGAGTTACTTTCTCTTTATTTTATTAGAACTTTGCTCTGATGTATAATTATTGTGAATTGTTTTAGAGAGGTTCTTTCTATTTCTTAAAAGAGAATATAAAGTTAGCATATAAATGTTTGAAGATGTTGACTAAATGCATTCTAAACATATTTATTACCTTTTTAAAAGCTGCAAAAAAAAGACTGTGCAAGTTATTTTCTCCCTAGCAAATATCTATTTGAATTCCTGTTTAAAATGTCTTTAGAAATGTCTTATCTTTGATGTACATGTAGTGATAATTGCTTTGGTTGTCTTTGGATATTTTTTCTTCATAAAGTTTCTCCTTAAATCTGTAGCAATTAATAATCCTATCATCTACATTAATATAAATAATAAAATCTTTGCAAGAGATTGTAAATGCGTAGGTTTGATCTGGCAATGTTGTCTACTAAGAAATGGAAACTGAAAAGTATCCGTTAGATTTTGTTACTCGCAGCGGTGGGCTACTAGCAGGAACGCTAATTTTTATTTATTTATTTATTTGTTTATTTATTTTGTCCAATACACAATGAGAGTTTTAGTGTGTGTGTGTGTGTGTGTGTATGTTTTTTATGTCGGATCACCCTGGTATATTGAAGGAACGTCACAGCTCCTTTATGCCTCTAGGCCCAACCCAGGACCATTTCAAGGCAGTTAATTTATTCATAGCCGACAACTATATTCTGTATGTATCAAATGTTTTTAGCTGAAATTTTGAAATTAAGGGAGACTAGGATCGAATCCCAGTAAGGAAGGGTGTGGCTAGCTGATGAGGCCAGAACAAGGCCGAAATGGTGCCATCCTAGTCTCCCTTAATTTTAAAATTTCAGCTAAAAACATTTGATACATACATACCTATATACATATACATATACAGTGGTCCCCCGAGTTTCGCGATCTCAATCATTGCGAAACGCTATATTGCGATTTTTCAACCCGGAAGTAAAAACACCATCTGCGCATGCGCGCCCTTTTTTCTATGGCCACGCATGCGTAGATGGCGCCGGGCAGATCAGCTGCTGGGCGGCTTCCCTGGATCTTCCCCCTCTTGCTGGCGGGAGGGCGAGCGGCGGGCATCAGCGAGGAGTTTGCGTGGGCGGCGGGGAAACCCCAGCGCCGCTTCCCAGCTGAGTCCTGAAGCCAAACGCGGAAGTTCGCTTCAGGACTCAGCTGGGAAGCGGCGCGAGCGAACGGCGTGGGCGGGCGAAGGGCGGGCGCGTGGGAAGGCAGGCGGCGGACAAGCGGTGGGCGGACAAGCGGCGGGCGCGGCAGCAGCGAGGAGTTTGCGTGGGCGGCGGGGAAACCCCAGCGCCGCTTCCCAGCTGAGTCCTGAAGCCAAACGCGGAAGTTCGCTTCAGGACTCAGCTGGGAAGCGGCACGAGAGAACGGCGTGGGCGGGCGAAGGGCGGGCGCGCGGGCAGGCAGGCGGCGGACAAGCGGCGGGCGGACAAGCGGTGGGCGCGGCAGCAGCAAGGAGTTTGCGTGGGCGGCGGGGAAACCCCAATCTTCGGCTCCTCACTGCTGCGGCGGAAGTAAAAACACCATCTGCGCATGCGCAGATGGTGTTTTTACTTCCGCACCGCTACTTCACGAAAAACCGATCATCGCGAGGGGTCCTGGAACGGAACCCTCGCGATAATCGGGGGACCACTGTATATACATATATAATTACTATGTGTATATATATATACACATAGTAAAATACATGATGAAGGTTATAGAGGAGATACTCATAGTAAAATATATCTATGAAAGAATAGAAAAGAAGATATAGGAATAGAACATATCAATGAAAGAATAGAAGAAGAAATATAGGAATAGAAGAAAGGTATAGGAGATATAGGAGAGCAATAGGACAGGGGACGGTAATGAGTTCCACGCTTCGACAACTCGGTTACTGAAGTCATATTTTTTTACAGTCAAGTTTGGAGCGGTTAATATTAAAATTGCGCTTGCCGCCGCAGCTCGTAAGTACTTGCAGGGCCAGCGCCATGTTGTTTCTGCACCTGTGGAAGTAGCAAAATTGTGCACAAAATTGTGCTCGTGTTTTGGTGAGGTTTTTTTGCTTCCGTACATGCCGAAATAATGGGCGCACCTGCGGCTCTGTGTGTGATTTTTCTACCTCCACAGGTGCAGAAGCAAAATCGCACTGGCCCTGCAAGCACTTACGAGCCGTGGCAGTGAGTGCAATTTAGCGTTCTGGATACTAGCCCGCCGCTGATTACTCATCTCAATTATTTTTAATCAAAAATTATACAAGCAAGATTTTGTGGTACACAAAGGAAACTGAAATTTGTATAAATCTAGTGTGTGTATTCACATGTAAATACTAAGACAGGTTAAAGTGAAAGAATAAGTCAACCAATTCCCAAAATGTGATATTGAGCATATTCCCACCATTTTCATAGAAGCCATCAAGAATCACTGTCCCAAATCCCAGTTTATATTCTTTTTTATATTTCAGTGATATATAAATAACAGTGAAAATCTGTGATTTTCCTCCCAAATTAAATATTTCTGGGTGTTATTCAGCTAAACTGTATGTATGATTGGTTTCTCAGATTAGGGTTCTTTAATTTAACTTAAACTTAAATATTAGATTTGTTTATATTGTCTTATTATTGTTGTTAGCCGCCCCAGTCTACAGAGACGGGCGGCATACAAATCTGATAAATGAACGAACGAACGAACGAACGAACAAACAAACAAACAAACAAACAAACAAACAAACAAACTGAAATTTGTATAAATTTAGTGGGGGGCAGACAAATCACATGCCGCTCAGAGTCCATTTCGAAGTGAGTGGCATATAAATGCAATAAATAAAATATATAAGTAAAATAATCTTTAATGTTCCATGCTGGATCTTTAACCAGCAGAGAAGGGCAATTCACAGATCATAGTCTTTTTTTAAAAAAATTGTTTATTAGACTTTTTAACACTAAAATAAAATTTCATATTCAATTTTCTCAATCCTAAAAGGTTTCTAGTCCTGTCTGAGGGACCTTTTCCTCTCACATCCACCTGCCTGTCTGAGCAGATCAAAAAGGGTCAGCTCAGTCCAGGTCTAGTTCCTTTGTAATTGCCAGCTGACAGGATTTCAGAAAGGGCTTTCTTAATAGCTGTCCCTATACTTTGAAGAAGCAAAGTTAAAGCTACAGGCTTGCTTTGTCTGCACAGACTGGAATGTTTTTAAAGACACCTCTGCAGACCTAGATGAACTCACAGATACTGTAACATCATATGTCAGCTCTGTGAAGACCTATGTGTACCAACCAGGAACTTGCAAATATACAGTAACCTCGGATCACAGCCAAACTCAAGCAGTTACGTCATTCCAAAGAGGAAGTCTACAGAAAAGGTGATAGAATGCTGTACAATTAGGCCAGAAATATATTAACAAGGGAGATCAGAGCAGCAAAAAGGAACTACTCTGAAAAGCTAAAGAATCAATTCTCAACAAATGAACCAGCAAACTTGTAGAAAACTCTCAAAAACATCACCAGTTACAGCAAACCACCTCCCCAAGCTGAAGGAAATCAGCAATTGGCAGATGACCTGAATGTGTTCTACTGCAAGTTTGAAAAGAAATCACAACCACCTATCTGCACAACCTCCATCCCAGACACAACAACAACAACAACAACAACAGCCAAATCTTCTATAACCGAATTCATCCCATTGGGTTTACAACCCCAAGTGATCACAGAAAACGAATTGAAAGATCTATTTTACAGACAGAAGCCTAGAAAAGCACAAGGCCCAGACAAGATAACTCCTTCTTGCTTAAAAGTCTGTGCTGACCAATTGGCCCCCATTTTCACCCAAATCTTCAGCAAATCACTAGAGTTGTGCTATGTTCCTTCCTGCTTCAAATGGTCTACTATCATCCCAATGCCGAAGAAGCCCTCCATCAAGGAATTGAATGACTACAGATCAGTTGCTCTAACATCTGTAATTATGAAAACCTTTGAAAGGGTAGTGATGTTCCACTTGAAAACCATGACGGATCCACTGTTAGACCCCCTGCAATTTGTATACTGAGCAAATAGTTCGACAGATGATGCTGTTAATATGGCTCTACACTACATCCTACAATATCTTGAATCTCCAGTGACCTACGCTAGGGTCCTCTTTGTAGACTTCAGTTCAGCATTCAACATCATCATACCGGACATTCTCTTAACCAAACTAAATCAGCAGCGGTACCTGAACACACTTGTAACAGACAGGAAGCAGCAGGTGAAGCTAGGAAAAATCACATCAGATACATGTACAATTAGCACACACACCCCAAAGCTGTGTACTCTTACCACTTCTCTTCTCTCTATACACCAATGATTGCATCTTAGACGATCCATCTGTTCAACTACTAAAGTTTGCAACAGTGATCATACTCATTTGAGACAATGATGAATCCACATACAGACGGGAGGTTGAACAACTAACCTTGTGGTGTGACCGGAACAATCTAGAACTAAACACACTCAAAACCGTAGAAATGGTGGTAGACTTTAGGAGAAACCCTTCCACCCTTCCACCTCTCACAATACTAGACAACACAGTATAACAGTAGAGACCTTCAAATTTCTAGGTTCTATCATATCTCAACACCTAAAATAGTCACCTAACATCAAAAACATCATCAAAAAAAGAATGTTCTTTCTGCGCCAACTCAGAAAGTTCAAACGGCCCAAGGGGCTTCTGATACAGTTCTACAGAGGAATCATTGAGTCTGTCATCTGGCTGTCTGGTTTGGTTCTGCAACCCAACAAGACTGAAACAGACTTCAGAGGATAATCAGAACTGCAGAATAAACAATTGCTGCCAACCTGCCTTCCATTGAGGACCTGTGTATTGCATGAGTCAAAAAGAGGGCAGTGAAAATATTTATTGACCCCTCACATCCTGGACACAAATCGTTTCAACTCCTACCCTCAAAACGTCACTACAGAGCTCTGTACACCAAGACAACTAGACACAAGAACATTTTTTTCCCCCGAACGACATCATTCTACTAAACAAATAATTCCCTCAATACTGTCAGACTTTTTACTAAGTCTGCACTTCTATTTATTTTATTTATTTATTTATTTATTTTGTCCAATACACATTATACACATTGAAGAGAATAGATATGTAGTAATATAAATAAAGAAAAGGATAGAAGAAAAGATAACTAAACAATGCCGCTTGGCGGGACCCAGGGGAAGAGCCTTCTCTGTGGCGGCCCCGGCCCTCTGGAACCAACTCCCCCCAGAGATTAGAATTGCCCCCACCCTCCTTGCCTTTCATAAGCTACTTAAAACCCACCTCTGCCGCCAGGCATGGGGGAATTGAGATACTCTTTCCCCCTAGGCCTTTATAATTTTATGTATGGTATGTCTGTATGTATGTTTGGTTTTTATAATAATGGGTTTTTAATTGTTTTTAGTATTGGATTATTATTATATGCTGTCTTATTATTGCTGTTAGCCGCCCCGAGTCTCCGGAGAGGGGCGGCATACAAATCCAATAAATAAATAAAAATAAATAAATAAATAAAACTATAGGAGAACATATATGAAAGGAAGAAAAGATAAATGAGATAAGGAGAGACCATTGGACAGGGGACGGAAGGCACACTGGTGCACGTATGCATGCCCCTTTCTACTATTTTCTCATCATTCCTATCATCCTTTTCCTCCCACTTAGGACTGTATGATTGTAACTTATTGCTTGTATCCTAAGATTTTTATTAATATTGATTGTTTCTTCATTGCTTATTTGACCCCTATGACAATCATTAAGTGTTGTACCACATGATTCTTGACAAATGTATCTTTTCTTTTATGTACACTGAGAGCATCTGCACCAAGACAAATTCCTTGTGTGGCTAATCACAATTGGCCAATAAAGAATTCTATTCTATTCTATTCTTTACTAGGATATCTGTTGGTATCTCTCTCCCCTACCAGGCTATGGAAGTGCTGTTAAGATTCATCTGCTTCATTAGGCACAATAGACCAATTTTTTTGCTTTTATTGAAAATGGGATTGTGAGTGGGAGGCTGCTGAAATGTTCTGGTTTCACTTTTTAACTTTGATTAGTTTCTTTGTATTCTTTTCTTTTCTTTTCTTCTTTTCTTTTCTTCTTTTTGTTTTAATCAATGATGGGTTTTATTGTGAGATTGTTAACCGCCTGCAGCCTTTTGGGATTTGGTGACACACGAATTAAGAAAATACATAAACAACAGCCGAAAGTTCTTTTTGAAAATATGGTCCCCTGTCAATTCAATTCAATTCAATTTATTAGATTTGTATGCCGCCCCTCTCCGAAGAATCGGGGCGACTCACAACAATAATAAAAACAATATAACAGTGAACAAATCTAATATTAAAAGAAAAGATATATAAAACTCCAACAATTAAAACCATACAACACATACATGCCAAACATAAAATATAAAAGCCTGGGGGAGGTGTCTCAACTCCCCCATGCCTGGCGATATAGATTGGGTCTTGAATAATTTGCAAAAGACAAGGAGGGTGGGGGCTGTTCTAATCTCCGGGGGGAGTTGATTTCAAGGGCTGGGGCTACCACAGAGAAGGCTCTTCCCCTGGGGCCCATCAAACAATATTGTTTAGTCGACGGGACCCGGAGAAGGCCAACTCTGTGGGACCTTATTGGTCACTGGGATTCGTGCGGTAGCAGGCGGTTCGGGAGATACTCTGCTCCATTGCCATGTAGGGCTTTAAAGGTCATAACCAACACTTTGAATTGTGACCAGAAACTGATCGGCAGCCAGTGCAGGCCATGGAGTGTTGTAGAAACGTGGGCAAATCTAGGAAGCCCCACAATGGCACTCGCTGCCGCATTCTGCACGATCTGAAGCTTCCGAACACTTTTCAAACGTAGCCCAATGTAGAGAGCGTTGCAATAATTGAACCTCGAGGTGATGAGGGCATGAGCAACCGTGAGCAATGACTCCCTGTCCAAATAGCGCTGCAACTGGTGCACCAGGCGAACCTGGGCAAACGCCCTCCTCACCGCAGCTGAAAGATGATATTCCAATGTCAGCTGTGGATTGAGGAGGACGCCCAAGTTGCGAACCCTCTCTGAGGAAGTCAATAATCCCTCCCCCAGGGTGATGGATGGACAGATGGAATTGTCCTTGGGAGGCAAAACCCACAGCCACTCTGTCTTGTCTGGGTAGAGTTTGAGCTTGTTGACACCCATCCAAGCCCCAATAGCCTCCAGGCACCAGCACATCACTTCCACTGCTTTGTTGACTGGACATGGGGTGGGGATGTATAACTGGGTATCATCTGCATATTGATGATACCTCAACCCACGCCCTTGGATGTCACCAAGGTCCTGCATTTAACTGGGACTTTTCCTCTCAAGATGACCACAAAATGATACAATCCAACCCCACCCAACCCCCATAAACTATACACATACATTCTAATACAGTGATACCTCGTCTTACAAATGCCTCGTCATACAAACTTTTCGAGATACAAACCCAAGATTTAAGATTTTTTTGCCTCTTCTTACAAACTATTTTCACCTTACAAACCCACCGCCGCTGCTGGCATGCCCCACCTCCGGACTTCCATTGCCAGCAAAGCACCCATTTTTGCGCTCCTGGGATTCCCCTGAGGCTCCCCTCCATGGGAAACCCCACCTCTGGACTTCTGTGTTTTTGTGATGCTGCAGGGGAATCCCAGCAGTGCAAAAATGGGTGCTTCGCTGGCAACGGAAGTTCAGATGTGGGGTTTCCCAGTGAGGGGAGCCTCAGTGAAATCGCAGCATCGCAAAAACACAGAGGTCCGGAGGTGGGTTTCAAGGACTTTGTTGTTTTTGCGATGCTGCGATTTCACTGATGTTCCTTTCGCTGGGAAACACCACCTCCGGACTTCCGTTGTCAGCGAAGCGCTCGTTTTTGCGATGCTGGGATTCTCCTGCAGCATCGCAAAAATACAGACGTCCAGAGGTGGGGTTTGTTATGGAGGGGAACCTCAAGGTAATCCCAGCAGCACAAAAACGGGCACTTCAGCTGGCAAAAGGGGTGAATTTTGGGCTTGCACGCATTAATCGCTTTTCCATTGATTCCTATGGGAAACATTGTTTCCTCTTACAAACTTTTCACCTTAAGAATCTCATCCCGGAACCAATTAAGTATGTAAGACAAGGTATCACTGTACATCTTTTATACTGATTTACTAGGACGAAACAGAGCTCTGATTCCTTGGCTTCTATTTTTATTTATTTATTAGCTTTATATCTATTTCAGGAGCTCAGGAAAATTATTTCTCCTCTTATTTTGTCCCATAGTATCCAAAGCTTAAAGAGTTTTGCTTCAAGGTCCATTGGAGTCGAGCAGCCAATAAATTTAAATAAATAAAATATCTGTGAGGTAGATTGGACTGACAGCCAGCTTCCGTGATTGAAGTGGATTAGATCATGGATCTTCCTGCTTCTAATCCAACATCTTAATCATTGCACCAAACTGTGTTATATTAGTAAAGTACATATGATTTTGTACACATTTTTATTTTTATTTATTTTATCAGGCATGTATTAGATAACATATAACATATAAAAACATAATTATGAATAAATGAAATGGATACAAATAAAAAGGAACATTAGGACAGGGATGGTAGACACGCTTATGGTGCGTCGCTGGGAAAACCATCTGTCCAATGACTTTGACTAAAAGGAACTAAAATGTACAGATTGTTCAGTACAAAGAGTACAGCAACATCACTGAAGTTTAAAGCAAGTGCAGTTTATTGCATGCATTATTTATTCATTAGATATTGAGCTTTTCGCAACAGTAAAATGTAGGGCAGATCTTCCACCTTGTGTATATATGTGATTTCTGCAGTTTTAGACATCGGGCCAGAATATCTCCGAGACTGCCTTCTGCTGCACGAATTCCAGTCACCGGTTAGGTCCCACAGAGTTGGCCTTCTCCGGGTCCCGTTGACTAAACAATGTCGTCTGGCGGGACCCAGGGGAAGAGCCTTCTCTGTGGCGGCCCCGACCCTGTGGAACCAGCTCCTCCCAGAGATTAGAATTGCCCCCACCCTCCTTGCCTTTCGTAAACTTCTTAAAACCCACCTTTGCCACCAGGCATAGGGGAACTGAGACATCTCCCCCGGGCCTGTACAGTTTATGCATGTATGTTTGTGTGTATGTTTTCCTTTTAATAAGAGGTTTTTAGTGACCTTTTAATTATTAGATTTGTTATATATTGTGTTATTGTTGTTGTGAGCCGCCCCTATTCTACGGAGAGGGGCGGTATACAAATCTAATAAATAATAATAATAATAATAATAATAATAATAATAATAATAATAAACATCTAAAGAAATCTCTTCTGTACTATTTGTGTTAGGGAAGGATGATTACACCCTAGAATTCTATTACCTATCTCCTGGACGATTTATTATTTATGTTTGTTTACTAAATTGATATGACTACTCACTTACCATGTGATGCTAGCATCCAATTATAATTATCCAATTAAAATAACCAACAAAAATCAAAACACATCATGCCTGAGGATATTAATATAGCTAAATTCACAACTCTCTCTCTCTCTCTCTCTCTCTCTCTCTCTCTCTCTCTAATAAAGGGATCTGTAATGGGCTGTGAGAATATTCTTGAGAGAGAAAAAAAAGAAACACTGCAACCAAGAAAAACTGTGAAATAAAATGAAATTGAGTCCAAAGCAGGATTGTAATTTGTGAAAGCATCTCGGAACTGACCCACCATAATTCTTTTGAACGTAAAGGTAGAGGTGGAAGTGGTACATTCAGATTTCCAAGAGTCGGTTACTGAAACTTATAAAAAGAGAAGACATATTAGCATTCATAACTTTGCCAAGCCCCCCTCTTCCAAGTCATCCCCACCTTCTTCTTCGTCCGAGGAAACTGCACTACCTGACTCTGTCGGCAATAAAACAGGGCTATGATATGTTGATGTTTCCCCTACATCCACCTCCATATTCCTTGGGGCAGGAGCTGGGCCAGAGCCAACCACAACACAATATAGAAATTAACAGGATTTGGCAACTTAGATTTTTAGAGTCCCTTGGTCCTTTTTCTTAGGGCCTTGGCACTATCGCCAATATCTAGCAGCGTAATTGATGCAAATAAACAGCTAGAAATGAAAAATGCATGAAAACTGTATCATAATCCCTAAAAAGATGTGACTTAAATTTAAAAAGTCAACTGCCTTTTTTTTAAAGAAAAACTCCAGTTCCTGTCATGCATATATTGTGACAATCCAAATTTTGTGACATCACAGTACCTATCACAACTTTTGTCCCTTTCAGTTACCTTATGCACAGTCTCTGGTCCCTAAAAAAATGCTCATCCAAAAACTGAAAACAGAAGAAGACACAAGCAGTGGCTGTGTTGGCACTACATGCTAGGCTAGATTAAAATGGACTTGCCTCTTTCATGATTCAGTACAGCATAAAAACCCTGATGTTGTCCTAGCTGCATGTGAACAAGGTTATCATATAAATTCATTATTTATATGATTGGTTGGTTTTTGGCACATCATGTTATGCAACCATAGCAACTGTGTCTTGCTAATCCAGGTTTAAGATTTAATGTGTTTGTATGCGCCCAGAATTAAAGTGTCTTGAATTACATTAGCATGGATATCGTTGATACAATGACATGCTAAAGAGCAAAGGTCTAGAAAAGAAGTCTACAAATACAATACAATTCTAGGGAAACAATCTGCCAAGGAGGAGTGGAGCTACCTTCCAGTATGCCTTCTAAGTGAGACAGCCAATTCAGAAGGTCAATAGTATAAAAGACTATTGAGAGATTCTGGAACATTAACACAGCTGCATCTCCCGCCGTTTCTTCATTACAGTAGTCCCTCGCTATACCGCGCTTCACCTACTGCGGCTTCACTTCATTGCGGGTTTTCAAGAAATATTAATGAGAAAAATCATTTACGAATCTTCGCTGGTTCGCGGGTTTCTGAGGAAGTCGATCGGCAGATTTAAACAGCCCGCCGAACTCGATCGGCAGGTTTTTCAAAAAAAGTATATCTAAAATTGTAAATACTGTATTTAAATACTGTATCTAAAATAAGTACTGTGTGGGAAGTGTTTATAAACACTTAAAACAATAAAAACTTACCAAACAATTACAATATAAATACTTAAATAAGTACTATCAGTCGATAAATTCCATATCGCGGATTTCACCTATCACGGCCGGGTCTGGAACATAACACCAGCGATAGGTGAGGGACTACTGTATATGCAATCCACTAGAACAAAGGTCAGCAACCTTTGGCTCTGGAGCTGCATGTGGCTCTATCATCCCTCTGCTGCGGCTCCCTGTCACTCAAAATAAGCGTCACAACCGTCAATGTGTGACACCCGCCAGTGTGCAATTTATTGAGCTTTTTGACCCCCAGTAGGCCAACCATGGATAAATCCAAGAACAGAAAGTTTTCAGAAGAAGACAGAATGTTTAATTCAATTACCTATGCTAATTTTGTGGTCGCTCAAGAAATAGTCAGGCACAGAAAGGATTTGTGGCTTCCAGTGTTTTCTTTTCTGTGAGAAACTGGACCAAATGAATGTTTAAGATTGCCGACCCCTGCACTACAACAATCAAAGCTGGTTTCAGGCCGAAGCCATAGTTTTGACTTAGAGACTTTGGCCTGCCACAAGTAGAATAATATTATGGGAATTGGGGAGGGGTGGTTGCATGAGAGGGAAAGATACTAGCCACAACAAATTCTTTCCAGAAATTTCAAGGTCATCCTTTGCTCAGCATCAGTACGGGAGAGGATCATGGACGTTAAGAGAACCAGAGTGGTCCATGTGATGAACTTATGGGTGAGGGGACAAGGGATGAACCTTAACCTGGGTGGAGAACTGGAGGAAAAGTTAGTATCGAGATGACTATAGTTTGTAACCAATATGGTTTTGTCAATAAATTGGAACTTGGGAGAAGGCCAAGGTTTGGACTCTGATTTAATTCTCAGATGTTATTTGGAATGCTGATGCCTGGTTTAGTCCCCAAATTAAAAGTTTCTGTAAAATTAACAAGCTTGTATCCCATGTCCTTTTTTCATTGTATGCAATCCACAATAACAATCAAAACTGGTTTAGTCCCACAATCAGACATAACCTCCAAAAGAATAAATGAGTTGCAGAATTAATATCTTCCAATACCAGGTGAAGTTCAGAAATGACTATCTGCTTCAAAATTTGGAAAATTAAACTTAGATAATTATTCTAAAATATATGTGGTAACATGTATAGTTTTGTGCATTGATTTTTTTTAAAGGTTATGCCTTACTTTTACCAATCTACATGATCCTTTTGGGCTTCCTTCTTATTTCACATTCATTAATTTGATATACTGTAATGCCCAGATTTTAATACATTTTATGCCAAGTTCTGGAAGAAACAAAGAGCTTTGAAACACAACCTTGATTCATAAAGTATTCTTTAATGATTTTCCAGCACTAACTGATAAACACTGATTCATAATGAAGATTATTGTCAAAGCTGTATGTTAATTTCTCCCCATCACATCTAAACACTTCACATCACACCCACGTGATTCCCAGCCCACCAATCTGTGATTCTGGCTTGTCTGGTATTTCCTGGTCTCAGCTGCCAGCTCACAGCTGTGATCTCACTATGTCTGCTGATGACATCATCTGTCAGCGACGGAATCAGTGTGCAGCTGAGCCGAGCATCAGTCCAGTGTTTCTGCCCTCCAGAACAGCCATGGCCCATGAATGCCTTTCGTCAGAGCTAATATTTTATTCATAAGTCAGCATTTTTTGTACAAAGCAAAAATAGACTAAAGAAAATACACTAATTTGAACTTAACATCTTTTATTTTTTTATTTTTTTATTTTGTCCAATACATAATACACATTGAAGAGAATAGATATGTAGTAATATAAATAAAGAAAATGATAGAAGAAAAGATATAAAAGTATAGGAGAACATATATGAAAGGAAGAAAAGATAAATGAGATAAGGAGAGACAATTGGACAGGGGACGGAAGGTACACTGGTGCACTTATTCACGCCCCTTTCTACTATTTTCTCATCATTCCTATCATCCTTTTGTATTGTATTTGTATTTGTATTTATTAGATTAGGGACATTTCCAGGGATGGGCTCCTATGGGTATGGTCAGGTACGCAGAAATGGTAGAAAAAGTTTGGTCAGTTACACAGAACCGTAGAAAATTTTTGGTTTTGTTTTCTTTTCCCCCCTTCTGGACTCTGGGTATATTTTTCCTGTCATAGTAAATGAGATTGAATGTGTATAACTTTACATACATGCACAGTTTATATAGTAGATAATATATTTTTGTGTGCCTGAGTGTAATATGTATGTACACGTGGCACATATACATAGAATTAAATAGTATATTTTGGATGTTTAGCAATAGTAAATAGATAGGGATATGGTATCTCTTTGAGGCAAGGAGAGTACAGGCACCCTGACCCAAACCCTTGATGTGAGTGACATCAAGTTGGCCACCTTTAAGCCAATCACATGACTTTAAGCCACCCCCAGGTCACATGACCATCAAGCCACTCCCACCTGGTCACATGTCTGGCAAGCCACACCCACAAAATAAGCCACACCCACAGTGTGGTAGTAAAAATTTTTGCAACCCTTCACTGGACATTTAATATAGAAACATAGAAACATAGAAGACTGACGGCAGAAAATGACCTCATGATCCATCTAGTCTGCCCTTATACTATTTTTTGTATTTTATCTTAGGATGGATATATGTTTATCCCAGGCATGTTTAAATTCAGTGACTGTGGATTTATCTACCACATCTGCTGGAAGTTTGTTCCAAGGATCGACTATTCTTTCAGTAAAATAATATTTTCTCATGTTGCTTTTGATCTTTCCCCCAACTGACTTCAGATTGTGTCCCCTTGTGCTTGTGTTCACTTTCCTATTAAAAACACTTCCCTCCTGAACCTTATTTAACCCTTTGACATATTTAAATGTTTCGATCATGTCCCCCCTTTTCCTTTTATCCTCCAGACTATACAGATTGAGTTCATTAAGTCTTTCCTGATACGTTTTATGCTTAAGACCTTTCACCATTCATTCTATCGAACAATTGGTTGGTTTTGAAAAATAATTTTAAAATAACAAAGTAGAAAAGCAGTTAATGACTTTTTAGGATCTCTCTCTGTGGTGCTTTGTATGTAGCTATAGATAACATAAGAAATCATTTCGCAGTACACCAGCACACATATCTGTAGGATTTATTACTGAGTCCATGCCAATTAAATTATGCATGTCTGCCAAGAGATGTTTGAGGTCAGACCTCTTGGAATGTCTCCCTTGTGCTGATTCAGAGGCAATAAACTACATTAGGATAGTAGATTAGGATTACAGTCAGGAACAAATCTCAACATGATGTAACACTGTCACCAAGCAAAGCAGCAACTGCTCCATTCTTGAACACTTTACTTTAGTGCAGAATAATTTTTAAAGGTAGATTCTTCAGTAAACCTATGGTATTCATTTATTTTGTTTTTATTTAGAGTTATAAGGCTGTCCAACTCAGTGAGGATTTTATCTACATGCTACAAAGTTATTGCAGTATTGGAAGAGTGGATACAGTAGTCCCTCACCTATCGCTGGTGTTACATTCCAGACCTGGCCACGATAGGTGAAATCCGCGATGGGGAATTTATCGACTGATAGTACTTATTTAAGTATTTATATTGTAATTGTTTGGTAAGTTTTCATTGTTTTAAGTGTTTATAAACCCTTCCCACACAGTATTTATTTTAGATACAGTATTTAAATACAGTATTTACAATTTTAGATATACAGTAGTCCCTCGCTATATTGCGCTTCACCTACCGCGGCTTCACTTCATCGCGGATTTTCAAGAAATATTTCTTAGGATATATGAGAGACAGAGAGAGATTACGTATACGTATGAGAGAGAAAGAGAATGTTGTTGCTTTATTGTTTTTATTATTTTTATTAGTTTTTATATTATATATGTACTACTGTGATATGTATTTTGTAAGAGTGTGGGAAGGGTTTATAAACACTTAAAACAATGAAAACTTACCAAACAATTACAATATAAATACTTAAATAAGTACTATCAGTCGATAAATTCCACATCGCGGATTTCACCTATCGCGGCCGGGTCTGGAACGTAACACCAGCGATAGGTGAGGTCTTACTGTATATTTTTTTTAAAACCTGCCGATCGAGTTTGGCGGGCTGTTTAAATCTGCTGATCGACTTCCTCAGAAACCCGCGAACCAGCGAAGATCCGCGAATGATTTTTCTCATTAATATTTCTTGAAAACCCGCGATGAAGTGAAGCCGCAGTAGGTGAAGCGCGGTATAGCGAGGGACTACTGTATTGCCAATTTTCTAAATGGATTAATGTGCATTTGAGACTACCAAAAAACTACCCAATCAGAAAGTCATTCTTTCATAATCTTTGGGAAAAGAGTCAAATATGGAAATCAGGGTTGTTCCCTTTCCTCTCAAGCATATCTTGGAAATTTATAGTTCAGTTGGAGATAAACACAGCACCACAATCAACTTCTGTTTCCTGAGAATGAGCAACTGATGAAAGGAGGTATTTTCATTCTGCTACCCTTCAACTCCTCAGTCTCTCAAAAACAATTTGAAGATAGTCAACAATTAGCTAAGAACCCATTTGACGCCAAATTGCAGAAAACAAGAAGCAAGAAACATTTCTCCACCGTGAGCTGCCTGCCACAAATCCTAGAAGAAATCATGATTACTTCTCCTCTTAACAAGGGAGAAATAAATTCCCAGTTGTCTCCCTATCTTCATATTGATTTAAAGAAAAAAAAATATTTGCAGTAAAAAAAGTATCGTATTTTTCATAGTATAAGACGCATCGAAGGATAATATGCACTTTAGTTTTTAGGGGGGGAAATAGGGGAAAAATAATTTGGCTACAAGGTATTCATCTAGCTCAATGATTCTCAACCTTTCTAATGCTGGAACCCCTTAATACAGTTCCTGATGTTGTGGTGACCCCCAACCATAAGTCTAGCACCAATTCTCCCAACAGAACTTTAAGCTGATTGGCAGGAAGGTCAGAGGGACACCGTCACTGTAAACACATGATTGGTTGGATTGTAAAAATCCAAGGTGCCAGGAAGAAACTTTAGTTCCTAACACCATGGGAAATTTATCTTTTCCCATAGTCTTAGGTGACCCCTGTGAAACGATTGTTTGACCCCCAAAGGAGTCCCGACCCCCAAGTTGAGAACCATTGATCTAGCTAGTCCTTAGTCTGGTCAGTTTTAACACATTAGTTTTCTGAATTTTGAGCATGCCTGCTTGCATTTTATCTCCTGGTTGGGGATAAAAAACAGTTTCTGAAATACTTTATTCTCTCTCTCTTCAGAGAAACAATGGGAAAAGCAAGCAAAGGGAAGATCGCTTTGCTAGCAAAGCACAGAAGATCAATTCACTTGATAGCACCTCATTAGGGCTGAAAAAAAGGTGGAAGATGGCTTCATTGGTCTTAGGGCTGAAAAAGGGCTTCTAAAGCCCAGAAGCACAATTGATTGTCGGAGGGAGCAGCTGTGAAAAAAACAGGCAAAGGGAGGATCGCTTAGCTAGCAAAGCACAGAAGATCACTTCACTTGTTAGCATCTCATTAGGGCTGAAAAAAGCTTAGTAAAAGCTACATTCGGAGTATAAGACGCTCAAATTTTCATCCTCTTTTTTGGGGTGGGGGTGCATCTTATATTCCAAAAAATACGGTATGTACTCCATTAGTTACTATGAAGAGAAGTCATCTTTCCTTTTGAACTATCTGCTAAGGCAGCTAAAGTCCCTGGATTCTGGAGGTAGATCCAACAATTTGTGAAACTAGGAAAGTGGGTGGCCATAAGCTTCCATAACTTTTGAAAGAAAATACTAGTTTTATTGCTGTTTCAAATATAGTTAAGCCAGAAATAAACCAAACTAGATAATGAATGCAACTGAATTGTAGAGTTAGGGAAGTCTGCATACAGAATAGAATAGAATAGAATAGAATAGAATAGAATAGAATAGAATTCTTTATTGGCCAAGTGTGATTGGACACACAAGAGATTTTTCTTGGTGCATATGCACATAAAAGATACATTTGTCAAGAATCATGTGGTACAACACAATGATTATCATAGGGGTCAAATAAGCAATGAAGAAACAATCAATATTAATAAAAATCTTAGGATACAAGCAACAAGTTACAGTCATACAGTCCTAAGTGGGAGGAAAGGGATGATCGGAATGATGAGAAAAATCTAGTAGAAATAGAAGTGCAGACTTAGTATATAGCACAATCTTGTGTGCAAATGCCTCCTCCCTCTCTCCTTAAACTCAGATTATGGCTAGAATTAAATAAGATCTTAAAGGCATAAGTGGCTAAGGTCATTCAGGATAAGGGTCAAGGTTCACAAGTATTTTTTATCCCTCTTTACAATCTGAGATCAGCACACTGAGAGAGAGAGAAATAGAGGAGTAAATTGTTTGCAATGAAGATAGTATAATCTGGAAGATTGTTTTGAAGAATGTAACCTACAGTGCCACTACAAAAGATTAGGAGTTCACCCCACAAAGGAAGAAAGTGCTTACCTGATCAATCTCATCATCTTTGACAAGTCAGCTTTCAACCTGATACCGGAGAGTAGGATGACTACGTGCTGAGATATTTGGCAATCAAAAATCACAATCAAGAAGTTGACTGAAGTATAGCAGCATTAGAGTTCAAGAATATACAGAAATATATTGAAGGGAATGGGAAAGGTGCATACATATTTTTTAATGTCTGAGTATGGAGCATAAGAAATAGAGAAGATATAATTAAATTCTAATTTTGCATGGTAAATATTAATAGGCATCATAAGAGATTTGATGAGGTGACATTCGGCTCCTAACATGTTACTCAAAAAGAGTAGTACAACAACAACAAAGAAAGTAGAATATTTTAAGAACTAGATTAGATTTAGATTAGATTAGATTTATTGGATTTATATGCCGCCCCTCTCCGCAGACTCGGGGCGTCTCACAACAATGGCAAAAACAGTACATAGTGACAAATCTAATATTTATCAATCTAATTACAGTTTTAGGTTAAAAAATTCATAAAAGCACACAATCAATCATACACCAAAACAACATGGGCAAGGGGGAGATGTTTCAATTCCCCCATGCCTGGCGGCAGAGGTGGGTTTTAAGGAGTTTACAAAAGGCAAGGAGGGTGGGGGCAATCCTAATCTCTGGGGGGAGCTGGTTCCAGACGGTCGGAGCCACCACAGAGAAGGCTCTTCCCCTGGGTCCCGCCAGACGACATTGTTTAGTCGACAGGACCTGGAGAAGGCCAACTCTGTGGGACCTAACCGGTCGCTGTATGCATCATCATACAGAAATCGATGAATCAGTACAAGAAGCAAGCACTTTGGGTAAGGACAGGAGTGAGAAACAAAAGTAATACTGTTGTGAAATTATGCTATAGATCAGTGATGGCAAATCTTTTTTTCCTCAGGTGCTGAAAGAGCCCACACCCATAATTCAATACCTGGGGGGGCGAAAACAGCTTCTCCCACCCCCCGGAGGCCCTCTGGATGCCAGAAACTGCCTGTTTTCCAACTTCTGGTGGGTCCAGTAGGCTTATGTTCAGTGAAGGGCTGCCAGAATGTTTACTACCACACTGTGGGTGTTGCTTATGCAGGACGCCCTGAATTTTCTTTCAACATCTTACAGTGCAAATTGGGTGCTCTGGGGTGGATTCTTTCTAATTATTTATCCAATTATTTCTGGTATATATCATTCATCCTGTGCTACTCCTTTCCAAATGCTATCATCCGGATTTTAGATAATGTTCTTCACTTTCATTTATATTTAAAGTGCTATAGCTATCTAAATTTCTCTTGGCTATTTGCTGTTTTTCCTAACTATACCATCGTGCTTCCGTTTCTTTTCTAGCGTTCTTAGAAAACACATTCCTACTTTCATTTTTAAAAAAACCCTCATTTTATCATAACTGCCTTTAACAATAGAAAATATCCAAATTTACATCTCTTTAAAAGCCCAGGAAGGAAAGGGGGGGGGGGGGGGGAAATAAAGAAAGAATAAAAGAGAAAAGTAAAGAAAAAAGAAGAGCGGAAAAGAATAAGAAAAGGAAAAACACTATTCATATCGTAGCTTAATTTATACATAGGAGGAAGGGTTGTTATTAGAAATTTTAAAATACAGTTTCTACTCAATTCATTTATTTCATTATATCAGTATGTCATTTCTACTTTAACAAATCAAAATAAATATAAATCATTATTACTCCATTATTTTATGCAAAAAGTATCGTCCATTAAAAAACCCAAAATATTAATATTCTTCCCTAATCTAGATATTTTCCACTGCAGTTCTTAGTGTGATAATCTTCCCTAATCTATAAATCCCACTGCCAATACCAGTGTAATAATCTTCCCTAATCTATGTGTCTATGTGAGCTCTGTTTTTGTTACCTTACTGCATTCCCCCCACCCCCAGTCCAAGCAGCAGCCCACTCCTGCTTATGTTTCACCCTCCCCGGGCACCAAAGTCTTCCCTGAAGCCGGAGGAGGGTAAAAACACCCTCCCTCACCCCCTGGAGGCTCTCTCGAAGCCAAAAACACTCTCCCAGAGCCTCTGTGCAAGCCAAAAATCAACTGGCTGGCACACACATGCACATTGGAGCTGAGCTAGGGCAACAGCTCGCGTGCCAGCAGGTATGGCTCCATGTGCCACCTGTGGCACCTGCGCCATAGGTTCGCCATCACTGCTATAGATTGTATAGTCATCAAAAGACATAGGTGCCACTTTCCTAGAGCAGATGATAAAGCTTTTACAGAAATAACCGTAAATTGCAGGAAACAGCAGGAAATGGAAGTTTCAATTATATTGATGGAAATGTAACATTACCCCAAAATAATCTCCTTCTAAATATATGCAGAAGATTGAAAAAAGAAAAGGAATTTACTGTCCTCAACTCATTTCTGGCCAACATGGAAAAAATGCTTAATGAGGTCTAGGGAGATTCTCAGTCATTTAGGGTCATGGTTGTTTCAAAGGTGCTTTTTCAAAAGGCAACTGGACTGTTTTTTCCTTGTGGAAGAAGAAAAAAATTGACAGTAGTGACTGGGTGATAGGGGGAGGGAAAGATTATCATCTATTGATAGTTTACTAGTTTCATGATACTGTCTTTTGACAGCAAGATATCCAGAAAGATTAATTCTGAATGCAAAAATATGACCTGATAGCATCCTTTTGCTGTCGTTCCATGTGGGATCAAAATACTTTATTTTTTTTGGTGGAGGTTAGTGGAAGGAATGTAAATTGCGCAAATGCTTAAAGGACTAAAACTCATGAAACAACCCCCCTTCAAAAGGGGGAACAATGCTTCTTGAATTTGAATGTGCCCTTTACATTTATTTATTCCTTTATTCTTTTAGAACTTTTACATATCACACCAATCAAAGTATACTGCTCAAAAAAATAAAGGGAGCACTCAAATAACACATCCTAGATCTGAATGAATGAAATATTCTCATTGAATACTTTGTTCTGTACAAAGTTGAATGTGCACAACAGCTTCCTAAGTGGACAGTTTGATTTCACAGAAGTTTGATATACAGTACTTGGGAGTTATATTGTGTTGTTTAAGTGTTCCCTTTATTTATTTTTTGATCAGTGTACATATTATTAAAATAAATTACAATAATTATAAAAGGCAATTCAAAATAAAGTAAAATTTATTACTATAGGTAGTCCTTGCTTAGCGACCATTCACAGTGAAAATTGAAATGAAAAGCTTTTATGACCAGCTTCCTAAGTGGACAATTTGATTTCACAGAAGTTTGATTTACTTGGAGTTATATTGTGTTGTTTAAGTGTTCCCTTTATTTTTTTCAGCAGTGTATTTGGATGGGTTACAAAAGAGAAAGCTATAAAAGAATACAAAAAACATATTGATTTTAAATATCTCCTTCAATACTGATGTCTCTTGTAAAAACCTACGAATAAAAATGAGAAAATAGGACCACTTTGGTTGCTTTTTCAAATCCCATGAAGGAGGGAGTTGTCGACCTCCAGATTAGAGTGGTCCAAAGTATCTGCCATAGAGTGCTCATCCCTCTAATAGTGGTTGGTGGAGAACTCTTACCTGGTAGACGTTCTGCATATATGGAAAAACTGTTAGACTTCATACAAACTAGAAGGCAGTAAATCTCTGTTGTCCAGACCTTTATTCCTTATTCAACAACTGGTGCAACTTGGTAGAAGACTCTAAGGCAGTAATGGCGAACCTTTTTTCCCTCGGGTGCTGAAAGCATGTGCGCAGAGATTATGACGCCTGCGCAAGTGCCCACACCCATAATTCAATGACTGAGGAAGGCAAAAATTGCCTTCCTGTCCCCCTAGAGCAGAGGTCTTCAAACATGGCAACTTTAAGACTTGTGGACTTCAACTGCCAGAATTCTCCGGCCAGCTATGCTATGCTGATGGTATCCAGCATAGCTGGATAGAGAATTCTGGGAATTGAAGTCCACAAGTCTTAAGGTTGCCAAGTTTGAAGACCTATGCCCTAGAGCCACTCAGCAGGCCAGAAACAGCCCATTTTACAACATCTGGTGGGCCTGGTAGGCCCGTTTTTCACCCTCCCCAGTCTCCAGAGGTTTCCCTGGAGCATGGGATGTGCAAAAATGTCCTCCCCCATCCCCCGGAGGGCCTCTGGAAGCCGAAAATGCCCTCCCAAAGCCTTCATGTGAGCTAAAAATCAGCTGGCCGGTGCGTGCTGGTGCTGAGCCAGGGCAATGGCTCTCGTGTCTGCAGATATGATTCCATGTGCCACCTGTGGCACCCGTGCCATAGGTTTGCCATCACTGCTCTGAGGCATCATTCAATTGTAATCTTTATTCCAAACAAAAGTGAAGAATATTTTGGCCACTCATTTTACCATTTGTTCAAGCTTCTCAGGTATCAGATCTCTGTAAAAGTTAAGAAAGCAACATAACTTTTACAATTCCCAAAGTTTCTGCCAGGTTCTTTATATTATGCCTGCACACACCATACAAACATGGAATGGCAGTGATATCTGGGATGCCTTATGTTACCAGGCAACTGCCAATTATTTCCTTTAACTAGGCAGGAACAGGTCTATTTCTCTGCTTCATAAGCATTAGTATATAACTATTGGAGAACAGTTTAAGAAAATAAAACAATAGTAAACAAAGAAAAAAGAGGGAAGGAATGTTCTCAGATGTGAAGCCTGGGACAACATAACTAAAGCCAGCTGTGTAAAGAGTGTAAAATATGCAAATCCAAATTGGACTATTTTCTCTGGTGCAGAGGCACAGGACCACACCCAGTCCTCTGGCACAGAGAAAGCACTTGCTTTTGAACTCTCTGTACAGTAAGCCTACAATTTATGCATGGTATGTTTGTTTGTGTGTATGTTCGGTTTTTTAAATAAGGGTCTTTTAATTATTTTAAATATTAGATTTGTTATATGTTGTTTCATTATTGTTGTTAGCCTACGGGTCTACGGAGAGGGGCGGTACACAAATCTAATAAATAAATAAATAATAAATAAATAAATTTCTTGCAGTTTTTAGCTGGACAAATAGTTTAGAAATAAGCTAAGTAATTTATTTATTTATTATTTATTTATTGGATTTGTATGCCGCCCCTCTCCAGAGACTCGGGGCGGCTAACAGCGACAATAAAACAGTGTACAATAGTAATTTGGTATTGATGATTAAAAATCTATTAATATAAAAGCCAAACATACATACATACATACCATGCATAGAATTGTGAAGGCCTAGAGGGAAAGAGGATCTCAATTCCCCCATGCCTGGCGGCAGAGGTGGGTTTTAAGTTGTTTACGAAAGGCAAGGAGGGTGGGGGCAGTTCTAATCTCTGGGGGGAGTTGGTTCCAGAGGGCCGGGGCCGCCACAGAGAAGGCTCTTCCCCTGGGTCCCGCCAGGCGACATTGCTTAGTTGACGGGACCCGGAGAAGATCCACTCTGTGGGACCTAACTGGTCGCTGGGATTCGTGCAGCAGAAGGCAGTCCCTGAGGTAATCTGGTCCGGTGCCATGAAGTGCTTTATAGGTCATAACCAACACTTTGAATTGTGACCGGAAACTGATCGGCAACCAATGCAGACTGCGGAAAGCCCATGATTGCTCTCGCAGCTGCATTCTGCACGATCTGAAGTTTCCGAACATTTTTCAAAGGTAGCCCCATGTAAAGAGCATTACAGTAGTCAAGCCTCAAGATGATGAGGGCATGAGTGACCGTGAGCAGTGACTCCCGGTCCAAGTAGGGTCGCAACTGGTGCACAAGGCGAACCTGGGCAAACGTCCCCCTCGCCACAGCTGAAAGATATTTCTCTAATGTGAGCTGTGGATCGAGGAGGACGCCCAAGTTGCGAACCTTCTCTGAGGGGGCCAGTGATTCTCCCCCCAGGGTAATGGACGGACAGATGGAGTTGTCCTTGGGAGGTAAGATCCACAGCCACTCCGTCTTATCTGGGTTGAGTTTGAGCTTGTTGACACTCATCCAGGCCCTAACATCCTCCAGGCACCAGCCCATCACTTCCACTAATGGGTAATATACACCACTTTCACCTCTGATAAAGTACCATATTAGCCTCTCAATATTCAGCAAGACAGTGGACACTAACTTTATTGTATCTCAGTTACAAACAGAAATTAGATGTGTGACTACTGTATAGTCAATTTGATCTGAATTCTGTTTGTAACTGAGATACAATACAATTAGTGTTCACTGTCTTGCTCAATATTAAGGGGTTAATATTATGGTTTAAATTCTGTATACAGCAAATACACTTTGAAGATTATTTCTCTATATCTCCGGGGTGCTTAGATCTGGCCCACTGGGCTGCCCTGGAATCAGCGAAGGACCGGTCCCCAGTGCTTCTGCCAGTGAAAACAAAGCCTGTGCCCCCCCTCCAAGCTCCATGCTTCTTTCCAAGCAACTCCATGAATGCAGTTGCTTTCCCCCCCACTTGGAACTGAACACAGAAGGATATTCGTTACAACAGTGCAGATACTTAATTTTGTAAACACCACTAGGCTCTGATTTATTTATCATTAATATGTTGGAAATGTTAGAAGGTACCAGGGAATGAAGATGCCATCAAATATGGAAACTTATAAAATCACAGTTTATGCAATGGTAACATACTATTTTAAATCAATGCTTCAAGATATGGGTGGACTTCTGGAGAGGGCTGGGGAATTCTGAGAGTTGAAGTCCACACATCTTAAAAATGGCCAAGTTTTAAAAACACTGGATGAAATGGGATGAATTAGACAGTGGTTTTGCTTTAACCTCAGCAAACATTCATTATTCATTCATCAAAATGTATACAAGATAATCTGTATGGTATAAACATAAACAAAAGCAAAGTAGGTTTAAATAGATTTGTACAATAGGACAGTAGTACAGGGACGGTAGGCACAATGGTGATACCTCCGGGACCGTCTGCTGCCGCACGAATCCCAGCGACCGATTAGAAGAGTTGGCCTTCTCTGGGTCCCGTTGACTAAACAATGTCATTTAGCGGGCCCCAGGGGAAGAGCCTTCTCTGTGGCAGCCCCAGCCCTCTGGAATCAACTCCCCATGGAGATTAGGACTGCCCCCACCCTCCTTGCCTTTCGTATACCTTTGAAAACCCATCTATGTCGCCAGGCATGGAAGAATTGATATATCCTTAGCTGTCTTGATTTTATGTATGGTGTGTTTGGGTTGTATGATTGTTTTTTAATAAGGGTTTTTAAACCTGTTTTAATATTGGATTTGTATATGATGTTTTTACTTGTTGTGAGTCACTCCAAGTCCTTGGAGAGGGGCGGCATACAAATCTAATAAATTATTATTATTATTATTATTATTATTATTATTATTATTATTAATTATTATGCATGCCTGTTACAGACCTCTTAGAAACAGAGTGAGGTTGACTGTAGACAGTCTAAGGTTAAAGTTTTTGGGGTTTGTGGAAGAAACCAGAGTCAGATATAGGCTGCGTATTCCATGCATTGATCACTCTGTTGCTCAAATCCAATTTTCTGCAATTGCGTTTTGAGCGGTTTACATTGAGTTTGAATGTATTGTGTGTGCATGTGTTGTTACTACTATTTTTAAAAAAAGCATTAATTTTATTTATTTATTTCTTATTTCTTATTTGGATTTGTATGCCGCCCCTCTCCGCAGACTTTTCTCAAAGGATTCCACAGATTCATTTTTTAAAAAACGTTTTCACGGCTTGTTTTTCCTTCTTTCATTAAGCAGAGATTCAACCTAGAAATAAGGAGGAACTTTCTAACAGTGAGAACAATCAATCAATGGAACACTTGCCTTCAGAAGTTGTGGGAATTTCATTGAGACTTTCAAGAAGAGATTGGCCTGCCATTTGTCAGAAACGGTGTTGGGTCTCCTGCTTGAGCAGCGAGTTGGACGAGATCACCTACAAGGTCCCTTCCAACTCTATAATCTGTTAATCTTCTGATTTTGCCATCTAACCTAGGTAGCTCGAGGAAACAGCCGGCAGTTTGTAAAAGCCTCAACCGGGTAGGCAAAGTTGGCTCTTCTACGACATGTGGACTTCAACTCCCAGAATTCCTGAGCTAGCATGATTGGCTCAGGAATTCTGGGAGTTGAAGTCCACAAGTCATAGAAGAGCCTACTTTGCCTACCTTCTGCCTCAGCAAAACCCCACAAGCAGGCCGGACTCTGCCACCACACGCTTCGCTTTCCGACTAAAAACGGACGCCGCGATTCCCGGTCCCCCCCCCCTCTCTCTCCTGAGCTTCCGCGAGGCGCTAAGGGCGAAAAGGGACGACGCTGCGAGTGGGCCGATCTCTTTCCCCCGCTGTTGGGGCAGATTGCCGCTGCGTGGGTTGGAGAAGCGCACGGGTTCAGGCTGAGGCCACGGGAGAGGGCGGAGACCGGTTCGTGTTTTCGAGGTGAATTTTTGCCAAGGCTGCCTGGGAATTCTCGAGAGCGGCCGCATGTTTTCCGACGCCTTCTCAAGCAGGTTGGGCATTAGAGCTCCGCTGAGGCGCCCTCCGTTATCTCTTCAGCTGAGCCTCTCTCGTTAACTCTTCTGCAGGGCGAGTTAAACATGAATTAAACATGTCGAATTAAAACAAGAGCCCCGCCGACGCCTTTAGCAACGCTACGGTTTCAGCTCCCGTTAGGGCAAAATTTTGGGAAGGTCTTCCAGTCCAAAGCGCCAGCTGAACAAGGAAAGGATCATCCCATGGGGCTCCAGCATTTTTTATCTAGTATTATTGTTTTTTTATTATTATTATTGTTTTTATTATTATTATTATTATTATTATTTTAATATTATTATCATAATATTATAATAATACAGTATTATAATATATAATTATTATCATCTATAATCTGCCCTTCTATTTCTACTAGTTTTTTCTCGTCATTCCTATCACCCATTTCCTCCCACTTAGGACTGTATGACTAACTTGTTGCTTGTATCCTTAAAGATTTTTATTAATATGGATTGTTTCCTCATTGCTTATTTGAACCCTATGACAATCATTAAGTGTTGTAACTCATGATTCTTGACAAATGTATCTTTTTATTTTATGTACACTGAGAGCATCTGCACCAAGACTAATTCCTTATGTCACACTTGGCTAATAAAGAATTCTATTCTATTCTATTTATTTTGTCCAATACACAATAATACACAATGAAGGTAATAGAGGACACCTTCAAGGAAATACAATTAGAGAAAGACTAGAAGAGAGAATATAGGATAAAATAAATCGATGAAAGAATAGAAGAAAGATACTGTATAGCAGTGTTTCCCAACCTTGGGAAACACTGCTGTATAGGGATAGAAGAGAAGATACAGTATATGGTATATAGGAGAGACAATAGGACAGGAGTTGGAAGGCACTCTAGTGCACTTATATGCACGTCCCTTACTGACCTCTTAGGAATCTGGAGAGGTCAACCGTGGACAGTCTAAGGGTAAAATGTTGGGGGTTAGGGGATGACACTAAGGAGTCCTGTAATGAGTTCCACACTTCAACAACTCGATTACTAAAGTATTTTTTACAGTCAAGTTTGGAGCGGTTAATATTGCGCTTGAATCTGTTATGTGCTCTTGTGGTTGAAGCTGAAGTAGTCGTTGACAGGCAGGACATTGCAGCATATAATCTTGTGGGCAATACTTAGATCATGTTTAAGGCAGCGTAGTTCTAAGCTTTCTAGGCCCAATATTGTAAGTCTAGTTTCTTCCGGTATTCTGTTATGGGAGGAGTAATGCAGGGCTCTTCTGGTGAAGTATCTCTGGACATTTTCGAGGGTTTTAATGTCTGAGATGCGGTATGGGTTCCAAACAGATGAGCTGTATTCTAGGATGGGTCTGGCAAAAGTTTTGTATGCTCTGGTAGTGTGACATTTCCAGAGCAGAAGCTACGTGGGTTTAGATTAACAACTCTTGAAACCTTCTTGGCGATGTTGTTGCAGTGGGCTTTGGCACTTAAGTCTTTTGTAATTAGTACTCCGAGGTCCTTAACCGAGGGGGTTATCTGTGATAATTTGATTATTCAGTTAATATTTGGAGTTCTGATTCTTTTTGCCCATGTGTAGGACAGAGCATTCTATTCTATTCCATTCCATTCTATTCTATTATTTTCCAGTATTTGGATTGATGAAGATGTCCTGGACCAACCCTGATCCTGTATAATCCAGCAGTCATGTCCAAAAGAAGATTGACAGCCTTAGGTTTAGCTGGTGGACTTTTCAAGATGCCTTACCAGGAAAGAAAATTGGTATTTCCACAATAGATTGTACATGTATCTATCCATCTTCCTATTGTAACCCTGGATATTTTTTTCAGATCATTTGTTTTTTGTTTTTTTCAGAGAAACTTACCTTATTCATGATATAAGATGGAATATACAGTATGTGTTATGTTTCAATGAGTTACCTTCTGTCTGGAGGTAACCATGGTAAGCCTCCATCAATATTGAAAGGGAGTGCAGGATAATATGACAGCTTCACAATTGGAATTTCAAAACTAGACTTTTTGAATTTTTTGTTGCTTTCTGCCTTGCTTTTAAACATACAAATATCCTTAGAATGGTTTTCATGAATAGAATAGAATAGAATAGAATTCTTTATTGGCCAAGTGTGATTGGACACACAAGAATTTGTCTTATGATCTCAGCATACCTAAAAGAAAAGATACATTTGTCAAGAAACATGAGGTAGGACACTTAATGATTGCCATAGGGGTCAAATAAGCAATGGCGAAACAATCAATATTAATAAAAAATCTTAAAGATACAAGCAACAAATTACAGTCATACAGTCCTAAGTGGAAGGAAATGAGTGATAGGAATGATGAGGAAAAAATAGTAGCAATAGTAGTGCAGACTTAGTAAATAGTTTGACAGTGTTGAGGGAATTATTTGTTTAGCAGAGTGATGGCGATGAACTGCTGCAGTTTCTGTCTTTGATTTTAAAAAAGTATTTCTCTAGAGTAGCATATCTTTCCAATTTATAGACTAGCAACTAATATTACAAGATGTAATTTGAATACTTTGCAGATGACTGTATAAATTAATACAGTGATACCTTGTCTTACAAACTTAATTGGTTCCGGGACGAGGTTCTTAAGGTGAAAAGTTTGTAAGACGAAACAATGTTTCCCATAAGAATCAATGGAAAAGCGATTAATGTGTTCAAGCCCAAAATTCACCCCTTTTGCCAGCCGAAGCGCCCGTTTTTGCACTGCTGGGATTCCCCTGAGGCTCCCCTCCATGGGAAACCCCACCTCCGGACTTCTGTGTTTTTGCGATGCTGCAGGGGAATCCCAGCATTGCAAAAACGAGTGCTTCGCTGGCAACAGAAGTCTGGAGGTTGGGTTTCCCAGCGAAGGGAGCATCAGTGAAATCGCAGCATCGCAAAAACACTGATGTCCTCGAAACCCCACCTCCGGACCTCTCTGTTTTTGCGATGCTGCGATTTCACTGAGGCTCCCCTTGCTGGGAAACCCCACCTCTGGACTTCCGTTGCCAGCGAAGCACCCGTTTTTGCACTGCTGGAATTCCCTTGCAGCATCACAAAAACATGGAAGTCCAGAGGTGGGGTTTCCCATGGAGGGGAGCCTCAGGGGAATCCCAGCAGCGCAAAAGCGGGCGCTTCGCTGGCAATGGAAGTCCGGAGGTGGGGCATCCCAGCAGCAGTGCTGGGTTTGTAAGATGAAAATAGTTTGTAAGACGAGGCAAAAAAATCTTAAACCCTGGGTTTGTATCTCGAAAAGTTTGTATGACGAGGCGTTTGTAAGACGAGCTATGGAAATTAGACCAATGAAAAAGATGTCATTAAGTTTATCATCCAAGCATGAGTATTTGACATTCTTAATGCCATGTCCTTGTTCCCATATGGATAAGTTAAATGTAGTTACCTTCATAGTTGTTAGTGAGCTTTTTTTGCATGTTTGTAAAAACAGACAGATACACATTTACAATGAAGGAAATAATGCACCCACATACTATAGCCGGAGAAACTGTATGTTTTTCTCCTTTAGAATGGGGAAGGTAAAAGAGGATTGGCTAAAAAAAAAAAAGCCTACAAAGGGGATGTAGCTGTAATTTAAAGGAACATAATGCTGGAATTCTTGATTTTAAGAGAAATAGAAGATGGGTGTCCAGTGAAATACTCATCTAGATTTTCAAGAAGATGGATTTTAATTAAGTCCGCTCCAATAAAAATTAATAGAAGCATATCAAGATGGATGAGAGTTCCCAAAAGCAAGCATTACAAGTACAACTGCAAAAATACCAGTGAGAAAGCATGAATGCCCACATGGCTGCATAATTAGTGTAATTAAGATTTGAAAAATCAAAAGGACAACAGTGGAAAGAAGGACAAATCACCAAGGAATCATGTTTTCTTTATGACTTAGGAATTCCTCAAAGAAGCTTGGAAGTCTAGAAATGTTAGAAAATTTAAAAGCTGAAAAACAGCTGAAGTTGAGAAATGATGTTAAGAATCAAAAGATTTGTATATTCAAAAGGAAAAGAATATATCAGCAATTCAATCAAGACAGGAAAATATTAACTGGTGATAAAAGGTAGAATTTCTGACACAGAAACAAAAGGGAACAACCCTGCACAAGATTTAAAAGATGAGGCCACCTCAGTTCTCTGAGCAGCAGGTTCATTCCAGATTGTATCTGCGGTACTGTGATAGACCTGGACTCGCTCAATATTGTCATCTAATGCAGATTGCTGTAGATGTGAAAGCTTATTAAGCTAATAGGATTATTCAGAAACATTCAGCAACAGGTCAACCTGAAGAATACATGGATATATGCTGATTATTTTTTCTTAGACTTCAGTACTAAATGCAAACATACAATAGTAGCATTGCACTATTGAGACTCTAAAGTCAATATCGATATATCTGGTAATGAATATGTGCTGTTAAAAGCATAAGCGAATATAAACTCTTGCCGTTGTCATTAGCTGCATCTGTCCAGAAGATTTAGGCAACAATGTGTTACTGGAAATGTAAGTGTCAGTTTTAACACCATACTTCCTTACTCTTTTGAAATTTACTGAAAGAAGACAGCAATGAAAATAAGCACTGTTAGCCCGGAAGATTTATCTATCCATCCTATACATTATGCCTTATAAATACAGATATGTAATACCATATTGGTAATTTTTAATGTGGTTTCTAAAGAAAGTTTACATTTGCAGTCTTCTGCATATCTTCTAGGGCAGGGGTCCCCAACTAGTGCATGGCTTGCTAGGAACTGGGCCGCACAGCTGGAGGTGAGTGGCAGGCAAGTGAGTGAGAGAACATCTGTATTTGCAGCTGCTCCCCAGCACTAGCATCACCATCTCAGCTCCACCTCAGGTCATTAGGCGTTACATTCTAAAAGCCTACTGTAAAATGTGCATGCGAGAGATCTAGGTATTGTGCTCCCCCTCCTCCATCCCGTGGGGAAATTATCTTGCATGAAACCAGTCCTTGATGCCAAATAGTTTGGGGAATCCCTGTTCTAGGAGATATAGTACAGTTATGTGCAAACATTTAGCATCCTGATCAAATTGTTCAGAATAAAGAAACCAATCCCGAAATGTTAGATGCTAGTTGACAAGGGAGTCTCCAAATGAATGTATAACTTTGGATGTAGTCTAAACTGACAAAGTGTGTTTTATTTTATGAAGTATTTTCATGTTACATTTTAAGTTGCATTTCATTTCATGTTCTATATATTTGGATATTTGTTACAGCAGTAAAATTTGTGATGTATAGTTACAATTACAATTTGGGGTGGTGGGGGAAAGAGGGATAACTTTGTCCCAAACAGATGGAGCACAGCAGTGAAGGGCTACCAAATTTTTTATTACCACACTGTGGGCATGGCATATGCAGGACGCCCTGCATTTTCTTTCAACATCCTTCAGTACAAATTGAGTGCTCTGGGGTGGAGCTCCATTTTCGCTACCCCACTGCTCCCCCGCCCAGTCTGGGCAGTAGCCCAACCCTGGAGCACAGTCTCCTGAGCAGACAAATCCCAACCGTGAGTCTCAAAAGTTGCTCATAGATTTAGTCTATGGTATTTTTCTATTGGAAGCATTGAGTGCTTACTTTATATTTTAATCAGGTTCACTGCAGAAAAAATGTAATTGATTAAAAAGAAGTTATTCAAATACTTCATCCAGGTAAAAGTGCTTGTCAATGTGAAAAGAATATAAATTAAGCAATTTGTTCATTAGTAAAACATGTAGTTGCTTTCCTGTCAGTATTGCCAATATTATTTGGCCTCTAGTATTAGAAATGGATTAAACAATGAGAAAATGACCACAACTGTGTTATTGAAACTATACCTCTATTATTTGAATAATAGTGTTCTTTTGTTATTAGAAGTCTAATATTGCTTTTCAACACCTGATAAAAATTGTTTTCCCCCCCTTTTAAACAGGTGTCTGGTGTATCACAGGTGATTGAGGTTGGGATAATCAAAGGTTTAGTTGATCATGTCCTGTAATGGGCAAAAATGCCCCATTTTGTGAAAAAATGGGCAAAAGAAGGAGGAATTCTGGGAATTGAAGTCTACTAGTCTTAAAGCTGTCAAGTTTGAAGACCCCTGGGTTACAGGTTAGGAGTGCAAGGCTCTTCAAACTTGGAAAGTTTAAGACCTGTTGACTTCAACTCCCATTCCTGAGCTAGCATGACTGGAAGAGGAATTCCTGGAATTGAAGTCCACAAGTTTTAAAGCTGTCAAGTTTGAAGTTTGTAAAAAGTGTACATGGTTGTAAAAAGTATTCTGCTATGCTGGTATTTTATTAAATAATATCTTACTACACCATTTGGTTCAGAATACTTTTTTCCTTGTTTTCCTCCTCTAAAATCTAGGTGTGTCTTATGCTCCAAAAATACAGTATATTGGAAGAATGCAAAAGGGACAATGAAGAAGATGAAACTAGTACACCATGGATGCTCACTTAATATTGGAGGCAAAACTGTCCAAACTGGGTAAAGATGAGATTTTGTATACAGTATTCCAAAAACATTATCAGAAATATTTTGTACATTATATTTTACTGGGTATATCTTACCATATCTGCCTTTACATCTTTGGTATTTTGGCTTAACATTTGAACTGAATATAGCTACAGTATTTGGTTTATAATATAATATATTAAGTGACTAGCTAAATACCTGTGTTTCACTATGAAACTATGTGATGAGGGCTTGATAAATTGATACGTAAAGCTTGAAAATGAGTAGCTAAAAAAGGGACTGTTTTATTTCGTTAGAGATAGTAAGCTAAGTTTCTTTTACAGATGAAGACATTCTTTGCATAGCATAGACTTCCAATTTGTCCCTCAGATGAATTGCTCAGGATCTCCCTGTAAACAACATTCCTGGTTTTGCTCTCTAGCTCAAGGATGACCATGCTCTGGCCATGGGAGAAACAAGCAGCTTCCCTTATTGTGTTTTCCTAATTGTATCTGTAAATCTTTTCCTGTATTTTTTGCCTCTTTCCCCTTAACTGGTGTTAGAGTAGGAGGAATAGATTAGTAGAAGGAACAGATTCTTTTGAAATGAGGAGAAAAATGAGAAAAAAATCCCCCTCTGCCTACCAGCATCCATTGGTATTCATCTGGCTGGCGTCCTGTTAGTCTGTGAGAGTTAAGGGGTGTTTGGAAACTCAAATAGCATTTGCTGTGTGAGCAAGGAGACAGGAAGGAGTCTGTATGAGGTTTAGCTCAACTGTTCTGTACTAAAGCTGCTTGCTGCTGTGAAAGCAAAAGTGAAACTGAAACTCCTCTGCTTGTGTTTTGCATTTGGATCAGATTTCTTTTCAGATGGGGAAGGGGGAGTAGAAATCCTGAACATCAGAGCTTGCTAATAATAATATAAGAAATATTCATGCTCTGATAATTATTTTGAAAAATCCTTTCTTAGTGAGCACCTAGAAGGCAACAGGAACATACGTGGAAAATTACACGTTTGTAGGCTTTACAATTCTGAAGATTTCGTGATTAATATGTGAGTGGTTTTCACTTTTATACTGTATATATAGATTTCAGATATTTTCTGAACATTACTGATGTATTCATATTTTTGGAATTTTCAGAATTATAGTTATATATTTCATTATCTATACAATGTACTTTTGTCCTTATTTTTATGTTGATCCTATTGGCTGATCAAGTGAATGCTACAGATTTAAAAATGCAGAACAGGAATGCAATATTCTCCTTTAGCAGGCAGTGGATCTGAAAATACTATTTAAAATAATATAAAAGAATGATTTAGTTCAAGATACTGTATTAATCAAAATATCTACATTCATTTATTTCCCATCTGCTATACTATAAGAGATTATAGTATTTTAAATTTTTCTATAATATTGAATTGTCAGTGTAGCCCTACATAGGCAAGTTACATTAATTGAAGATCCATGAAAATGACCACGTCTGGTCAAAAATGATGTCCTTCCATCAAATCAAGAGGTGGCATCCAAGGTAATGGCTTGTGGGAAGATGCAACAGCCGGTGTCACCAGCTGTCCTTGGTTGTGTATATGGTTATGCGGGGAGAAAGAATGAGCAAGCACTGCATGTTTATCTCTCACTCATGCCACCATGAAATGTCTTTTCCTACTTACTGTTCATGGTTCAGAATCATCAGATGACTTTTCTCCACAGATTCCTGTAAAAAGCATCCACTTTCATCTCCCTTTTGAAATAACACTGATATCTGAAACACAGCTCAATCTTGCAATAATTTTTCTGTAACTACGGTAATTAGTTTTAAAATGCATGTTTTGACAAATGTTTTCTCCACGCTGTTCTTGGTTCCAACTTCAGCAAAATGTCATTTCGAAGCTTTAAAAGATTTTCAAATGTGGATGCTCTGGATTGGCTCCACTCCAAAAATACTACGGAATGCATTGCGTTGGTAAATGTTGAGCTATATCATAGTTTCAGCTTGCTTATTATCAGGTTCTTTCTTTATAATTTTTATTAGACAACCCATGATACACTGGATCATCATTTCAGAGAGATGAGTTCCTTACCAGATTCTTCAATGCCTTCAATAAAAGCAAAGCTTCTAATGTAGTTGAAAATTCTTAAAAATCCAGGGAGATATTCAAAAATGAATCTGCCTTGAAAGTTGTCCCTGTTGAACTGTAGAACATCAGGAGTTGACTACAAGAAATGTTTAATCACAATTTGTATTATATCATAAACGTTTATAATAATTTTTAAATCATAATTTTTTAAATAAAATTCACCAAATTTCCATTTTATGGGAGTCACGATTCTTGGTTTTTTGACAAATTTGGTACGTTACCTTATTTTTTGGAGTATAAGACACACTTTTGTTTTGGGAGAGGAAAAAATCTGCCTACCAGGTATTCATCTGGCTAGCATCCTTAGTCTGGTCAGTTTCAGCACATTATATTATCCTTTGGCTAGGGCTTAAAAAACCTTATTTGGAGAGAGTTAGGCAGGTAAGAACTGGGAAGACCGTTAGCACCTTGTTAGGGCTGGAAAAAAAGCTTTGAAAAGGCTACATTCGGAGTATAAAATACACTCAAATTTTCAGCCTCCTTTAGGGAAGAAAAAGATGCTCTTATACGCAAAAAATATGGTTACTCATTTGAGTATCTTGATTGAACAAGTTTTGGCTCACAGATTTGAAAGGCAAATTTTTCAAATTTTGTTGAGGTAATTAACCAACCCTAGTTTAGGTATGTGGTCTGGCACTGGAGATACTGAAGTTAAAATTCACTTTAACAATTTACAAGTTCAATGGGAAACTGACAGGTTGTGGGGCAAAATGGAAAATGGAGGAGTGTTATGCCACTTAAACTCCTGAAGGAAAGGTGGGATATAAATGAAAACGCAAAGAGCCGGGGTGGCGCAGCAGATAGAGTGCTGTACTGCAGGCCACTGAAGCTGACTGTAGATCTGTAGGTCAGCGGTTCAAATCTTATCACCAGCTCACGGTTGACTCAGTCTTCCATCCTTCCGAGGTGGGTAAAATGATGACCCAGATTGTGGGGGCAATATGCTGGCTCTGTTAGAAAAAGTGCTATTGCTAACATGTTGTAAACCGCCCTGAGTCTAAGGAGAAGGGCGGCATAAAAATTGAATAAATAAAATTGAATAAATAAAAATATAGAAAAGCATATCTAAAATATACTGCTCAAAAAAATAAAGGGAACACTCAAATAACACATTCTAGATCTGAATGAATGAAATATTCTCATTGAATACTTTGTTCTGTACAAAGTTGAATGTGCACAACAGCACGTGAAATTTATTGTCAATCAGTGTTGCTTCCTAAGTGGACAGTTTGATTTCACAGAAGTTTGATATACTTGGGAGTTATATTGTGTTGTTTAAGTGTTCCCTTTATTTTTTGAGCAGTGTACATATTATTAAAATGGATTACAATAATTATAAAAGGCAATTCAAAATAAAGTAAAATTTATTACTATAGGTAGTCCTTGCTTAGCGACCATTCACAGTGAAAACTGAAATGAAAAACTTTTATGACCAATCTTGCATTTGTGATCTTTGTAGATCTACAAAGCAAAGGAAAGCTGAAGTAAGATCATAAACACAAGCTGGTTTCAAGTAGAATTGCTTTATCTGACGACCTAGTTTTCAGTCCCAATTGCAGCTAAAGGAGGGCTACCTGTACATAGCACATTGTGTTGGTGAACTCAGCTGGCCGGGTGTGCTTGGCTTGTACTTCAAAGTGTTATTTAAATGGAAAATTTAGAGTTGAATAGACTATGGTTACATAGACTACAGACAGACATTGTGTGACTGTAGCCAGAGAAAAGCACTTTAGTTAAGGGATAGTTTTCAGTAATCTGAAACACATGAAGGCCCAAGCTCTATGACTATTTCCCCCAAACTTCTAAAATAAAGCTGAAATCCTCTGACTTTCTTTTATGTTTTTGTATTGCTTTTCAGTTTAAAATATTTTTAGCTGTTGTAAACCATCCAGAGTCTCTGGAAGTCAGGTGACATATAAATTTAATAAGCTACAGTATTATGATGATGGCGATCTTTCCTTGGAAGCAGGCCACACAGAACGAACACAATGTGGCCCACAGAGCAGACCACTACAATGCACAGTGTAGTTTCAGTGCTCTGTTAAAGAAAAGTGTTCAATCCCTATTGGGTTTGAATTACTGGTACTAATTTCATAATAAAGTTAAAGACTGTGCTGGAGAAGACGAAAGAGCTGGTAGGGATGGGGAAGCTTTCTCTTCCATTGAGCTTGTCCCAGGTTTTCGAGTCCCATGGCCAGGGTTATATGGCATACATAGGTGGCATTTGTTCAAACGACTTGAGAGACTTCCTCCCTCGGCTGTTAATTTTGTATAAAGTTTATTTTTCTGCACCTTAAAACATACGTAAGTAAAAACACATATACCATCATAATCAATCATATCTGTAAATAAATTCATACCTTAATGGTGTGTATACATAAAAACATCTTGTATAGCAAATTATAAATCCAACAATTAAATTATATCTAATTTAAAAAGAATCTAAAATAGAAAAAGAAAAAACAAGAATACATCTAAATATAAAAATACGTAAAATCTGAATACATTTTCTACAATTTCTAAAAATCCATATTCATAAATCTTAACTCCTTTAAGTCTGTGTTACATCATTTATCCAATACTGCTACCATTTCTCTTTTTGTCATCCAGGTTTTTACAAACGTATCTCTAATTCTTTTACATTACCTTCAAAGTGTTTACTAATCTATTTTTATTTTCAATCCATTCGTAACATTTCCCCCAGATTTTATAGAACTTCCAAATCTTCTTTATCTTTAATTTTCATTGTAAGTCTACTAATTTCAGCACAGTCCTTAATCTGGTTTATAACTTCTGTATCTGTTGTTACTCTATTCCATTTCCAGTTCTGTGCATATACAATCCTAGCTGCAATCACTAGATGAACAATTAAATTTGTTTCTTCTTTATTAAATTTATCTGGCAAAATACCTAACAAAAGTATTTCAGGTTTAAAATCAATGTTCTCAATCCATATTGAGATGGATTGGCTGTTAAGGGAGAGATGTGTGCATTATCCCATCGGCTTTGAGTCTTTTCTTCACCCACAGTGATGGGCTACCAAAATTTTTACCGTCACATCGTGGGTGTGCCTCATTTTGTGGGTATGGCTTGGATGTGGGTGTGACTGGGCAGGAGTGGCTTGTCAACCATGTGACCAGGTAGGAGTGGATTGACAATCATGTGACCAGTGACTTAAAGGTCATATGACTGGGTGGGAGTGGCTTACCAACCAAGATAAGTTTTCAAATAGGTGCTTGGGCTCTTTTTCAGTTGATTAAGTCACATCATTTGAATAGCCATAAAAAGGACAAATGATAGCATTACTTGTTGAGGAGCACAGTAACATTTTAAGGTTTTGTACTGAACCCCCAAGGTTCAGTATGATAACAGATTAGGCCAATAGCTCAATTTTCTTTAACTGCTATAGAAGTTCAGTTCTAGGCAATGATTAAAATGATTCAAGCGTTCAGGGGTAGTAACAACATACTATTTCATTATTTCCTATTTTAAAAGTAATTAAAGATCATACTAAGGTATTAGAGAAGGAAGGTCAAGTAAAATAACCCTATTATGTATTCAATAAATAGTGCATAAACTTACTAACCTCAGAAAAGGGCGGCATACAAATCCAATTAATAAATAAATTTATTATTGGATGGATTGATGGAGGGAGGGAGGGAGGGAGGGAGGAAGGAAGGAAGCAAGCAAGCAAGCCCTGGTTCTTCTCGCAAGGGCTGATGTCTCTCTACAGAAAAGTTGCTCCACACCAAGCTGCTGCCCTCAGTTAACATTATAATCTTCACAGTGAAGTCCCAAAATATTTTACAATTAAGGCACTCTAATCATAATTTGTTACTGCTGCTTGTTGCAGATTAATTTATTTTAACTTTGCATTGTGAGTCCAGTGTAGCTTTGGATCATTTTTCTCAATAAATAAGGAAATAAATGCCCCCCACCCAACCCCGGGCAGCAGCCCATCAGTGCTCCTCCAGGCTCCAGCTGCCTCAGCCAGCCAGCCCTGGCGCAGCTGAGGCGAGGGAACAACCTTGCGTGGTGAAGTGGTCTCTAGGACCCAGGGGAAACCCAGGCAGCCGGGCTCCGCGAGCCAGATTGCAAATTCTCGGTGACTCAGTCGGCTCCGCGCAGCGCATAGTAGGCGGCAGCGGCGGCCGAAGCGGAGAACTACCGAGCAGCAGGTCCGTTTCGGCTGGCGGGAACAACGGCTCGACCCCCTTTAGGTGGGCGGTGGGGGACGTGGGCCGGCCGGGCGCGGGTAACGTTAGAGGACCGGAAGGACCGGGCGCCGCGCTTCCCTTCCAGCTTTGGGCCTAGCGTCACCCCGCCGCGACTGCCGCTAACGGCGGCTCCTCGCTTGCCTGTTGTCTTTTTTTTTTTTTTTTTGCAGAGCGCCAAGATGGAGTACGAGTGGAAACCCGACGAGCAGGGGCTCCAGCAGATCCTGCAGCTGCTCAAAGAATCGCAGTCCCCGGACACGACGACGCAGAGAGCCGTGCAACAAGTATCCTCCTGCCGCACAAGAGAGAGCCAAGCCGGAGCAGCTAGCTAGGCCGGCACCGGAGAGATAGCGAGGCCCAGCGGGCTGAGTCGGGTTGCCGCATGATTCTGACCCCCGCGGGAGAAGGAAGAGCTTTTAAAGCAAAGCGAGCCGTTCCGCTTGGTGCTTTTTTTTCGGGCTGTGAGGGGGGGGAGAGTAGGGTTAAAAGCCCCGGAGAGGATAACGCCTCTGGGCCTCCGTTTAAGGCAACCGACCGTAGCGGGAATAATAATCCAGGCCCAGCCCCCCGCTTTGGCCAGGCGCGGGCTTTGAATCGCAAAGGAAGCCTGTAGGCGGCGGCGGCTGCAAAGCCTTCGCTCTGCCTCACTCACCCCTCCCTGCGCCCAGGCCCGGCACCTGTTGCGAGTCTGGCGCCAAATCCCGGGTCCCCCCCCCCCCCCCCGCTTTCCGAGGCTTGGCCCGCCTTTAGCAGCTCCGGTGTCGGTCGCTTTTCCCGAGGCTGGCTCTCCACCACCATCCCTGGGCCCCTGTATCTCAGGCTGCTCTTAGCCGGAGCGGTAGATCCGTCCCATCTGTGCCGTTGAAATCCCTTTCGGAAAACCCCAACTGGGCTCCTTTTCCTCTCTCGAATGGATCCCTTTGTCGATCGTTTAGAAACCTGGCGGAATAAAATCCTTTGTACCCTTAATTGTCTCTTTCTGTGGGGACATTTGAATGGATATCGCCCATCTGTGAGGGTCTTCTTGGCCCTTCATATTGGATCGTATTCAGGATAAGCAAAATAATAAACGAATTTTTAGGCTTTTTAAAATTGCTTTAGTCCGTTGAGTCTCTGAAGGTAATGGAGAAGTGAGTGAAATGTTAATTTTCTGCATCTAGAAAATAGTAAAGGATGCATCTAGAAAATAGTAAACGATGGTAGTTTTTGATAAATGCTGAACGGACTTGCAGTTTTTACATGTTGGGGGTGCTGTAATGAGTTTTGCTTGTGTTGCTCCCTGAGGTCGATTTTTGGTACAAACTTTGATGTAAATACCTCTTCTGTTATCAATAATTATATTGTGTGTTTCGTTTGTGCATGCATTTTTTAAAAGCCAGGTAGTTTAATTTTTAAAAAGATTTTGTGCTAATTAGGGAACCTTTGGATTTTTTAGTTTTTGCTCCTAAATGAAATTCCATTTGAATAATCCGGCATCCTTAAAAAGTAGTTTAAAATTAAATCTAAGTATAAACATGAGATAGTGAATACACAGAATACAAATACAAAAGTATAAAAATACCATCCAGTCGTTCTCCCATATCATGGTATGATTTATTATTTACCTTCATTTTAGCATATACTCCTTAGGTTGTTGATGAAAATACAAAATTAATAGGACTTTGCAAAGATTCAGAAGAGATGCTTTACATACAGTATGCTTATTAAAATGCTTGTGCCTGCATAGCCATATGAAGAAAGCTGGAAGAGCTGTTAAAACAACAGCTGCTTGAAAGATCCAAAGAAAGGCAATTTATTTGCACTCTTGTACAAATCCAATAAATAAATAAATAAATAATTCTTTTTAAACGGGTACATGACCATTTTTTAAGGTTTCCTAAATCAGTGTTTCCCAACCTTGGCAACTTGGAGATATCTGGACTTCAACTCCCAGAATTCCCCAGCCAGCGATGCTGGCTGGGGAATTCTGGGAGTTGAAGTCCAGATATCTCCCAAGTTGCCAAGGTTGGGAAACACTGTCCTAAATGATAAAATTGTCTTTATGTAAAGTACAATACAGATAGTAGATTTTACTGTTGGGTAGAGTACTGTTTTTTAGTTCTAAATTTAATCATCCCAGCATCTATCTTGAAAAAGAATGTATTCCTTAGCAGTTTTATATTGACTGAGTTTTATATAGATAGTGCTCAACCTAAAATCATTTGTTTAATGACCATTCAAAGTTACAATGGCATTGAAATAAACCGTATGTTTACTTTTCACATTTATGACCATTGCAGCATCCCCATAGTCATGTGATCAAAATTTGGATGCTTGGTAACATATTTTGCTTATGACAATGATGCTTATGACAGTTCTACTATCCCAGGATAGCAATAGCACTTAAATTGGCTTAATGCCTCATCATGTGATTGTTAGATTGTAACCTTCCCAGATGGCTCTTGACAAGCAAAGAAAATGGGAAAAGCAAGAATCATTTAATGACTGAATGTTTCACTTAATAACTGCAGTGATTTGCATAAAATTATGGCAGAAATTTGAAAAATCGGAGGTGACTCACTTAAAACCACCTTGCCTAACAATGGAAATTGTGATTTCAATTGTGATTGTAAGAAGAAAATTACCTACATAGGTAAATTTTGTTTAAATTGATATTACAATGTTAACTTGCCACCTGTGTCACCTTGAGACTACTCTAGGCAGTTTACAATAAAAGCACAAAGAAATAAAAAGGAAATTTAAACAAAGTGAAAGTAAAATAATAGAACAATAAGTAAAAAGAAATATAGTTAATAAAAAGTGAATGAATGGAAAGCAGAGGATGGGGGAGGGGAGATGGCACCTGTTGTCACATGCTGATAATGCATTGATTCATTGAACGATTGCAGTGTTCACATAACGACCACGGGTTTGCTTAAAGATTATTTCAAAAAGCATCATAAAAATTGTGTTAGTTGCATTGATACCTCAATTTAAAAACCATAACCGGTAATTCTGGGTTTCATTACTGTCTTAAGTTAAGGACTATAACTGTATTCTAGAAATAGCTTGGAATGTGTTACTTGTAATATGCCCCGTTTTTAAAAAAAACTATATCAGATATGTTGACAAAGCATATTCTACCCTTTGATTATGTAACATAGCCAGGGCCTGGTAGGTCATATAACAAACCATGCTCTCAAGCAATCTTCTATCGGGATACTTTCTGTTACTAAAACCCAGACCTCAAATATTTTATAGTAGACTTGTCTTAAATCCAATCTACTTGATAGACTGCTTTTCTCCTTTGATTTAGAGCAGTTTATATCTATTCTAAATTGCTTATCAATGGAAAAATTACACTTTATTGTCTGCAGTTTACTGTCATAGAAGACATAAGCTCTACCTGATTTTTTAATCCACGTGCTAGATTTATACACCATTATAAATCAGTGTGATTTGCTTGGCTTGGGTTTAGCATATTAATAGGATCTGTCTATTATATTTGGTAATCCAATATTAAGTTAGACTTTATGTAAAAGAGACTAGCTTGCTTTGTTTTTGAATTTCAGATAGTAATTTTAGATATTTACACAGCCTTACTGATAACAGCTATGATAGTAGAAGTAGATTGAAGCCTATTGCAAATGTCTATCTGCACTTAATCTGATTTTTCATTAGATGTCCATAGAGCAGAGTTATAAGATAATTCAGTATATGAATATCATGGAATGTAAACAAAATGTAAACTTTATTAGCATATTTACAGAGTTCTTCAAGCCTTATCAGTGTCTATACCTGGAGGCAATTAAGAATCAGTCTGTTACAGATAATTATTTATATTAAATTAATTCTGCTTGAAAGTTTCCTGAATATATCTGACATTTTAAATAGGAAAGCTTAAGTCCGACCCATGAAAGCTATATTGCGTATTTTTGGATTAGTCGCACACTCTCAACTTAATCTATCTCAGAGGATGTTATTGCGAGGGGGGGGGAGTTACATATACTGAATTCCTGAAGACAAAGTGGGTTAGAATGTAGTATCATAGGCTAACTCTGTCCACATCCTGAAGTTTGATCCTGACTGGCTTTAGGTTGACTCAGCCTTCCATCCTTCCCAGGTTGGTAAAATGAGAATTCAAATTGTTGGGGATAATATGCTGACATTTGTAAACTGATCAGAGAGTACTGGAAAGAACTATGGAACGGTATATAACTAAGTGCTATTGCTATTATTAATTATAAAGATAATTCTTCATAGGAAAAAGAAGACACAATCATTTTTGCATTCTGCTTGGAACTTTGCCATTTCTAGTGTTACTAATAGTTTTGGGATAAAAAATATCAGACACTAGCAAGAAAGAATATATGAGATCTATTTTGAATTAGCTTTCTACATGGCAGTTGTGGTCTGATTAAATGTAGCTAGTAATTGATTGTAGAGTAGCTAGTAGTGGTGTTTTGGGGAAAAAACAATTTAAATTAGTTTCACTCATGTAATACAATTTTGCAGTGTTTCATATCTTACATGAAATATCTTTAACGAAACTTTAGAAATTGGAACAACTCAATCAGTATCCTGATTTCAACAACTACCTGATATTTGTTCTTACAAAGCTAAAAACTGAAGGTGAGTTTTATGTTAATTGCACCCAGTAATTACATAACTAGGCAAATTATGCCAGAATTTTAAAGTTCTCAGTACTTTATTCACAAAGACTTCCATTGATTGTTTAGTTCACTAAACTAGATTCCACTAAAATATTTTCTTTATTCTGTGAACAAGAACAATTGCTCAACAATAAATGGAATTTATTGTCAAATAAATCTGTTTCGAATAATATAATATGTGTATTGGACAGTACCAACCTGATTTCTAATAACTTAAAATAGTGCTAAAATACCCTTCTGTGACCAGGTGTTCAAAAACCCTAGATGAAATCTAAAACTACATAGTTTCTGTTATATAAGAAAATAGATTATAATGGATATGGATGATGGTGATGGAATTAATTTTACAGCTGTGGCCTGAGTTTAAATCTTGAAAGATCTTTCAAAATAGGTCTGTTTTGTTCAGGCTGTCTAAAATAACAGTTTAATTAATTTATTAGAGATATAATTTAATATACATTAAATTTGATTATGTACATTAAATAATGTTGCTACGTGCGACAATTCATATCAGTTGATAATGACATAGAAATGTCATTTCTGTTATTTTTCATATTTTGTGTAATGAATCTATGAAATAATTTCATAATGATATAGTAATAATAAAATGAATTAAATCAGTGAAAAAAATAATCCATTCCATTTGAAAATAGTGTATCAAGATCTGATAAATTGAAATGTAATTATATTGTTTTTTTTTGTATATGATTGAAAATTAAAATTCAATTGTGTTATTTTTTTTAAGTGTAGTATGCATAATGTCTTGATTTTGAATTGGAGCTTGAAATAGCTCTTTTGACTTTACTTGGAAGTATTGATTATATTGCAACCATTCTGGAAATATTTGGAACTTCAACTATAGGTTGGAATGTAATTTTGAACAAGCCTGACAAGAGTGGAACAATCCATTTCAAGCTTGAAATATTACCTGTGTCTCAAATTCTAAGTAGAACATTGTTTTTCAGGAAAAGTACTGTATATCCATTATTTTGTGAAAACAGGCACAGAAACTGGATGTATGTGCTTGGTAATATTCTGTCACAGAATACCTTGATAAAGCAGAAAGTACATTGAAAGACAAAGTGTTCTATTAGGTATAATAATCTTACAGGTTGTAGGTTTTTCTATCAGTTTCCTCTTATTAACATAATCTTGGGAATCCCAAAAGTGTTTTTTCAAGAGGCAACTGGACTTTGAATTTTTTCCCCAGAGTATAAGGCGCAGCCTGCCCCCCTAAAAGAGGCTGAATATTTGGATGCATCTTTTACTCTGAATGAAGCTTTTTAAAAACTGTTTTCCAAGCCCTAACAAAGGTGTTAACAATTTTCCTGGCTCTTAACCGGCTTGCAGGCTTTTTCATTGCCACTTGCTCCAAATAATGTTTTTCCAGCCCTAACCAGTGGATAAAATAATGTGCTGAAGCTGACCAGACCAAGGATGTTGGCTAGATGAATACTTGGTAGGCAGATTCCCCGCCCCCCCTTTTTTTCTTTCCCCAAAATTAAGGTGTTTCGTATACTTCCGTGCATTTTATACTCTGAAAAATACGGTAGTTTTTCATCCAAGAAGCTTGGATGAGAAGCAAAAAGTCTTCAAAGAAAACCCAGAAAGTCCAGTTGCCTCTTTAAAAAGTACCTTTGGAACAACCATGACCTGATGACTAAGAATCTCCATAGACATAATCTTGGGAAATACAGTACTGGCCAACAGTAATATATCTATGGAGTCATACAATTTAATATTATATCGTAATATTAAATAATGCATGTGTATGTGTATGTACTTGCACCATGAAATCAAGCATTTCATGATTTGGATTGTTCTTGCTCCTAAAGTAGGTACATGGAATATATAGCCTAAATGACCACCCTTTAAAACTTATTACAGATGAACCAACAAGATCACTAAGTGGTCTTATTTTGAAGAATAATGTCAAAGCTCACTTTCACAACTTTCCTAATGGAGTAACTGACTTCATTAAAAGTGAGTGCTTAAACAATATTGGTGATTCCTCTCCGCTAATCAGAGCCACTGTAGGTGAGTCATGAATATTTATTTATATTCTGTTTTTTTATGCTAAATAAACAAATGATAAAATACGAATGGTAACAATTTTTAAATGTGTTCTAAAGCAGTGGTCCCCAACGTTTTTTCCACCAGGGACCAGTTTCAGCAAGACAATTTTTCTATGGGCCGGTGGGGGCGGAAAGGGGTGTGGTTGGGGGCGGGATTAAGCATGGGGGTGCTGGTCCTCCCCGCCCCTCTTTCCCGCCATCGCTCTGTGGCCGGCAGAACCTGCCTCCCAAGCCCTCTTGCCCAGTGGGGGTTAAGCGCTGGAGACAGGGGGTCAGGCTGGCCCTCCTGCCTCCCCCCAGCCAAAAACGCAAAAGCGCCCCGCGGCAGAAGCCAAAAGAGGCTTGAGCCTCTCGGTCCTTCCCACCCCTCTGTCCTGTCCATCGTCCTGTGGCCGGCAGAACCTGCCTCCCGAGGCCTCTTGCCCGGCGGGAGGCGAAGCGCTGGAGGGAGGGGGTGGCGGCATGAGGGCCGGCAGCTGCTGACTCCACGGACCGGTGCAACATGCCCCGCGGCCCGGTACTGGTCCGCAGCCCGGTGGTTGGGGACCCCTGTTCTAAAGGACTGGGTCGTTTTCTTTTGTTTAAAAATAATATTTTGGGCAATAGATTGGTTCTGATATAGGTATATTATATGACTATTATACTATTATATATAAAATCATTGTTTATTTAATATTTATTTCCAATAAATGTATTTCAGGTCTTCTGCTTTCATTTGTGTCATGATAAAAATATAGATGATTATTTTAGATGTAGGTTAACATAACAGTATGAATTCCTCATGCATATTATCAGAAAGAATATTTTTAATCTTAAAAATATCTTCATTATTATTATTATTGTTGTTATTATTATTATTATTTATTGGATTTGTATGCCGCCCCTCTCCGCAGACTCGGGGCGGCTAACAACAGCAGTAAAACAGTTTTACTTGACATAGGATCACTGTTCTGCTTCAGGGAATATAATTTGAATAAAGAAGAACCTTGAAAGAAATACATGAAAACATAGGAAAGGACTTCTTACAAATACAGTGATCCCCCGATCATTGCGAGGGTTCCGTTCCAGGACCCCTAGCAACGATCGGGTTTTAGCGAAGTAGCGCTGCGGAAGTAAAAACACCATCTGCGCATGCGCAGATGGTGTTTTTACTTCCGCAGCGCTAGCGAGGAGCCGAAGATTGGGGGCCACGTGGCTGTTTTAAAACGTCGACGCCGGCATGGGGGGCTTGCCAGCACCCCCCGGACCCCCAACCCGGGTTTGGGGGGCTGCTAGGAAGCCCCCCATGCCGGCGGCGACGTTTTAAAACAGCCGCGCGGCTTGCCAACTGAGTCTCGAAGACAAACGTCAAAGGCGAACTTCCGCGTTTGTCTTCGGGACGCATTGGGAAGCCGCGCGGCTGTTTTAAAACGTCGCCGCCGGCATGGGGGGGCTTGCCAGCACCCCCCGGACCCCCAACCCGGCGAACGAACGGCGGGTGGCCGGGCGAAGGGCGGGCTCGCTGCTCGCCCGGCCACCCGGGTTCGTTTGGCTTAGGGACATGCCGGCGGCGACGTTTTAAAACAGCCGCGCGGTTTACCAACTGAGTCCCGAAGTCAAAGGCGAACTTCGGAACTCAGTTGGTAAACCGCACGGCTGTTTTAAAACGTCGCCGCCGGCATGTCCCGAAGCCAAACGAACCCGGGTGGCCGGGCGAGCAGCGAGCGAACGGCGGGTGGCCGGGCGAAGGGCGGGCGAAGGGCGGGCGAACAGCGGGTGGCCGGGCGAAGGGTGGGCGAGCCGGGCGAACGGCGGGTGGCCGGGCGAAGGGCGGGCGAGCGGCGAACGGCGGATGGCCGGGCGAATGGCGGGCGAGCGGGTGCTGGGGGGGGGCTTCGCCCTCCCGCCAGCAAGAGGGGGAAGACCCAGGGAAGCCACCCAGCAGCTGATCTGCATGGCGCCATCTACGCATGCGTGCCCATAGAAAAAAAGGGCGCGCATGCGCAGATGGTGTTTTTACTTCCGGGTTCAAAAATCGCCATATAGCCGTTTCGCAATGATCGGGAGCGCAATACCCGGGGGATCACTGTATAGAGGCTCAAACGGAGATGGGGAATCCCAATAGGGAATTCCAGTGGCGGAGCTTTGATATCACGAAGACGTCCTTCCTGGAGTCCATATTTCGGCCGGCCAGGAAGGATGTCTTCGTGACATCAAAGCTTTGCCCCTGGAATTCCCTATTGGGATTCCCCACCTCCGTTTGAGCCTCCCGACCGGCCGACAGCTCCACGGCTCTTCAGGCAAGGTGACAGCCGGGGGGCGGCGCTTCTCGGCATTCTCCCAAACGCCAAACCCAAACTTTTGCCAAACTTCCGGGTTCGGCGTTCGGGAGAACGCTGAGAAGCGCCCGGCTGTTTCAAAAGGTGACAGCCGGGCGGCGGCGCCCAGCGGAGCGCCGTTTTTGTGATTTTTTTTTGCTTGCACACATTAATCGGTTTTACATTGTTTCCTATGGGAAACATTGTTTCGTCTTACGAACTTTTCGCCTTACGAACCTCCTCCCGGAACCAATTTAGTTCGTAAGACGAGGTATCACTGTACTGTACATCTTTACAACACAGACATACTTTATCTAGTCACTTAAAGAAATATTTCTTTTAATCTTTTCTGTTGGCCATTCCGATTTATGTACTATATTAATTTTTTATATTGTTACATTAAAGCAATTTATTATCAATAACTTTTTAAAATTTCTTCAAACAAATTCAAGGTATTTTGATTACAACCATTGCCTCAAAAGGAGAATTGCAGAACTGGCCTGAACTTTTACCAAAGCTTTGTAGTCTGCTTGATTCTGAAGACTATAATACTTGTGAGGTGAGAGTTTGTTTTTTCTAATTTATTATGTTTTTTATTTGGAATAGGTCAACAGTGTGGTAATTATTATTTTTACTACTTTTATTTTTTTCTACCTGGAACTGTGAGGTGAATTTGGCTGAGAAAGAGTGACAGGATCAAAGTCATCCAAACAACTTTCATGCCTGAGGCCGGACTAGAACTCATTGTTTTCCAGTTTCTAGCCTGGTGCCCTATCAAATAAACCAACCTGGCTCTCAGTGATCTTTTACAGCAGATATGGAAAGATTTTCTTAGATTCTATCATGAACCTTGTTTCTATTTTTTTCTTACATTGCTATTATTTTTCATCCTTTTATAATGGGAAAATGTTGCCTTTTCCAGGAATATTTTTGAAGTTAGAGTAGATCCTAGCTGATTAACTAAAGAAAATGTATTGTTGTAAAAATAAAGACTTACTTGGCTAGAGACTGGATTAGAAACTTCATCCCTACTTCATTCTTATTTATCTGTTCTTCCTTTACATTGAAAAATATCTTGTTTGATCTTTCTGATGGTATTTTCTGAAAAGAAAACAGTACTTTTTCATAAGTTGTTCAGTAAATGCCACATATTCTGCCCTTGAAGATCACTTGAAAGTTACGTTGGTTCACCATATGATGGCATAAAGTTGGCCACCTCTCAGTTTACCCATATTATGTTGATGTAACACAAGCTTCACTAGCTCAATTTCTTTCCATGAGCTGCTTGTCACTTTAAAACACTACATCAGTTGCCCAATCTTTTCCGGCTTTGTGGACCAGCCTGGGATGAGGGGAGACGGGATGGTTTTGTGTAACGGTTGGGCAAGCCTATGCGTGCATAGTTCCAAAAGGCTCACAGTGTGGCAGACCAGGGGTTGGGGACCCCTGCCCTACATGCCATGAGGCCAGGTTATTTGCAAGATTGCTCTTCCCTGAGAGTGTCTGCTGGCCCCACCCTGTCTGATAGAGTGGAAGTCCTTCAGGTCCTTCACTTAAAAGTTGCCATCTAACAGGGCTTTGTCTTTTCCATCTTTTCCCTGCTCTGTGGATCATCCTTCAGCTGGGAATTTGGCAATCCTTAACCTTTTAGTCTTTTGGAAGTGTGAAGAGGGCTTGTTCTTCCTCCCAGGGATTGGGGTCAGATAGGATGGGAGCCTGTGGACTATTTTGTTGGAGGCATCCAAGTGAGATGGCTAAGAGCATTTTTGTTTTGGTTTTATAATGTTTATTGTTTATTTTGGTTTTTACTTTTTCTTTTGTTGTTTTGACCTGTTTAGAATTCTAAACAGGTCTAAAAGAGGCGTAGCCATAGAGATCTTTTAAGTAAATAAGATGTCAGCTATATTTGGAATTCAGCCTGCAGTGAGAAAAGGAAGTGATTTTTGAAAGTAATGTTGAGACTGATGTCATTATATAAATAAAAAAAGACAAAAAATTATCTTGTAGGGTGCATTTGGAGCTCTTCAGAAGATCTGCGAAGATTCAGCGGAAATCTTAGACAGTGATGCTTTAGATCGTCCCCTTAATTTCATGATCCCTAAGTTTCTACAATTCTTCAAACATAGCAGTCCAAAAATAAGGTAAGAAGTAAAATTTTCTAGTCAAATTTTTCAGGGAAGCATTTTAAAGATAGCTAACATGAGTATATTGCTAAAATGTATTTTTTTTTTCATTTCTATGATCATCCATTTATACACAAATCTGGGTAGTTTACAAAGGTTGAAAAAATAATAGGAATCAATTAAAGGACAAATAGAAATAGCCAGGCCAAGAAGAGCGAAACGGACAGCTTCTCCTCTGTCATCCCAGGAGCATGGGATTTCTGACAACTGGGCCCTCAGCTCCACCGCCGTTTGTTCTGCTGCTGGAGAATGGGCTATAGTGGTCTGACCTTTGCCCGCTGCACATCCGTGCAGTCAACCATGCCAGGATTGCTGCAAAGATTCTCCCCCTTCACGGTGTCTGTGTGGGTTGGAAGGGGACAGAAATTCTGGCTTGGAGTCTGCTTCAGCCTCCTGGTGCAGGGCGTTGGGAGAAGGCTAAAGGAAAGTGCTGCTGATGGTGAAGAGCTGGAGGGTCTTGTTCCAGTGGGACTACACCATGGCGTGGAACTGGCTGACCATCTCAGCCTGCTGAGCATCCAGGTTCCAGTACCTGACTTTGCATTCCTGCCGGTCTTCTTTCTGCTTGGAAAGCCTGTGCTCGTAGTCCTCAGTGAAGTGCTTCCCTCGTGTGAGTGACAGTGAGTTGGCCATGTCCACCCAGTCATGTGATCCCCTGGCCATGTCCACCCAGTGAACAAGGCTAGGCATGTTCATTAGACATATCATATTAGTGGTCATTAGGCAGATCATACTAGTGGTCCATAGGATTAAAAATTATGAATTTAGTGGTCCCTGAGGTCCAAAAGGTTCTAGAGGCCAGTCTCCACAACAGAAAAAGCATTTTCTTGTGCTCCATAGATGACTTTTTAAAAATAGATGGGACCTTAATTCCTACCCTATTGGCTCTTACCAAATGAGTAGAGACAATTGGGGACAGGTGATCCTTGAAATATCCATGCCCTGTGTCATCCAGCGCATCATGAAAAGGCCCCTTTCTATTGACTAATTTTTTTCTGAACTGGAAAAGTCATTTTATTGTTTTAAGGCATTTCATCTGTCACAGATTATTCTTGTGACGTGATGTTGAACTGTTTATCTGAAAGATGATTAAATTTTACGTTCTGGATATTATCAGTCAGTAATATCTTGAACTTTAGATGACAACACTTACTATTTTACTGTCCCTTAGAGATCAATAAATATTTGATAAAAAGGAAGGTATCCAACCAGAGTTTCTTCTACTAAGTAAATCTAATATCAGAGATGCTCTCTTAAGAACAGTATGGCTTTAAAACTACAAGTAGTCCTTAAGTTACAACAGTAATTAGCCTTGGAATACCAAGCCTAATCCATCATTAAGCGTAGAACTTTAATACAGAAATAAGATGCAAAGAAATATGACATCAGATGATTGCATCACTTAGCAACCACAATTCTAGGAATTTTCATTGCTTCTGTTAGTTGAATTCCATTGGACAAATCACAATCCAAGCCATTTCTCACTTAGTCCCTTCCAAGGCCTGAGTTTCCGTTTTTTCCAAGGTAAGGACTGCCTCTCTTCCACTTGCCTCATCTGCCTATTTCCCCCATATATGCATTTTTGGCTGCCCCTGCACCCTGCCTTACAAGGCAGCAAACAGCACCAGAATTACATGGCTGTGGTGCTGTTTGCCATCTTCAACTCAGATTTACTGCAGTTCTGGGACTGCAAAATACTCCTGAGCCACAGTATAAAACCGCAGCCATCTGAGGAAGCCTCAGCCACCCCAGTAGCATGGTGTGTGCAGCGACTTCACAAGAAGTGCCAGGTACCAAAATAGCCTAGGTAGAGCAAACAAACAAACAAACAAATAAATTTATATTTACATTATATTTATAGGTCCCATGCGGTTGCTTGTGTCAATCAGTTTATCATCAGTAGAACTCAAGCCCTTATGCTGCACATTGATGGATTTATTGAGGTGGGTGATTCATATTTATGTATACCTCTTGTGGATAATTATGATGTATTTCTGTTTTTCTGAATGCCATTTTCCATTGCTTCAAAATAGTCCCATTTGGATTGAAGAGAGAGCGTGTAGACAGTTAATCTTTTTTTTTTCTCCCTTGATAAAGTGTGGCAACAATTACAGGAAAAAGATACTTAAAAACCCAGAGCCAGTAACTCTAAAAATTGAGAATGTTCTTTCAGTTAATAATTGAGTTGTTTTAAAGATATTTCTAGGGCCCAAATTTTCTGACTTTTTATTAATGTCTAGCCAAACAAATGGCCTAAATAGTATCCATTACTTTGACTTCCAGCTATGCTGGTGTCTGGTTGATGAGGGTAATAATTCTACTTTTAAACTTCCTATACTCTGTCCTCGCAGAATTGATTGGTATAGCTGTTTGCTTGTAAATAAATATGTCTGCAAATACATAGCCACCACTTTTATTTGTAATTAGCTGATCTGAATGATGTTGAGCATTACAAGAGATAAAGCTTCCTATATAAATTAATACAGTTCTGACTCATCTAAAAGTAACCTGAAAAAATCTTTATTCATGGTTTACATTTTGTTATGTTTGTAATACAATAAGAATGTCTGCATTGTTGAATTAAAAGAGTAAATATTGTTCTACAACAGTTAGGTCTATAAAACTCTTTTAAGTCCATCATTTTTCCAAATAATGTAGACCACTGAAAGAATGATGTTGGTAATATGAATTTTAGTTCATAGTTTATCTATCTATCTATCTATCTATCTATCTATCTATCTATCTATCTATCTATCTATCTATCCTTCCATCCATCCTTCCATCCATCCATCCATCCATCCATTAAACACTTCTGTTCTTTTTTTTTTTTATTCCCCTTTCACAGAATCTGTTTGCATTGGCTGGGGATGAGGAGCCTGAAGTACGTAAAAATGTTTGTAGGGCTCTGGTAATGCTGCTGGAAGTTAGAATGGACCGTTTGCTTCCTCATATGATTAGTATTGTTGAGGTAACTTTTTGCATGTATTTTACAAAATGTTTTAAGGTGATAACATTCTTTGAATTAGAGACTTTTGGCAGTTGCAACTTTTCCCTTATTAAATATATCAAAACGCTTGGAAACCAAATTTGTAATTAATAATTATTTCTTAATGTCCTACTTACATTTGCCTGTTAGTCTATTTTCTCGTACGAGCACATGCATGTGTCTGTTTGTACACTTATGTGCACAAAAGAATACAATAATAATTTTAAACTAATTGTTTTTCGAATAGTGTTGATCACAAAGTCATTTCATAAACAGTCGTATATTTAATTAGTAGTAATTATTAATTAGTAATACTAATCTAATATTGTAAATCCAAACTGCCCTTATCTTTCCATCATAAAGGAAAACTTGTATTTGTTATAACCTGTAATCAGTAAATTCATAGTTCTTCCTACTGGTTCTTCTATTAAATAATTCAAAATCACATTCACATCTTTTTCTTCCCAAAACCATGTTAACAAATATGGAAATTTAAAAAAAAGCAACAAAATAGGATGATAGTGAATCAGTCCCATAGCAAGTGACGTGACCATCATTTTCTTCTTCCAATATAATGAAGTTGATTGCTTCAGACATTCTCTGAGATGTCCAATAAATATATTTTGTTAACTAAAGTTCATCTTAAGTTCATTAGAAGTATATAATAATAATAATAATAATAATAATAATAATAATAATAATAATAATTTATTAGATTTGTATGCCGCCCCTCTCCGAAGACTCAGGGCGGCTCACAACATAACAATAACACAATGCATTACAAATCCAATAGTAAAAATTTAAAACCAATTAAGAACATTAATAACATAACCAATATTATAATATAATCCCCAACTACACAATCATACACATTCAACCCAGTCCATCATACAATAGAGGTCGAAAACATAACAAGGGGGGGGGGTAATTATCCCCACGCCTGGCGACAAAGGTGGATCTTCAGCATTTTACGGAAGGCGAGGAAGGTGTGGGCTGTTCGAATCTCTGGAGGGAGTTGATTCCATATTCTTTAAAATCCTAACCAATACTTGCTTAAAATGCAGTATTTATATAATTTGTTCCAAATATTTGTAGATAATTTTGTACACCGTAGCAAGATATTTTAATCCTGCCCCCACTCCGAGTGAGATGAATGGCAAACAAATTTAAAGAAACGAAGGAAATTTATTGTGTAAAAATGAGTTTCTTGTTAAAGAGACAGCATCAGGTTTATATTGTCAGTTTAATAAACATTGTTTTGTCTTTGAAGGATCCTAAGTATGATATCTGAAAAAAATCTGCATGTAAAAAACTAATTTGCTATATTTTGTGGAAAAAGTGAATTTTCATGTCAGCAATTGAAAGACACACACAAAAAAAAGCTGTAAAGAATCCCTTCAAAAAACAAAACAAACCTAAAAAAAGGAAAAGAGAAATTGTTATTAGGATATCAGATCCTCTATTTTCAGACTCTTCCAATAATTACATGGAATGAAAATATAAAATAGGAACTATCTCCAAAGCAAAACTCATCTTCTAGAAAATTAAAAAAAAAATCTAGAAAAGACATTGTTACTTCAAATGAATAGTAAAATTTATACAACTTCTGCATCAAAACATTTCATCCTGGAATCCAAGGATAAACAATAAGAATAGCAATAAAAGAAGGTTTTCCCCCTTTTGGTTAAATACCAAACAAGTTTTACTTAATAAGTTCCCCTACTGAACTCATTTTCTGAGGCAGACTCCCCAGGCAGTCATTAGCAATATCACATGTTTTACCGCAGATTTGCTACAAACCGGAATTTACTTCCTGTTTTGGGAAAAACTGCTCCATACCAAATCATTGGTTTGCTTAACAACCATTGCTGAAAATGTTGCAAAATCAGGTCTACCTGATCTCCCTCTGTCACTACTTAAGACTAATGGTTCCATTATGGTCGTAACTTGGAAGAGTATGTGTACATTTATTTATAATTTACCATTGACCTTGCTTGGTGTTTTAAAGTTTGTTTAGGAATTATAAGGTATTTCTAAGAACATACTGTGACAGACATTTCATCTTGAACTTTCACCATTGTTTCGCATTGCATATTAAAATTTTCAAGTTAAGACAGATATGAATCTCTCACTATATATTTTTTTTCACTCTGCTATTGCGTGTTTCTAAATCCTTGCTTCGGGTCCCAAAAGTTCCCATAGACATAGATTTTCAATTATTAGTGGCAACATTGTGAAAATAGATGGCTGCTTTATTTATGCTTCCCTTCTTGAGGCAACTTATATTAAGGTTGATGAAAAATTAATTTAATTTGTGTGTTTAAGGTAAACTTTTCTAACTTGCTACACAATCTGAATTTAGTTGGGGGAAAGATCAAAAGCAACATGAGAAAATATTATTTTACTGAAAGAGTAGTAGATCCTTGGAACAAACTTCCAGCAGATGTGGTAGATAAATCCACAGTAACTGAATTTAAACATGCCTGGGATAAACATATATCCATCCTAAGATAAAATACAGAAAATAGTATAAGGGCAGACTAGATGGACCATGAGGTCTTTTTCTGCCGTCAGACTTCTATGTTTCTATGTTTCTATGTTTCTATATTGAAATACAGCCAAAAATCCATTTACATTTCAGCGTGTGGGATTTTTCTGATCGTACTGTTAAGTTCTACTGTCAAAAATTAAAACTATTTTTTGGAGAACTATATATAAAAACATGACATCAAATACTGTGCAAACCCCTCTATATTAATAAAATTACTTGTAACAAATGGACATGCTTAGCAGTTTTATATAAAATATGCATGAAAACAATGTGGCAAAAAAAAATTCTTGCAAATTTTAAACACACTATTCTTAGTTGCAAATTGGACAAAGTCTACTTGAGTTTAAAAAGTGAAAAACTGAGGGATCAACAGGAGGCGAGAGATACATGGGAGGGGGAGAGAAAAAGAGACAGATACCCTTTCATGGCCTCCTTATATAGACAGCTTCTTAAAGTAACAGTAACCCTGCTGATTTATTCTCATTCTTAAAGCGACAATAACCCTGCTGACTATTCTCATTGCATCAGCGTTACAACAGCTGGTCAGCTATTAAATCTTCATTACTCTGACCCGTATGATAATAGAATGTTATGTGAAAGGGTTTTAATTGCATTGTATTTTCAAATGTACCCAGATTCTGTTTCTTTTTACTTTCTTACCATAATACCTAGTACATGCTGCAGAGAACTCAGGACCAAGATGAAAATGTGGCTTTGGAGGCTTGCGAATTCTGGCTGACTTTGGCTGAACAGCCAATTTGTAAAGATGTATTGTATCGTCATCTTTCAAAGTAATTTTATTTTCCCCTTAATAGTATATTGGCTTATTTGAAATGTATGTGCATTTTTATCTCATAGTGTCTTTAAAAACTTAAAATTGTTTCATGAATCTTGTATACTCATTATCTGGAACATTTAAATTGATGTGGTAATTGTACCCTATGTACTTACCCATGGACATATACTAACTTGACACACATTTTTGCATGCTAATAGTTTTTATGAAAGCTGTAAAGGCCAGTAATATCAGTGAAAACTTTCATGTGGCAGAATCAAGGGAATGTCTGTTTTTCCATGAAAATATTTCATTCTTTTTTCCATACTGTATAACACAACTACAGACCATTTAACCGTGTTTGTTTTAAAATGTCTGTGCTTTATAAACTTTATGTAATTGCGTCTTTTGTCCAGAGAAAGAAGCCATATTTGTGAGGGAGTCAAATTTTCTTTTACCATTTATTTAGCAAATATGTGATTCCTGGTGGTCAACAGTATAAATATATTCTCAATCAAACATAACAGTAAATACAATCAAGCCAAAGTATCTATTTCCTTCTTTTCCTGGAAGCTATCTAGGACAATTCCATCTTTATTAATTATTGGAAAATCATTGGATAGAATACCTGATAGGTGGCCCCAGCAACAGACAGAGGCCATCACTGGAACCTCTGTTGCTATACCCTCACTTTTCTAAAATGGTGGATTCATTAATAATTTATGCAGCAAGAGGCATATTAAAAAGATTATACTTGAAAGAAATTGTCCTGAAAACAACTGATAGCCAAGCTTCTCCGTACTGAAGGAGTGGGTCCAGCAGTCACATGGGTTTGCTCTGTCCAATCCGGTGGAACTGAGCCTAGTATTAAAAAAGACTGCTGGATCCGCCCCTTCCCCAGAATTCGCTCAGTTCGCATTCCTTCGGATGTGTGTGAATGCTCGTTCCTCCCAAAACACCTTCCCTTCGATCTCTCTTCAAATCCAGTAAGAATTTTCCATTACTGTATTAAGCTTGCCGGCTGGGGATTCCACTCAGCCCTCCTGGGCTTTGAGTTGGGGGAGAAGTTAGCGGCTCAGCCCCCGCGGTTTTTCCCTCCGTGCTGCTGCCGCGGCCGTTATTTTACTATTACGGTCTGGAGGTCCCGCCGAGAGCAAGCCTTCTTTAACTAAAATAAACAAACTATTAAGGGCTAATTACCTCCCGCGGTGTGGGACTTGAATTGTCTCCCGGGCTTAGTGTCTCCGATCATAAATTAACGGAGCGTTTGTTTTTGGCGCCAAAGGCCCTCGCGCCCAGTAATTGCACTTTCGGTTCTGCCCTAAGAGGTCGGCCATTAGTGCTTCCAGCCCGCCGCCTGACCCTTGGAGTCGTCGTTCGAGTTCCCTCGAACCTATTCTCCACGGAAGTGGCCTCCAACCAGTTGTGCCTTGGTTTTTCTTAAAGTTAAGTTTGTGAGGCCTGCCACGCTGCACTTAGGGACACGAACTCTCTGGTACCGTCCAGGATTGCCCCTTAAGGCGCAGCTGCTCCTGGGCCTAGGAGCAGGGTCACCTATCCTCTTGGGAAAGCTCACAAAAAATTCTTCTCCCCCCTATTTTATTGGCTCAAGCCTTGTCCTCTGTAATTTGTTTTCAGACTATGGCTTCTTTTCCCAAGAGAGGCACTACTAAGAGTCCCAAAGAGGTTAGGCCTACTGATAATTCTACTGAAGTTCCCCAGGCCTATTCCTCCTCTTCCTCTGGCGCCCATTCCTTAGCCGGGCCCACCAGGGCTGAGAAGAGAAGGGACCTAGCCCTACAAAAATTACATGATAAATCAGCCAAACGTTTTAAAGTGCAGGCCCAAGTGCATACCAATACGCCCCTCCCGGAGGCCTCTAACCTGCCTCCCTCTGGGGTTCCTGTGTTATCCCTGGATGAGCCAAACCTAAATCCACCCCAGCCTAACCTATGGGGTTTAGGTCCAGAGGAGCCAGATATTACTGAGGATCCTTCCCAGCCAGAATCTGCTCAGGCCTTCAGGGATCCTCCTTCCTTTCCGGCTGATGTTTCTTCCTTGCCTCCGGAGTTTCAGTCTATCTTGACTATTTTGACTAACACCATGGACGCTAAACTCTCATCTTTCCATGTATCTTCTTTGTCTCATCCCCTCCCACGCTCCTCCCGTCCCGTGAGTTCTGCTCCTTCCTACAGAGCCCCAATCATGGAGGTCTCTGACTCCTCTCAGGAAGAGGATGAGGACGTGGATGCAGCAGAGGATGAGGACCCCTTTCAAGGGCTGTCGGAAGACGAGGAATCCCAAATCAAGATTCCAGCCCCAGCTGCTATCTTCCCTTCTCAGCTTTTCAAATCTCTCCTGATTAAAGCAAGAGTATCCACGGGGCTAGCCGGACAGGATAAACAGGCTACTACTCCTTCAGACCCTCCGGAGGAAAATCTTCCTTACTTCATGGAAGAACAGGAAGACAATGAGGTAATTCCTATGCCCAAATTATTTAAGGATGCCTTGCTCAAACAGTGGGACCACCCAACTGCTCGCCTCACTCCCACTTCCAAGGACAAGAAGCTTTACAAGCTTTCTCCCTCCTATGAGGAGCTCCTAACATGTCCTAGGCCAGATGAGCCAGTGAAAACGCTCCACTCAACGGCCGCCATGCCTGGCGAAGCAGAGGAGGTCCTCCGGCCGGAGGACAAACGCCTTGAGCAGATGCTCAAAAGAAGCTTCTTCGCAGATTCATGGGCCATTAAGAGTGCTGCAGCGGCATCCTTCTTCTCTAGAGCTATGCTCTTGTGGCTCCGTCAGCTCCAATCTCACCTGCCTCCAGATGATCTAAGGGGCCAACAGGATTTCAACAAAGTCTTCGCAGCTGCCCAATACGTAGCAGATGCTACCTTCCAATCTTCAAGATTTGCAGCCAGGTCAGTAGCAGCCTCAACAACGGCCAGAAGACTTCTGTGGCTTCGCCCTTGGCAGGCGGGAGTAAGACAAAAGTGGCAGCTAGCCATGGGTCCGCTGAAACGCAACTTGCTCTTCGGAGATCTCCTGGATCCTCTCCTTACAGAGACCACAGACAAGAAAAAGGTCTTAGGACCCACCACCAAGAAGGCCCCTAAGCCGCAGCCCTTTCGGCGCACAGGACGGCAACAGGATCAAGGCTTCACCCTTCAAAGGAGTCCAGGTCAATACTCCCCTCGGTTTCGATCCCAATCTAGAACCACCAGGGGCGGAGGTTCCCGTTATCAGAGAGGATCCTCCTCTACCAGGGCTTCCAAAAGAGCCAGATGGTAAGTACTCCTTTTTCCCCATAGGCGGTCGTCTAGTCTGGTTCTCTTCCGCCTGGCACCGTTCTTGTAAGGACCCCTGGGTCATTGACACTGTGAACAGGGGCCTAAGATTAGAGTTCATTCTTCTCCCCCTAACCGCTTGTTTCTTGTTCTTCTCCCAGCCTCCCTTCAGATAGTTTCCGAATGGAGGAGGCTATTTCCCATTTGTTGGCTATTAGAGCTATTCAACCGGTCCCCTCTCTCCAGAGAGGTTCTGGCTTCTATTCCATCCTCTTCATGGTCCCTAAGACCTCTGGAGGCCGGAGAGCCATTTTGGACCTAAAGAAATTGAACCGGTTCATAAAATATAGGAAATTCAATTGCATTCCTTATCTTCCATCCTAGCAGCCCTTCATCGGGGAGACTTTATGGTGTCTCTGGATCTCACGGAGGCCCCCTCCATCTTCCCATTGCCAAGGCCCATAGGAAATTTTTTGCGCTTCGCCTTTCAAGGCAGGCACTTCCAGTATAGGGCTATGCCATTTGGGCTCTCCTCAGCTCCCAGAGTCCTCTCTAAACTCTTGGGATCCTTGACGGCTCATTCCCGAGCCTCTCCCATTCATATCTTATGTTATTTAGATGACTTTTAAATTCATGGGAATTCCAGATCTGGAGTGGCTGCAGACCTCTCCCTTACCATGTCGGTTCTACAGAATCATGGTTTCTCCATAAATTTCAAAAAGAGCCACCTGGATCCTTCCACTTCCATTCTGCATCTGGGAACTATCATTAATTCTGAGTTAGCCCAGGTTTTCCTCTCCACTGAGAGAAAACGTAGTTTTGGGATCTCATTGCTCGCATTATGCCCCAACAATCTGCCTCCATTGCCACCCTATCTTCCCTTTTGGGTAAAATGGTGTCATGTATTGGTATTGTCCCCTGGGCCGCCTTCACGCCAGGGAACTACAGTGGCTTCTGTTACCGTTTCAGAGATCGGGCCACAGCAACTCAAATCGCCGCATTTCCATTCTTCTGCGGTTCGCAGATCCCTCAAGTGGTGGTCGTCTCCAGCCCTAGCAAAGGGATCTCCCTTCCGGTGCCCCGACCAGTTTGTAGTCACCACAGATGCCAGCCTCTCGGGCTGGGGAGCCCACGCCCGAGGTCTTTTAGCTCAGGGCACAGGGTCACCGGAGGAGGCTTCCAGGCCCATCAATTGACTAGAATTACGAGCCGTGTCTCTAGCTCTAAAACAATTCCAATCTCACATCTCCAATCAGCATGTGTTGGTCCTCACGGACAATATAGCCACCAATAGCCATATTTGCAGACAGGGAGGCACAAGATCCAGGCTCTCATGAGGGAGGCCCTGAAGTTAGGCCTCTGGGCAGAGAAACATCTCCAGTCGCTTCTAGCCGATCACATCTCGGGGAGCCCCAACGTCCAAGCGGACTGGCTCTCGCGAGCGACCATAGACCCAGGCGAGTGGAACCTCCATCAGTCACTGTTCCACCAAATCTGCCTCAGGTTCGGCCACCCAGTGTTAGATCTGTTTGCGACCAAAGCCTATGCCCAGCTCCCTCGCTTCATCTCCAGGTTCCCGTCTCCGGGAGCAGAGGCAATAAATGCTCTCAGGAGTCCTTGGCCTCCGGGTCTACTGTATGCCCTCCCTCCAATTTCAATTCTGTCAGACGTGATCCACAAAATTCTTCTGGACAAAGCCGGGTAATCCTGATAGCCCCTCACGGGCCTCGCAGGCCATGGTTCGCGGACCTCCAACAACTGTCCATCCAGGACCCCTGGCGACTCCCCGTTTCGGAAGAGATGTTGCGGCAAGGGGCCCCCTTCCATCCGGACCCGGAGTGGTTCCACCTCACCGCCTGGCTATTATCCGGAGGGACCTAGACCTGCGAGGGTATGACCCGGACACAGTGGAAGTCATCCTGTAGTCCAGAAGGGGGTCTACCAATCGGATCTACGACCATACTTGGTCCAAATTCCATCAATGGTGCTCACAGGAGGGCTTATCTCCCCTGTGTCTTCCCATACACAGGATAATCGCCTTCCTCATGAAAGGTTTTCCACCAAGGCCTCTTTACCAGCACCATCCGGCGTCACCTGGCAGTCATTTCTCCCGTCCTGGCGGGGCCTCCCAGGCAGCCCCTACGCTCCTTCACGGAAATCCAAGAATTCCTAAGAGGAGTGGCCAACCTCAGGCCTTCCAAGATCCACAGATATCCTACCTGGGACTTGCCACGGGTTCTCCACTCCCTTACTCAGGCACCTTACGAACCCCTGAAGTCTGCATCCCTCAGGTACCTATCCTTCAAGGTAGCATTCCTGGTGGCGATTACATCTGCCCGACGCATGTCTGAATTGGCAGCCCTTCCTACCAGACAGGACCTCTGTCAGTTCCACCAGGACAAGGTGGTTCTGCGACTGGACCCCACCTTTCTCCCAAAGGTCAGTTCCATGTTCCACAGATCTCAGGATATCGTCTTACCTTCCTTCTGTCTCCAACGAGAGCATCCCCTGGCAATTAGATGGCACACCCTGGATTTCACTAGGGCGCTAAAGATCTATATCCAACGCACAGGACCCATAGGAAGGTCAGAAGCACTCTTCGGGGCTTACCACCCCAGATCCCGGGGATCTAGAGTGTCTTCCACAGTAATGGGCCGTTGGATCAGAGGGACCATCTCTAAGGCCTACGAGACAGCTTCCCTTTCCATTCCAAGGAATATTACAGCGCACTCCACCAGAAGTGCTGCCACATCTGCCACTTGAGCAACTCAGGCTCCGTTGGAAGAAGTCTGCAAAGCAGCCACTTGGGCCTCACCAAATTCCTTCATAAAGCACTACAAAATTGATTCGTACGCATCAGCGGACGCTGCCTTCGGCAGAAGAGTACTTCAATCCGTTATCTCTCACGATAGCCATGTACTCCCACCCTAGGGACCTATCTATTGGGTATGTCCCATGTGACTGCTGGACCCACTCCTTCAGTACGGAGAATAGGCGTTGATATGCTTACCTGAACGCCTCTTCTCGTACGGTGAGTGGGTACAGCAGTCACTTCCCTCCCTTTGTGTGGTCTTCTTCACTTTCTATTCTAACTTCTTTTAACACGGGAGTTGAACTTTAAAGAGCTTCACTACTGAGCCTAGTCTACGGATTCGCGAATTCTGGGGAAGGGGCGGATCCAGCAGTCTTTTTTAATACTAGGCTCAGTTCCACCGGATTGGACAGAGCAAACCCATGTGACTGCTGTACCCACTCACCGTACGAGAAGAGGCGTTCAGGTAAGCATATCAACGCCTATTTACATGGGTATATAAATTAAAACTAGCACTTTAAATTTAAGTCATTAGAAGCAAAAACGGGGCCCTGCAACATGCAGCTAACTGACTATGCTGTTGTGCACTAGGTATAGTCCATTTGTCTGTAATATGTATGTATGTGTATCTATGCCTATGAATAATCAAAGAAAAACTTTAGTATCCTGAAATGCCATCCAGTGGAATATTTTACATTTCAAATATTCTAAATTTAATAGTTCATTATTTTAAAACATGCTAATTTTAATTTGATTTAAAATAAACCCATGTCTTTTAGAAATCCAGGCTCAAATCTTGGACTATTAAAGTAAGCAGACATTATCTCAGCATTTTCTCTTAATTAATTTGCATGGGTTTGATTGGCGTTTGAAAAATTTAAAGAATGTGAACCGCTTATACAGCTTTAGGAATTGATAAGTCCATTATTTAATTATTATTTTTCTATGTAGGTTGATACCTGTCCTTGTAAATGGTATGAAATATTCAGAAATAGATATCATTCTCCTGAAGGTAGGAATAACTATACTTTGCCTCCAATACCTGTGATTTTGTAAAATGTTTGTACATCAAGCAAAATATGACATATTTCAATACAGAGCTATATCCATTTTCTTTTAAATTAACACCTATGTACACCAAATAAAACAATATCTTCTGAAGAGATATTGTTGTATTTAGAAGTTAATAACGTCTAATCAAAATACATGATTTGGTGATTGTCTAAGTGAACCAAAGTTGAGACAGTTATGTGATAAAAAGTGAAACCAATATCTTAATTTGATGGCATACTTGTTTTTTACTTGGTTACTTACAAATATAAAATTTTATACTATGTACAGGTTTTGCCAATTTTGATTCGTTTAGAGATTATCAGAAGTATTTAATCTGACCACGTTATCCAAATTTTTGCCTATAACTTTAAGTGTACAATTGTAATTATTAGTGGTTTTTTAATTACATATTTTGGTAAGTTATTTGCCATTTTCTACTTCTTAACCATTGCAAATTTAAACATACATTTGGTGTTTTAACAGAGCATATAGAAGTTTTTGTTTTTTTATATAAAGCCCCAAGGTATTGCTGAAACATCTCTTTATATTTTGCTCTTTGGTTTGATAATAGGGAGATGTTGAGGAAGATGAAGCAATTCCAGATAGTGAACAAGATATAAAGCCTCGGTTTCACCGTTCACGAACAGTAGCTCAACAGCATGAAGAAGATGGTATTGAAGATGAAGAAGACGATGAAGATGAGCTTGTTGTTGTTGATGATGATTCTATTTCTGATTGGAATTTAAGTATGCCACTTTTCCAGATGAAATACAGTATAATGTAAAACTTATGAATATAATGTGCATCATAGGTAAAGGTTCCCCTACACATGCATGCTAGTTGTTTCCAGCCCTAGGGACGGTGCTCATCTCTGTTTCTAAACTAAAGAATCAGTGCTGTCCAAAGACATCTCCGTGGTCATGTGGCCGACATGGCTAACCACCAATGGTGCACAGAGCGTAGTTATCTTCCCACCAAAGTGGTCCCTATTTTTCTACTTGCATTTTTTACTAGCTTTCGAACTGCTAGGTTGGCAGAAGCTGGAACAAGTAACGGGAGCTCACTCCATTACTCAGCGCTAGGGATTCAAACTGCTGAACTGCCAACCTGATCAACGAGCTACTGAGCCACCGCTTCACATCTGTGTATCACATTAAGCTTAATTTATATACTGCCCAGATTTATGTTAGAGGTAAATAAACAATATATTGTTTGCAAAGTTATAAGTTTAACAAAAAATCTGGAGCACTTTTCCAAACTATAATATTTAAAATGTTTGTGTACTTTTTTCTTGCCATTTAATAAAATGTGGCAGTCTGAAATGATCTACCAGACTCCTGAATGTTTTGCCAGCATAGATAAGCAGGCCTCCTCATAGTGTTTAGAATAGTAGGTTAATTTTAAATCCTTTGTTTTTTATTCTTTGTTACAATTTCTTCATAATTTCCAACAAATAGCAAATTTGCTAATACTGCAAAATGAAGTAGAGGGAGGCTTAATAATAGAACATATGAACATATGTACATGTTACTTTTCTTTAGGGAAATGCTCAGCTGCTGCCCTTGATGTTCTTGCCAATGTATTCCGTGATGACCTGCTGCCGCATATTTTGCCCCTTCTAAAAGAATTGCTTTTTCATCCAGAATGGGTGGTGAAAGAATCAGGCATCCTTGTTCTGGGAGCAATTGCTGAAGGTAATTGATATTGTACTTTGTTACTATTCATAGTGTGAAAGAAGCTATGAGAAATCTAAACGTGCATCACACAAAATATATTCCTGCTGCAAGAAATATGAGAATGAGACATGCAAAAATAAGTGATGTGATGGCTTCATTTATATGTAATATATAAAATTTAATAACACTTTAGTGAAATACTAGAGAGATAATTCTAAATCTACCTGGAAATTTTGAAAATGCTATTGTGAATGAGTAGAAGTTAAATAGACTTCATTCTAAAATACCAGTTTGTACTGTTATAGAGCTTCTTAGGTACATGGAATGTCTTCTATTTTAAATTACACTCCCCTGTGTTGATGGTCCAATGCCACGACCCCGGATTCTTTGGTGAAAACAATAAGTGTTGGAGATGGACAATCAAATGTACCTGGGTTGTTGTGGCTCTTCTTTTCCAACACTGCCTTCGTTTGATGCCAGTTGAGCATAAAAGAGAAGGAGACAAGTTCTCCGATGGTTGAATTGATATGTGCATGTTTATTTAGATGTGAGTGAATGTTCAAAATGATGATGCAAAATGGTAAGAGTAAGAAGAGTTATGGAGAGAGAGAGAGAAAAAGGATAGTTTTGGCATTTTCCTTATCAGTACTGGTGTTCTTGTCCTTAACTTTTGCTCAGGAATGGGCAAAACACTTGAGAAATAATATACAGTGATACCTCGTCTTACAAACCCCTCGTCATACAAACTTTTCGAGATACAAACCCGGGGTTTAAGATTTTTTTGCCTCTTCTTCCAAACTATTTTCACCTTACAAACCCAAGCCGCCGCCACTGGGATGCCCCGCCTCCGGACTTCTGTTGCCAGCGAAGTGCCCGTTTTTGCGCTGCTGGGATTCCCCTGAGGCTCCCCTCCATAGGAAACACCACCTCCAGACTTCCGTGTTTTTGCGATACTGCAGGGGAATCCCAGAAGCGCAAAAACGGGCGCTTTGCTGGCAACCGAAGTCCGGAGGTGGGGTTTCCCAGCGAGGGGAGCCTCAGCGAAATCGTAGCATCACAAAAACACAGAAGTCCGTGTTTATAAATATCTTTACTTCATATTGTCTAAAAATTCAATAAGAAAATCTATATTTACAACTACAAAGTCATTATATGATTCATCTGACAGCACAGTAAGCGCTGAGGTCTATTTGTCAAAAATAGTTGTTCTGTATTTCCAGCATTAAAGGCTGCATGGTACATTTGAAAATTATGGAACAAAAGTAGCCTTTCAGTCCTTGTTACATAACAAATTTAACAATGAAACAATCCGAAATCTCAACTTGAAAATTGCAAGGCAATAATTTCTTTGGCAATTTATTTTAATGACAGCAAGAAGAATTTGAGTGTATAAAATCCAAACATTTTATTTATTTATTTATTAATCACGCTTATAGGCCGCCCGACTCTTTCCGTACGCTGGGTGGCATACAACATGTAAAAACCAATAAAAACACTCTTAAACCCAATTAAAAGACCATTCATAACCTTAGTGGCTGGATCAAGATGGTATAGAATTGATAAATGGCCCCAGGCCTGCCGGCAAAGCCAGGTCTTCCCGGCCTTCCAGAAGGCCAGCAGGGTGAGAGCGGTATGGACCTCAGGGTATCAAAAATATCAGTATTTTATTAAAATATTGCTTCATTTCACAAGTTAGTCCTTGATGCATTTGGAGTGTTCCAAGCCTCTCAAATTGTCAGACTTGAAATAAGTTTTAGATGATTATATGGCTATTGTATTTTTATAAACAAATAGGACTATTGTGGATGTTATTATTGGCAATAATTTGGATAAAGAACTGGGATAGTAATAGGAAATTGGTGGCTAATGAGCTTAAAGTAAATATCTTTTGTGTGCTTGAAAGCTTAGATTAATTCAATAAAATATTTTATTTGGCATTTGTTATTCACAACAAAATCAAAATAGTATGTGTTGTATGTTTGAAGTATAAGGTAATGAGATAATAATATACAAACATTATTTTACTAGTCTGTTTTGATTTAATAGCAATACATTTGATAATGTTTAATACAACATTTTATAATAATACATTTCATTACACATTTTAATGTTATAAGCTGCTTAGAGTTGGCTTGCAGTGAGATTTGGAACAACTTTACTAAGTTGTTCCAAATAAGTTTACTACATTGTTCCAAATAAGTGGCATAAGTTGGTATATCAACTTATACCAACTTATGCCTGTACAGTGGTACCTCGAGATACGAGTTTAATTCGTTCCGGACCTGGGCTCTTAAGTCGAGCAGCTCTTATCTCGAACGACTTTTCCCCATAGGAATTAATGTAAATAATTTTAATTGGTTCCAGCCCTCAAAAAACTTACAAAGTTAGTCTAAATTATGCAGAAAGACATGTTTTTAATGAAGAAATGTACATGTACATATAAATGAATAATGAAGTTTCTTTCACTTAACTTGTAAACTTTCTTAAACTTTTAAATTTACATATGTTCAACTTCTCTGCCACCCAATCCTGTAGGACAGAGGTCCCCAACCCTTTTTGCACCAGGGACCGGCTTTAAGCGATCAAGAGAGGAATGGGTGAATGAATGGACGGAGGGTGGGAAGGAAGGAAGGAAAGAGGGAAGGGACAGGAACAGAGGAAGGAAGCAAGGAAACTTATGAAAGGGGAGAGTAAGAGAGGAATGAGTGAAGGGAGGGAGGGAGGGAAGAAGGTGGGAAGGAGAAAGAAAAGAAGAAATAGAGGAAGGGAAGGTAAAAGAGAGAAAGAAAAAGAGCAAGCAAGAAAGAAAGAAAGAAAGAAAGAAAGAAAGGGGGAAGGGACAGGAACAGAGGAAGGAAGCAAGGAAACTTATGAAAGGGGAGAGTAAGAGAGGAATGAGTGAAGGGAGGGAGGGAGGGAAGAAGGTGGGAAGGAGAAAGAAAAGAAGAAATAGAGGAAGGGAAGGTAAAAGAGAGAAAGAAAAAGAGCAAGAAAGAAAGCTGCAAGCACCCCCCCGAGTCCCCCAGGCCGGCTGCAACCTTTTAAAACACGCGCGCCGCTTCGCAGCTGTCTCCTGAAGCCGAACGCGGAAGTTAGCGTTTGGCTTCAGGAGACAGCTCCTTGGCGCTTGTATCTCGAATTTGGGCTTGTAAGTAGAACAAAAATATCTCTCCCCTCCCAGCTCTTATCTCGAGTTGCTCTTAAGTAGAGCAGCTCTTATGTCGGGGTTCCACTGTAATATTAACAGTAATGGCAACACTATATGATTACCAGATTGTTAAACTATTTCTTTCTTATTTCATTTTGTATTGCTACAGGTTGTATGCAGGGTATGATTCCATATCTTCCCGAGCTAATCCCTCACCTAATTCAGTGCCTCCCTGATAAAAAGGCTCTTGTGCGCTCCATTACTTGCTGGACTCTTAGTCGCTATGCACATTGGGTAGTCAGTCAACCCCCAGACACATACTTGAAGCCATTAATGACTGAGTTGCTAAAGCGTATCCTTGATAGTAACAAGAGAGTACAAGAAGCTGCCTGCAGGTAGGTCACGGTATAGAAATGTTAGCTGTAGCTCTCAAGGCACATACTGCAGTTTATATTGTTTTATTTATTTTTGTTGAATAGCTCCTTTCCAATTGTCTGGAAAAGCCATTTGAGACCATTTTTAGCCATTCTCCTATAATTATATTTGCTTTTAACAGCTGTTATATTTGTTTTCTAAGGAAATTATAACTTTTTGTTACATATATAAAAACTTTCAATTCCCTATATACTGAATAGATTTTCAAAGGATTTATTATTTTATTTAAGAGGGAGAATTACACTCCTTCATTCTGTAGACTAATGTTTTCTTCTGCCTTTTAGTGCCTTTGCTACTCTAGAAGAGGAGGCTTGTACAGAGCTTGTTCCTTATCTTGCTTATATACTTGATACTTTGGTATTTGCGTTTAGTAAATACCAACATAAGAATCTGCTCATTCTTTACGATGCCATAGGAACTTTAGCAGATTCTGTAGGCCATCATCTAAACAAACCAGTAAGTATCGCCCAGAGTTGTATAAATTTATAAGTCCATAAATTGTATATCTCAATTCTACAAAAAAAACCCCCAACCCTTGATTTTTATTCATTGCTTTATCAAACATTCATTCTAGATAAGTGTGTTTGGAGACTTCTTGCCCAAGTTATTCACTGCTTTATTTATCAATATTCCATTTTTTTCTTTATATTAGACTCTTAAGAAACATTATAAAATCTGACTTGAAAGTTCATGAATAAAATGCTACACACCTATAGCTTTAAAAGTATGACCTAGATGTTTTTCTTTTAATTGTTGAAATGCTTCAATGATAATATCTGGAGACAAAATAATGAATTATTTTGTCTTTACTGCAAGAAAGATAGCAGCAAGGCAGGAACCTGTGATTCTTGGCGATTCCTATTCCAGTCATTCCTGGAATACATAGGACAATTTTGTAAACATGCCTTTCCTGCCCAGGGCCAACAAATGACTGTCAATTATATGTTAATTTGGGAGGGTGAGAAGAATTCTAGTCTTGATTGCTAAAAATATTGTTGGGGAAGGGGCACTCAGCTGCTGTCAATTCAAGGGAATCTACATAAATCAAAAAATAAAAACTAAAAAAAGCTTTGCAAAGCATAAATTCTGTGAAATTTTCATTGTCTCCAGGAATACATCCAGATGCTTATGCCTCCATTAATCCAAAAATGGAACATGTTAAAGGATGAAGATAAAGATCTTTTCCCTTTATTAGAGGTAATTCAAGCTGCTGTTACAAATAGTTCTTTGACCTTTATAAATCATCACTGTGCACATTTTTCTTCCTTATGATGCCAGCTTTTACTTGGGGAATTGACGTATCCTAATTCTGCATACATATAATTAGATCTTTGGACAAACCTGATATGATTGAAATTGGCATAGAAAGATGGCCTAGAAATTTGAATAAATAAATATGATTGCCCCATAATTTGGGAGTTCTGAGGATTTTCTAGGAATTGGCTTTCTGTGAACTTGTAAGAATGTGTTTCTGGAGGAATTGTACGATTAGACTGCAAAGAATCAATGGAGAGTCCTTTTGGTCTTTTGTGTTCAAACATTATGATTATTTATTATTTATTTATGTCCCTGTACCTTTTCTTAATCTGAATACATGAGCTTATTTTATTTTTGAAAAGTTTCACCTTTAAACAGAATTAATGTAGTAAATATCTTTTGACATACTATGTAATTGGTACACATGTTCATTAATGTATCTCCTGTATTTCAGTGCCTGTCTTCGGTTGCCACTGCCTTGCAATCTGGCTTCCTTCCATACTGTGAACCTGTCTACCAGCGCTGTGTGAATCTGGTACAAAAGACTCTTGCACAAGCCATGGTATTTTCTGTTACCAGTCTTCATAGCATTAGAAAATGTAGCGTCAGTGGAATTTAAACTCCCTGATTGATGATAAAATTCTTTGATCAATTTGTTAGTTTGCGGAATAAATATAATGAAAACTACACTCTGTAATATCGCATACTTATATCTTTTAAACAATATTTTTTTCCTTAGTTACATAATGCTCAACCAGATCAGTATGAAGCTCCAGATAAAGACTTCATGATTGTGGCTCTTGATTTACTAAGTGGTTTAGCTGAAGGACTTGGAGGCAACATTGAACAACTAGTAGCTCGGAGCAATATCCTGACACTGATGTACCAGTGTATGCAGGTGAGATAAATACTCTCAATTTCTTGCCTTACTGCTGTTTTTATTTTCTAAATAAAAACAAAGGCTTGTTTCTTTTCTCTTAGGATAAAATGCCTGAGGTACGACAGAGTTCTTTTGCCTTGCTAGGGGATTTGACCAAGGCATGTTTTCAGCATGTGAAGCCCTGCATTGGTAGGTAACGTAATACCACAAGCTGTTACCATGTATAGTTTGAACTGCCAACTTATACTCATTGTGTTTTTAAATTTGATATTAAAAGTCCTTTATATACTGTTAGCTGATAATGATGGATGTAGTAATAGAAAATGGCCCAAAATATATTTATTTAGTATATATTATTATTTATTTATTATATATATATATATGTGTGTGTGTGTGTGTCACATGTTTTTGCTGAATTTGAAAATTAAGGGAGACTAGGATAGATTTATTATTTATAATATATATTATTATTTATTATTTATAATACATACTCCTCAAAAATAAAGGGAACACTCAAATAACACATCCTAGATCTGAATGAATGAAAAATTCCCATTGAATACTTCGTTCTGTACAAAGTTGAACGTGCACAACAGCATGTGAAATTGATTGTCAGTGTTGCTTCCTAAGTGGACAGTTTGATTTCACAGAAGTTTGATTTACTTGGAGTTGTATTGTATTGTTTAAGTGTTTCCTTTATATTTTTGAGCAGTGTATATATTATTTATTTAATATATTAGTTTTAATATTCTGTCCTCCCAAATATTCTCCCAGTCACACGATTTTTATTCAGTGTTTCCCTAGCATTTTTGAACAGTTGACATCAAGGCTGACATCTGATAATACAAAATTGGTCTGCTGGTCCTTTGCTATAATTCTGGGATTTGGGGTGGGAATCTCTCCTAATGTTGTATATTTTCACACATTGTGCAAAGCAGGTTCCAGTAGTGGAATTAAATATGTATTTTAATGAGGAGACCTGGATTATCATCTGATTGACTTGTAGATACAACTCAATTTACTTAATAGGATTTCACATCTTTTTTCCATGTAAACAATGAACATTAGCTCAGTGTGTTCAATAAAGGCATGGCATTATTTTGTCTGGTTGTATGTTAATTGGAATCTCTTATGACTTGGATCTGATCTTAGTGCATGTCACAGTACTGATTACAAGCAGGATTACAAACTTTTTAAGGATTACATGCAAGTTTATAAATAGTTTTAAGGGTCCACCAGCATTCTCTCACAACTGTATAATAGAGATGGATGTATCATTTTGCTGACAGCTCTTGGCAATAGAAGAGTGAAGAAATATGGGCTGTGTGAATTGTCATGTCAGCTAGTTTAACCGAGAACTTCACGTCATTTAGTTCAACAGTTACATTTTTCCTTCAGTGGAGAAAAAAACAGAGTTGCTTCTCTCACTTGTTCTAGTAGGTATTAGTAAGAGATGGTAACAGTTGATAAATGAGATAGAACCAATTCATCCTTCCAGTTAATTTTCTGCCACATTCCAGTGCCCAGGACTGCTGAAGCTTGAGAGAAGAATAGGAATAAATCCAAACAAAAAAAACAGTGTACTTTTTCCATCTGTAGTATTGTTTATTGCCTAAAACAAAATAAACAGTTATACATATAATTCCAGTTTACTGTCCTGTCATCTCTTTAATTGGGTGTGGATATATCTTAATTAAAAAACAACACACAATCTTGTTTATTTCAATGTTTCCTTTACAGTCATCACATAACTTTCGCTTGATCCATCCGTTATCTACAGTTTTGAGATCTGATCACCGAACCTGGTTACGTTAATGTCTCTAAATAGCTTTGCTTTAATCCCAACCCAGTTTGTAGTCTTTCCTAAGTTAGAGAAGTGAGGAAGAGGCAAAAACAACTCTGTGGCAAGCCTTCTTAGAAAGCTGCACTTACTTTAGTCATGCTTCTCTGTTTTATCATGTTGCTGCTTTTCTCTGTTGCTCAATATATTTTTTTACCAAGTAGTGTGTCTGCAATTTTTCCTTCCTGATTCTTTATGCATCAGTTGGATCATCAATTCTGTTTCTTCCCCTCTTGTTGATCCTTTCTTGGTAACTGCAGCCACCTGTTTCTTGAAAACATGTGTCACACATCCAGTTGATTCAGAATCACATAGCAGAAAGGATTTTTTTAAAATCTGCTTTCCTTGTTCCTTCATAGAAATCTTGTTCCACCTTAAGTTAGATGTGATTATTCACAGGTATTCCAATTACACCAAAAATTTCCCAAAATGTCTACAGGGCACTTCTAGTGCATTTGGCAAAAAGACAAAACTCCATCTTCAGACAAATTATAATAACATCATAATCCGGCAGTACATCTTGTCTTAAGGCTCTTGAGGAGTTTAAGCTTTATATATATGTGTGTGTGTGTACACTGAGATTTTAAAATGGAAGGACCTTTTGTCTGGAAGGACACATTGGTATATTTATAAACTTTCTTATTTGGAATGTGAACTTTTTGGTTGGAATGGTTTTATAAATATTGGAGGGTTAAAATGTCAAAAGAATTTTCTATTAAAATGATGCTGAAGTTTTGTGATATGGATAAATTTTAATGACAGGGCTTATTTGTGTTTTTTCAGCTGACTTCATGCCAATTTTGGGAACAAACCTAAATCCCGAGTTCATTTCTGTGTGTAACAATGCCACATGGGCAATTGGAGAAATTTCTATTCAGATGGGTGAGATTGGCTTTTTTTTACATTCTAGTTTAAATGTTCAATCGTGCAGATTTTTCTTTGATCTTATAACCACTTATAATTTCTGTCAGCCATGTTAATATGCCTATAATGAAAAACAATTTTTAATACACTGCTTGTATGTTGTTATTTTTCTAGGTATAGAGATGCAGCCTTATGTCCCTATGGTTTTGCACCAGCTTGTAGAGATCATTAACAGACCCAACACACCAAAGACTTTGTTAGAAAACACAGGTACCCTACAACTGATCTGTTTGCAGTGACTTTTAAAATGTATTACACAAAATTGTAGGAAAATTTTCATTAGTGTTAAAACAAGATTAATTTTAGATGCTTGTTCAATTCAGTTGGTTTAATAAAGGTAGTCCTTGACTTACAACTATTTGAAGTTACAACCACACTGAAAAAAGTTACTTACGACTCTTTTTCACACTGCAATAATTGTAGGTTACATGATCAAAATTTGGTGCCTTGGCTGCTGGCTTGTGTTTATTATGGTTGCAGCGTCCAAGATCATTCCATCACCTTTTGCAATCTTCTAACAAGCAAAGTCAATTAAGAAGCCAGATTAACGTAAATCCTGTTACTAAATTAACATCTGCATTGATTTACTTAACAACTATGGCAAGAAAGAACATACAATGGGGCAACATTCATTTAATAACTCTGTTTCTGAGCAATAGAAATTTTGGGCTTAATTATGGTTGTAAGTTGACAACTACCTATAAACAACTCCTGCCAAATTAATTAATTTGCTTCAGTTGCCTCTGCTTCTCTGATGTTGGGATTCTATCACTGAGCAAATGAGATATTCTGAAGCTGTGTTGATAGGGGAGGAATCTTCCATTAATGAATAATTTTTTCAAGAGCACTCCCAAAAAAGCAGTAAGTTTGTGACATATTTGGAGCTAGGGTAATTAATTCCCGACAATTGAGACTAATGAGACAGAATTTTTGTGTTAAGAAAGTGCAAATTTGTCTTTGTCTTGCTGCCATGAAATTATCAATATTTCCCCCTAAAATTTCCACTAGGATTTCTTTGTGCAAAAGTCCTCAAAATGTTGAGCTAAATTATTAAAATTTGGTTATATTTGCAGTTAAAGTAATTCGGTTGACTTCTTTTTATATGAGACAAATTATCAGTTAGTTATTTGCATGTAGCTTATTTGAAGTCTTCATAATTGTAATAGACAACATGATGAAACCAAACAGATTTAAATGGCTGGACATTATACATTGTGTAAACATAGACAATTTGGTTGATGTATATAATGATATTAGAATTGAAGGAGGCTCTACAATTGAATCTTGTCCTAAACCCTGAAACATGCTTTTAACAAATTTTTCAGTATTCTAGAAAATTCTGGTTACCGCTCTAGCTGTTTATTTGTTTATTTTTATTAGTTATTTCCTCACTTTTTAAACTTAATACTTAACTCAAAGTGGCGAACATATATAATACACCTTCCTTCTTCTAGTTTCCCTGCAATATAACCCTGTAAAGTAGAATGGGCTAGAATGAATGAGTGGCCCAAAGTCACTCAGCTGGCTTTCATGACTAAGGACCAAACCAAGCTGGCATTCTAAATGTCTATTTAAAATCATAGTCTGTTATAGAAATGACTGGTTATCAGAGTTTTCGTTTAAACCGATTTTGGCTGGCTTTTAAGGATGTAGGTCAAGTTGCATTATATGCATGTTTGTTGAAATGCAGTATAGCAGTACATTTATTTCTGTAATGGAAATGAATTATACCTGTGATTTGACACTGTACCAGTATTGCAGTATTCAGGAAGACTTTGTCAATAATTTTATCTTTTGAAATGATCCCTTTCAGTGAAAGAAATATCCCAAATCATTTACAGGAAATGAAGACTATACCCTTTTAAAATCATTACTGTTGCACTAGGTTTCTCCGTACAGAAATTAAATTTCCTGACAATTACAATTTAAATTTTCTCCAAACATACTATATACTATAAATAAATGTTGAATGTATTGCACATTAGATTTGTTGTGGGATATTCTAAAGTAATATAATGCCTGAAATCACAATTCAGAATTTACAGGCTTAATTATCCTGGCACAATACAGTATTACACAAAGTAAAAATACTTGCTCAACCTAAGTGGTACATCTTCTCAGCCAGTATATAAATTTTGTAAAGAAGTTTATCCCGTTATGTTTTTTTGAACAAAAAAGCAATTTGATTACTATACATGATCAGCGTGATTTAAAAATGAAGCTGAATATTTAATTTTATCCATATAGTCTTACAGGAAAATTCATTTTTTATAATGTTGGTATATCCTACACCAAACCTTACAGTGAAAAAGAGCATCATCAGCTTTACTGCATGTGTTCATGAAATTTGTTCACATAAATGCCTGTTTTGGAGTGTTGCATAATGTCTTTTAAGCATAGGCTTCTCTGCTTCATACAAATCTGCTGGATTTTAGTATTCATGTAGTTTGCTTCAAATAATCCTTAAACATACCCACACTTTCCCTTTTCTGAAGAATTGCTATGTGAGCTGAGAGAACACCATTAAACATGTTTAGGGCCACTTTCCAGGCAAATTTCCATATTAAAGCCAAGAAAATGTTCAGACAGTGCAGGGTTCTTTTATTATAGTTTGTCATATCTTTAGCTTTGAAACAGTTCTCAGAGATAATGTAATATTTACATTATTAACACTTAATATCTACAATTACCTAATAAAACATCTATTATTGTAAGGAGCTTTGTGCATATTATCCACTTTCCTATTAAATTTAGTTTTATATAATAAAAATAGCCCTAGGAAATGACTAATCGCTTCAGATATAATTCTATTTGGATTTTCAAAAGAATATTCCATTAAATTTTAATTTGAAATATGCAAAAATATTCAATAATATGTTAATAAATATGTTTCAAATTCCATAAATAAAAACCGTGATTGCAATTAAGCAGAATGGAGATACTGAATGAAATTATTCATTTGATTTTAATCATAATTTTGGTGTTCTCTCATTCACTTTATTCCTTTTTCCTTTATTTCCCTGCCCTCCGCCAAATAGTATGCCACATATTGCTGCCCCTTATTTTTAGGGGTAGTAATGAACAGCACTTGTAAAATCTTATGTTTATTATCATACACAGGTTCTGTTGGTTTCTGTTTCTGAGTTATTTGTTGTTTTTTCTTTATTTTTCTCCTTCCCCCCTCATTTGCTCATGTCTTGGTTGGCGTTTGGTGATGTATAACCGTGATTGCGTTACCTTAGCAATAACAATTGGTCGTCTTGGTTACGTTTGTCCTCAAGAGGTGGCCCCCATGCTACAGCAGTTTATAAGACCCTGGTGTGTATTATTCAATCTTTTTTTAATTCATTTTTCTTCACTTTCTTCTTTCTTTCTTTCTTCCTTCCTTCCTTTCCTCCTTTCCTCTATTCTCACTTCTAGATATACTTTTCAGTTGGTTACAAATATCACTATTCTTAATCATTGCCAACCATGTGACTAATCTTGTCCTATCAGGTTTGTGAGGTTTCCTAGCAGTACTGTTGTGTATATATTTCATGTTGTGGCTAACAACTAATTGATGCATGGGATAAGATTGTCACATGCTTGATGTGTCAAAGCTTGATTATTAAAAGCATTTAAAATCCACCAGAATGATAGTATGCATGCAAATAGCACAAAACATGAAACACCGCATTACATTACTTCAAATCATTTGCAATTTGACTTGCTGTTTGAGATACATGTTTTTAGATTTCTATCAAATTGCTTGCTTGCTGCTGTAACGAGTTAAAGATGTTATGTTATGATACATCCTAAATTTTATATTGTTGCAGTATATTCTGCTTTTACTGATGGACACTTCTATACATAAATATATATGTGTGTGTGTATTTATATTAACAGAAGTATTTAATGGAATACAGTTCACATTCAGTATCAGCTGTGGAACATAGAAAAGTAGCTGATTTAATATTGACCACCGATGGAGAATTAAATAGGGCTTAATGCAGAACGTATGTAAGATTAATGATGTTTGTGTGGCTTAGACTTCAAGGTTTTTTAGTTGTGACACTTATTCCATCAAATACTATTAAAATTTAAATTAAAAACAAAAAAATCTAAAACTTAGATTCTTTATTATATTAGGTGCACCTCTCTACGAAACATAAGGGACAATGAGGAAAAGGATTCAGCATTCCGTGGGATTTGTACCATGATTACTGTCAACCCTAGTGGAGTAGTCCAAGTAAGTCTTGCTTTGGTCTTGGGGGGGGGGGGAATTTAATTTAATTTAAATATTTGAATAATCAAATATATATAAGCGGAGTAATGTTTTCAAAGGGGAATGAGCTAAGAATATAAGATATCAATATGAAAGATAATGACAATTTATTTGGAATGTGTTTCTGATATTTGACATTGGGGGGAAGAAAAGTATACTCTTATTTTTTAAAATAATTTATTGCATTTCTGTTAATGGACATTTATAATTTATACAAATATTTGCAGGACTTTATATTTTTTTGTGATGCTGTTGCATCATGGATTAGTCCAAAAGATGACCTCCGAGACATGTTCTGTAAGGTAATAAATTTTTTTCAAAGGAATATTAGTGTGTATATGTGTGTGTGTGGGGGGGGGGGGATAAAGAGTGCTTTGTATAGTACCAAATCACTGTGTTTCAGTAATGTGCAAATACTGAACATCATTTCTAGTGTGGATCTGTAATTAAAGATGATTCCATTTTTCCTCCTGCTGTAGTTGAAATATTTCCTCAGTTAGCTTGCTTTTCCACTTCCATCAGGAGGACCAAAGAATGTTTATTTTGTAGCTCTAGGTGGCAACAGACAATACTTTCCACTAGGCTCCTGGTACTAACTGTTTTGGAGAAATTTTACTATTTCTTTTTTGTCTACCTGCCCCCCCTTACAACTTGTCTTTTCCTTTTTTTTCTTCTTTCTAAGGGTCAGTCATGGCTTATGATAGTCCATAAAATGTCTCACATATGCATGCAGAGATAACTAGGAGCAGCTTCCAAACAGCTATAGCAGTTCTGCAAAAACAATTGGATGCTTTAAAAATTTATCAGGCATTCCAAAACATATCTTGCAAAGGATTAACAAGCCCCTAATATTTCTGCCTTTAATTAAATAAATAATTATTTAATTAAATAAATAATTACATATTTATTTTGCAAATATCTCTTTGAAAAAAGTTAACTTTCATTTAATTTTCAGATCCTTCATGGATTTAAAAATCAAGTGGGAGATGAAAATTGGAGGCGTTTCTCCGACCAGTTTCCTGTTCCTCTAAAAGAGCGCCTTGCAGCTTACTATGGAGTTTAATCTCATGTATTCAAGCTGCAGTACCATAATTAGAGGTAAATCATTTATCTTTCAACTATCTATGAACTGCCTGTACAACTTTTCCAATACATTAATTGTTCTGTTGTCTCTTTAGTGGGAACTCTGTTTAACTACAAATAGTCCTCAACTTACAACTGTTTGTTTAGTAATGTTTTGAAATAACGGTGGCCTTGGAAATAATATTTTATGGCCTGTAAAACACTATTAACTGTCACAAAATGTTGCTGCCTGTGGTCATGTGTTTGTGATTTTGGTTTTTGACTATCATTCAGTTGCCAAGGCCCCTGCAAATGGGGTCTCCATTTGCAATATTCAGTATCAGCCTCTGTAAAAAGTCAGTGGGGGAGCTAGCAAGAAATGTTGCAAACTGCTGCCGCCTGCCAAGAGGACTCCTACTCTTGTCTGGTTGCTGGCTGAAAGAGTTCCCTGTTAAAATCCAAGCAGGCACAGAATTGAAATCCTTTGGCACACAGCTCTTTCAGTCATCCCTAAGAGTTGAGAGGGAGTTGAAACACAAATAAGATTTTCAGCCTCTTGAGCAAAGATGCACGCAGTAAAGAAAGGAGTGTAGGATGCTTTAGGGCACCCAAGCACAGGTTGTGCATAATTGTCTTTCAACACAGTGGCTAAAAATCCTACTTCGATGTTCATCTCCTAGCAGTGCAGCAACGTACTGAGTGCAGGCTGCCTCAGAGGTGAGGTATAAGCCTACAGCAGACCACACATAAGTATATTTCTGCTGAGAGGATGAATGTCTGCTTGGATTTTGGCAGAGACGATTATCAGCTCCTGGGCAGAAAGACATTCACATAGCCTGTTCTAGGCTTCTAGCGCCTTTCTTGCCCCACTGGGACATTTCTACTGTCATTATCTATCTGCTTAACACTCACAACATTGTTTTAACAACCAAAACTGGGAGTGTCGGAGTAACAGCTATTGAGTAGAACAGTCACTACTCATTGACCAGGATTTCAATCCTAATTATGGTTGTAAGTCAGGGACTACCTGTATGAATTTTTTACTACAAGTAAGCACTAGTTTCTTCAGCAAATGTTTTTCAATAGTCAGTGGAACATCCTCATTTACTTACACAACCTGATAAAATTTTAAACTAGTTTTAACATATTCAAATCACTGCAAGTACCTATTGTGCTATACAGTAGGCATTGTATAGTTTGTGCTTCACATTTCATACTAAATCAACATTAGTGTCTTACAATATTCAAAAGCCAAACTAAGAAATTTAGGTTAGTCTGTTGTTCCAACCCAGTCCTTTCTGTTCATGGTACTATGCCAGAGCCTGTGAAATTTAGTGGGCTAACCAAGTGGCTTCTGGTTCTGCCATCTGCAGTATGGCGAAGCATTGAGTGTACACATTGAATCAAAGCAGACTGAATATGCAAAGATTTGTGTCTTTTGAAAGCTCATCATATACAACCTACCATCACCTATTCTTAGCGTTTCAATTTGGACTAGATCAGGAAACATTCCATGAAAAGGATTCAAATTCTTTATTGCTATGGGCTCTAATAAAACCTTGAAAACCTGCTAGCATTTTCCCTCCTTAATCTTACTAATATTCGGCAGAGTTAACGCAGAGTATTAACAGATTTGAGTTTTTCTCAAGTGGTTTTCATTTTCTTCTTTGAATCATGTTTTTCTCCCTGGTTATCTAGGGGTATGTAGTTTCTCCAGTTACCCTGGAGTTTGCTATACTACCCAGAAGAATGGTCTATTCTCCTTAAAGATGACTGATTCCATAGTCTAGTATGTGATTGCTTTTCATCCATCAATGCAATGGTGTCTAAGTAGACAACACTGAACAATAAATAAATCCGTAACATAGCTAATCTGTCGGGAGGTTTTCACACTTAATTAAAAAAAAACAAAAACAATTTCAATTATTTTAGTCCAGTAATGAAAACATCTGCAAAATTTTGCAATCTTTTTTTAAAAATCCATGCAAAATGAAAACTATCCCTATGTGCACTTTATTATTGGTAGTTCTCCAGAACTGAATTTGGGAGGTAAAAAAGTGATATTTGAATTGTAATTTTTCTGCATGTTACATAAGCTTTTAATAAACTACCAGGGTTGAAACTCCTCAAATCAACACTAACTTAAATAGTAGTAGAGATGATGCACCTATCCACCCACAGTGTTGTCCAGGAGTGAAATCCAGCTGGTTCTGACAGGTTCTGGAGAACCGGTGATGGAAATTTTGAGTAGTTCAGAGAACTGGCAGTGGGAATTTTGAGGAATTTGGAGAACCCGTAGCAGAAGTTTTGAGTAGTTTTGAGAACTGGCAAATATCACCCCTGGTGTGGGAATGGAGATTTTGCAATATCCTTCCCCTGCCACACCCACCAAACTACACCACTCCCACCAACCACACCCACAGAACGGGTAGTTTAAAAAAATGGATTTCACCACTGGGGTTGTTCCTAGACATTAGTAATTTGTGAGGTGTAATTGAGCTTTATTATTTCAGGTTAAAGAAATAGAAATATTAAATACTAGAAATATTATGAGGTCTGTTGATGAAGATTTAATATAAAAAAATTCAAGAAATAGCAATTAACTTCACTCTGAAAATACTATATTGATGCTTTGTTTTGCAGCATACTACAGAGCAACATTAATTTTTATAAATTAATCTGTTGTGGGTATTGATCATAATAATATTAAGCAATTTGCTTTCGACTAAAAGCTTGTATTTGTTTCTTTCAGGTCCTTCAGTCTAGAAGACTGGGAGGAAGCCTCTGCACCCAGGGAAAAATGTTACCCTTTACTGGGGGGAAGGGTAAACCAGTAGGGAATACAGTACAATCCCAAGCCTACTGGGAGGGGCGGGAGGGAGGTGTTGCCGTCACTGTATTAAGCCGATGTTGGGAAATGTTTTAACATCTGGAGCTTTTGTGGGTGGAAATCTGTCTCCTATTACAATTCTGCACTGGATGTGAAGATGCGCAAAAAAAAAAAAAGTTCACTACAGCACATTCTGCAATATGGGGAATTGTACCAAAATGAAATTATAAAATAGATCTATAGGGGATATGTAAAGAGAAAAATACATTGTGTTCATGCGATAAAGGAAACAGAAGAATGGCAATTACAGACAGTTAATGGTATAACAAGGGGTTTCTGCATTGTTTCATCTTGATGGGATTCCTAAGTATTGCATGTTGATGAAGAACTAAACAAATGAAGTTAGTACAGTTAAGGTGAAGCTTGCTCCCTGCATTAGGAGTAAGCATTTGCAGTATACAAATTTAAACCCCATAATGAAGTAATAAAAAGGCTAAAGCAAACAAATGAAGCAACCTGCAAGATGCCAAATGAGTCACTCCTTTTCATTTTTGGGGGTGGGTGGGTGGGAGGAAAAACGGACATTTCAGAGGAAAGATTAATCTTTTTAATTTTCCATTTAAAGGGTAGTAGGTATGATTTGATGGTTGTGCTTCATTAGATTTAATTTCTAGAATAAGGCATAATTCTTAATGTGCAGTTTAAGGTTCAGGCATGCAATTTGGGTCATAGTAATCAGGCATATTTTTAGTGGGAGAGTTAGCATGCTTGCATCAAGGAGTGAGAGTGGTAAACATTACTTACCTTGCGCCAGTTTTGTGTTTACCAATCCGTGCAGTATAACCCTGCATTTAAAATTCCCTTTAAAATTCTGTGGATTTTTTTTTTTAAATTAAGAGATAAGTATAAAATACCGTAGTGACAATTAGGCCTCAAAATAATTTTTAGGATCTCTTAGGAATATGATTGATATTGTCCTGTGTAACCTGCACAATGTGGAAAGCAGATATAGCTGTGCAAAATATTGCCTCTGTGCTGTCAGTGTGATGTGCTTTCTGCATGGTTATACTACTAGTGATTTTTATCAAATCTTCTAAAACGAGTTATAAGGTAAGACATGTTTGAGGTTACATAAATGTTAGTTGATGCCTAAAGACAATTGTAGAAAATTGATGACATGATTGCTACATTTCAGTGTTTATTCATACCTAACATATTTTATTCCCTCCTCCACAAAGCATGATCTTAAGAAATGCATAAATTAGTATATGTAAAGCAGGGTATCTACACTGTGTCGGCGCATGTTGGGGGCCCATTGTGTCCTAGAGAGATTACAAAAGGGTGCAGGTTAAAAGCTACAGAGTGAATGTTCGTTTGGATCCTTTTCATTTCATTTGTTTAGCTTTTCTGCTTCCCTTTTCTTCTATTTGCTTGTATTTCTGTGAATAAATCCTTGTTAAGTTTACCTTTTACTTTTCTTTCCATGTGTATTTTCTTATGTACTGTGAATGTGAAAATCTAACTGGTACACTTGATTTTGTGTTACTATAAAAGTGAAAGTGTGATTAATTTAGACTGCATAAAGAGTATCCCATGATGATGAAGGAAAAATGGAAAGACAGTAACTCTGCTGGCCAGAGATAAAGCCACACGTTTCCATTTTCCCTTAAATGCTGCAAAATTAATTGTGCAAAAAAAAAAAAAAAGAAAGAAAGAAAAGCCATAACAACCGCCTTACATTTTAGCTTCTCATCTTTACATTGAAAAAAAAAACATACTGGATAACCATTTTGTAGGGAATGAGTGTATGATTTTCATTCTTTTTAAGGTCTATTGTATGATTTAGCCATTGCACTGAAGATCAACCTTGTATGAGTGTGAATTTATGAAATCTTATTTCAGACTTTTTTTAATGCATGGGAGCATGCACAAATCGTATACATTCCTTTTTTTCCTTTGTAAATTTCATTGGGGTCAAATGTTTGAAAATGATTTATTACAATATGTCCTGTATAAACGTCTTATGAATAGGTTTATGCTACTATGCCATTAAAACCACTGGAATAAAATTGCATATAGTGATCTATTTTCAACTAACTTGTTGTATTGGAAGCCAGAACTTTCAGCTGATCTTTGTTCTAGCTTTTTCAATCAAAGTAGTAGATCTGAATTCCGACGAAAGTAAAACTTAACAGTTACTAAGGCCAGAACTTGCTCTTTGGCAAGAGTTTACATTTCTATAAGGAATTCTCAAAGATAAAACTTTATTTATTTTGGCCCTTCAGTTGAATTTGATAGTTGCCGATAACATTAAAGACTAGTGCATAGAAGCTACTTATATAAAGAGATAATTTTATTATATGGGTTAATATAAAGGGACGTGACTGTTTTATTGTAATTTAGCTGATCTTACAGAAAAGTAACAAAGCAATACTGCAGTTAGAATTAACAAATTAAGGCTTCATAGCAAACAATATTCATAATGAATAAAATGACAATATACTTGCAGAAGCTGCTTGGTATAGAATTTGAGGTAAGGAGAATTCTAATACAACACTAAGTTGTAAATCAAATATATTGCATCATGGGATATATAAAGTATCTTAATTCTTTTTGTGTATTGACAGTTTTGAATGTTGATTGAATGTTGTTCTGTAGAATTGTATATTTGTCTTTGTTACATTCCAGTGTTCTCTGCCTCTTGGCATGCTACAGGCACGGCTTACTAAATCTGCTCCTTACACAGTGAATTAAGTGCTTAGTGTGCTAAACTACAGAAATAGCCGCTGCTAAGTGATGTAGATTTTCTACTTGAATATTTTTGTTGTAGGAACCTCAGGAGGTCAGTGTTTACTGTTTTATATATGGCTTTCTTTTCGTGTTGAAGGCCCCTTTGCTTTTTGAAGGATTCTAACAATAAACAAAAGCTGCTGATCAACCTAAGTTGGTAACAGAAAGTATATTTAAAAAATATAAATAAAAGTATCTCCTTTGCAGTTCAACTTGGCTAATGTAGAAAGAGTTTTTGATGGTTGAATTTGTGACTATTAAGGGGAAAAGTCTTACCTAACATCTTTGTTGCATTTCTTTATTGAAGGGGAATGGATAACATTTTGTAAGATTTTTATCTTATTTTTTTCTAAGCTGGTATGTAGAAATCAGGTCTTTGATCTAGATTTCAGTGTTTAATGATATTTAATTTGAAGTACTATACATTTCAGAGGACTCATTTCCAAGTAAGTATGCTTAGGACTGTAGTCTTGGTTTATTGCCATGCTGAAGATGAAGTCGTGGCAACTTTCATAAAATACATAGCCAATAGATTTTTTTAAAGTAATGTTACTTTTCTAATAAACAATATTGACACTGTGATACTTCTTTTTCTTTAGCATTGGCATTGAAGTATTTAAGCTACATAAATACTGTGTAATGTAGATTTATACTATTGTAAGAGGATTTCCAAAGTTTCTGTTATTTAGATAAGAAATATTCATACTAGTTTTATCTCAGGTAAATAATCTTATACCCTTTTGTTTAGATAGAGGCTTATTTCATAAGAGTACCAGTTTGTTGTTCATATAGAACTGCCTAATGTCTTAAACTTTCATATCTAAATTGAGTTACTATGGGACAGCAATTACTTATTTTATTCATATTGAATGTATCAACAAGGATATATAACATTCTTTTAAAGAAATGAATGCATCTGTATGAATAGTACCCAATAATCACCATAAAAGAGACTTTATATTGTGCAGTGCAAAGCTATGTTCCTGATTTAAAACAAAAGAGATTATGACCTGGAATATGTTCATATCTGAGTAGTCTAGGCTTTTTTGGAATAATGAATGCCTAGAGAATAAACATGAAAATTATCATTTTTTCTTATATAAACTACTAATGCCAAGCAGTAATCTCTTAAATTAACATTGCTGTTTGTATGTCATTGATGTACTGTGGTAAGCATTTGGCTCTTTAGGATATTTTGATTTTGAGGTGATTAGATTAACAACTTGACATTTTAATACAGTTTAATACTGCACCGAAATTTCTGATGTTCTTAATTTACAATGCCTGCAATTTAAAGCTATATTCTATATTTGCTTGTCAAAACAAATCAGCATTTAGGCTGTCCTGACTGAATTTTTAATATGGGCATATACAGTGCAGTTTCATTACTAAAAGACTGAGGGAAAGCATAACAGAGAAACTTTAATGGTTATATTAAAGTAATTATTTGTTCTTATTTTGCTGGATAGATGCACTTTTAAACAAGATAGTTAAACTTCAAATTAATTGTAGCATTTATGAAATGGAATTTCCCTAACCTTCCCCACCTAATAACTTGTTTCTCGTGTGACAGTTCATTTTAGAATCAGTACTACTTTTGTATGTACAATTAAAACATTTTGGATAGCAATTTCTGTCTTCTTTCCCCTAAAGATACTACACTTTTTCTCCTAATCAACTTTGCCATAAGGTTGTTTATCTGAATTGGATTACTAACAATAGTTAAATAATAGATCTTTCTGCTGACAACTTAGGTTGTACGAGTTTGCTTGAAAGCATTAAATTGGATGTGTTTTCCATGTGTTAGAATATTCCCTTCAAACATATCCTTCAGCAACGTCTCAAACTTTATTAAGTTGTTTTTTTTTCTTGTCTGCCTCTGCCAACAAAGCTTCATCTTAAACGCAATATGGTTTCAATTTTTGATAAGCTGCTGAATTCTAAAGAATTTTTGGGGCCACCAAATATTTTGGATCATGCAGAGAATATATATTGTAATGTAGTAATTTTGTATTTACATTTGTATGATGTGATAATAGATGTGAATGTTAATCACTGCTTGACTGTTAATAAAATTTGTTTAAATAGATGCTGCACTCTGATTCTTAATGAAAAGAGAAGGTGCCATTGAAAATGATTTGTTTTAATTGAATATTCATTTATGTAGCTTCCAGTTTGTCCTGATATTTGGAAAGATATTACTGGCTACAGGGAAAAAAACATAGATTTAATTAATAATCACTGTTTATATATCTCTATGTAATATACATTACTTTTAGTTTGGCTTTAGCAGCAAATAGGCAAAATTAATAGATTTTGAGATGTTCCTCTCTTACAATTTAATATGAATTGAATTTCTATTTTAGAACAGTTATTTTCCAGTTAAATTATTACATTAATATATCTATTTATATTTGTAACAGAAATGTTGCCATGATTAATATCTGGCATCAAGATATTTTTTGAATGATAAGTGACTTCAAGAAAATCTATTCACTGGATTTTTATCATAGTTGAATTTATTGACACATACAAAAATAAAAGCTTTATGATAACTAAGGAATAATTACACATTTGTTGTCTTAAATAAAAAAAATATAAACTGTAAAAAACTGCACAAGCATGTTAAGAATTCTGACCTATAAAAGAAGGGAGAAAATGTCCAAAATTTGGTTTTCCACAGATCTCTAAAGGCATTGCAAAAAAGATCCAATTTCTACAATTAGCTGATCTGGCTTCCCAATAAATTGGAATTTATAAGTGTTCTTCACAGATTGCATATCCATTTTGGCATTCTTAAGATCCAAATCATGTTAGAGCTGCATAAATCTAAGCTAGAATCTGGGTTTGAATTTGAGAAATACATAGGCAATAATCTGATCTTACTGATTATCAACTCTTAAGTGTTCCTAGCCATTTTCATAAATATACAAGATGCATTGCAGTAGTATTATTTTTTATTTATTCAATTTGTACGACCACCCATCTCACCCAAGTAACTGAGTGGTTCACAGCAGTTAAAAACAAGGAAAAATGACTTGTAAAACCTTCAATATTCAATGTATAAAATACAACATTGGCAACTTTAAGGTTGGAGACCCCTGCCTTAAGTTGGAATCTTTACAAGACCCAGTGGTCTTGGTTGATGAATAGTTAGGTTATTTAGGAACTGGGATACTGTACATAAGACTAAATATTTTTAATGGGTGGTGAGGGGAATGGAACCTGAAACGGGCATACATCCAGGAATATTGGGATAATATGAAGTCTAGTTTGCAAAGTCTAGATGGAAATCTGGGATCTTGAAAAAAATACTTAGAAATCAGCTTCTATATTTTTTGTACTGTACATCACTAACATAAAGAGCCTGCAATTTAATAGTACAGTGATACCTCATCTTACGAACTTAATTGGTTCTGGGACGAGGTTTGTAAGGTGAAAAGTTTGTAAGACAAAACAATGTTTCCCACAGGAATCAATGGAAAAGCGGTTAATGCGTGCAAACCCAAAACTCACCCCTTTTGCCAGCCAAAGCGCCTGTTTTTGCACTGCTGGGATTCTCCTGAGGCTCCCCTCCATGGGAAACCCCACCTCCGGGCTTCCGTGTTTTTGCGATGCTTCAGGGGAATCCGGAAGTCCAGAGGTGAGTTTCCCAGCGAGGGGAGCCTCAGTGAAATTGCAGCATCGCAAAAACACAGAAGTCCTTGAAACCCCACCTCCGGACTTCCATGTTTTTGTGATGCTGCGATTTTGCTGAGGCTCCCCTCGCTGGGAACCCCCACCTCTGGACTTCCGTTGCCAGCGAAGCACCCATTTTTGCGCTGCTGGGATTCCCCTGCAGCATCGCAAAAACACGGAAGTCCGGAGGTGATGTTTCCATGGAGAGGAGCCTCGTGAATCCCAGCAGCGCAAAAAAGGTTGCTTTGCTGGCAACAGAAGTCAGGAGGCGGGGCATCCCAGTGGCGGCAGCTTGAGTTTGTAAGGTGAAAATAGTTTGGAAGAAGAGGCAAAAAAATCTTAAACCCCGGGTTTGTATCTCAAAAATTTTGTATGACTTTTCGAATGATGAGGTATCCCTATATTTTATCCACAAGGCAGAATTAAGTGTAACAAATTGGTTACGGTAAGGGATACTTTCAGGATGTTGCACTTTATGGAGAAATTGCAAAAATCGTGCTCAGTATTAATCCAGAACCAATGGTGTCTTTATCATTCAAAGTGACGCATAATATTCTTTTTAGACAAAAATGAAAAGATGAAGAAACGGAGCAAAAACATGTAGAGGTAGTCTTAAACGTACAACAGTTCATTTAGTAGCGGTCCAAAGTTACAACTATTGAAAAAAATGACATAACCATTTTTCACTCATGGACATTACAGCATCTCCATAGTTATATGATCATAATTCAGACTTGGCAACTAACAATTGTAATGTCCCATAATTATGTGATTCCCTTTTGCAGCCTTTTGATAAGCAAAAGGGAATCACATAATGGGGAAGCCAGATTCACTTAATAACTTAATAGTTACTAATTTAACAGGAATTCACTTAACAGTCATAAAATGGAGCAAAAATCACTTAACAAATGTGTCACTTAGCAACAGAATTTTTGGACTCAACTATGGTGGTTATGTCACAGACTACCTGAATTACAAAGGGGGGGGGAACCCAGTGTTAGAATTCTGGTCAAATGGCTGGAGATTTTCAGTCATCCAAGTCATAATTGTCCCAAAGACAACTGGACTTTCTGGGTTTTACTTAAGAGGTTTGGTTCTCATCCAAGAAGCTTCTTTAGCTCTGGCTGGATGATGGGGAGGATTGGTCAAATTTTGACAGTGGTACCTCTACCTAAGAACGCCTCTACTTAATGAACTTTTCTAGATAAGAACCGGGTGTTCAAGATTTTTTTGCCTCGTCTCACGAACCATTTTCCACTGACAAACCCAAGTATCCGAAACTAACCGGAAAAGGAAGGGAGAAGCCTCTGTGGGGCCTCTCTAGGAATCTCCTGGGAGAAAACAGGGCTGGAAGAGGCAGGGAGAAGCCTCTGTTGGCCTCTAGGAATCTCCTGGGAGGAAATGGCTGGAAAAGGAGGGGAGAAGCCCCTCTGGGGCCTGTAGGAATCTCCTGGGAGGAAACAGCCAGAAAAGGTGGGGAGAAGCCTCTCTGGGGCCTCTAGGAATCTCCTGGGAGGAAACGGCCGGAAAAAGTAGGGAGAAGACTCGGGGGCCTCTCTAGGAATCTCCTGGGAGGAAACGGAATCCACCCTCCCTGTGGTTTCCCCATTGCACACATTATTTGCTTTTACATTGATTCCTATGGGAAAAATTGTTTCTTCTTACAAACTTCTACTTAAGAACTTGGTCACGGAACGAATTAAGTTCGTAAGTAGAGGTACCATTGTACAATGAATATTGTGTGTTTTCCATTAACACAATCATGTGAATTGTGTTCATCCTCTGCAACACCGCCAACCTCGTTCACTATAACACACACAATTTATCTTTATAAATCCAACACGCACAACCTATCTTTAGCTCTCCGGACAAAGTGAAGTACGAATCACGAAACTACAAGTGTATCTTGTTAGCAATGTCTGAAAGACCACAACCAGGTTTGTGCCCATAACCTACTAAAACAAGGAATCAGCTTGACTGGGGAGGAGGGGCTTTGAATGTTTGGATATCCTCTCGCCTTTTCCATCCACCTTAGAAGGCTCCTGGGGCCTCCGCCCCCTTTCCACCAGACTTGCAATACACACACACACCAGCAAAAATAAATAAATAAAATGCAGATCTTGCGAACACTCCGTGGCTCTCGGCCTTCCCCGCTCCCGCCCGCCCTAGCGCGCCTGCTCAATCCTTTCCCGAAGGGAAGGCGGGCGGGCGCGTCCCAGCGTCTAATGTTTGTTTCGAACTTTGGTGCCTGCGCCTTGACCGGCCATCGGGCGCCTGCGCATGCGCCACTCTGCCTGCCTGCCTGGATTCACTGGAAACGGGGAGTTCGCCGTTGTGCCGTGAGGAGATAGAAAAAAAAAGAAAAAAGGGCGGCGTTCGGAGTTGCTAAGCCGTTTCCTCTTTTTCCTGAGCGAGGCCTCCGGTTCGACGGAAGGAACCGGGCCCGAAGCTGGCGAGATGGTCATGGAGTACTTCGTGGAAAGTTTTTGGGTAGGGGCTGCTCCTGCTCGGGAGGGGGCGGTCTTTTGTTGGCTTCAGGAGGGTAGGCTCTGTCACTGCGGTTAAAGCGGCGAGAATTGGGGGCCGGCGAGCTGTGGGAGCCGGCGGCGCCCGTGGCCACTTGGGAGCGGGGTTGGGGCCTGCCGTCGGGTCGGTGGCTAAGGCGGCGGGGGCTGTTTGCGTGTTTGTTTGTCCAGGGAAACGTTGCGGGTTACAGACCGGGGCTCAAGGGCAGCAACGGGGGACGCCGCCTTTCCCCAAGTCACTTTCCTTGCGGGACTCGTGTCCCCCCTCCACCCCGAGGGTCGTTCTTCGGGGTGGGGAGAGAGCCACCTGCTCGGTCGCCCTCCTACCCGCCTCTTCTTGGTCAGCTGGAGGTTTGGCCACCGCGGTCAAGCGAGGACCGTCTTGTGAGGCGACTCGGCCTGAGGGGAAAGTCGGGGGATGAGATTGTTTACTTCCCACCCACTCCGCGAATGAAACACGAGAGCTGCTTCATTCGTTCCCTGGAAGTTTTGATCCAGCAATCTCCTTTTAGGAAGTGTGTTTAATAGGAAAGTGAACACAAGAATCAGGGGCCCCCGATCTGATGTTAGTTGGGGCAAAGATCAGAAGCAAGGTGAGAAAATATTATTTTACTGAAAGAGGAGTAGATGCTTGGAACAAACTTCCAGCAGTGGTTGGTTAAATCCACAGTAACTGAATTGAAACATGCCTGGGATAAACATAGATCCCATCCTAAGATAAAATACAGGAGATAGTATAAGGGCAGACTAGATGGACCAGGAGGCCTTTTTCTGCCGTCAATTTTCTATGTTTATTTCTCTCCTTCCAGGGATTTCTAAAATGAAACTGATCATTTTCGGTAAGGCTTTGGGGGAATTACAATCACTCCGTAGAATTCTGGCTGGGGAATTCTGGGAGCTGAAGTCCAGATATCTTCAAGTTGCCAAGGTTGGGAAACACTGCTGTAGTTCGTGTTGCCCTTCTCGCTTCTTTTCCTTACCTTTATCATTGAGTTTGTGTGTGTGTGTGTGTGTGTGTGAGAGAGAGAGAGAGAGAGAGAAGAGTGTTTTTGAAAAAAGTGACTTTATTGACCAGAGGTCTTCCAACTTGGCCCCTTTAAGACTGTGGGACTTCAATTCCCAGAATTCTCCCAGCCAGCTGTGCTATATGCTTTGCTGGCTGGAGAATTCTGGGAGTTGAAGTCCACAGGCCTTAAAAGTGGCCAGGTTGGAAGACCTCTGCTTTAGACAAAAGCCAGAAAACAAAGGAAAGCTGAAGTCACCAGCTGAAAACTGGTATTGTTATGTACCTTGAGTACTTGAAATTGCTTCTTAGGAAGGATTAGCGGTGTTTCAGAAATAAAGGCAAGCTGATCCTTAAGTTGATCCTCCGGTTTTAGGAAATTGTACATTTACCAGACTCCATGCTTATGTGTATGTGCACACTGACCCGGGAGGAAAACTATTAAGGGGATGCATTTTTCCCTCTCTCTCTTCCTGACTTTAAAATTTAGGAGGAAACTGTATAAGTAGTTATTAGTTGGGCAAGCCATAATCTTAAAACTATGAACAGGCTGCTAACATAGACATTAGCACTGGTTTAGTGTTAATTACTATCTTAAAAATTATAATGAAATGTCTCTGCAGAATTTCAAAAGGACTATGTAAGTTTAGTTGCCAAGTGGATTTGCTTTTCTTGAAAATAGTTGTTTAAAAGTGTACTGGGCTAATGCTGATTAAGGTTGCAAATAGAATGAAACCCATTAAAATAAAAGGAATTTATGAAATTTATATTTAAATAGACATGTCCATAATTATATTGCATATGGTAAAAATAAACCATTTTATCATATATATCTATATATCTATCTCTACATGTATATCATACATACAAATAATATATGTTGGTATATGTATGTGTATATATGTGTGTATGTGTGTATCTATGTAGTTGAGGTTTGAAGAGCCTTAAGATATCTTCCATCATGGAAATTATTTTTATATTCTCATATATATTACATAATTATGTTTACTCCGAAACTACTCCCATTGAAATAAAAGAGGTACACTCCCTGACAACTAACTTGGCTACCTTTTTATTTTGTCAGTACTGATACAAAAGTTAGCATCCACAAAATGACTGCTGCTGCTATGAACAGTACAGGGGTGGGTTCTACTTACCTTTGCCACCGGCTTGCATCGTGATCTTTCTCACATTCCCTCATGCGATTTTATTCTGCGCATGCTCAGAAGGTGGATTCCGCCCAAAACACAGTTGATCAGTTGATCAACTGTGCTTCAGGGAAAGAAATAAAGCTCAGTATTAACCCTGGAGCCGCCCGGGGGGGGGGGGCATTTTTCAAAGCACAGAATAAGGAGAAGTCATCCAAACACAAGAAAATCACCCGAAAAGTAAGAAAAAACATGGCAAGCATGAACCGGCACAGACAGAACCAGATCCACAATGCCAAAATTACATCACCAGTGGGTTACTAACAGTTCAAGTGATCTGGTCCAGAACACACTCCTGGAACTTTCTTGGAGACAAGGTAGCTTTATTCGTGATCATTGCAACTTTTGTGTTAATTCTGCAATTACCTATATGGTGAAGTGACTTCCTTTTTCCAGAATCTGTGAAACTGGGAGGTAAATATTCCACCTATTCACCACCATTTACATAGAAACATAGAAAACTGACGGCAGAAAAAGACCTCATGGTCCATCTAGTCTGCCCTTATACTATTTCCAGTATTTTATCTTACAATGGATATATGTTTATCCCAGGCATGTTTAAATTCAGTTACTGTGGATTTACCAACCACATCTGCTGGAAGTTTGTTCCAAGGATCTACTATTCTTTCAGTGAAATAATATTTTCTCACGTTGCTTTTGATCTTTTCCCCAACTAACTTCAGATTGTGTCCCCTTGTTCTTGTGTTTATGTTTCTGTTTCTGCTTGATGAATGTGGAGCCCTCCCCTCTTTCCCTTTTTTTTTGTAACCACTTTTGATTTGGCAAGAACTGCAACTGTTCCTGTAGAGAGATATTTGATATCATAGTCAATAATATGTAAACATTTTTCTGTTTGTTCTTAGTAAACAAGACATATTTCTTGGGAAAGCTCTTAATTCTAATTTTACTTTAGAACCATTACTGATCTTAGCTTATTTGGGATGGGCAGTTGGTTAGGAATTTTTAGTACTGTATTATTATTTGCAATTTCAACCATAACATCAAAATCTCTCATAATTCTGGAAGTAAACAGTGGCATTACTGAGACGATCTTTTCTGGATTCTTACTATAAGCCAACTTTGACTTGAAATTGTCGATGTTCATATTTCAGTCCAGAGCAGATTGTAGAGTCAAATGAAACAAATATTAATTAATGTTTGTGTTATTTTAGAGGCAGATCTTCATAATGAAAGTGTCTTCTTAATCCTCGTGACTTTCATCATTTTTGTGATTATTTGGATGAGTGTGAAAGAAGTAGTTATTAAACTTGCCTAAAACACAAAGCAAACAGAAAACAGAATAATTAGCAACAAGGAAGAAGGCAAACTTTAAAACCACTGGAAGAAATTCAGTGTAAAATCCAGTATTGAGGTACCAAGTAAATTAAATCAAAGGAACGGGTATAAGATGAAGGAGATTGACTTGACAGTTGGAAATCTTGAATAATCTAGGTATATCTTTTAGTCTAGTGGACTATAAATTGAGTTGCTTAAAACATTCTTGGACCTTAAAAAGGTTAGCATAATAAAACATAATTAGTCAGCTTTTTTACCTGATTAAGTTCCATATGAGGTGCTATATTATATTCTTGGCTTCAGATTTTGCCACAGTTGTCCAGTAGTAGCGCACAGAAATTATGAGGTTTATTTTGCATCGTCTAGAGTAAAGGATCGGAGTAACACAGCGGAAAATAGTAAAATAGTAAGACTGAACAATTTCACTTGCAGTATTTGGATTTGTACTTACATTTAGACATTTATACCCATTGTAATAGTTCTAGTTTAGCCCAATGGATGAAAAGTAAAAAGCCTTTTTTATTCTCTAAAGTTTTTGCTGTGTAGATAATCTTTAATATCTTACAATTTACAGCACATTTTGTTTCCTTACTTGTGGGTGAATAAATGGGAAGTGATGCAATGAATTTAAATAGGTGTTATTGTTGCAGAATAAGCTATGTATATATTATGTACATAATATATATTATACTTTAAAATGATATAGGCAGGCTAGGGTAACCCAGGACTCAGCTCAATAGTATTAATATTACAGTGTAAGGATTCCATCAAGTTATTGTGGTTCACAGGTTGTTTTGTAAAGAAGAATTTTCCTCATTTTAGATTTTTTTGAATTTTTAAATGTTGTGGGATTTTTTTTTCATTCTTAAAACAAAGAACAAGTAAGACAATATAACATGCAAAAGTTATATATTTTGAGCATTCAATCATAGTTTTCATACATTTATTAAAAGAAGAATTCTCTTTGTAGAACAAATCTTTTTCTTATAGCTTATATTAGATATATGAACATTGAATATTATTTGTAATTTTACTATTTTCTAATTTATTTCCCAAGCTACAAAAGACCATGTTTCTATCTTGTTAGTACAAAACCTGAATTGTTGCTGTCCTATTAAACAATATAAATTCAGATACTTTGAGCAAATAAGATAATACGTTTTATCAATTCTGCAAACTTTTGGATATATTTAGTATATGAACAAAACAAGGAGTTCCTGTAATATGTTTCCTGTTTTGTACTGAGAATTTCATCATGGAAATGCTCTTGTCACTTGATAATACTGTTTTCTTGTAGTTGCTTACACAGCTACTTTCATTTCCATGATAGGATCAGATTTAACTAAACTGATGAAGCAAATAATTGGGTGATAAAGATTAATTAAGTTTGCATTTGTACCTACTGTTCTTAATATAATGGCCACAAAGGATTGGAAATAGATATTTTTATTTTAGTTTGTGTTATACATATGATTCTCAAAGATTACATGAAGTTCAGTTTCAAAATGTTTCCATTCAAATAAATTGCTGAAGAGTCTAGCTGAAGACTATATCATTTAAAAAATAGAGGAAGGAACTAGATTAGACCAGACTGAGGTTATTGGGGACACAGTGATCATATTGAACTGGAATTACGGTATACATAATGCAAACACAAGTAAGCAAACAAGTCTTAAAGATTTAGACTTTAAAAATTGACTTCAACAAATTGAAAGAAAGATTCCATGGATAGAAATTCAAACTACTCCGGATTCTAAAGAAACTCTGAAAATGAGATTATATATTGTGCAATATAACACAATGCCACAGAGAAAGAAAAAGAAGAGATCCTAGATGAAACCAGCATGGGTACATTAAGAACTCTCTGATAAACTGAGAGGTAAAAAGGACAAGTATAAAAAAATAAAAAGAGGGTCACATAAGCAAAACAGAATTCCAGGAAATAATCCAAATCTGCAAGGACACAGTCAGGAAAGCTAAAGCTCAGAATGAACTTAAAACAAATGCCAAAATTAATTTTAAAAAGTTTTTTCTGTAAGTAAGAGGAAAAAAGTCAAGGAAATGATCAGTCCACTGATTTATTTATTATTTATTTTATTTTATTAAATTTATATGCTGCCAAACTCCCAAAGGACTCCAGGTGGCTTAACAGCAGAATAAAATATTTAAAACATTAAAACAATTTAAAACCCATAGATATCATTCCATAGCTGGATCTTGCCAATTACAACCGCAAGATCAACGGCCCCAGGCTTGCCAGGAAACCAGGTAACAGCTTTTCGGAAGACCAATAGGGTGGGAAAAGTCCTGATCTCCGGAGGTAATTGGTTCCAGAGATCCAGGGCAGCCACAGAGAAGGCACTCTGTGGGCCCACCAGCTGACATGATCTGGAGGAGACCAACCCTGTGGAATCTTACTGGTCTCTGGGAGTTGTGTGGTCTCGAAGATAACCTGGCTCTAAGCCAGTGCTTCTCAATTATTTTCTGTAACTTATGACTCCCCCCCAATGAATAAACATTTCGTGCCCCCTCAACTCTCCACTGGAACAATGGTGTGCAATATTTGGCATGTTTTTGCTGGAAAAACACAAGTGGCTTATCAGTGTGATTGGGGTGTAAAATGTGTTTAAGTGATGCCTTAATGTATTTGGCTTCATGCTGTTTACTGCCAACCTTTTTAGACATACCGGTCTTTCCTCGTCTCCCACTGTAGACACAATGAAGCCAAGTGCTATATACGCTTCATCATATTTCCCTGTCTTAGCTTTTGTGAAAGTTACGTTTGTCTCATTAGCTCCATCTCTCTCTTTTCATCCCTGTTAAATATTTTCCCATGGTGTCTCTTAAGGGTTTGTTATCTGCACTTCATATCTCCTGCTCTGTGCTGTGTGCTATTGTTTGGTGCAAAAAAAAACCCCTACTCCCTGCGGCAAAAAAAATCACATTCACTGGGGCCATGTGTTCCCCCCCCCCGGCATCACTCGGCCCCCCTCAGGGGGCTCACCCCACTATTTGAGAAGATCCTACACCCATGATGGTGAACCTATGGCACATGTGCCACAGGTGGAACGCGGAGCCATATCTGCTGGCACGGGAGCCATTGCTAAAGATCAGCTCCAGCATGCATGTGCACTCTGGCCAGCTGATTTTCAGCTGTCCATTCCCCCTACTCTCCCAGGAGTCTCCAGTTCATTTTGAGATAAGTAAAAGGCTTGTGCAGAGGCTCTGGGATGGTGTTTGTGCCCCCAGAGGGACTCTGTGGGGGTGGGTGAGGGCCTTTTCATCCTCCCCAGCCCTAAGAAAGCCTCTGGAGGCTGGGGAGGGCAAAAACCAGGCCATCCGGTCCTACCAGAAGTCAAGAAGTAGGCTGTTTCTGGCTTCTGGAAAGCACCCAGAGGGGCAAGGAAGGCTATTTTTGCCCTCCCCAGACTCCTAGAAAGCCTCTGCAGTCCAGGGAGGGTGAAAAACAGGCCCACTATACCATCACATGCCAAAAGAGGGGGAGCGCTGAGGGGAGTGCGTGCTGGGAGTGGGGCACATTGAATTATGGGTGTGGGCACGAAACCTGTGTGACACCCCCCCCCATGCTCCCCCCAACTTTTGGCACATGACAGCAAAAATGTTAGCCATCACTGCCCAACATCATTTCCAACTGTCTAATCTCTGCTTGAAAGTCTCAAGTGAAGAAGCTCTCACAACTTCTGAAGGCAAGCTGTTCCATTGGCTGAATGTCCTCACTGTCAGAAAGTTCCTCCTTATTTTTAGGTTGAATCTCTCTTTGTCAGTTTCCATCCATTACTCCTTTTCTGGCCTTCAGATGCTTTGGAAAATAGCTTGACCCCTCCTCTCTGTGGCAGCCCTTCAAATATTGGAACACTGCTATCATGTCACCCCTGGTCCTTCTGTTCAGTAGACTAGCCATGCCCAGTTCCCACAACCATTCCTCATATGTTTTAGTTTCCAGTCCCCTAATTATCCTGGTTGCTGTCCTCTGCACACTTTCTAGAATTTCAACATTTTTTTTATAGTGCGGTGACTAAAACTGGATGTAATACTCTAGGTGTGGTCTAACTAAGGCTTTATAGAGTGGCATTAGTACTTCACTAGATTTATATTGTATCCCTCTGTTAATGCATTTTAGGATGGCATTGGCTTTTTAATGTGCCACTGCACACTGCTGGCTCATGTTTAGCTGGTTGTCCACTAGGACTCGAAGATCACTCTCAGAGACCAGGTGGATTACATCCCAGGATTCTGAATAGTCTGGCAGATATGAATCAAATCCTTCTGAGGAGCTGGAGTATAGGATAACTACTAGAAGGGTCATTCCATGTCAAGTGGTCTGGATCCATGCTTCATCAAAATTTTGATGAAATTTTGTGCAAACATGCACATATGTCCCCAATGAACATTGGTAAAATGTTATGTTACCTAATGCAATACTTGTGGAAATATAGTCACTTGTGTGACCCCCCCTACCGCAACCTTCTACAGTATGACTCTGAGGTTCCAATATTAGGGCTCAACAAAAGGTTAAAGTTTGGCTTCTCATATCTCTGGAAGGAAAGGTATGAGAAATGTGAAACTTTGTGCATGATAACTTAGCAACGTAAGGTTTTCAAATATAAATTTTCATTCTCCCACTGCTTTCCAATATTTTACAAATTGAGTGACATATCTTACAAAAGGTGATGTTTTTGTAAAAACACCAATAATAGGGTATTTTCAGCCCTCATTTACCAAAAAAGACCTTCTGGAAACACTGTTAAGTCAATTTCCTTAGAAATTTCATGTTTCAAACGCCCTAAAAAGTAAGGTTGGTTTTTCATCGCTAACCTAAAGCCCTAAAAATAGGGACAATGTTGAGGATGTTGCTATTTTGAATCCACAATTGATATCCATTGTACGGAAATGATAGGGATAGTTGGGATGATCCAGAAAACATTTTTTTAGACCCTTGATTTCTGATCTGGCAACTGAACAATGTAAGCTATATTGCAAAACAAAGCAAAAACTAATCCAAATGATGTTTCATTATTGAGAAGACAGTTTCAATTCACAATATTTATTTTTAGGGAAAAAAGCAACCTAGAACTAAGAAGAAATTTCCTGACAGAACAATCTGTGGAACAATTTGTCTCCAGAAGTTGTCAATGCTCCAACACTGGAAATTTTAAAGAAGAGATTGGACAACATTTGTCTGAAATGTATAGAGTTTCCTACCTAAGCAGTGGGTTGTACTACTAGAAAACCTTCAAAGTCCCTTTTAACTCTGCTATTCCATTCCATTCCATTGAAAAAATTTAAGTCTCATTACAAAAAGTGTATTATAGGAATTTAAGATCTTGCATATTTTATCTCTTTGTGTACATGCATAAATTTACTACATAAACACAGAAAACAACATTGGAAAATTTCCTCAAAGACATCTTCTGACTTTCATATTAAATCTTTAATCACAGTGGTGTAGGAACCTTGCTACTTTACTGTGTAATTTGAATGTAAAAATAACTAAAGATCTGGAGTTTTCAATACAGACACTGGGCAATATTTTCTGCCATTTATGGTCAGCATCAGTGCCAGTTTCAATAAATGAAAAATCTGCTTGTTTGGATTATCTTTGGGATCCAAATCCTTAATTATAAATGAGGAGTGATTATATATTCTGCTTCTATTTATATGCAAATAGAACATGAACCTAGATTCTTCTTAAAGTAAGTATTGTCAATAACAACATGAATACTGCTAGGGCTCTCAAGCCTGGCGTTAATGAATGCAACCCTCTAATTTTCTGTACCACACAACAATAGTTAGAGAAAATCCTGCAAGGGTGAGGAATATTCCAAAAGCAAATGTCATTGCTCCCTCCTCATATATTGGGGATAACAAGGCCAGGGCAAACTAGATGAAGACTGCGACCGAAAATGCCTGCCTGCTCATCAGTGGTTCTGAAGAATCAAATAAACAGTGCACGTTTAGATTGACTATGCAGTTTACTGTATAACTTAGTACAATACAGATCCTCTCTTGGAGTGCTAATAGTGAGGAGTTGCAGCAGTGGTAGTGGGAACAGGCAAGAATGGGCCCTAGCTATGGCCTCAGTACGTGGCTGTAAATTTGTTTGTTTGTTTATTTATTTAGTCAGTCAGTCAGTCAGTCAGTCCAATACATAATAATACACAATGGAGATTATAGTGGATATATTCGAAGTGAAATATATCAAGGAGACAATAGAGGAGAAAATATAGGAATAAAATATATCAATGAGAGCATAGAAGAAAGGATATAGGGATAGAAGAGAAAAGATATGAGATACAGGAGAGACAATAGCACAGGGGACGGGATACAGCCATTCCTCAACCTCCCCTGTCCTGTTTCTTCATAACCTTTCTCAACCTTATTATCCTGGAGGAATCCTTGAAATAATTTTCTGGTCTTAATGATCTCCTGCATAAATATCATATCTATTGCTAACATGGCAGGACAGGGAAAGTTTTAAAAAGTTTATAGTGATTTGTTTTTTCTAAAAAGTGTACTTCAGTAGCTGAGACATGGCAATTGGGAATGAATAGGCCCAAGATGGGATTACTCATTTTAGATTCCTAAGGCAAAGGAAAGATCTTAATAAGGGGACATTGGTAGGATAAATAAAAGGCAGATAAATACCTTAAGGTTCAGCTCCAGGGAAGCTGGTGGGAAATTACTTCTCCTTACAATTCCAGCATTTTCACATTTAGTGGGTCTTCAGTAGACCTAACTAACAGCTTCATTGTTTGTCATTACTTTTTGCACAAGGACCATTTCTCATACATTTAAACTACTGCCACTATCTCAACAGTCATCCTGCATCTATCTTCATAGCCTTAGTAGTCAAAGTAAAATAATAAATAAATAATTAACTGCTTCATGGTAAAATAAATTGATACATTTTATCTTTCATGGCATATCACAATTTTCATTTTCTTTATCTTGATTCACTAGAGACTTCTCTATGAAAAGACTTCAGTGTTCTGAACGTTGAGCAAACCAACCAGTCTTCATGCGGCATTCATTATCTTTTAAGTTTGATTTATAATATATTGTGTGAATGAGTAATTGGTTAGATAATTTGATGGGTGTATATATGAAGCGGGAAAATAAGTAGGTGGTGGTTGTATCTTTATTAAAATATGGAGCCTGTAAGTTTAATCCTATTTAATGCATATTAATAAAGCTTTGTTTATTTTTAAAAATGCATATTTAAAATATAAGTTTCCTAAATTATTATTGTCTCACTACAGCTGTATCATGTATGGGTAGCTCTTGTATAGCAACTACAGTTGGGACTGGCAACTCATTAGGTAAAGCAGTTGCTAAATGAAACTACAGTTTATGATCCTACTTCAGTTCTCTTTTGGCTTACAAATCTTATACAAGAAAAGTGACTTCAAATCCAAACATTCTTTTTAAAGAGTGTACAAGATTGCATATAATGCGCCGTAAGTTTGCATCTGTTTGGTTGTAACTCTAAATACTGTATTCTCTTATAACAGTGTTTTTTTCAAGCTCTAGAACTGTAAGGTTTGATGAGAACTTGATGGGGTTCCCCAAAATCACTTAAGTTCAATTTTCTGTCATTGGAAATTTGCCTTTTTAATATTGGATGAATACCATTACCTACAAATAATAATCAGGTCTCAGGACACCACTTCATTCTGGTTTTGCTGCCAGTTTTGTTTTTATTTAATGGTTTTAATTATTTGTTTTATGCCTTATATGAACTGTGATGTTTTCATTTTAATCTAGGGTGAAAGGAATAATGGCTTTGATGTCCTTTATCATAATATGAAACATGGCCATACATCTACAAAGGAATTAGCAGATTTTATAAGAGAAAGGTAAGTGACCTTTTTAGCTCATTTTTCTTGATCTATGCAGAAATTGAAAGAGTGCATTCCTTAAAGCAGCTATGCTTAATTTGGATGCTTTCCAGACCAACTTCTAAGCATTCCGTAATAACAATGCTGGCAGAAAATTCTGATTGTTGAAATAAACACATCAGGTTTTAGGAATAGTTTTGTGGTTCTTTCTTTAAATACTTCTCATTGTGTTTCATATTGTGTTAACACAATTATATAATGCATTATTATTTAATTAATAATTGTATTGTTTAATGTATTGTTCTAAACCTTTCTAGAAATTAATTTATGGTCCTGTTTCCATGACATAGTTCACCTTTCATTTACTAATCCGGTCAGCTTTCTCTACTATTGAGTTAGTTTGTAATCATATTGAGTTTAAATTTTCAGTCATTTTTATTACAAATATGTGCATTCATCTATATATTTCTCTATATAGAAATAGATATTTTTAGATGGTTTCGCTTTTTACTCTCACTGAGGTTTGTATATTTTAAATTTTATGGTAATTTTTCATTTTTAGAAATTATTTTAAATTATTTATCTGTATATATTTGTTGATTATTTGATGTACACCACCAGTGTAGTTTTTTTCTGAAATGGGCAGCCATATAAGTGTGATTTGTAAATAAATAAATAAATAAATAATAATAATAATAATAATAATAATAATAATAATATAACACTCTGGATCACATGACTTAGTGAAGTCCTATCCACAGCAAGCAGGAAGTTCCTGCGATAGTACCTCATGAGTCTCTTCATAGGAAATATTGGCGAGATTTCATCATATCACTCCAATGGCTAGACAGGCAGGAATGGGTGGAAAACGGGATATAGAAAAGAAAAAGTAAGGAGTCAGCACTTCAAGCACTAATTCCAATCAAGGTGAACTCACTCCTCTTCCTTTAGATACCATCTCTATAAATAGTCACTATTACACTATTTTCCCAATATTTCACCTATTAGGGCCAACATCCAGAAATAGTCTATAGAATAATATACTTACCTGCTGTGTGCCTTGCAAGAAAAATAAAGCCTTTAATGAAAGCGTAAAATTGACCAAATGACTCGGCCATCCCAAAACATAAGAGTTCCAACAATAAACATAAGACAACCTGGAGGTGTTGGACGATAACATAAAAAAGGAACACCTAGGACATCAGACACAAGATATATAGAATGCTGGTGAGCATAGTTCCCTCTAAGCTGAGAAGTGAGCAATCGCTCACTTAAAAATCATCATCAACTCAGAGTTTTCCAAACCTGCCCAGAAGCCGAGAGGGAAAGAGTGAGAGGGAAGGAAAGAGAGAGGAAGAGAGGAAGAGAGGAAGAGAGAGAAACAGAAAAAAGAGAGGAAGGAAAAGAGAAAGAAAAAGAATGGGAGTAAGGAAGAGAGAAAGAAAATCAAAATCTAGTTTGAAAGTAGCTCAACTATTTAAGTGGCATTTTGATATTGATAGAGTTGCCCTATTATGAGCTCACTGTTATAGACACACAGTACAGTATTTTATTTTGAAATTCTCTGAGGCAAAACAGGGTGGGTTTTTTGTTTGTTTGTTTGTTTGTTTATTTATTTATTATTTCTGTGCCGCCCAGTCCCAAAGGGACTGCCGCTCAGACACTATACTTTTCCGCCCACCCCAAAAGAAAATTAGAGGGAACACTGCTGGTGAGACTACATTTGGAATACTGTGTTCAGTTCTGGAGACCTCACCTACAAAAAGATATTGACAAAATTGAACGGGTCCAAAGACGGGCTACAAGAATGGTGGAAGGTCTTAAGCATAAAACGTATCAGGAAAGACTTAATGAACTCAATCTGTATAGTCTAGAGGACAGAAGGAAAAGGGGGGACATGATCGAAACATTTAAATATATTAAAGGGTTAAATAGTCCAGGAGGGAAGTATTTTTAATAGGAAAGTGAACACAAGAACAAGGGGACACAATCTGAAGTTAGTTGGGGGAAAGATCAAAAGCAACATGAGAAAATATTGTTTTATGGAAAGAGTAGTAGATCCTTGGAACAAACTTCCAGCAGACGTGGTAGATAAATCCACAGTAACTGAATTTAAACATGTCTGGGATAAACATATATCTATCCTAAGATAAAATACAGAAAATAGTATAAGGGCAGACTAGATGGACCATGAGGTATTTTTCTGCCGTCAGTCTTCTATGTTTCTATGTTTCTATCTATGCTTCTACTCAACTGAGAGGAGAAGCATTTCACTTGGTGTCCAGCTGTTTGAGCTATGCAATGATTTAAGATTCCACTGTCACACATGATGACATCTTTGACTTGCATCGTTATTTTCATCTTGCTTGTGTGAGGTGGTCTTAACTGTTTCCAAGGCTTTCTCCAATTTTTCTCTCTGCTGTGAATAGGAGGGAATCCTTCCTATACTTGACCTGAGTGGTACTCTAATCTGATTTGGCCTGCACAGATTAAGATGAGATCTGGTTCCTATTTCACATAGGGTTGGTTATAATGAGGGAGTTATCACTCGGTTCTGGTTCTTTCTTGAGTCTGAATAATAATGCTGGCAAGAGGATTGTTCCTTGGAGTCAGGCTATGTGTAGCTTACTTTCTTCTGGTTGGTTAGGTAAAGCATTTGCCTTGTGGAGAGTGAGTCTTTTTTTTCTGTTGTTGTGTCATAGAACTAGGGCGAAGAACCATTTCCTTTTACCCATTTGATGAATGGGGCTTTTGGGGGACAGGCTGATCTTCTTAGATGAGATTGGAAGTTGTTGGCATTATTTTCTTTTTTATTTTCTTTTTAAATTTACATTAACATTAACAATTTAAATAGAAAATATTATGTATGTACGTGTATCCATATTTTTATTACCATATTATTCCTGTTTTATGAATCTTTTGAAGAAATAAATTCTGTAAAATATATTAAAGTAAATGAAATGTGGATTAATAAACTAAAAAACAAAGTTATCACCCAAACTACTAAGACTTTAATCTAACATGTTATGCTAAATATTTCTAAAACAAAATTTAAACACGTTTTGTAAGGGAAGGACTACTTATATAATTTAGTTCACAGTTGTTGTTTGCTAAATTTTGAAACTAATGCCAAATAAGAAATTTGAGGTGAATCAAGAGAATAGTTCTCAGCAGAAATTGATTTCCATCTCTTCAAAACAAAGCAAAGCCACATGACTGTCCACTGATTGCTACTTTTTGTAATCTCTATGCTCTCTTCTGCTAAATTATAAACACTGAACAGGTTTTGTCAACAGATTTTGTAAAAATATAATTTATGTCTCTGCCATGAGATATTACATAAGAAGATATTATATAAGAAGTATTGTAAGACTCACTGGATGTCTGATTACCTGAGACATTCAGTTTTCTAACATTGGATATAAAAGCAGTGCACACATCACAGTGGAATATGTTGGCAGTCTCCAAACTATTGCAGTTCGTAAGATAGGAGATAAAAATTGGGTAGAGAGAAGGTTATTTCCTTGTAAAATATCTTTCTGAAGCAATCCTGTCTATCTTTTATGATTTCAGTTGTGATATTGTTAGCATCTTTATTTCTTTTATTATATTAAGAATGGATTTTCATATAATACTGTATATTTAAATATTTGAGAGAACCAGTTTGGTATAATTGTTAAGGTACCAGGCTAGAAACTGGGAGAATTTTAGCCCTGTTTTAGGTATAAATCTAGCTGGGTGGTCTTCGTTCACTCACTTTCTTTCAGTGGCAAATCACTTCTGAAATCTTGCTTGGAAAACTGGCAGGAATTTGTCCCAATAGTGTACAGGAGTCAAAACTGACTTGAAAGCAATTGATAAGAATTGAAATAAGTTAGTTAAAATATGCCTGTATAATAAATCTTCTGATGTAGGCCAACGTATCTGCTACCATAGTGGCAAAGAATTTTGAAAGTCCAAACAAAGGCAAGTATAGACTAGACTAACCCTTAATTAAATTCCAGTGTACAAGAAATTAGTATAAGTACCAAGAACTATTTTCATTATACCATGTCCTCAAGAATGTTTCATAAATGGATTTTTTTTTTAATATTTGCAAAAATTGAGTCATAGACTTTTATATTAATTATTTTACATAGTACTGAAGAATTCATCTCCCTCAAATAACATTGTGTAAGTAAAATTAGAAGTTTCTAATACAGAAATCTGTACAACTGGATAGTATATAAATAACTGTATCAGCTCCAACTGTTTTCTTTTTAGAGTTGTATTTGGAATAGCATCTGTAACTTGAGCAAGATAATTAGACTCACTTCCCCCCCCCCAAAAAAAAGAGGGTAGAAATGTCTTTGCATCTTATACAGTGAATATTGCGATGGGGGATGGGGATGCCAATCAACTGTTCTAGAATGGGCCACGGCTGTGGTGGTGAACAGGCTGTGGGTGGCAATGGTGAATGGGCGGAAGTGAACATGTGGCAGCGAATGAGACAGATGAATACTGGATGGATCCTGGCTTAGCTCTTTGCACCTCCGCCCTTTTTATTGAGGCCTATCCCCTCTGGAAAGCTGAAAATCGGCTGGCCAGTGTGCGCATGCACGCTGGAGCTGATATAGGACAATGCCTCAAGCGCCCTCGGATATAGCTCCATGTGCCACTTGTGGCATGCATGCCATAGGTTTGGCAACACAGTTTTAAGGGATGTCAGTGTCAGACTCTCACAGATGCCTACCCCTTATCCATCATAAGACCCTCACTTGACACGCCGACGCCTGGTCTATCACAAGACCTACTGACCATACGAAGCCCTTATAAACAGGTACACTGACACTGACATTCCCTAACCTCCACTGAAGATGTTACCTAACATGGAAAATAAATGTTTGGAAACCAACCCCCTTCACTCTCATTCTGTGGATTTCGCCAGGCATGGGGGAACTGAGACACCTCCCCCAGGCTTCTATATTTTATGTTTGGTATGTATGTGTTGTATGGTTTTAATTGTTGGGTTTTATATACTTTTCTTATATATCTAATATTAGATTTGTTTACTGTTATATTGTTTTCATTATTGTTGTGAGCCTCCCCGAGTCTTCGGAGTGGGGCGGCATACAAATCTAATAAATTGAATTGAATTGAATTCTATAAAATACCTATTTCACACATTGACGGTAATATATATGATTTCTGAAGGGTATAATTTCCTTTAAATGTTTGGACAGAATTTTCTACATCACAGGCTGAGTAATGAATGTGGCACTTGGCTCATCTTTTGTTTTACAACTGTTTGTAAAACAAAAAGTAAATTAAATCTGGAACCTTTCAACCCAAGGTCTTTACACAATGTACTTTTCAAATACTTAAATGCCTTTTAATATTCCTCTGTCCCCTGAACTATTTACATTAATTATTAAATTTGTAAGAGTGATTCCTAAATTGCAGCTCAGTGCCTTGGAGCAGTGTAACAAACCAAAGGGGGAACTGTGGGATATTTTAAACTTTTATGACTTTAAAGCAGGATTTGACAATGTCATATTTTTGTGAAGCTGGGTTTTCAGGACTGCTGTGACAAAAATCAGTGTTGAACAGGAAATGTGTGTGGTGATGTTTAATGCAATTCCAGATTTGAGAATGAGAAACAAGAAGTACATCTGTTACTAAGTAATTGTGGTTATTTAAGAAGGAAATTAAAATATTTTTAAAAAGAATTTATATGTGCTATTTTTTGAAACAGTTGTTAGGTTATAAATACTTATCCTTTTGACCTAATTGTTTAATAAACAGAATTGTTAGCTAATTCATTTGGCCTAAGAGCATCATGACAGAATTATTATAATACTAGGAGTGTGGTGAACTGAGAAAGTTTGGGAACCCTATATAAGGATTGGCACCCTAACAATCTATAATAACTCCAAACTTAACTTCTTAAAGTTAAGAAGGTTTTCACTTCTTCCTTTTAGGATATCTAGCCAGATGAATCACCTCTATTTTAGAGTAATGAATCTGGTCTAACAAGGGTATCCATTCTAAATCCCAGGTATTTTGTTTCTTGGAAACCAAGAACACACCTAGAGGGTTAAGAATTAGATAAGCTTTGTGGAGACTTCCCACCACATGCTTTACATGTTCCAGATGCTTCTCTCAGCTGCAAGTACAAATAATCAAATCATCTACATACTTTCCATGCTACTATCTTTGACCAGACAATATCTGATAGACGAGCCTCAGAACTGTTTCAGAAGACAGATAAAAGTCCAAAAATAATTTGTGTGAAAAAATTATAGGTTAGAAAAGGCAGCCTGAATTTTTTTCAAGAGGAATCTTCCAGTATTTCTTCATGGAGTTTAAGATAAATGAGTAGGAAATAAATGGATGAATACACATACGTGCACCTGGGGTGGGGTGGGATGGGGAGATTGAACCAATCAATCAAATCCTCTATCTTTGGACAATAATTAACTCTCAAACTAACAGTGTTATTTCTTTGCCTCATGACATTTGGAGCCAGTGCAGTGGGTGTTTTGTTTACTGTTTGCTATTGGAAAATATTCTTATTCACAGTTTCAGCATTTTCGTAGTTTAAATTTCAGTATGTTTAAAAAGCCCCTCAAGGGCAAAACATTAGACATAGAAACATAAAAACATAGAAGACTGACAGCAGAAAAAGACCTCATGGTCCATCTAGTCTGCCCTTATACTGTTTCCTGTATTTTATCTTATAATGGATGTTTATCCCAGGCATGTTTAAATTCAGTTACTGTGGATTTACCAACCACGTCTGCTGGAAGTTTGTTCCAAGGATCTACTACTCTTTCAGTAAAATAATATTTTCTCATGTTGCCTTTGATCTTTCCCCAACTAACTTCAGATTGTGTCCCCTTGTTCTTGTGTTCACTTTCCTATTAAAAACACTTCCCTCCTGAACCTTATTTAACCCTTTAACATATTTAAATGTTTCGATCATGTCCCCCCTTTTCCTTCTGTCCTCCAGACTATACAGATTGAGTTCATTAAGTCTTTCCTGATACGTTTTATACTTAAGACCTTCCACCATTCTTGTAGCCAGTTTAATTTTGTCAATATCTTTTTGTAGGTGAGGTCTCCAGAACTGAACACGGTATTCCAAATGTGGTCTCACCAGCGCTCTATATAAGGGGATCACAATCTCCCTCTTCCTGCTTGTTATACCTCTAGCTATGCAGCCAAGCATCCTACTTGCTTTTCCTACCGCCTGACCACACTGCTCACCCATTTTGAGACTGTCAGAAATCACTACCCCTAAATCCTTCTCTTCTGAAGTTTTTGCTAACACAGTGAACATATTATTAAAAATATGGGGATGGAGATGAAAGCTGGAATCAATATTGGAGGTTTAAAGCATAATGAGTGAGATATGCAGATTATAATATCTTATTAGCCCCAAAGAAAGAAGGCTTATCTTATTGCTAAAGTAAAACCTAAGTTTAAAATGTGCAGGTAAAAGTTCAGTATGAAGAGGGAATGTCAATCTTAGATTCCATTCAAAAAGATCAGAATTTTAAAAATAATCTTACATATGGTTGTGAAAGCTGGACAGTGAGAAAGAAGAAACATATCGTCAAATTATAAATTGCAAGATGGTTGTTAAACATAGGGGACTGCAGAAAGAATGACTCAGTCAACCTAGACCAAATAGAGTGATTCTTCCCTTGAAATAATATCAGCAAGCAGAAGAAAAACATACTTGGGCAGTGATGAGAGCAAAAGATAGAAGTATGATGGCTTGCCAAAATTGAGACTAGCAGTAGGAGGGGAAGACAAAATCATTTTCTAGGGAAGCAATAAAGGAAGCAACCTACTCAATGGCATTTCATGCTAACTAATTCTTACGTGCTAAAAATTGAACCAGTTGTTGAGATCAAAGTCACATACAGGAAATAGTAACTGCAAATATTTGCTAAAGTGGGGTGTTTTTTAAAAAAAGTAGGCTACATTTTGGAGGGCATAGTGACTTTTGTTGGTTTTAGACAGGTAATCCACAACTTGCCACTGGTTGCTTAATGACCATTCAGAGTTACTGCAATCTTGGAAAGGTGTTTTGTGGCCTGTAAAACACTTCCGACCATTGTAGAACATGGGAAAAACCGTGGTATAGGGGAAAAAACTGTGAAGTATTTTTAATTAATATTTTTTAAAAACCATGGTATAGACTTTTCGCAAAGTTCGAACCCGCGAAAATTGAGGGAACACTCTAATTTCCAACATATAAATGATCAGATAGTTCGAATCTTATGATCACTTGTTTAGTGACCATTAAAAATTATGATGGGCCTGAACGCAGGGACTTGCAAGCTGCTCCTGAAGTTCCAACCATTGCAGCATGCTTATGTTCTGAAATTTGGGCACTTGACAGCATGTCTGCCTTTACGACTATGGGAACACAGAAAATGAAGGGGCTAGAAAGGCTCAGCAGTGCACAGATATCTTGCCTCCCTCACCCCCCATCCCCCAGCATAACAAAAAAAATTGGATTGTACTTAGAAAATTTCCATCTGCCAATTGCAGAAAGCAACTTGGATTTGCAATTGACAGATGGAAATTGATTTGCTTGGATATGCACATGTAATATGGCAGTGATGGCGAAACATTTTTGGTCTGCGTGCCAAAAGGGTATGTGTGTGTGAGCTAGCATGCATGCATGTGCCCACACCTCTTCCCTTTCCCCCACGCATGTACACACACACCATGCATGTGCACAATCCCTCCTGTCTCCACGCATGCGCACAGGCTTCACTGAAGCCTGGGATGTGAAAAAACAGCCAAAACAGAAGTTCAGAAAAAAAAGAACTTCCAGTTTGCCCATTGTGCTGTTGTTGTTGTTGTTGTTGTTTCACCCTGGGGGTTATTTATTTATTTATTTATTTATTTATTTATTTATTTATTTATTTCAAATTTATAAGCCGCCCCTCTCCTGACGGACACAGGGTGGCGCACAGCCATAAGATAATACAGAATTTTTAAAAGGAAGCTTCCCTGAACCCTCCGGAGTGCAAAAAACAGCACAACAGGCAAACCGGAAGTGCATTTTCTGAACTTCCAGTTTCTCCATTGGGCATTTTTTTGGGCAGTCTGGAGCTTCAGGAAAACTTCTCTGAAGCATCTGGAGGGCAAAATGGCCTGTGCTGGCCAGCCGAAAATCAGCTGGCCAGCCCATGCATGCACGCTGGAACTGACATAGGGCAACATCTTATGTGCCTTCTGATATGGCTCTGCATGCCACCTTGGCACGCATGCCATAGGTTCACCATCACAGTAATATGCCAATAGATTATGGCATGCTAGGTTCTTAGGAAGAACCCAGTGAGTATGAAGGTCAACACAAGCTAAAAAACTGGCAATTGTTGTGAACATAAAAAGAAGAAAAAGAATGTTATGTGAAGTCCAAGGTTGGCCTGACAGAATGAGAAAATCACAAAATAAAAAGATTTGCAAATAGAAGGACAATTGTAGCAAAGTCAATGCTAATAGTAATAGGTTCCTTAGATTCAATCCCAAAATATCTAAAGAATCTTTTGAATACTATCGGCAATAACAAAATCACCATCAGTCAATATAAGAGGCAGCTTTATTTGGAATAACTTACATTCTGCGATAATACCTTTAATAATAAATATCTGCCTATCCCAGGTCTTTGGGAGGAATTTGCTAGGTGGATAAAAATGCCAAATCCAGTCTAAATAATATGGCTGACTATGTAACCAACCATGATAATCCAAAATAAGCCTAATTTTATGAGGAAAAACCATGATGACATAATAACAGATATTAGAGGGGGGAAAACAGATTGGTGTTTTGTTTGCAAGCAAATAATTTTTTGAACATTCAAATTCTAGGACAAAGCTTTTTTTTCTTTATACATTTAAACAAAGAACTGAGGCTTTTTTTCATGGCCATGACAATATTCTAGCATGTTAGTACTTTGGAAATTTACAGTTGTTAAAATGTTGATCTCAATTTTTTTTCTTCCATTCAATTATGTATGATTCTTAGAGAATGTTTGGATAAGACCCTGCAGTTTTGTTGGTTTTTGCCAAAGTGATTTGTCATTGCCTCCTATCTAGAACTGAGAGAAAAAGTAAGTGGTCCAAGATTACTAGCTGAGTGTCGTCGGGTAGAACTAGAAGTCATGGTCTTTGAGTTTCTAGCTTTTATGCTTTAACCACTACACCAAACTACCTCTAACTGAGCTCAATTAAGATTTGAACTAATATAATTAGTGATTACTGTTTTAATTAATTATTCTAAAAACAGTATAGATTTTGTACTTTGTTGAGAAAACAAAACAAGGGTATTCTTTTTTTCTTAATAGGGCTACAATAGAGGAGGCCTATTCAAGGTCAATGACAAAGCTCGCCAAATCAGCAAGCAACTATTCACAAATTGGGTAAGTTGATGCAGTCTAATAGCAATACAGATCCGTATCCTGTTTTAATATCAGAAATAATTGCAAGGCCATTTGAAAGCATTGGGGTGGCTTTTCTGCTTTTCTCAATATATTCCCAATAAAATTTTGTAATTTCAATATTATATTTTAGTGGTTGTCTGAAACCTTAGAAGAAAGAGATCTACAAGTGCTAGAATTCTTGCTAGAAATACAATACATACTAAGTTCCACAAAGAAAAAAAAATCTGACTCTATTCTTGAGGTTGAACTAAACCTCATGAAGTTAACGGGATCTTGTTTTCCTCAACTCTGCTTGAAAACCTTTGAACATCAGTTCTACCATATCCCCAACAGACTGCTGAATTTAAGTCATGTAACTATTGTGGATTCTATTCTATAAATGTAAACACATTTTAAAAGCATGTGAATGATACTTTTTTCAGTTTAATAATACAATCAGATAATACAATTCAATTATGTTGAATTGCAGTAAGTATCTATGACAATTATACTTGACTCTTGAGAGTTAGATCCATCTCTAACCTTATTCACATTTAGATGGCTAACTAAGCACAATATTTGCATCTAGAATAATTAAACAGGAATCTTTTAAAAATACATGCTACACTGTAGGAAAAGTTTGCATAATATATTACCTTACTTTCACATGATTTTGGTATGGGACTATTGTTATTTTTACTTCTTAGGACATTTGCACCAGTCTGGGATGTTTTCAAATCATCAACCGAAAAGCTAGCATACTGTCATCTAGAACTTGTTAGGAAGCTGCAAGAACTAATAAAAGAAGTGCAAAAATATGGAGATGAACAAATGAAAGCTCATAAAAAGGTTATATTTATATTCTTAATTTTTCTTTAATTACACTGGGGAACAGCAATTTTGTTGTCTTAAATCAGTGACTTGTTTTTAACTAACTTTTGGCTTCTGGATCCAAAACTAACCACGGTTTTTGTCTATCATGTCAACTTTTTAAGCTGCAGGATACCTTCAAAAGTCATACAAATTGTGCATATAAAGAAAAGTAAAGTAAAAATGTACCAAATATACTGTTTACAAAGAATAATTTTATTCATACAAAAACTGTAATAGTTACTGCAAGTTAAATAGTTGGATTTTTATCGAAAGGTAATTATACATATTAAGGTAAAAAAAATTGCTTATAGCTTTTTCTGGAGTGTTTAATCTGTGGACATTCTCACTTGACGCTCCAACAATAGTCAGCCATCATATGTACATCCCATCTACCTTGATACTATGCCTCCATGACCTTCAAATCTTGGTGGAATTGCTCACCCTGCTGATCACTGACTGCACCAAGATTATCTGGGAAGTTAGCAAGATGGCTATGTAAAAAATGCAGTTTGATGCTCATGTTGCCTAATTAACTATATTATATATATAAGGTGTAGAGAAAAAACTTGATGTGGTAGAAGAAAACTAACTACAGTTTGGAAACCAGCATGCCTAATTAATTATAAAAAAGTTTAGAAATCAAACTCAACAAAAATTGTGTTACAAATTGTTCCCCAGTGTTATTTTATATAAAATAGTGAATTGGTAGGATTTTACACCTGTATTAATGTTTAATAGACTAAGGAAGAGGTTTCTGGGACTTTGGAAGCAGTTCAAAATTTTCAGAGTATTACCCAGGCACTGCAAAAAGCAAAAGAAAACTATAATTCAAAATGCGTGGAACAAGAACGTTTGAAAAAAGAAGGTGCAACACAGAGAGAAATAGACAAGGTAACTTTTTAAAGCCTTTCTTTTGTTTTTGCATTTTTCAGCTTGAAAAATTACATATAATTTTTCTAGGTGAGACAATATTAGTGATGTGTGAGATGTTGTATGGTTACTGGAATAATTGTACATTAGCAAACATTTAAGCGGAAATGTATCATTTTTGTTACTCTATTCCCCAAAAGGTAAAACATTGACTTAAACGTTGTATTGTGGTCTCCTGAAAATGTATACAGTGGAACCCCGACATAAGAGCTGCTCTACTTAAGAGCAACTCGAGATAAGAGCTGGGAGGGGAGAGATATTTTTGTTCTACTTACAAGCCCAAATTCGAGATACAAACGCCAAGGAGCTGTCTCCTGAAGCCAAACGCTAACTTCCGCGTTCGGCTTCAGGAGACAGCTGCGAAGCGGCGCGCGTGTTTTAAAAGGTTGCAGCCGGCCTGGGGGGCTCGGGGGGGGTGCTTGCAGCTTTCTTTCTTGCTCTTTTTCTTTCTCTCTTTTACCTTCCCTTCCTCTATTTCTTCTTTTCTTTCTCCTTCCCACCTTCTTCCCTCCCTCTCTCCCTTCACTCATTCCTCTCTTACTCTCCCCTTTCATAAGTTTCCTTGCTTCCTTCCTCTGTTCCTGTCCCTTCCCCCTTTCTTTCTTTCTTTCTTTCTTTCTTTCTTTCTTTCTTGCTCTTTTTCTTTCTCTCTTTTACCTTCCCTTCCTCTATTTCTTCTTTTCTTTCTCCTTCCCACCTTCTTCCCTCCCTCCCTCCCTTCACTCATTCCTCTCTTACTCTCCCCTTTCATAAGTTTCCTTGCTTCCTTCCTCTGTTCCTGTCCCTTCCCTCTTTCCTTCCTTCCTTCCCACCCTCCGTCCATTCATTCACCCATTCCTCTCTTGATCGCTTAAAGCCGGTCCCTGGTGCAAAAAGGGTTGGGGACCTCTGTCCTACAGGATTGGGTGGCAGAGAAGTTGAACATATGTAAATTTAAAAGTTTAAGAAAGTTTACAAGTTAAGTGAAAGAAACTTCATTATTCATTTATATGTACATGTACATTTCTTCATTAAAAACATGTCTTTCTGCATAATTTAGACTAACTTTGTGAGTTTTTTGAGGGCTGGAACCAATTAAAATTATTTACATTAATTCCTATGGGGAAAAGTCGTTCGAGATAAGAGCTGCTCGACTTAAGAGCCCAGGTCCGGAACGAATTAAACTCGTATCTCGAGGTACCACTGTACTATCAATTCTCGTGACTGTATAAGTCAAATGACTTAAAATAGTCAGTATTTCATAATCTGAATTTCAAAAAAAACCAAACCAAACCCCAAAATTGTTCAGCTTTGATAAATTTTAGAAATGCTTTTTTAAAAAAATTCAGGGCCATTATTGATCTGAAATCCAAAAAAGGAACAGAAGTTATTTCACTTTGAGTACTCTACTTATATTTCTCCTAAACTGTGTGGCTGTTTTATTTCTGTTTGAGATTACAGATTTTTAATGAGAATAAAAAAAATTGATTGAACAATCATTTTCTCACATATGTTATAATAAAACTGTTATGTAGGCTGTTACAGGGGGAAAAAGTTGTTTTATATATTTTATTCAAACATTAGATGTTTTGTTATGTATGGTAAGAATTGATATTTACTTTGAGAGACAATGAATACATGTAAGGAAAGGTAAAGGTTGCTTGAACTCAAATGTGTTTTTCTTGGTAATAGTAGAGAATTGCTTGTCACTGCCTTCTTCCAGAATGTTTTTTTGTTTTTACCTACCGGGGCAGTGGTGGGCTGTGGCCGATTCAGGCGCACTGGTAGTTCCGACCAGCGGCTGAGCCCACCTACCCATCCTGGCATTATCATGTCCTATATCCATGATGGCAAACCTATGGCAGGTGTGCCAGAGGTGTCGCACGGCGCCCTTTCTGATGGCATGTGAGCCATCGCCCCAGTTCAGCTCTGCTGTGGAAGCATGGATGCCTCCCGCCAGCCAGTTGGTCTTTTGGTCTCTGCCATACATGCGCCGGGAGGCATACAACAGGCCATGTGTGCAAGAGCAAGGAGTAGGGGCCCGACCCATGTGTGTGAGGCCACACACATGTGGAGAGTGTGTGTAGGTTCCCCACATGCACATGCTAGGGGCAGGGCACATTCGCAGGGGGTGCATGTGCATACACAGGAGACCGCACATGCATTGCATTTTGGGTGTTCAGATGCAGGTGCACTTGGAAAAGGTTAGCCATTACTGTCCTGTATAATTGCCGGGTTTTTGATGCCATGTGTGCTCACATTTTCAGTTCTGGGCAAGCCAGTTGTTACAGCATGTGACATCTACCTCTGTTCCAGAGTAATCTATAATTCTGGGATCCCTATGCAGTAGCAAGAACTCTCAACCAATCCTGGCTAATTCTGTTTCCAAAATTAGCCGGGACTAAATTTACAGTAAAATATCTTCTTCCTCTGATTTATTTAGGCGGCAGTAAAATCCAAGAAAGCTACTGAAATGTATAAATTATATGTAGAAAAATATGCTGCAGCAAAATCTGAATTTGAACAAAAGATGAATGAAACTTCCAAGGTAAGCTTTATCTCCACTTTGTTAAATTTATAGTTATCATGATGTAAATTCACTGAACCAAAATGTCTATTTCAAGCATATCTAAATCTGAACCCTCCCTATTATTGATTAAATACAAAATCCAGGTTGAATAAAAACTATTTGTAATTGGGTTTCAGGAGAAATGTTTGCACGTAAATCCTAGTCCCGGGGACATTTTTATATCTGGGCAAGTTGTTCTGTATATGTATTAATGTTCTTTTTGAGAAGAATTGTTGAAATAAACCTTTTTCATTAGCATTAAATTGAAATCTTTTTATATTATAGAAATTTCAAGATATTGAAGAAATGCATCTCTTCCATATGAAAGAGATTATAGAATGTTTTTCAAGTACAATAAATGAAATTCATTTACAGATTGGAGAGGTGAGTCATTGATTGTGTTTCATTAATCATATTCTGAATTGAAGAGTCTTTTATTTCTGAACTGTACTTAATATTTGTTTGAAATGATTTAGGAAGATTAAATGGGAGAACTGTAATGCAATTTTTAAATATTGCATTATAATTATAAATATTGTATTATATTTTTATCATTCAATGTACAGATATTTTAAATTTAAATATTTTTGTATCTAGAATAAGAAGAAAAAAGTTTACAAATGGAGCAAAATATTTTATCAATAAATAATAGTAAAATGTGAATAATGCATTTTTCTCAAAGGCATAATTAAATTGTTATATTTTTGGTTGTTTGCAATACTAGTGATTGCTTCTTGATTATATTTAGAGAACATCTGAGACAGAAGCCAGTGTGTGATTCTTTCCTTTGGATCACTGGGAAATTTTCTATCTATAAGTGTAATTATGGCATAACATAAACTTTCATCATACAATCATTCAAACATGGTAAATGAAGCTGCTGCCTCTTATTAATTATAACACTACAGTGGCAAATAAGCAAAAACATATTTAAACCATATCTAGTTAGCTACCATATTTTTGAAGTATAAGACACACCTTTTTCCTCCCTAAAAGAGGCTGAAAATTTGGGTACCTCTTTTACTTCTAATGTAGCTTTTTTGAAGCTCCCCCCCCCCCCCCTCTAAAGAAGGTTTTCTCCAGTCCTAAGTCTTTGCAGGCTTGTTTTCATTCCTACTACAGTACATCTGAAAAAGGTTTTTTAGCCCTAACAATCTTTCTGGCTTGCAGCATTTATTTTTATTCCTAACTCCTTCTGAAGCAGATTTTCCTGCCCTAAGTCTTTATAGCCTTGTTTTCTTACTCCATCTGAAAAAGGCTTTTTCAGCCCTTACCATAATTATAAAATAATGTGTTGAAGCTGAACAGACTAAGAACACTAGCCAGATGAATACAGTGATCCCTCAATTTTCGCGGCTTCAAACTTCGCGAAACGCTATACCACGGTTTTTCAAAAAATATTAATTAAAAAATACTCCACGGGTTTTTTTCGATACCACGGTTTTTCCCACCCGATGACGTCATACGTCATCACCAAGAGTCACTTCCCTGTCTCTTTCTCTTTCTTTCCTGTCATTCTCTGCTTCAATCATTTTCTCATTTCTCTTTCCCCCCCCTTTTTTCTATCATTTCTCTCTCTCTTCCTTCCACTCTTCTCTCTCTCTCTTTCTTCCTCTCTCTCACTCTCTTCCTCCCTCTCTCATCTCTTTCTTTCTTTCCTTCTCTCTTTTTCTCTATCTCTCCCCCTCTTGCTCTCTCTCTTTTTCTCACTTTCCCTCTCTTGTTTTCTTTCTCTCACTCTTTCTCTCTTGCTATCTCTTGCTCTCCCCCCTCTTTCTCTCTCACTCTCTTTCTCACTTTCTCTGCCCGCCCGCCCGCCCGGAACATTCAAAATAAGAAAACCCTTCGCTCTGTTCCGGGCGGGCGCTCAGGCAGGGAGATGGGAAGAGCGCACGCCGGCCCGTGCACCCACCAGCCTCTGGAGAATGCCTGTCCCGCCTCTCTTGCAGCAGAGGAGAAAGAGAGGTGGAGCGGGCGGCGAGTGGGCGGGTGAGCGGTGGGTGAGCGGGCGGGGCGAACGGTGGGCGAGCGGCGAGCGAGCGGCCGTGCAAACGGCGGGTGGCCGGGCGAACGGCGGGTGAGCGGGGCGAACGACAGGCGAACGGTGGGTGGCCGGGCGAATGACAGGCGAACGGCGGGTGGCCGAGCGAATGGCGGGCGAACGGCGGGCGAACGGCGGGTGGGCGGGCGAGCGGGCGGGCGAGCGGCGGGTGGGCGAGCGGGGCGAACGGCGGGTGGGCGGGCGGGCGAACGGCGGGTGGGCGGCCGGGCGAACGGCGGGTGGGCAGGCGAACGGGCGAGCGGTGAGCGAGCAGCCGGGCGAGCGGCGGGTGGCTGGGTGAACGACGGGCGAACGGCGGGCGGGCAGGCGGGGCGAGCGGCGAACGGTGGGAGGGTGGGCGAATGGCAGACGGGCGGGTGCCTACAGGGAACGGTGGCCGCCAGCGCTGCTGCAGGATGACCTGTGTCCGAAGAAAGCCGGTGAGAGGAGTGGATCGGGCGGTAGCGGCGAGGACACCGGAGGCGCTGGGGGGGGCGGGGACAGCCGACATTCAAAGCAATCTTTGTCGGCTTCCCACTTTCATCGCTCCCTGCCCTAATTTCAAGCCCGGCTCCTTGTGCTGCCTTGAAAAAGGGTGCGTGGGGGTAGTTTTTGGCTGTCCATAGCCAAAAATGGTGTTTTTACTTCCGCACCGCTACTTCGCGTAAAATCGACTTTCGCGGGAGGTCTTGGAACGTAACCCCCGCGAAAATCGAGGGAACACTGTACCTGGTAGGTAGATTTTTTCCCTATTTTCTCTCATCTCAAAAAAGTGTCTTATACTCTGAAAAATACAGTAAATTAACCTTTCTAAATACTTGCGCCAAAATATTACTTCTATCAAATACACTATAACATTTTTAGAATTCTTAGAAGATTTCCATATCAAGGGAAAGGTTTTCAATTATATAAAATATTCAAGAATACTTACAGAAATTGGAAAATGTAGACTTCCACAAAAGAAGAAATCAAAAAGGTGTATAAAGATGAAAAGATAAATATCAACTGGAAAACAACATGTTTGAATTAAATTAAACAGCAAGGATACAGAAAAAGATACAAAATGAAGGCCATCTCTAAGAGTTAGAAGAGAAAACAAAAGTTAATGATCAAAAGAAAAATAATATATTTTTTAAAAAATAGAGAATGTAGTTGCCTGGCTCTGTCTTTTACAGAGGCTGCAAGAAACTGAAGGCAAAATACCATAAATTCAGAATATTTGCAGAGACCATTTCTCTGAATAAATCCTTCATATTTGATTACTATGACCTTTTAGCTTGCCTGGGCTGCATTGAATGAAGAAGAACTGTCTTGGGCTGCATAAAAATACTGTATATATAATTACTGTATCTAAATAACATTTCCTTTGTTTTTATATTCATTATTATCTTGTGGGGTCCCTTTACTAGCTGTCTAGAGCTGCATGCAACCCATGGTCCGTGGGTTGGACATAAAGCCTTTTTCTTTCATCTTTAAATTTCTGCCATGTTAAAATTGTTCAATAATCTTCAGCTGAACTATTTTTCCCTGAAAGGTCCATGAAGAATTTAGAAAAAACATGGCAAACACAACAGTTGAAAGTCTGATACAAAAGTTTGCTGAATTAAAAGGCACAGGCAAAGACAGACCTGGTGAGTCTTTGTTGGGTTGGGTTTTTTTAACATATACTGGTTACAGATGTACAATAGAAATCTGTTCAATGGTTATATTGATTATATTTGTTAGTTTCTTAAACCTTGACGGTTGCTGATGTTATATGGTTTTTATGTTGATTCATTCAAGCAGGCTGGTGGCCTAGTGGTGAAGACCACTTGTGTCCCACTCAGAAGGATGAGAGTTCAATCCCAGTTAGTGTTAGATGTTTCTCTCCTAGGACGCAAACAAATAATGTCTGCTTGTAAACTCCATGTGATTGTCGAAAAGCACATCTGGCTAGTAAATGCTCAGCTCCATACATTCATCCTGACTCTACACAAAAATAGGGACTACTGGGTCATTAAAAGGGAGTTTTGTTCATTAGGTCATTCTTTTGATTGACAATTCATTCATTCAGTCATTCATTCATAAGAAGAAGGGCGGCATAAAAATTGAATAAATAAAATGAATAAATAAATTCATGACCTACATGAGTAGTTGACTCATGGTGACTACCTGGGCTAATCCTTACAGTTTACTTGGCAAAATTTTGGAAGTGATTTGCCTTTGTCGTCTTAGGGCTAAGAGAAAGTGACTGGCCCAAAGTTACCTTGGTGGCTTTGGGCCGAGGATGGAACCAGAACTCCCAATTGCTCTGTTTTTAGCTTGGTGTCTTAACCACTCCACCAAACTAACTGATTTATGTAATGTTTAAGTGTTGTAAGCCATTGAGAGTCATGTATTTCAGATGGGCAGCCGTATAAATTTAATGAACATTTTTTGCATGTATATAATTCTATTTAAAAATAAAATTGGCTATAATTTAGGGATTGCTAAACTGTTAAAATTAATTTTAGTAAACAGTTGCACTTGATATTTTTTACACTGACAATCCTCCTTTAATTCAATTTACCTTAAATGAAATTGGCTCAATCTTAAAAATAACTTTTAATGTACCTACCTATATCCAGGCCAGATGAAACTAACATTTACATTTAATTTAAAAATCCACCTTATGTTTTTTTTTAATTTAAACATTTTCTTGAGTCTGGAAATTAATGAGTTCCTAGATTTTATTGTGTAAAAAAAATAGACTCAAAAGTATGCCTGCCTTCCTTCCTTCCTTCCTTCCTTCCTTCCTTCCTTCCTTCCTTCCTTCCTTCCTTCCTTCCTCACATAAGATAGCATATAATCTTAAAGATGTTACTTGATTTGATTCAATAAAGTAATTCAGATAGCCTTCAATTATTTGGTCCTCTACTTCAGGGAAAGATGTTTTTCAACTATCTTGGTCCAGATATTTGTAAGCTCGTCAATTATGGGATTCTGCCTGCCATGTGCAGAGAAGCAATCCAACATTTTTAGCATGCACTGGCACATGCTGTGAGATTGTTTATGGTGCTTAGCAGAGCTGTCTATTGCAGAAGACCTTCAGTATGGAGTTTTTAGCAGGCTGTCAGAGGCAAGTAGTACTCGTCTGTGGCATTTTCCAATCAAAGCTTCTCTCTGAAGCAACTTTAGCTTCAGTTCAGTTGAGGGCAGAACTGAAGGCAATACAGTAGCGTGAATCTGCCCAGCCCAGAAGTCCTTTGGCACTGCTGTGGAAGAAGAGTCCTCTCAGGCTACTCCCATGGTACAACCCTAAGAGGAAAATAGCTGAGGGTTTTCCAAAGCAGAGCAGGGGAAAACAACATGGTTACTCTTAAAAACTCCATATAAATATATAAAATACTTTGCCAGTTAACTTATTATTGATTGTCAAAGTTAGTCAAAGCTAGTGTAAGTTTAATAAAAATATGTCCCTAACATACACACACATTGTATACACACACACACACACGCACACACACACACACTGTTGGGGCTGAATACATTGAATTCTTATCGTCCAAATAGAAATACAGGTAGTCCTTATGTTACAACAGTAATGGAGTCTGCCCATCATGATCATCAGTCATGACAGTTATAAATCATGCTATCCACATAATTGGCTCAATTTTACGACCTTTTTGCTGACAATCTTAAAGTGAACCTGTTGCTCGCTATTTTGTCCCATGATTGCAGGACACAGCAAACAACTATAATTGCAGTCTGGTTGCCAAATATCTAACATGCAATCACTTGACTGGGGAAGTGGGGAGGGGCGGCCATCAGAATTTCGGAACTCGGTCGTAAGTAGGCTGAGTTTAGGCTTAGGTTAAATTTATTTACTGTATTTATTTATTTAAATTTATAAGCCACCCAACTCCTTCTGGACTCGGTGTCGTATAACGAATAAAAACAATATAAAACAATTAAAACCATAGAAATCAAGAACATTCATATCTTGGCCAGATGGTAATCCCTTACTTAATGGTCCCAGGACTGTTTTTACATCCGTCTGGAAGGCCAGTGGTGTGGGAGCGGTGCGCACCTCCGGTGGCAGTTAGTTCCAGAGAGCTGATGCCACCACAGCGAAGGCCTTCCCATATTGCCCCGCCAACCGATACTGTCTAGTTGACAGGACCTGGAGAAGGCCAACCCTGTGAGCCCTAATCGGCCACTGGGAGATATGTGGCAGTAGTCAGTCACGCAAATAATCTGGCCCTAAGCCATTTAGAGTTTTATAGGTGATAACTAACACCTTAAATTGCGTCCGGAGACCGATTGGGAGCCAGTGCCTCTTTCAGAGTGTTGGTGTTGCGGATGTACCTAGGTACACCATAATATCTTGTGCAGCTACATTCTGGAACAGTTGTAGTTTCCGAACGCTTTTCAAGGGTAGCCCCATGTAGAACATGTTGCAGTAATCGAGCCGTAAGGACAGTGACTTTGACTGTGAGTGGAGACTCCTGATCCAAATAGGGCCGCAACTGGTGCACTAGGTGAACCTGTGCAAAGGTCCCCCTTAATGACTGGTCTAATAAGACGAGTCTACGGAGAGGGGCGGCATACAAATCCAATAAATTATTATTATTATTATTATTATTATTATTATTATTATTAATAATAATAATAATAATAATTAATGGAGAGTGTTTCAAAATCAGTAGGTATTAAGAAACACTGGGTGTGGTGATATGGGATGGGGGGGCTTCTTTATTTTGAAGCTGGCAGCTAGAAGGGGCGGCATACAAACCTAATAAATTCAATTCAATTAAATAAATGAAATGCTAATGGACTGATCCAATTTCATCTTAAATTCAATTTCTTAGAGTGGGGGATGTATAGAATAAAACATATTTTTAATAAGACATATTTTCTCATCTAAAGCGCATTAGAGAAGGCTGAACTGGTGGAAGGAAAAGACCCACATTAATATATTAAAAATAATAGTGAGCAATAAAAGAATATCTGATCAGCTGTTTAGTGAATAGTGCTGCAGCTATGATGAAGGTAGCAATGTTGATGAAGCCTTGAGATGTTAGAGGCACCTGTTGGTATAGGATCTTTTAAGACAAAGGTACTGGGAAAACTAGACTCTGATAGTGACATTTTGTCCTAGTGGCGACATTTGACAGCAGTAGATTTGTTGAATTAAAAAATATATAATCCACAAGCCACACAAGAGTGTTTAGTTGGCTGTGTGTTGTGAAAATCTGAATTAGAGTATTCTATTTTGCTCAAGTTCAGTGCTTGTTTTTACTGGAAAAATATTTCTGTTAATTCACAGAAGTATTTTTGCAACATATTGACTAATACAACTCCTAAGTTCTCTGAAACTTTTTTTGTGGATACAACCCTTTTTTAATTAAATAATTATATAAAATTAACATGACTTTTTAGGTTTCTAAAATAGTGAAAACTAGTATCTTGGTTTTCTTAGGATCTTTTCCAAAAGGAAAAGTCTACAGAAACGTTAACAAATTTACGATATTGTTAGAACCTTTGTCTTTTTATAAATTATTAAATATTTTACAATAAATGATATTGTTCATGTGCTAACTTTTTCAATAACTAATAGTATAGTGGTTATGTGAACAATATACATTAAGAAGTGGTTTTGGTTTTTATTTAGAATATTTCTTTTTGTTAACTTCAGTTTTCAGTATTGGTATTGAATGTTAAATATGAAGTGGCATGAGGAGTTAGTAACAGAAAGATTGTGTATGTGTTTATAATGCAAAATTAACCTTTGTGATTGAGCTTTTACATCTAAACACTAGGAACAGTCATTTGTTTTGACAGCAAAATTAATTGAGACTAAAACAGTTGAAATTCCACTTGTATCAAGCTGTTCATTAGGAATTGCACTCTGGCTTTAGTGCTGTCAAAAAAATAACTTGTTCGACTATGATTAAATAGCAGAATGATGGTCGGTCCATTGCATTTGAGAAAGAGATTGAATAAACTTTCTACTGCAGAAACAATTCAAAAGTGACATGTTGCAAGAGGGATAGAATATGCATTGATTTCCAGCTGAGCTGTCAACTGGCACTGAGCCAGACACGCAAAGCTTTGCGGTTTTGAAGCAGCATGTGAGGCATATGTAGTTTTGAGAAAATTGTCCTCCTTTCATGCATGACTTCCTACTAGGAGATGGGGGCAGGGCAGAGAATCTTTTGTTTTACTCTAAAACCAGCCCTTCAGTTTTCTTACATGTATGAAGAAGTGGTTTAGTACTTCTATTGCTTTTAAGTAGGCGTTGCTTTTGAAAATAGTCCTACAGGTTGATATTTGCTAAATGTATTTCACTTTGATTTGTGATTGTTTAGCAAGCCTAAAGTTTTTTTCTATTATTGATGCATTTTAAAGAATATTCAAGAACGGTTCACCAATTATTTTCTTTCTTTTTCTATTTACATATTTGCTACATGTTCTAACTGGTCTAATTTGAACTGAGTATTTCAATTATATCAGTTGACCTGTCATGACCCCATTCTCAAACCAAACTGTTTCAGAGCTGTTACTGATTAAGTGACAGATGACTTATGAGATCTGTGAATTTTCAAGTCTTCTTATTGTTCCTAGTGCTGAACATTTTTGTTGTAAAACAAGACATACCATAAGAACCTCAAAATAGGGTTGGTTCTGTTCCCATATTTAAAATAATTAGAAGGTTCCTATTTAGATGGATGGTGATAGTAATCATGATGGGTCAGTGACTTAATTTGTATTTGTTTATCCATTTAAAAAGCTATATTATACTGTAGCCATTTAATTTTCACCACTTAAATTACAAACCTGCTTTTGTTTATACATAGGATTGAATTTAATGCATACAGACTTCAACTGGGGAATCAGTTTGGAGTTGTGTAAATTTATCTAAGCGTTCAATAGATGGCAGCATGCGGCCAAACTTGTCTCTTCTTGGAAGCTAAGTAGGGTCTGTGGTTAGTACTTGAATGGAAGTCTTCCAAGGAATTGGTAGTTGTAGACAACTTGGAAATAGGAAGAACATTCAGAAGAATATGGTATCCTTAGTATTAACACAAAAAACAACACTGATCTGTCTATGAGTCACCAGTTATCAAGCTCAGTTTGAAGAGTGTCTATATCTTTTAAAATCTTTACAGAGTTATGTATTCAATTACTGTTGTCAGCAGCCTAGCTATCTTAATTCTTTCAAAAAATTAAATATACAGTATTGTATAATATTTTTACAGATATGTATGTCATCCATAATTGTTATAATTGCAGGGTGATATGATTATAGTATAATTATAATAATTATAATTATACTTTTCTGTTGATTCAATGAAGTGAATTCTGGGGCTTCTCATAAATACAAGCAGGAAAAAAATTCTTCAGAAGGATCAGTGGTGATCTTGGCCTTATAAAATACCATTTCTATGGTAGTGGATTGAACATGGAGAAGTCTCCAAATTTGATGAGTTCCCCCTCTACTCATATCTAAATCATATCTAAATCATTGATGGAGAATACTGGGCCTAGGATAGAGCCCCGGAGTAATCTACTACATTTTTTAATCCATATAGTTGCAGTTCCATTGAGGACTATACACATATTGAGTGCAGTTGGTCAGCCAATTACAAATCTATCTGGTGGTGATGCTGCCTAATCCACATTTTTCTATCTAGTAGATTTTGGTCCATTGTATCAAAAGTCTTACTGAAGTCCAAGTAAATTATATTGACAGCATTTTTCTTATACACTAATGTTGTCATTTTGTCAAAGAATGCAATAATATTTGTCTGGCATGATCTGTTTTTGATAAACCCGTGTTGGCTTTTGGTTTTGCCTTTGGTTTTATTGAATTAGAAAAAATGCTGTCGATATAATTTACTGGGATTATTAAGTGCTCACAGATTCATTGCTAGATTATCTTTTCCAGAATCTTCCCAGGTATTGATGTAAGACTGATAGGTCTGTAGTTTCCAGGATCCATCCCCACCCCCAATTCCCTGGTACAAAAGTTTTGGAAATGGGAACTAAATTTTAAGTTAATACATGTCTCCCAACTCTGTTATTCTGTTCTGTTATTATCAAGATCTGGCTCATGCAGTCTCTGAGATTTTCCCAGATTTTTGGTCTATCTGTAACCTTGACACGAGACTCATGTGTTTATCTGTCTATGTATGCGCACACATATACAGGTGCTGTTTTTGGTCCTTAAATACCGGTATGTCTTTATTGCAAACGGGAATTCCTCTTCAAGGTAGCTATGTGAATATCACTATGCTATTTTGCATCTTATAGACAAGCAATATACCACTGCATAACACAAAAGAAATAAAGAGTAATGTTTTTTTTCTTGTTTTCAGGACTGATTGAATTTGAAGAATGTAATACAGCCAGTGCAGTTGAGGGTAAGCTTTTCTGCATTGTAAAAATGATGTAAAACATCCAATATAGGGTTTTTTTGGTAATCATTAGGATTAATCTATGTTAAAATATTAAGTGAAATACCTGAAGATGAACATATCATGTCTGTTTTGATTCAACAGGAGCAGTTGCTTTATATAGCCACGGATTGCTTTATATAGTCATATGAGAAGCAACAAAAATATTCTTTTAATTATTATTTTTATAAATAAGAAGCAAACAGCTTCTCAGCATTCCCATAAGTATCTTCAATTTTTAATTAATTAATTTTTTGGCATCTGTTCTTTTCCCATTTCCAAATAAATACAGAACACTTATTAATTGTATTCCCTGGCTCTCCAGAGAATTATCTGCAAAAATTACCTACAATTTTTTCAGCATCTTGAGATTCTCTGGTGATTTATTATTGACTTACAAAATATGTAGTTTTTAAAAAAATATCTTAGGTTGCAAATCCATCTTTGCATCATTTATTCTACTTGAAATTCTATGGGCTCATGGCAAACTCAATGTTTGAGTACCCTGCATATAAGCAGTAATCTTGATTCAGAGCCATGCTTAAGAATAAAAACATTAAATTTTAATGGACTAAGTAGTCCAGTGTATAAGTATTCCAATTTATTGGCAATGCTGATGTAATGACATATGGCATCAAATGAATTATCTTCATATTTGCTACATGTATGTATTATTTCAAGGTATGCTGAATACTGTAGTATACTTTCTATCTAATAATAATAATTTACTTGCAGGAATAAAGCCAAGTAAAAGAAAGCTTTTTGGATTGTCAGGGATTATTAAGAAGGAAAAAGATCCAGAATTTGTGTAAGTACCGTATTTTTCAGATTATAACATGCTTTGGACTATACGACGCATCTAGCTTTTGGGGAAAATTTGTTTTATCTTAAGTTTTAGTCATAACTCTATGTAATAGGCATCTCTCAGGACGGTATTACACTCCAGTCTCTTTTTTGTATTAGTGTGCCGTTTTAAACTAAGTGTCAGTGCCAGTATCGTATTTTCAACAATAAAAGAAGAATATATGCTTTCCAAGCAATGTATGATTAATCCACATGCCATTTGAATAACACTTTATCCTATATAAAATGAAAGATTGATCAACTGTATATATTTTAAGTATCTTTTACCATTTTCTTAAACATTGCTACTAAATAGTTTTTTAAAATGTGACATTAAAATTATGGAATTCACTTGTCCAAGAGCTCCTATCCACTTAGAACATAGAATAATAGGAAAGGAACAATGTTAATATCAGCAAGACTTCAAATCCTCTCATAATTCATTACCAGATTATTTATATTTGTATCTATTACATTAAGCATACATATACAGTATATATGTAATTTTAAGAATTTTGACAAACTGACAGTCTAAACATTTTCATGACTAAATAAAATATACACTCATTAATTTCAAAGATGATAGTAAGAGGTTATGAATATATCAAACTAAAGTTTAACAATTCATATATTTTGAATATATAGATTATATGTTATGTTAATTGCTATGATAACAACAATTATCTGATTTATTGTTGTGCTTTTTTTTACAGAGAATGTCCAGATGCAGATTCAGTAGTAAGTATATATGAAGAGTTTGTGTGTGCGTGTGTATGTGTGTGTGTGTATGAATGAAGTCAATGGAGATTTTCAGTCATCCAGGTCATGGTTGTCCCATAGGTGCTTTTTCGAGAGGCAGATGGACTTTCTGGTTTTTCTTTGAAGACATTTCACTTCTCATCCAAGAAGCTTCTCTAGAGCAAAACATCTTCCCCCAAAAAACCCCTAGAAAGTCCAGCTGCCTGTTGAAAAAGCACTTTTGGTATACAGTGATCCCTCGATTATCGCGAGGGTTTCGTTCCAAGACCCCTCGCGATAATCGATTTTTCGCGATATAGTAGTGCGGAAGTAAAAACACCATCTGCGCATGCGCGCCCCTTTTTCCATGGCCACGCATGCGCAGATGGTGTTTTTACTTCCGCACCTGGGAAGACCCAGGGAAGATTCCTTCCGCCACCCAGCAGCTGATCTGCTCGGCAGCGCCGCAGCAGCGAGGAGCCGAAGATCCAGGTTTCCCCTTTGCGTGGGCGGCGGGGAAGACCCAGGGAAGGTTCCTTCGGCCGCCCAGCAGCTGATCTGCTCGGCAGCGCCGCAGCAGCGAGGAGCCGAAGATCCGGGTTTCCCCGCCGCCCACACGCCGCTCGAGAGCAAGAGGGGGAGAGATAGAGAAAGAGAGAGAAGGAAAGAAAGAGATGAGAGAGGGAGGAAGAGAGTGTGAGAGAGGAAGAAGCAAGATAGAGAAAGAGAGAGAGAAAGAAAGATGAGAAAGGAAGAGAGTGACGTCATCGGGTGGGAAAATATTTTTAATTAATATTTTTTGAAAAATCGCGATATAGCGTTTCGCGAAGCTCGAGATCGCGAAAATTGAGGGATCACTGTATATGAATAATGTTACAGTTCCAAGCAAGTGTCAGTTTTATCATATGTTTTCTTTCTAACTATTTTTGGCCATTTATCAGAATTTAACCCAAGATGGCAGATAGGCAGAATTTTCTGAAGCAACATTGCAGCAATTGCTCCAAGTTACTAGAGTACTGAACAAGGGCCACTTGCAGCTATTCCTTGAAGTTGCAGCCATTGCAGTGTCCCCATGGTCCCCTGATTGTGATTCAGGCAATTGCCAACTGGCTCACAACTAGAAGTGTTGCAGAATCCTCAGTCACATGATCAGCATTTGCAGCAAGCAGAATTGTGTACATGTACAGTCGTAGAAAAGCTCCTGCTGCTTTTTGTCCCTGAGCAGCATGAGGACTTCTACTCTGTAGCGCCTGACCACACATACTCTATAGCAGTGTTTCCCAACCTTGGCAGCTTGAAGATATTTGGACTTCAATTCCCAGAATTCCCCAGCCAGCATTCGCTGGCTGGGGAATTCTGGGAGTTGAAGTCCAAATATCTTCAAGGTGCCAAGGTTGGGAAACACTGCTCTATAGTACCCCCTTGCAGTTTTCACCAGCACATAGCATAATCTGCCTCCCCTTACTCCCATCACACCTGCCTGCCCATATTTTGTTCTGTGGATCCACGACATGTAGCTCTCGTCAGCTGATCTGCTTGCTGCAGCGGGAAACACAGTTTCAGGGGTGCAAGCAGGTATGTACAGATTCTCATGCATGTCATGGTCATATAAGGTCCTCAGCAACCTACGTGGCGCACAATTCATGACAATGGGAGCTTCTGGGAGTACCATTGCTATGCAATGTGATCACATGACATTTCGCTTCATGACCTTATTGCATAGGATGGAAATTCTAATCCCAAATATCATTGTTAAACTGTATAACTTTCAAGAATGTTCTGAAAAATTGTAGGCAAAACTATATTCTGCCTTTATTAATATTAATAATAATATAACTATTATTAGGATAATATTCTTTATGAAATTAATGGATTTGATTTATTTTGTTTATGCAATAATACAATATTAAAAATGAAAATTATATTTAAGGTTGTTTAATTGAACATGATTTTTGCATGCTTTGATGGAATTTTATGGGATATATAGTATCTATCAGTAGTTCCACTGATAAAATTATGTCATTCAGGCAATTATAGGTTTGACAACTGTCATAATCTATAACTTGGATGAACCTACAATTTTCCTTTTTTTTTTTGATGTTTCACTATTTCTTGTTTAACAATTAGCAAACAAATTCATGCGTGTATGTGTTCAGAAGACTTTTTATTTTATTATTTCCCATGTACTCCACTAGATTAATTTTGTATCAGTTTCAGAATATAAAAACAATTTTCTATATAATTTGAAGAAATGTTCTTTCTTTTTTTGGATATATTTTTAATTAAGAATTTTGATTACAATAATAAAAAGTAATACAAAAGTAATACTTAAAGAAAAAAAGAATAGTAAGGAAGTATAAAAAGTGTAAGAAAAAAGAATGTTACGAGGCCATCACAGAGTCCCCACAGCACCCCATCAACATTCTGGTGCTTGCCAACCGGCATGTATTTATGGCAGATGCTGGGGTCATGTGGTCATTATTTGCAACCTTCCTGGCCAGCTTCCAGCAAGAAAAGTAAGAATGTTCTGATGTTTAAAATTTTACATAACTTTTGTCAAGATAATCCTCTTCCTGAAAGTCATAAATCAAAGAATGATAGGCTTTGGTGGCTAACCTACAAGGAGTTGCACTAATGGTTGTGTCTCTGGCACTGCCGTCTTATTTTAAAGGTTTTACTTTTATTACTTAGCTCTGCCAGTTGGCCTGGGGACCAGGTGGTGGAATTGCAAGTGCTGGAAATGGATGCTACATTGATGGCAGACTCTATTCTACACACACACACACTCACCCTCCACCAATCCATCCTTTTGCTTATTCTCATTGTGTTGCTTTGACATAGTTTGTTTATTTTATTTCTGTTTGCACTTTTTTTCATTTTTCTTCTTTTTTATTATTGTAAGCTGCCTAGAATAATGCCTTTGCAAAATAGGTGGCAAATAAATGTAACAAATAAAATAAATAAAATAATTACTTTCATAAGCAAAATTATATAATTGCCAGGATATTAAGCAACAGGATGGAGGCCTTAAAGAGGCAGTTAAAGGTCATGAATATGCTACAAAGATTGTTGCTTCCAAGGTACGAAGGGTTAATTTTGAGAGTTGTATTTAACCCTTACTATTTCTGCTTTGAGAATGGTGTCTTCAGTAAAGATTTTCAGCCTAAATTAGTTAACCGTTTTCATATAGTCTTTTTATATAGCATTTTAACTGCTTTCCATGTAGTATTTTAGCTGTTTCTATGGAGTATGGGTTCTACTGAAACATATTTTAAAATAAGCTCTTTTTCCTTCCAGAACATTCCAGATGTAGATGATGAAGGGTTTAGCATTAAACCTAAAGATTGTCAGAATATCCTTTGTTGTCATTATACTTAGTATTTTCATATGCAGTATGAAGCATTACATGATTTTATAAAGTATTCTGTTTGCAGTAGTTGGGTACAATATTAATTAGCTCTGCAATTCTCAGAGTGTGGATCTCAACCCCCAGGGAGAAGTGCTGGTTGCAAAATAATGAAGAGAAGTTTTCCTCACAAGCTGGCCATTTTGATATATAAGTGTTCTGAACAGAGAACAACCAAACTGTTTGTTTGTTTGTTTGTTTGTTTGTTTGTTTGTTTAGTCCAATATACAATGAGGGTTTTAGTGGGTATATATCTATATACACATAGTAAAATACATGATGAAGGTTATAGAGGAGATACTCATGGTAAAATATATCTAAGAAATAATAGAAAAGAAGATATAGTAATAGAACGTATCAATGAAAGAATAGAAGAAGAGATATAGGAATAGAAGAAAGGTTTAGGAGATCTAGGAGAGCAGTTGCTTGTGATGTAATTGCAAAGGTAATTGATGTAGAGAATGAAGAGCGTTGGTCCCAGTATACTACCTTGGGGAACACCGCTTTTAACTGGGACGGGGGTGGATATGGTGCTTCCTATTTTGACCACTTGTTGTCTGTTTGACAGGAATGCTGTAATCCAGCTATGGAGGGATCCTGAGATGCCATAGGATTTGAGTTTTAGGAGTAGTTTGTCATGGACCACTGAATCAAAGGCTTTGCAGAAGTCAATATAAATTGCATCTGTAGATTTCCCTTGATCTAGATGAGTTGTCCATATATTTTTGCAGTGGAGGAGCTGCAGGTTGCAGGATAGTTTTTTTCTGAAACCAAATTGTTTGTTAGAGAGCAAATTATTAGTTTCTAGATGGAGAGTAATTGATTTGTTCTCCCCCCCCCTTTAAAAAAACCATTACTTTTACTTTGAAAATAAAGGGTGAGGATGTCTAGAAGGAGAAGGGTTTTATGCAGACCTCTGACCTTTGTTTTGCGGAGATAGCTATTAGGGACCTCTGTGAGGAGGCAGAAATTGCAAGAGTATTGGGAGGGATACCCAGTGCTAGGCTGGAAGGGACAGAAGAGATGTGCTGTATTGCTATTGCAGTGCAGGTCCACTGACTCTGAGAGTGCCAAAAGCAACTTACAACCTGCTAGTTTTTCGCAGGTTTCAGTATGAGGGGTTTTATGGAAAAACCAATGTAAAGCAGTAAGAACTCCTTTCTTTGCCATGACATATGGACTACTATTTATTAAATAAAAGGAGTATATTAATTTATTCCTCAGCTCTCGCCCCAGTGAATTATCAGTTTTATTCATTCAGTGGTTTGGGATACATTTGTCACAGCAGTGTTTGGGAACCCTGCATTAATTTAATCGATCAACCTTTTCCTTAACTGCAAATAACATGCCAAAGAAAACCACTTTTATTCCTCAAGTGATTCTGACTCTGAAGAGGATGAACCCAGAAAGTTTCGTGTGGAAATCAAACCCGTACACTCAGACTGTAGTTCTCAGTATACAGTGCCTTCTTTGGATGAATTGAAAGAATCAATAGGAAACATCACACTCTCACCAGCTATATCTGTAAGTAAACTTTTATAGGCTATTTAGTATATATAGTAATAGAGAAAATATACCATAGTTAATACTTTCATAGGAATCTTAACATAACATGACTTTTTAGCATATTTTAGAGTATTTTATTAAGTTTTTTTTAGAAAGGAACGGAGCAGTTAATGTTACATTCAAGGAACATATATGAATACAAAACAGCAGTGAAAAAAGCAACATCAATAAAAGAAACAGTACAGCTGAGTAGGTTAGCTGTACTGTTTTACAAAGTTTTATTAGTATTTAAACCTATTTTCTACAGATTTGTGCAGCCCTATATCATAAACCGTGGGATTGGCTCCTGCCGATGCTATGAGTGACTGGATTGGATGAATGTGGACGACTGTGTTGAGATAGATAGGATTTTTTAGAAATTTTCTTAGTTTTGTAGTATTTTTTTAAAATTAGACTTCTACACATTGTATTGTACTGTATTTATTATGCTGTACACAGCCCTGAGTCAGTTGAGAAGAGCAGTATAAAAGTCTAATTAATAAATAATAAATAGACAAACCTGTAGTTGCTTAGTTCAAACTGGCATCAATTGTATTTTGAAGTTAGATGCTTTAATTATAGTCAGCTAGAGAGACGTTTAAATTATTTGAGACATGTAAGAGCTAGACATTTTCTTGGTTAAATTCTATCCATTGCCTGATGCAAATTGTGTTTTTGTTTGGTTGAGCTATCATTTGGTTGAGCTGTTTGGTTTGCTATCTAAAATATGATAAACAGAAACGTTTTCTTCAGTATAGTCAGTTACAGAATAGCGTACATTTTGTAGGGATGATCCTGAATAACTGTGCAAATCTTTTCCCAATTTGAATTTGTTTCAAGAGGGTGGCAGCAAAGTCATTATATCATCCAATATTTCACTCCCATTATCCATTGGCTTTTGTTCTGTTGCAAGTATGAGAAACTCTCCCAGATATCTATTTCTTCCAGGAGAAAGAAATGTTCCAGAACAGTCCATAGATTCCAAATTCTTTATCTTAATTGCTGAATATTTGTAAACAATCTAATCAAGCAGTCCTAGAGGTTTACAATATATACAACATACATTCAAAACTCCATAAACCCCCAATATTGTTTTTTTAAATGGTGCTGACTACTTTATTACCACTTTTAATTTTATATATTGTGGGAACATCACAATAGTGTAGACTCTAGGGATCTAAGTTTACTCTAGGATGGATAGTTGCACTTTGTTAAAGAACAGTTACAAAATGCAATCAAACAAAAAGTGCTACTGTTGGGTCAGTGGATTTTTAAAAAATAAATATTTCCCATTAAAATAACAGGATGATTTTAAAACACCGTGGTTTGATGCTTCAGCCTTGAGAATTAGAAAAGAATATCCTTTTGTACATATAGAATGTACAAAACTGTTTGTAACTATGTTTTCCTTATTTTATTTCCTATGCTAACAGAGACATAGTCTTGTAAGTATTAAATCATATTTAATTAGCAGTATCTTAACTGCTTGATAAGGAATTTAGCTAGAATATTGTAATTGATTTTATATACTGTAATGTTCTGTAAAGCATAGTTCACTCAAAGCAGGCAGTTAGTTTTATGGCATGAAAATTGGAAAATTGTTTGTCCTGGTAATAATAAATTAATTATAAGATAGGCAATAAAACATAGTATAATCTGTTATCAACATTTTCAAACCTGGAATGTAATTATCATTCCACCATAAGAACAGGATTTGATTCACAGATAGTCCTTGACTTACAACCACAATTTCAATTGTAAGCCATGAAGGTCATAAATAGTGTTGGGCGAATCGAACTTGCAAAGTTCGGGCTCGTGCCGAACTTTGCAGTGTTCGGCATGCCGAGCCCGAACGTTTTTAAAAGTTTGGGTAAAGTTCGGGTTCGGCGTTCGTTCGAACACCACGAAACGCCGCCGCCCAGGAGGAGAGTGGAGAATCCCATCATGGAATTCCCCACCTCCTTTTGCTTGCGGCACTGCAAGCAAAAGGAGGTGGGAAATCCCACGATGGGATTCTGGGGGCGGGGCTTTGACATCACAGAGACTCCTTCCTGGCCGGCCGAAACGGGGAGGAAGGAGTCTCCGTGACGTCAAAGTCACACTCCCGGAATCTCATTGTGGAATTTCCCACCTCCTTTTGCTTGCAGCGCCATTGCGGCATCCCTTTCTGTAAAAATAAAAGGAATTCCCCACCTCCTTGTTTATTTTTACAGAAAAGAATGCTGCAGCGGCTTGCTGCTGTTTGCGTTCGGGTTCAGGTTCAGCGAACTCACCCGAACTTCACGGCAAAGTTCGGGTAAGTTCGCCAAACCCAAACTTCATTGGGTTCGCCCAACACTAGTCATAAATCAGGCACCCATGTGACTGGTCTTGATTTTATGACTGTTTTTAAAGAAGTTTTAAGTGAATCAAGTCAGTAGTCAAAATACATATCGGAAAACAGCCCCCCCTCCCCCCCCATTGGAAATCAGCAAAAAAATGTTGCATATCAGGATCAAATGTCTATGGGACACTGCAACCAGTTTTAAGTGTAAGTGCAAGCCTGAAATAGGATCATAGAAAGGATGCAGTATTTTAAAACAATCAGAAGTGTTTTAGAAGCTGTAAAGAAGCCAACCATTATCTTGATAATATCAGCATTCTATCGTGATGATGTATTACCTTCCCAGTCGTAGACTACAAAAGATGGAATGTAACATCTGTGTAAAAGCACTGGCCTGTGACCATCCTGATGTTTCTTTACATTCAATAGGATTTGAACAATGAATTCTGCCATTCTTTTTACCTTAGACATGAAAAAATTGTTCTTTATAATTTTAAACCTAAAAATATTAAATGTTCCAAGTCTTTGCCAATGAGGCTTGTCTACAAGCTGCATTTCCAAGTTTTTGGAGGGGTTATGACAGGCACCTAAACTTAGGCACTATTATTATAGTAATCAATCTTCATTTAAATTGGCCATTTAGTTAATTCATATCTCATATCATGGATGTTAATTTGTATGTCAATTTCATATAAGCTGCTGTTATGATTTGTTTTGTTTTCCCATGCTTTTAGTTTCATATTTATTAAGTGCAACATTTTTTACAGCAGGTTCAGAATTCAGAGCACCATGCCGAGGCTGTTTGAAACCACTTTTATATAGAATTATATAGAATAATTGGCTTTTGGTATAGAGTGACAGCTGGTTTTTTTTTTAAAAAAATCATCCTTAGTTGTATTTATTATTTTTATTACCGTACTTAAAAATAATATTTGCCAGCTTCACTAACTCAGTTAAGAAATAAACTGGAGGAAATTGGTGGAGCAACCAAGATGGGATAAGTGTATTGCATAAAACAAGTGAGATAATGATGCTATCTGATGTTCTAAATTTAAGATTTATCTTATATATTTTATTTATATGTATCATTCATTTTGTTAAGTCTAATATTTAAGATTGTCTTTGGAATATTTCCTGCCTTTAACTTTTCCCTTAATTTACAAAGAAAATAATATGTATTTACTAAAATTTGTTCTTTTTATATTACATTTAGGCACAAATTAACCGGAATACATCTAGTAAGTTGGCCTGGTGACTATCAGTGATTTTGTTTTTATGCTTATATTAGATGTAATGTCTTCTTTTATGAAACTAGATGTGTAAACCATGTTTTTGTATGTACAGTGGTCCCTCGAGTTTCGCGATCTCGATCTTCGCTAAACGCTATATCGCGAGTTTTCAACCCGGAAGTGAACTCCACCATCTGCGCATGCGTGCCCTTCCACGCATGCGTAGATGGTGGAGTTTCCCCGCCGGGCAGAGGCTTCCCTGGGTCTTCCCCCTCTTGCCCCGGTAAGGCGCGAGCAACGGCGTGGGCGGGTGGGCGGCACACGCGCGGGGAAACCCAAGGGCCGCTTCTCAGCTGAGAAGCGGCCCCAGCAACAGCGCGGGGGGCGGGCGGCGCGCGCGCGCGCGCGGGGAAACCCCAGGGCCGCTTCTCAGCTGAGAAGCGGCCCCAGCAACAGCGCGGGGGGGTGGGCGGCGCGCGCGCGCGCGGGGAAACCCCAGGGCCGCTTCTCAGCTGAGAAGCGGCCCCAGCAACAGCGCGGGGGGGGCGGCGGCGCGCGCGCGCGCGCGGGGAAACCCCAGGGCCGCTTCTCAGCTGAGAAGCGGCCCCCAGCAACAGCGCGGGGGGGGTGGGCGGCGCGCGCGCGCGCGCGGGGAAACCCCAGGGCCGCTTCTCAGCTGAGAAGCGGCCCCAGCAACAGCGCGGGGGGGTGGGCGGCGCGCGCGGCGGGGAAACCCCAGGGCCGCTTCTCAGCTGAGAAGCGGCCCCAGCAACAGCGCGGGGGGGTGGGCGGCGCGCGCGCGCGCGCGGGGAAACCCCAGGGCCGCTTCTCAGCTGAGAAGCGGCCCCAGCAACAGCGCGGGGGGGTGGGCGGCGCGCGCGCGCGCGCGGGGAAACCCCAGGGCCGCTTCTCAGCTGAGAAGCGGCCCCAGCAACAGCGCGGGGGGGGTGGGCGGCGCGCGCGCGCGCGGGGAAACCCCAGGGCCGCTTCTCAGCTGAGAAGCGGCCCCAGCAACAGCGCGGGAGGGTGGGCGGCGCGCGCTGCGCGCGGGGAAACCCCAGGGCCGCTTCTCAGCTGAGAAGCGGCCCCAGCAACAGCGCGGGGGGGGCGGGCGGCACGCGCGCGCGCGGGGAAACCCCAGGGCCGCTTCTCAGCTGAGAAGCGGCCCCAGCAACAGCGCGGGGGGGGGGGGGCGGGCGGCACGCGCGCGGACAAGCAGCAGCAGCGAGGCGGCGGGGAAACCCAATCTTCGGCTCCTCGCTGCTGCGGTGGAAATAAAAATACCATCTGCGCATGCGCAGATGGTGTTTTTACTTCCGCACCGCTACTTCGCGACAAATCGATCATCGCGAGGGGTCCTGGAACGGAACCCTCGCGATGATCGAGGGACCACTGTATGCAAATGGATATATAATGTGAGTGCAGGATAATTAAATTTCCTTTTGTATTGAGAGTACTCAAAACAGATTTTTCCCCCCAATGTGAGTAACTTTAAAAGGATATATCTTGTGCCACTTACTCAAAACGTAGTTACAGGCAGTTATAGGCATACTGCTTAGTTTCTGAAGATTTTATATTATATTTATATCTACTGTATATCAATAATGATATTTTGCTTTTTATTAAATCCTGGCTGATTTTGTTAATATATTATTATATATTATAATATATTATATTTTAATATATTAAATATGTTATTGTTAAACATATTTAACAAGTATCGTATATATTTTTAAATAGGTGAAGAGTTAAAATCAAAGTTTTCTGCTTCATCTAATGAGTAAGTTTCATATTTGATATCCATGTTTATTTGAAAGGCATTGAATATTATTTTGCAAAACTTTTTTCCAGTTTGCAGCATTTACAGCTTGAGCTAACATTACAGTTTACACATTAGGAAATATGTTTTTTATTTTTTCATTGTTAAAATTCAATTCAATTGGGGGGGTTGTTAATTTGTGTTCAGATTAGAATAAATATATGTGTACTGCTTTCATTTAACCTTTAAAAAGCATTTGTAACCTGAATTTGGTAATTTTACATTGAGTTACATTTTACTTTTTAAAAAAACCTTTGCTTATCATTTTTATACTGAAATACAGGAAGATGCTTGCTGCCTGCCTAAGTGTTCCCACCGCCCCCTTTGGGAACCACTGTGTCAAATGAAGGCATTTTATTGGCTTTTTAAAAAAAAAATAGCCAGTAGATCTGAAAGTAGTTTCTTTCAAAAATTTGCTTGAGAATACAAATTTCTGTGGCAGGATTGATAGTTTATTGTATATTTGGGAGAAAGAGAACTCATTCTGCCATTGCTGTCCAGCAGCTGATTGGAAAAGCATTCTTCCCTTGGAAATAGAGCTATTTGGAACAGATCATGGTCTCTAACAGTTCAACATGTTTCTTGTGCTGTTTATTGGAGATAGTCTCAACAATTCTGCCTAATCTTCTGCATGACAAAATCACATTTAGAATCCAGAATGATGATTTATCTTGATCTTAGCACTATGCATCTGTTGATTCAACCTGAACTTTTCTTTTTGTGTCTTAAACATTGATGGTTCATGTTTCATTTATGTTCTACCACAAAGTTCAGATTTTTTTATATTTTTTTGCTTGCATGTACTGTTTCCTATGTTCCTACACTTGTGTCTTTGACTTTTGTAAACGTTTTTCAGTGAAGGACTTTGTACTTGGCTCCTTGACACTAAATCCATTTTGTTGGTTTATGTCCACTGTACCAACATGCTGAGATCTTCTTGAAAATTGATATTGTTTAAAATGTTTGTTGTCCATCTATCTTGTGAACCTGCAACCTTTATCTAAGCCTTTTGAAAATATGTTGAACAGTATATGACCTAGAACTCAGACCAACACTTCCAACTTAAACATTGATATAAATATGTGCAGGTTGTTGTTGTTGTGTTACAATTTTTCAGGTAGTTTGTGTCCAACTAAAGATTGCTAATATTTTGCTATTGATTTCTCAAAATTAAGGTACATTGTGATTTGCTCTTGATACACTCATGGCGGCTCCTTCTAGCCAATCTTTTCTAAATATATACAAACTAGCTACTTAATCGTCCCTGCCAGAGCTTTGCCTTTTATCACTGTTTTGATGATCAGTCCATAGTTGCTGTTCCTGCTTTTGTTCCCTTCTGACTCCCCCTCATTTTTTTAAAGATACAATTTGTCCTTCTCCGTTCTTCTGGCACAATGCCTGCCTTCTGTGATCTTTCAATTATTTAAGCAACAAAAAAGGCTCATTTATCTCTGTCAGAAAGAGATAACATCTCAACCTCTTTAAATATTCTTAGGTGTAAATGGTCTGATCTTGGCAACTGAAAATTGTTCATGGTAGCCAGGTAGCTTATTTTATTCTTTGTGTCAGTTGTTGATGCTTAGACCCATTTGAACTCAATTCTCTATGAAGAAGACTCAAGCAAATAGTAACTATGATACTCTACTTTCTCCCTGTTTCTTTGTTGTCCTACCATATTCTCCAAACATCAGGCCCAACTTTTCCTGTTCTTACTTCTATGGACAGAGGTAAATGAGCCTTTTTTTGTTGTTTTTATCTTCTCTGGCAAGCCCAAATTCTCAAAATTCTTTTGGGCATTCTACTTATATTAATTACTTCTTGATGATTGCAATTATTCTTCTTTCATTTCCCCTACATTATCTCTTAACTCGATTAAAAATTAAAAATCTCTAGGCACCCACAATGATTTTTTAAGTTTTTCTTCTCTTTGGAATGATGTGCTTCCATATCTTATTTTAAGAGCAAGCATGCCCAGGCCATGGGCCAAGTGCCCCTGGACAGCTAGTAATGTGGCCCCACAGAATCAATTTCTCTTCACTCATTGCAGCCCAGGTAAGCCAAAAGGTTGGACACCTGTGTTTTAGAGCATATCATATTTCTTTGGATTCCCTTACATTGCGGATTTCTCTAGCTGAGAATCTTCCCAGTAATTCATTGAAATTGGTTTTCCTAAAATCTGGTGTGGAGTAAAATTATGTCCCAGTTGTTCTTCCTGTACTATCTAACTTCATGATTATATCATTACTTCTTCCAAATTTTTGCATTAATTCTATTTCTTCAAATGGTTCTTCTCTATAATTAGGATTGAGTTTTTTTTATTTTATTAAAATTAAAGGTCTAGCTTTCAATTCAAGACAGCTGTAGAAGTAAAATACCCAGTCAAAAAAGCAGTCAAGAAACAATAATCATTCAGCAACTTTCCCCTTCCTTGGCTCTTCCTCTCTTTGTTCACTCAGTTAGCCTAATGGTTTCACTCTGGAAATAGGTGTGCGATTCATAATAGTTCTCAAATACATTCTCATTTATGTTCTCAAAATAATGCTAAGTATGTGTGTATAATTTTGATTTTTTTTAAACCCTATTTTCTTCTTTATGCATTATGTTAAACAGCAATCTAGCCTGAACAGTCAAGATTTTTATTCCTGCAAAACTCAATACATGAGAAGGACCATGCTTTGATTCACAATCTTCAATAATAAAAGGCAGATCATAGCCACAATTAAAATCTTTAGAGTAGAGAAAGTGAATTATCTCATCTCTGATGCAATCCCAGTTAGAGGCTGTCTCAGTTCGAGAACTGGACCAATAAAAATTTCTAAGGTTCCTAATTTTACATTTATGTGTTCTAGAAGGAAGTTCAGAGATATATCTATACAAGATTATTTACACTAAAATATCTTGGAAATCAATAGTACATGGCCTACTTTATTGTCCATTGTATTTAAACTGTTAACAACCAGACATAAGAAAATAGATCCCTATTTTCTTCTTCCTCTCTTCGCAGTTCTCTTAGATATGATTTTCAGGAGAAGCTAACTTCTGCTCCACTTCTAGGAGAAGCTAATTTCTGCTCAAAATTCTTTGTTGTTCATCACAAAATAATTTGGTTTTCCCCATTTAGAATCCTGTCTAATTTCAGGGCATAATTTTAAAACAGTATTGAATAACAATTAATTATAGTTAACAAATTTATCTTCATTTATTGATGCTTATCTTCCAAGAGGTACCATATAAGTTGTTAATTCTTTCTTTTAGATTCTTTTAGATTCTTGTTTTAAATTTTTAATCAAGGTATCTTTTGTTTATTTTTATTTTTATTTTATTCTTGATGTGAGTTTTGGATTCTATATGCTTTTTAATTATTATACTCTTTATGCTGACCAATGACTGCAATAACATTTTGATTGATTGGTTGATTGATTGTAGTAAGATACCTTTTATGCATAAGTATAAAATGCATAATTTGAATTTATTTTCTGATGTCTTGTACATTAGGAAAAGCAACAATGACCTCCTGGCATGGGATCCACTCTTTAGAAATTCTGGTGATTCATCTTCCCTGACCTCAACAATGTCGTCGTCTTCATCTGGTAACATTTTAATCAATGAAAATTTGAAATTATGCTTGGAGTTTTTTTTAATAAAAAATTATACTAAATGTGTGCTATGTAAAAATATTGTAAAATATACTATTGCAGTCATTCAAATCTACTTTTTCATGATAATATACTTATTTAGAAGAGTAAGATAATTCAAGGAATCTTTTCACCCTTTCTATAACTTCTAAACATGCTATTTTCTCTTTTCAAAGCGGTCTTTTGATAAAAGCTCTTGCACATGCCATAATGCAGGGGTGTCAAACTTGCACAATCACGGCAGTGTCACATGACTTATCGTGACTTTTTCCCCTTTGCTTAACCGGGCATACGTGACGCATCTGGCCTGTGGGCCACAAATTTTACAGCCCTGCCATAATGCTATCACACACTGTTTCAGGTGCACAGAAAACTTTGCGAATTGCTATTTATTTAGCATATAGCATACATTGTCAGGGATGGAATGAAACAACTTGACGTGGCCAGCCAGAGGGAAGATGAAAGCTGGTGGGTGAGCGAGTGGTTGGGCAGAGCGCAAAGCAGCGGCTGTGGGCTTCCCCTTTTCACACTCCCCACTGCTGCCCCATGCTGAGTTCTGAGATGCTAAGCAGTGGGCAGGGCAGATGACAGGGAAACAATGGTGGGCATGCGTGTCCCATATTTACACCCACTGCTGCCAAACTGCCCAAACACTAGCATCACTGCTAAATATCCCACAGCAGTGGGCAAAAACCACTGCCACCACCAAACAGCCTGGTGTGAAAATGGGAAACCCTGCCCATCATTACCATCACGCTGCATTCTATCCTCTTGAGTCTTTCCTCCAGCTACCTGCAGCGAGTTGTCCCTGCAGCCACTTGGCAGTGGTGAGCAAACCATGCAGAGCTGGTCATGCTGAGTTGTCCTTAACCCATCAGAGAAATCTACATAGGAGCCGGGGTGGCACAACAGGTAGAGTGCTGTACTGCACACCACCAAAGCTGACTGTAGATCTGTAGGTCAGTGGTTCAAATCTCATCACCGGCTCAAAGTTGACTCAGCCTTCCATCCTTCCGAGGTGGGTAAAATGAGAACCCGGATTGTGGGGGCAATATGCTGGCTCTATTAAAAAGTGCTATTGCTAACATGTTGTAAGCCGCCCTGAGTCTAAGGAGAAGGGCGGTATAAAAATTGAATGAATGAATGAATGAATGAATGAATGAATGAATGAATGAATGAATGAATGAATGAATGAATAAATAAATAAATAAATAAATAAATAAATAAATAAATGTTTGACACAATGCAGGCCTGATAGCCTAAATTGCTAGATCTTTATGTTTGGCACTTCCATGCCTAGCTTTTGTGCACTAGCTGACACCAGCTGACTAATGGCACTCAGGTTGCTATCTCTTCCAAGCTTCTCTACCAGTCGCACCTCACTGGTAGAGGTTGTGTTGTCTCGTATCTGGCCAGATCCCATGCAGCTTCTACTCTTTTGCATACACAAATGCAGCTAGGTTTTCCGACCAAAGTGATACACATGTAAACTCACAACATTGCATGCTTTCAAAATCCTGGTAGACAAGAGCTAGAAATCAAACAATGAGAATTCATTCTGTCTCATGGAGCTGGGCTCCAACCACATGAGTACAGACCATTTCTGGCCAGCAGTTCCAGCGACATTAAGCCATTGCACCACCATATTCCCTTTGTTAATTGTTAATAGTGCAGTGTTCATTAAAGAAGTGAAACATCTCTGTATTAAAGTAATATTTTCTACCTGTTTCAACAACAAAATATTTCTATATTTTAAAACTCAGTAATTTAATCGAGTAGCAATTATTTCTACAATCTTATAATGTGATCCATTAAAACTCATTATTGATGCTTTAAATACACAATAGCTATAAACAAGATAATGGGAATTTTTCACAATTCATAAGCTATGGATAATAATTTATAGTTATATAATTCCAGTAGTGTAGTACCAATTGCTGAACTATTTTTTTAGCTGAGCTGTTTTCCTAACTCTTAAAATACTGCTAAATTAATCTTAGATTTAAATATTTTGGAACAATTTCTAATTAATTGTACAAACACATTAATATTCTTTAATTGCCTTCCAGGAAGACCAACAACTCCTCTTTCAGTAGGAACATTAGTACCTCCCCCAAGACCAGCTTCTAGACCAAAGTTGACTTCAGGGAAACTCAGTGGAATTAATGAAATTGTAGGTTCATTACATCTTGACCCTAATGATGTTTACTTCTCTGATCATAGTATTGTTCATTTGAACTATAAGTTAATGTTTTTGAATTTTGCTTATTAGCCAAGACCATTCAGCCCTCCTTTGACCTCCAATTCCAGTCCTCCTCCATCAGCCCCTTTGGCACGAGCAGAGAGTTCTTCCTCATTATCATCATCTGCTTCACTAAGTGCAACAAATACACCCACAGTTGGTAAGTTTATAGTCTGCCATGATAACATTCACATCTTTTTTAGTTTCTGGGTTGGGGGAGGAGGGGACATTATTATTTACAAAAAAATATAGGCCACATAATTTCATTGTCTAAAGGTGGTTTATAACTAAATATGTAATATAGTATCCAAACAGTCTCCCATTTACCCAATGCATTCAATCTCTCATAAATCAAAAACTATCACCAGAATTAAAAAGTAACAAAAAGATAGGCAATCCCTAATGCCTAAATACTTGCTGTAACAGGCCTGCTTTTCCCCCAAAACTTCTTAAAACAATAATTGCAGGACCTAAAACTCAATCAGAGTGATTTCAGGCTGCGCTATTTTTCTGTTTCCACCTAAATAGACCTCAGTGATACATAACAAATATGTCCATTTGACCATCACTGGATTATAAAGACCTTTATTGTAGATGGACATGGTATTTTTCAGGAACAGCTAGATACCAAAGCTCCCAACAATCACTTGGACTCACAGTAGGTGAGACTTGCATCACATATAATAGTAAAAAGTCCACATTTCTGAACTTACAAATAAAAATCCACTGAGAACCACTGCATTTCATTTGTTTCATTTCATTTCTCATTTCATTTTTACACTGTTATGATGTGATCTTACTTTGGTGTTGGAATTTATTCTAAGCTCTTTTTCATAATTGCACATAATAACTCTAACTTTGATATGACATTTAAATATATTTTTGCATTGAACTTCCATTGATTAATGCAGTATTTAGAATTTTGCATTATCTTATATATAATACAGTAATACCTTGTCTTACGAACCTAATTGGTTCCGGAAGTAGGTTCGTAAGGCAAAACGTTCGTAAGACGAAACATTGGTTCCCATAGGAAACAATGTAAAAGCAATTAATCTGTGCAAAATATATATATCCCAAAATGGCGCTCCGCTGGGCGCCGTCGCCCAGCTGTCACCTTTTAAAACAGCCGGGGGGCTTCTCGGCGTTCTCCTGAACCCTTCAAAGGAGCAGATCCCACAAAGTTAGTAAAATAGTAATTCATTTCGAATGTCATGTTTTGCATTTAAAAAGCAGATAAGGTTTCCTTCTTAGTTTTGAACAATTTTTGAAACTTTAATATTTATTGATATATTTTGGGTTCAGTAGGCCGCCGAGAAGCACCGCCGCCCGGCTGTCACCTTCTGAAACAGCCGGAAGTTTGGGTTCGGGTTTGGGTTCCGGAGGCCGCCGAGAAGCGCCCGGCTGTTTCAGAACAGTGACGTCAAAGCTCCGCCCATGGAATGCCCTATTGGGATTCCCCACCTCCTTTCTAGCCTCCAGATCGGCCGAAAACGCCGCCGCCGATTGCAAAAACGGCGCTTCGCCGAGTGCCACCACCCGGCTGTAACCTTCTGAAACAGCCGGGCGCTTCTTGGCGGCCTCCGGAACCTGAACCCGAACCCGAACTTCTGGTTTAGGCGTTCGGGAGAATGCCAAGAAGCCACCCCAGCTGTTTCAGAAGGTGACAGCCGGGTGGCGGCGCTTCTCGGCGGCCTCCCAAACCCGAAGAGTTCGGGTTTGGGAGAATGCCGAGAAGCACCCCGGCTGTTTTAAAAGGTGACAGCCGGGCGGCGGCACCCAGCGGAGCGCCATTTTGCGATTTGCGGTGGGTTCATAAGGTGAAAAAAGTTCATAAGAAGAGGCAAAAATTTTCCGAACCCCAGGTTCGTATCACGAGGGGTTCGTATCATGAGGTACCACTGTATTTAAAAATAAAAGTCATGAATAATAGAACTAGCATTAACAACTGCAAAGTGAATATTTTTTAATTGAAGCCTTTAATTGACATTATATATTCTAGGAACTTCACGTGGTCCTAGCCCTGTCAGCCTAGGAACTCAAGATACATTGCCTGTTGCAATAGCCCTAACTGAATCTGTAAATGCCTACTTCAAAGGAGCAGATCCCACAAAGTTAGTAAAATAGTAATTCATTTCGAATGTTGTGTTTTGCATTTAAAAAGCAGATAAGGTTTCCTTCTTAGTTCTGAACAATTTTTGAAACTTTAATATTGATTGATATATTTCAAGTAGTATATTGTATTTTTAAACAACTCTTACATTTGGCAATGCATAACTACTGCAGTTTTTTCATCTCTTTTGCTAGACTATGTTATAGACCTTTTCAAGTTTACTTTTTAAAACATCCCTTCTTTCAACAAAAACTCCATCAAATGCATTTTATTTATATACTTACTGTGGATTGGACTTTTTTTTAAAAAGTATGTTGTATGGAACTAATCATTCCATTCCCCCAAATTCTGACCAGAACTTACCCTTATCTTCTACAACTAAGGTAGTATTTGTATGTACTTGATTGAAATGAATGGAGTAGGCTGCCTCCACCAATGGTTTTTTTTTTTGTCAAATTTGGCAGCTTTAAATTGTGGATTTCAATCAACATGCAGGCTGGGGAATTCTGTGAGCTGAAGTCAAGACATCTTAAAGTTTCCAAATTTCAAGTTTCCCCAAATATATAGAATGGTATTTGCATGAATGTTATTTGGAGCATTTCCCAAAATGGTAATTATTCTTGGGTGCTCAGCACTTCCTGAAAATAAGAGCAAAGTTGTTCTGGGCAGGTTTATGTGAGGAAAATTGACTCTCCATTTTGCTTCATTTGAATTCTACAAGATAAGACAAGCAACTGAGCTCAATAAATTAAAAATGGCAGCTAATATTTGTCTACAGTTTAAATGTATAAATGAGTTTATGTACATTTCAAATCCAATCATATATTTTACTGTGATTCTAATAATTATAGCTGTAAAAGTAACATTTGTCTTTTTACATTTTTTCTAGATGTATTGTGAAAATAACTGGTGATATGACAGTCTCCTTCCCAAGTGGGATTATTAAAGTGTTCACTAGCAACCCATCTCCTGCTGTGCTTTGCTTTAGGGTAAAAAACACAAGCAAACTAGAGCAGATTCTTCCAAATGTGCAACTTGTGTACAGGTTTTGTATTTTTTATTTATTATAAAGCCATACTTTTTATTATCCTTTTTTATTTCATTCTACTTGACTTGCAAAGTATGCTTCTTTTATAAATACTCTTATATTTTTTGCATTTAAGTTTTATAATTTAATTAAAAAAATCATGATTGTGACAAATTAAAATTAACTGTTAATTTTATAAAGATATTTCATTTCAGAAAACTTCTAAATAACGTTAACCAAGCTTTCAAGTCCAAGATGATTTTTTAAAAAATCCATCTATGCTATGCTAAAGTGTGTTGTTACATTACATTATGTTATCTTACAACATTATACTTATTGCTGTTCAACTTGAAATACTTTTAGAGAGGATTACAGTATAAATTGAAGATTGTAATGCCTGTTCTGAGATTATAGTTTACAATATCTAACATAAAAGGAAAAGGAAATAGTGAAAAAACATATAACCATGTAGATTAGATGCTTAAGTCTTGCTGTAATGTTCTGAAACATTATTGCTCATTGATTCATAGTTTATTTTATAACTTCTTCAAGAATTGCTTTTGCTCCTCTTACTATTGATGTGCTCTGTCATTTACTGAGGAAATTAGACAGCAAGCATAATAATTGTTAATGGATTAGGTTTAAAGGTCCACCACCTTCATTGTACTATATATGGCACCATTTTGTTAGAATACATTGTGACAATTACCTTGAAACCATTCTACAACTACCAGTTTTACCAGTTTTAAGTAGGCTTTGCAGATATCAACACCTGCAAACTTTTTCCAGATAATTTGAGATATTGGCAAGGCATGAGAGAATAATGTTTCATCTTTTAGCAACTTTCCCTAAATTTTAGTGTGGTTGAAGCAACTCCGTATAAATGTTACCCATCAGCATACCTGGCATCAATTGACAGAAAGACATAAATTGGGTGGAACTTTGTTTTAAAATTGCAAGTCATCATAACCATGTGGTGTACTATTAACATATTTTCGTGGGAGAAAATGTCTTTCTTTTACTTTGATCTCCTTGACAACAAGAAAGAGTAATGTATGCCTTACTGAGCATATTTATTCTCAAAGCAGCAGATACAAATAGTTGAACATTCAGAAGACTATAGGTCTTATTATTTGATTCTGAGTTAAGTTCTGTTGTTCTTTCGTGCCTACTGATTTTTCTCATGAAGCTGTACTAAATGCAAATCCAAATGGTCACCAGTGCAACTGCAGTGAAGAAATCTTTTGTACAAATTTCTTCATAAAGACTTTTAAAGATTGATTTTGCTCAGCACTGTAAACAATTTTCAAAATTATAAATTATTTTCGCAAACTAGATCCTGTAAAGAGTCGTTTTATTTTGAACGTCTGGCATGGATTTCTGGTTGACATCATGGTGAAATTGGACATGAGGAACTGATCTCTGCACTTCCATACCGAATCCTCCCCATTGGTGGGCTCCGAGATGAGCCAAAGCCTCACTGTAGGGGAGGCAAATAAAGAGGGATGCCCTGTATGGTCACGGAGAGTCACAACTCTCATGCCTGACCCGGGGATTTTCTTTCCCTCTCTGCCACGATGAGGAATAGAGGCAGACAAAACATGGCTGCCACGAAGCTGGGGCAGCTGAGGAACACCTAAGACTGGTGCTGAAGTGGAGTTAGTAAACAGTGATTGGAGCTGGGTGAGAAGATTCCTTTTTTATTTTTGCATTTAGTCCCTAAAATTAAAGGAAAAAAATCCATTGAAGAAAGGAGACTCTTAGAATGATCTTTTTAAAAGCGGCGAACAACCATAGGCAGAAAAGTTCTATACCCGAATAAAAAGAATTGAGGGGAAAAAAGGTAACAATCTTTTAATAAAAGAAAATTGGATTTAGAACTGGGTAGGTGTGGAAAGGCATTATAATATGCTGGAACTATGTACCTGAATTGATTCGACCATTTATTTTTGTCTCTATAAACTGAATTAAATTTGGATTTTAATTTGTCACACTTGAAACAATGCTGAAACCTCTGTTGTTGCTGCTGTCTACTGGTAAATGGAATATACTACACCCCTACAAATCTAGGAAAATTTTGTCAGGAGAAACGAGCAACATCTTTTTGGAGGATTGCGATACTAACTGTCCTATAATTAATAATTTTGCTATTGTGATAAGAAAGATTTTTAAGTGAAGTGACTTTTGTTGTGTGGAAAGTGTCTGGACTATTTAAGTGGAATTGATTAATAACCCTGGGATGTAAAGAGGTATGATTATTGAACTCTTTGATGAGCAAAATTGGAACTGAATATATTGCTTTTGGCCCTGACCAAAAGTAGACATTAAACTACTGTGGGGAAATGAGTGAGATTTCAAGAGAAATGGCATATATGTTTCAAAGCATTATGTGATAAAGAACCAAAGAGCAATAAAAGACTTAATCCAAGGCATAAGTGACAAAGTAGAAAATATGATACAACTGGCAATGAATGAAGATCAAAGAGTCCAGGAAAGAGAGGAAGCAGAGGAAAGAATGGAGAAAAAGATAGAACAGGCAAATCACCAAATAAAACAAGAGGAGAAGAATTATTTTTTTTTTGAGATATATAAAAATGAAATTGGAATTGGATAACCTGGAAGAGGATTTTGAAAGGGAGATAGGAGTATGGGTGGATGCTCTAGAGACATGGCAGCTTAGAGATAGGAGAAATATTTAGAAGAAACAATGAAGATGTTGACAGAGACAAAGAGAGGGGTATGGGAGGAAAGCCAAAAACCGAATAAGAATTAAAATATTAAAACGACAAGCAATGATGGATAGAATAGAACTATTTCCCCCTTTTTTCCTTTCTTCTTTTTTCTATTATTATAATGGCCTGATTAAAAACTAGAAATAGAGATAGAAATAAGAATATACACTTTTATATGAAGGACTATGTATTAACATAAATATGTGTTTTAACAATATAGGGTGCGTTCCAAAAGTAATGCAATTATTTTTTTAAAAGTAATTTATTGAACGTATTTGCACAAACACTTAAAATTCTTCAAAGTACTTTCCTTGGGCCTCTACACATTTTTTCCAGGGACTCTGCCATGACCGGTACACGCCCTGGAAGGCGTCTTCAGGGACCTTTTGCAAGGTCTTCGTCACGGCTGATTGGATCTCTTCTATGGATGAAAAATGGGTTCCTTTCAGGGCTGCCTTAATCCGAGGGAAGAAGTCTGCTGGGGCAACGTCAGGACTATGTGGCGGGGGGGGGGGGGGAGCATTGGCACCTGATGTTTGGCCAGGAACTCATGGACTCGTAGCGCGTTGTGGCAAGGCGCGTTGTCGTGATGGAGTTGCCAGGTAGCGAAGATGTCTTTTCCCGTCCTGATGACCCTTTTTCGGAGTCTTTTCAGCACATCCACGTAGTAGGCAGCGGCAACTGTCTATTCTTGAGGAACAAACGCCTTATGGACCACTCCTTTACTTTCAAAAAAAGACAATTAGCATTGTTTTCACTTTTGATTTGCTCATTCTTGCCTTTTGGGGCTTAGGTGTGTCACTCAGAGCTTTGGCGTTTTGTTTCTGGGTTGTATTCAAAAACCCAGGTTTCATCACCAGTGATGACGTTGTCCAAATAATCAGGTTCAATTTCTATACGTTGTAAAACTTCGGCTCACAGAGATTTACAATAACTGACGTTCTGCCGCTTCCACAGCTTGGAAAGCACTGAGACCAGTTTCGCGACAAAGCTTAGCGTCCCCCCGCCACCTACTCCAACCAATAGGAGCGGCGCGGGAAATTCAATTGCATTACTTTTGAAACGCACCCTGTAGGATTAGTAAGAGTAACCTGACCAGAAGTAGAAATAAGAATTAGGGAAAGAATATTAGTAGTTATAATTTTTGTATACATTGAAAATAAGTGATAATTAAATGGAAAGATGAGGAGTTGAAAGATGGTGTTACTATGTATGTTCAAGAAGATCATTTACGTTAGAATGGAACATTTAACTATTGAATAACTATTTTAAAATAATAAAGTACATTAATGTTAGGATCATATAAGTTTGATTAATGTAATAATAATTGACTGTTATTATTTGTATTAACATAAACCATACTCAGAGGCCACACTGTTCATGTATTGATGTTGATATATACGGAGAGGGGCGGCATACAAATCTAATAAATAAATAAAAAATCCCAAATCTGTGGTATGTTTTTCCTCAGAGTTTCTAAACTAGGTAATTGCAGATTTTATCTTTATAAAGTCAGTTATTCTAAAAGGCTACAAATCAAACCTAGAACTTTTAAAGCAACTAACTCTGTATAGTCTTTTGCTGTCTGGCTACTTTAAATTTTGGGTCAGAAACAAATTAAGCTTTCAACTGTTCTTCAATTTCATTTCTGTTCTTCTTTGAGAAAGAGGAGATTGATACTTGCTTTCTTTGTCTTTTTTGGACACACATAACGGTAATTTATCGAAGAAAGACATTTTCTAGAAGAACACTTAAACTTCAGAAATCATAGATAGAACATTGGCATATCAAATCCGAAATCCTCAAAACTGAACTGATCCTTGTAATCATTTGTCTTAAACTCCTTGCAGCACTAAAAGCCTTGGAGCGCATACAGCTTATATCACTGCTTCCAAAGTCTAAGTAAATTACCCAAAATTGAGCAAAAGTGGAACGTTTTTCGGGTAATGACTCATGGATCCATTTTACGATCAGTACAGCAACACTAAAATTGATTTGAAGTGTATTTTACCTACCTTAGTTAAAAGGAACATTTGATAAACAGTTTTGGATAATGAAGGAAAAAGTTGGGGTGGCATTGGCTTAGATCATTTATCATTTCCAGCAGTTCCACTGCACAATGTTATAACTGTAGACTTTCAAGATTTCTTAGTGACAGTCATGTCATTCGAAGTATCAGGAAATGTACAGGTTATGGACATAGACCAACACATTCGACCGCATAGAGAAAAATATATTATGCTAGAAATTATCTTTCTGCCCAAAATGGTCTTGAAATTTCATGTAAATCAGTCATTTCTGCTTCCTATCTTTTCTGACATCTGTTTCCTCTCTTTTCTGACATTGAATAGCTTTCTAGTGTTGGACATGAGTATTTATTTATTTTGATTTGATTGATTTGATTTGATTTGAATGCCACCCCTCTCTGCTAATATACTAGCTTTCCATCTGGTCTGTAGTAAGGTCTCTGTCATAAATAAATTCTGCCCGTCTCTGCATTTATTGTTTTGTTTTTAATGATGGAAGATAGAGATATCTTCTGGTAGTTTCAAAAAACCATTTTTTCCGTAAGAGGGTTTCAACATAAAAGAGAACATTGTTATCTACAGCCGTGAATCTTCTCAATTGTAGTAACACAGATGTTTAAATATACGTTTAAACAAGGTTCAAATATATGTTTTCATGCCTACATTTTGTTCACAGTGATCCATCACAAAGTGATTCCAGTATGAGGGATTTTTGGATGGATATGCAAGCTGTCACAGTCTACCTCAAAAAGCTATCTGAGCAGAATCCTTCTGCTTCTTATTACAACGTAGAAGTTCTGAAGTACCAGGTAATTTTTGTATTTTGTTGTGAGTTTAGGATCTTAACAAGTCTAGATTATATTGTTTGCTGGCATGAATTACCGTATTTTTCACATTATAAGACATACTTTTCCCCACCAAAAAAGTGGGTGGAAATGTCTCTGTGCCTTATAGAGCGCATATTGTGGTGCGAGGGAGGGGGTTGGTGTCACCGCTGCCACTTGTCACTGCTGCCACCGTTTGTCACCACCAGGGAACACTGGAGCCTTCGCTACCAAGCAGCTAATCAGCAGTTTGATGGGCCTTCCATAATACCGCCGATCAGCTGTTTTAGGCCCTGGGAATCGGCAGCAGTGCCAAACGGTAATAAGCAGCAGTAGTGATTGGTGGAAGCGGCAACAATCCCCACTGCCTAGAACAGCTGATCAGCAGTGATCCTGGTGGCCGATCCAATCGGCAAACAGCTGCTCGGTAGCAAAGGCTCCAGCGTTCTCCAGCAGCAGCAGCTCAACTCAGCTGACCAGGGTGGGTGCAATGGGGTGGAGCCCTGGTGAGCCACGTGCTGGGGATGTGATAATGTGCTGATGCTGATTAGGCTGTTTGCTGCATGGACACTAGATGCTGGGAAACAGAGGCAGATTTTTTTCTTTTCTTGTTTTCCTCCTCTAATGAGCGTCTTATGGTACAGTGTGCCTTATAATGTGAAAAATACAGTACCACCCTATCTCTCCTACTGTGTAAACACCATATATTTACTCAGAATGCTGTGTGTGTGACAGAAATAAGCCTGTTCCAAAATGGCATAGCAGATTAACATAGTGTCTGCATTTTTAAATTTACTTTAAAAACTGAATCAAGCTATTTAACTAGCTGATCAGCGAATCAACTAAAACCAAAACTTAACCAGCATAGAAAGTTAAAAATCTTATTGAAGATTCCTATTTTGTTGATTTTGGAGAATTGCACCTCGTTGCATGTTTTCTTTTTATATTGGACTTCTGGATGTGACCATCTTAGTAACCTTAGGAGGAAAGATACATCTATAGGCTGAAGTAGGTAGAAGGATTCTGTCATTAGGAACAAGCAGCCAGAGGTAGTCTGATGAGCTATCCAATGCTATCATCAGCATCATATATCGCATCAGGTCTAGTACTTTTGGAATATTTTGTTTGCTCACTTTGTTTGTTTGTTTGTTTGTTTATCTATCTATCTATCTATCTATCTATCTATCTATCTATCTATCTATCTATCTATCTATCTATCTATCTATCTATCTATCTATCTATCTATCTATTAGATTTGTATGCTGCCCCTCTCCGTAGACTTGGGGCGGCTAACAACAATAGTGAAACAATATGAACAAATCTAATAATTAAGTTAATTTAAAAAACCCATTTAAGAAACCAATCATACACACAGACATACCATGCATATCTATAAGCCTAGGGGGAGGGGATATCTCAATTCCCCCATGCCTGACAACAGAGGTGGGTTTTAAGGAGCTTACAAAAGGCAAGGAGGGTGGGGGCAACTCTGATCTCTGGGGCGAGTTGGTTCCAGAGGTCGGGGCCGCCACAGAGAAGGCTCTTCCCCTGGGTCCCGCCAGACGGAATTGTTTAGTCGATGGGACCCGGAGAAGGCCAACTCTGTGGGACCTAATCGGTCACCGAGATTCGTGCGGCAGAAGGCAGTCCCGGAGATATTCTGGTCCGCTTCCATGAAGGGCTTTATAGGTCATAACCTTCTGCTTCAGATATTTAGATTATGCTTGGGTGCAGGTTCATTGTTCATAATCAGTAGCATGAGTTATTTTATGTTGCCAGAAGTATTAAGGATGGTTGGATGTTTCCTGAGCAGATACTTAGGAATCCCTAACATCAAAATGTTTCAGTGTCCTTGCTCCTGCTGATTTGTATTTCATAGCCCAGTGACTTTCAACCTTTTTTGAGCCGCGGCACATTTTTTACATTTATGAAACCCTGGGGCACATTGAGCCGGGGGGGGGGGGGGCTAAAAAAGTTTGGACAAAAAAATTCTCTCTCTCTTCCTCCCTTTCACATTATTTCTCTCTCCCTCCCTCTCTCTCCCTCCCTCTTTCTTTCTCTCTCTCTCCATCCCTCTTTCTTTCTCTTCCTTCCTCTCCTTTTTGCTCTCTCTCTCCCTCCCTACCTCCCTCTATGTCTTTCTCTCTCTCTCCTTCCCTCCCTCTGTTTCTCTCTCTCTCTCTCTTGCTTTCTTTCTCTCTCTTTCTCTCTCTCTTGCTTTCTTTTTCTTGTTCTCTTTCTCTCTCTCTTGCTTTCTCTCTCTCTCTTGTTCTCTTTCTCTCTTGCTTTCTTTCTCTCTCTCTCTCTTGCTTTCTTTCTCTCTCTCTTGTTCTCTTTCTCTCTTGCTTTCTCTCTCTCTCTCTCTTCCTTTCTTTCTCTCTCTGAGCTTCGTGGCACACCTGACCATGTCTCGCGGCACACTAGTGTGCCCCGGCACACTGGTTGAAAAACACTGTCATAGCCCTTACAAGCAGCATGCAAGATCTTTAAAGTCCTTAAGTACCTTTATGCTACACTGCCTTCTGGCCTGCAGCATACCTTCATTAGTGTTGGCGAGTTATTTGCAGATTCCTCCAAGCATTGGCAGCTGTGGATTCATATTTACTATGGAAACTGTCCCTTTTCTTCCTGTTACTCTTAGCCCCTGGGCTGTTAACCAAAGAGAAGGGGCTGACATGGCAAAAAGTCAGCAACATGCCATTTCTGCTTCTGCTAGAGGGAGTGTCAACTCAGCACTAAACCTTAAAAAGCTCCATATGTCTCAGTCTCTTGACTTCCTTTATCAGCAGATCTTGCCCCACCACCCTCACCACCACCATATGTAATATGTCTTTATATTCCACAGTAATGGCTTGGGAAATAAAATTTCCATACTGTAAAGAAGATGAATGTCTCCCAAATTTCAGGGAAGAACCAAACAATGATTGAATCGTCAAAGGAAGCCTGAGTTTGAAAAAAGTCTTTTATTCCCTAAATAAGAAAAATACAGTATCTTTTAACCATAATGTAAAAGAAGAGACAGAATCTCTCTTAGACAATCTGTACAATGCACAGTTTTAAAACTACATTCAAAAGCATATTTAAAGCTTCTGAAATAGAGTATAGGGATATGGTATTGCCTGAAACAGGTAGTCATCCAGATACTGATAATCAACAATAGTAAACCACTCTGATCATAGTTGCTTGATTGATCACAACGCCCAATCTAAATTAGCAATAGACTCCATAATGGTTCCTCAATCTGCATTTTATATTTATTGTGTTGTATATTTGTGTAACTGTAAAGGTTCCAGCATCCCAAATCTATCCATGTTACTTCATTCAATTTCAGTAAATATTAGCAGGGGTGTATTTACAGTATGGAGCAGTTAGCCTGACGCACTGAAGTATAAGATGCACTTCAGTTTTGGGAGAGGAAAAGGGGGGGGGGATTCTGCCTCTGCCTATCAGTGTTCTTAGCCTGGTCAGCATCAACTTCACTCACATGTGCCTCATTGAGGATGTTAAACAACTTCAAAAGCACAGCTGATCCCCTAAGGTAGCTCCAGTGAGTAAAGCAGGCAAAGCACGGAAGCGGTAAGATAGGGCAGTAGCTATCCCGGGTTGCAATTTTGGGCTCCATGCCTCCCATTTTCAGCTTCCAAATGCTCCATTTGAAAGCCATTCAAGGCTGCGGGGATCGCCAAAGCACATTGCTGCCCAAAACCGCAATGCGATAGAGGCCAAAAATGAGGTGTGTGGAGGCCTAAAATGCAATGCGCAAAGGCCGAAAGCGCAGTGTGCATAGGCGGTGATCAGCGGCGATGTGCTTTGGTAATCTCCACAGCCTTGAACAGCTCTCAAAAAAGAGCACTTGGAGGCTGAAAACATGAGACACACAGAACCCAAAAACATACACCATTGTCTGTGGCAATCTCTGCAGCCAGGAAGAGGATGCACGGAGGCTGGTGGGTGGGCTCGGCTACATTTGGAGTATAAGACACATCCAAATTTTCAATGTCTTTTTTTGGGGGGAAGCACATCTTATATTCCGAAAATATGATAATTATAAGTCACAAAACAAAGCCTAATTATAGCAACAACTCCGCATGGAAGATTTGACCCTAGTCCTAACTACACCTTAGCATGAAGCTGAATGCACAAACTGTCTTCCAGCTGACTTCAGTAGTCATATGACACACATTATTTTAGGTATTCCAGGTCATAAAAATAAGCAACATTTTGAACTCTCTGCAAATGATTAACAACGGCTTAAAAAGAAAGAAAGATGTCAGATTCGCAGAGTCTAGTTACACTTCAGTTTGTGCAGTGGGCAGACAGTCAGAATCACGTGATAAGTCAACCTGCTCATTACTAGGCAATATGTCTTCCTGTAGAATAGAAGTGGAATCCCTTGAAATCCCAGTTCATTCAGCTACATGCATGTCATCTTTTGACTTGGTATCAGTTCCAGTTAAGCAATTGTATTGTTCACTAGGTGAATTTTTCAAAGATAGTCCTAGAACAGTTCACAGTAATAAATGTGAGTGATACTTATTGAGTAACAAGGCAACTGTGGAGATAAAAAGTATTAATTAGTACACCAATATCAGCTGGACAAAAACATTCTTAATCATAGCTACTCTTGGAAACTTAGAAAAGTAAAACTCAGTACAGAAATTTTTCCAATCTATAAATCTGATCTTTTGAATTGAATGTGTGCAGCCCCCATAAAAACAGGTACATCCCTTTTCATTAGATAATTGATTAAAACTGCACCCACCTTGTCATTTTGTTTTCCATTTTTACTCAAATTTTTAGTAGTTAAGTATTAATAGATTAAGTAATTCCAACCTAGGGAATTTAGGTATATAATTATAATTTAATTATTAATACCAAAAATGAAAACATCTCAAAATCTCTATTTTTATGAAATTAACTTTAATAATAATTGCTCTTTAGAGACCAAAAGTACATGAAAAATGAATTTTGGAAGTCAGGAGATTTTTCTGGTTTGACCCTAAAAGTAGTTATTATATTATTTCCAAAGGTATTGTCAAATGGTATCCAGTCTACACCTCTGAATCTTGCTACATATTGGAAATGTAATGCTGGCACAACTGATGTAAGAGTTGATTACAAATACAATCCAGCATCTATGGCAATGCCAAGTACGTTATCCAATATACAAGTCATTGTACCAGTTGATGGAGGTGTAATCAACATGCAGTCACTTCCTCCAGCGAAATGGTAACTTTTTTTTAAATTAATACTGCATTAAATTCATATTAAGATTCTTGATGTGTCTTTTAAAACCACTTCTGAAATACATTGATTATTGTTGCTTGAAGCAGTTCTCATGGAATTGAAAGAGGGAAGTGTTGGGAGATCAATGGGAACTGTATGATGCTGCAGGTCTATTTCTAAGGTGTCTACTGGATTCTGAAATTTTTGATATGCTGCTGCTTCTAATTTAATAGTATATCTGTCTGAAATAAGACTTCATCTCTTCACAATATTTTGGTACCACCCTAGTTGATATGTAAAACTGAAACCTGATTGGATAGTGGTTGGCCTTGTGAGAGATTTATCTTCTGGATTTTGGGTCTTGCAGAAATATAAGGCATGAATGATTGCTCTTTGCGTGATGAGATGCACTACTGTAATGGTACGTGAATGCAGAATAATTTATACCTATCCTTAGAAATGAGGAAGAAGAAACAAGCAAACCTATGGGGGAAGGGGAACTACACAGTCCTGAGAAAAAAAGCTTTGACAGATTTTCAAGATTGTTGTCAGTACTTTGAACTAGGCATGGTCAAGAAACAGGCATCTCAGGGAATCCATTATTTTTTTAAAAGCTGTATGATAGAATAACAGAATATTGAAAGCATATCTGAGGCTATTTTGAATTATTTTCACATTCTGTTTCTCAGGAATGGGTAGTCTTTTTGGAAAGCCCCCCCCCCCCCTTTTAACAATTTGATAATTCCTTCCTCATTCCCATTCTTCTCAATGAATGAAAGTATCTTTATGTGACACTGAACTCTAAGAACAAGTTGAGATAACTGCTGGTGTAGTATTTAACTTGCCATTCCTGGATCCATGTTTTGGTCTGCAGGGCTCTGCAGGAGGCATCCTTCCTTGTGCACAACACTTGTTTGTAATTTAAAGTTATTCCAGTGTTGTGTGCTTTTAAGTTTTAACATTTGTATGAAACTGCCAGAAAAGATCTTCCACTAGTTTGGGTTGAAATGCCAACAGTTTGCTGATGGTACTGAATTATATATCAGCACCATGGTCTTAACTAGAGATGGTTTGGAAACCTTGAATTAGTATCTGGAGGCTGCAAGGTCCTGGATGGGCCAAAATGATTTTAAATTTCATTCAAGCAAGACAGAATTCCTGTTCATGCAAAAATATCTTAGCTCATTGGCTACCCTAATGATTTCTCTACAAGGGATCATTACACTCTGAAGGAGCAAATCCACAATTTAGAGCTTACCTTAGACTCATTGACCAACGTGGCACATGCTGATCCACCAAGGCTGCCAGACATCTGAGGCCAGAAGAACATTCATAGCAGAAGAGAAGAGAGCACTCCGCAAAGCCAGAGCTGCAAATGCTACAACAATGGTGCCCACAACCCATTAGATATCAAGGTCCTTTTCGAACACGATGGACGAACATCAGGTTATCAGTTAGTTTCTGAACTTCATTCAGAGGTTTGTTATCACTCATAAAGCCATGAATAGTTTGGCTTCAAGGTTACATTAAGGACTGTCTCTTCAGAGAGAATATCTAAAATATTCTTTGAGTCTGGACTCCAATACATACTTGCATTATATTTTTAATTACTTGAAAACTTGCCTAAAAGAATACCGGTAGATGCAGAGTAGCAGTATGGAGAATTGCCAATATATGATTTTTTTTTCTTTATAGGAACTCAGAGCAGATGAAAGCTTTGTGGAAATTAGCTAGTATTTCAGAGAAATCAGAAAATGGCGGTAAGAAGAAATGTTTTATTTTAACTCTCATAGATTAGAAAACTACCATTAGTATTTTGACCACACACACACACACACATACACACAAACAAAAACCAATTTAAAACTAACAGCATATATTCTTGCAATAATTATTTTTCTCCCCAAAGATAATTTTATAATGGATTTTTTTTCATCAACTAGCATATTTTGCAATATTTTATTTATTTATTTAGAAAATGTATATAGAAAAACTGGCATTGAGCCTTATCTATTTTTTAATTGCTGCGTAATAAATTATGACTATTTATTGATTTATTTGATTTTTATGCCGCCTTTCTCCTTAGACTCAGGGCGGCTTTACAACATGTTAGCAATACCACTTTTTAACCGAGCCAGCATATTGCCCCCACAATCCGGGTCCTAATTTTACTCACCTCGGAAGGATGGAAGGCTGAGTCAACATTGAGCCGGTGGTGAGATTTGAACCGCTGACCTTCAGATCTATAGTCAGCTTCAGTGGCCTGCAGGAAAGCACTCTACCTGCTGCACCCCCCCGGCTCTTATACTATATTGAGTTGCAGAAAAATAAGTTTTGTCAACTTATCACAATGCAGAATAGTCTTAAAAACACAAGGAAAAAATGAAATAATTTAAACTACAGTCAATTTAAAATGAAACCTATGCTTTGATTCTCCATATTGAAATGAGATCTTCTTAAGCATGTGATATAGGTGTGTGTAGATCAACCAAACAGAAGTTTTTGTATGTCAATTTTGATCTGAGATTTATACCAGATTGACCTATGTCTATACACTTGTATACGCATGTTTGTATGTATGCATGAGCCACAATAAAGATGGCTTGGTATATAACTAGTCTTATTACTGCAAGCCACCCAGAGTCCATTTGGAATTGGGCGACATATAAATGCTACAAACAAACAAACAAACAAACAAACAAACAAACAAACAGTCTTATATATTTTAAAAGATTCAAGAACAACTCTTAATACATATGCTAATATAATTAATACATTTGCTAATAGAAACATGAGATTCAATAGGAAATATATGAAATTACTCCAATCAATTGAATAGCCAAGTAAATTTAAAAAATATTGCAAAATGACAATACAGTATATTTTAAGGGTAATTCTTACAATACCATTTATTTATCAGAATACAGGCTAAACATCACCCATTGTTGTTGCTGTAATAAAATTGGCTTTGTGTTAGTGTTTTGCACCAAATTATAATGAAGAATTTTGGGGCACTTTCAACATGAAGTGTTACTGAAGAAATTTTTGGGGATTTTAAAAATGCATTATCAGTAGTCAAAGATTAATTGTATTTTAGTACTTATGCTAATAAGCATATTTCTTTACTGTTTCTCTCTCTTCCGTTCTGAATAGGCTCTGGCTCTCTCAGAGCTAAATTTGACCTTTCTGAAGGACCCAGTAAACCAACAACACTTGTAGTGCAATTTATCAGTGAGGGAAGCACCCTTTCTGGAGTAGATGTGGAATTAGTAGGCACTGGCTATCGGCTTTCCCTGATTAAGAAGAGGTTTGCCAGTGGTAAGAAGGATAATGTTTTTCTGAGGATAACCCATAGAGCTCATTTGTAATGTCTGACAGTCATTAGTGATATAGAATCATAAGTGGAAAACTTTTTGTAATAGGTATTTGCAGTTCTATAATCCTGTTATTAGTTTGTTTATCAAATTTATAAGGCCACCCACTGCACAAAAGGTGACACTGGGTGGTGTAGAACAAAGTTGTTAAAATGTGTTCTACTTTGAAAAAATGTGTATGCTAATTCTGCATCTTGATTAAAACATGTTTGTGTGTCTGTGTATAATACAGGTAGTAAGTACTGTCTTTCTGCCCATTCTCCTGGTTGATATAACGGTTCTACACTCAGGAAAACTCTCCTATGTGTAAGGGTAACAAAGGACACCAGGTTCGTTGGCTGCAACCAATCAGTCCCCAAGGATTCTTCCATCCTTGGATCCCAGGAGGAACTCAGGGGATTCAAGCAATTCATGAAATCCTCATTTTAGATAGATCAGAGATCATTATGAGGACTGAAGTAAACAGTCCAGGATAGCAAAACATGTGGAAGTCTAGTTTTAAAAAATTACTTTTCTATTAATTTTGCTTATTGAGATACTAACTGAAATCTTTTATGTCTTTCAGGACGATATATGGCAGATTGCTGAACAACCTGTTAAGAAAACTAGGTTATTTTTCAATGAATAATAAGTTTATTCATTCTCTTACTATCTTTCCAACACTATTTTAACATGCATTAATTTTTGAAAACACATTGCGTAGTTCTTGGAGTTTATACCCAACAAAATGCACTTTTGAAAATAAGTCAGTTTTTAAAATATTCTGTTTTGAAATAGCACTGAAATGAACTCCAACAATATAGAAAATCAGTTGCAATACTGGGAAACAAGATACTGAAATATTTTATAGTAATGTAGCTTCGGAGCCAAATAGCAGTTATGTGTGGTATTTAAAGTGTGTGATGCTTTGTGATACCTTAAACAAAACTATATTTTAACTTTCTATAAATATTACTGAAGTATATTTTTCAATTTTCAATATTGCCATTCCATAAACAAAACAGTGGCAAAGTATTTTTTGTTTTCACACTTGTATATTCATGTGTCATATCTTATTAGAGATTATCTATAAAAATAACTTTATTTCCATATATCATACATAATTAAATGACCAGTGTTTTATAATAGATGGTTTTTAATGTAAAGTGCAATGTTTTTTTAAATTGCAATGTACAACAGAGTTATTTACTTCTGCCATTAGTTAACATGATGGGAGTTGTAATTTTAATTAATGCTGTAGATTATTTATTTTTATATGAAATGTGTAATTTCGTGCCTTTTCAAAGCTGTGCCTGTCAAATGTTTTTGTGCTTTTCATTTCTTGTTTTCATTATCTAGATCTTCTAATTAGTAAACTTGAAGGAAGTAATCTTATTCTTACAGAATAGAAGAATCAGTTGTGCTCTATCTTCCATGTACCCCTTATATTTGCTAGGGAGGTTCATCAGGACTTCTGGTGCTGATTTTGTGGGGTCATGAAGCATTTAAAGTGGGAAGGAGAAGCCAACCAGCACATTACAATCTCTTTCACTGGAAGATAGGCACAGTTGGATATAACCTGGCATTTGGAAATCCAAACAGAAAATAGCCTTTAATATAACTTCTGTTGGGTTAACTGCAATAAATGCAACCATTACAACAGAAACCTTTTAATTTTTGTCAGTTACCACACAGTATCAACATTTAAAATATCACCAAAGATGTATAAAATCCTGAAAAAGAAGTAATTTTTAATGTAATTAAAATGCTACACTTCTGAAAAGTGTAGAATTTCCTCTTCTAACTACAAAAAGCTGAATTTCATATGCTTTGAAACATACATGGATTTAAAGTGTTGCTTATGAGCAGCAATGTTATTTTAAAGGTCTATTTTTAATAAAATAAAAATAATTACTGATAATTTCAATAAGTGTTTTATGATCACAAATAAAGAAGCAGGTAATAGCCCTAATACAAAAAAAATGACCCATTTTGATAAGTTTAATACAAATCCTGTTTTTTAGAACTTACCTATATGCCTTTAAAAGATTAAATGTAAATGTCAAAAGTTATTAGGGCGGGTGAATTATATCAACAACAGCACCAGAGATTAACTACTTTTTCAAATTCTAGTTCCTAATAAAAGCATACATGAAAATCACTAACTCAATGGATAATACTTAATGAATAAAATAGTGGATTGATATATCAGTGCTCTATATAGTCACTAAATTTTGATGAATCTGTAGTACACTACAAATAAAGTTAGATGTATTCTGTTCTATTGACATCAAAGTAATGAATAGCTAGGATAAATGGGATATCTTTCCCTCCTTTTGTGAGACCATTAATTTCCTACAAAAAGTGGAGCGAAAATATCAGTGCTGTTGAGGATGGGGAAATCAGACGCCTGTGGTTGTCTTATTTTTAAAGATACGTGGATCCATTATTTAATTATTATTTTTGCTTTTAAAAAGAAATAAACATTTGCTATCTCTTTGTGTGACAGATATACCTTCAGCAGCCCAGCAACATTCATTCTTTAACTGTGACATAAATGTCTCTCAGAAAGATACTACATTATGACATTGTAATGTACAAAATATACTCTGGCTCATTATTGGGAAGGGAAGAAATGGCAGCTATTTTTTTTTCTTGTGGAAAAAAAAAGCCACTTTAACTTTGATAGTCAACTCTGGCATCTTACTCAAAATTCTTCAGTTTCACATTTTTAACCAAAAATGAATCCAAATGTAATTGTTTTCAGACATAAACACAAATACTGAAAAGCATGAATAATTCATAGATTAAAACTGATTTTAGAATGGCAAAAACTGATTTTAAAGCAAAAAGCCTTGTTTTATAAAAATCTAAAATTCCATTAGAGTACTACACAGTGAATTTTCATATTGTAGAATAATACATTTTGATAGAATTATACATTTAAATTGGGATTTTAAATGGTACAGACTTTTAACGTATTCTTAATCGTAATCTGCTAATGCAATCAACAACTGTCTGAATAACTTTTGAAAATCAATCTGTTTATTTTAATGATGTATTCTTTCTAAATTAGTGCTAAATTTCAGCACCTTCTAGCCTTACTACCAAAAGTTCTCAGATACATATTCACAAAGGCTGCAGGTTATGATTTTGAAGCCATGTAACTTTATAATTTTTTTAAAAAAATCTATATCTAAATATAGATATAGATATCTATAAATAAAACCTATTTCATAGAAACCATGTAGCAAGCTGGATCTTGCTTGTTTATAAAGATTTTGCCTTTGTAGCTGCCTCTTGGGAGAATTTGTAAACTCAAATCTGAAGGGTCTGCAGGTTCTACAAACTGTAAATTAGAGCAATATAAATCTTAGAGAAATTGTAAATACATCTGATCTTTTACAAAAATGTTTTAAAAATTGCACCTATAATAAACATGTAATATATAACAGTTTGATTGTTGTTGTTTATATGATTTCATACATTATGCAGAAGCATTCCATTGACAGTTTTCAGATAAAATATATTTTGATTCTGGTCCATTGTTAGAATTAGTTTCTTTTCTACATATTTCTGTGCACTATTATGGCTATGGGTTTATGAGCTTACTACACAAGACAATATCAGTGCTCACAGGCTTTTTTCCAGTTATCAAGAGTGTAAGGAAAAAATAGTCTGTTCCTGTTTTAGTTGTTTGGGGAATAATAAAAGTCCTCTCATCCCCATTATATACAGAAAGAAAGAACTGGCTAAACTCCCACCAACTGCATTATTTTTTTACATTTTTGTATTTTTTCTGTGATTTGAGAAAACAATTGAATGTGTAGCTATAAAGATAATGTAGTAAAATATACATTTTAAAATGTAAACTAATTACTGTAATTCCCCAATAGTTTTTCCCTCCACTATAATACTCATTGTAATCCAATAGTGTACAATCTATGAAGTTGATATGAAAGTACAGTATGTGAACAATTTTGCAATCAAGAATCTTTCTCCACCTACTGCAGCCATAGATGCAACTGTGTTGACTGTATTATATGAAGTTCTGGTAAACATGCAGAAAGTGGACTCAAGATAATGTGTGAATTGAGTCACAGGTATGGGGAGAATTGCTTCTAGTAGAAAGATGGGTCAGTCACAGTTCAAAACTAAATTTACAGCAGTTTGCCAAAAAATAGAGCAGAATAAAAAATAAAAGTCCCCAAACAATTTTCTTGGGAATGATTGAGGGACAATAATTGTCCTGAAAACTTCCGTCAGAAAATGCTATAGACTTACTTAGTGCTAAATAATTTATGTATCTATAGTTGTCTCATTAGAAAATTATGTATTTAGTATTTGCCTAATATAATATATGAGGTCTTTTTCTGCCGTCAATATTCTATGTTTCTATGATATAAAAATTATATGATTATTGCTGAAGAAAAATTGGAGACCTGCAATGATTAGATAGACATCCACAGGTATTAGCATCTTTCTAATGAACTTTTTAAAAATATTTATGAAATATATGCCTGGTATTTCTATCCAAACTCAAAATATTTCACTCTGTTTTTCAAGGCAGCTGTTCTGATTTATATAAACCAAGAAATTTTCCTTCATACACAACTGAAGAATTTTCACCTGCCACTTGAATGATTTTAGGCATAACAAAATCGCCTAAATTAGACATCAGTTCCATGCAGAGAAGCAATTTAATGCTTCTCCACGTAGACAACAAACAAGATGTATTCCTCTTATAATGAACCTATCATTGGGATTTCCTCCTCCTGGGATTCCTCAGCTATATTTACAAATGACATTCCTGCCTCAATTACAGCTAAAGTCTGTAGGTATGTTATCAGTCATGCCAATATTTAATATTTCTAAAAGATCCGAAGAAACGTAATAGTCATCAATTATCCACATGGTTTGGTGTTAAATACTGTAAAAGCTGTATATATGAGGGTCGCCCAGAAAGTAATGCACCAATTTCTTTTCTGCAACAATTATTGAACACAATGAAACTTGCACACAAGAAGGAATGATTTCTTCTACACACTCCCTATTTTTCGATGTAATCCCCGTCCCATTCTATGGCCTTTAGCAAGACACAAAGGCGTGTATGCCGTGTTGGTACCATTCCTTGTTCTAATGGCCTATCCTCTGTGCCCGGCGACTGCAGATTCTCCGTAAACTGTACACAAACGTTTATGAATGTTCCCAACAGTTTCTTTCTCCCCAGTGAAAAATTCAATTATGATACGTTGCTTGTAATGTACATCACTTACACCATTTCAAAATACTGCTGCAACTATGCTGTCTGAAGAAAAGCAAAATTCACACATGCACTCCTGACAATTCAAATAATGTATATCTAAAGTTTCACATTTGTTTCACAGCCATTACTGTAGGCTGAGAAAAAAATGTGGTGCATTGCTTTTCTGGGTGAGTAGTATTTTATCCTGGGCCAGAAAAAAATTGGAAGTAACACTGCTCAAAAAAATAAAGGGGACACTTAAACAACACAGAGCGTTCTCTGTGGCGGCCCCGACCCTCTGGAACCAACTCCCCCCAGAGATCAGAGTTGCCCCCACATTCCTCGCCTTTCGTAAGCTCCTTAAAACCCACCTCTGTCATCAGGCATGGGGGAATTGAGATATTCCCTTCCCCCTAGGCCTATAAAATTTATGCATGGTATGTCTGTGTGTATGTTTGGTTTCTTAGATAAGGGTCTTTTAAATTAATTTAAATATTAGATTTGTTACATATTGTTTCATTATTGTTGTTAGCTGCCCCGAGTATGGAGAGGGGCGGCATACAAATCTAATAAATAAATAAACAAACAAACAAACAAACAATATACTGTAACTCCAATTAAATCAAACTTCTGTGAAATCAAGCTGTCCACTTAGGAAGCAACACTGATTAACCATCCATTTCACCTGCTGTTGTGCACATTCAACTTTGTATAGAGCAAAGTATTCATTGAGAATTATTTGAGGGTTCCCTTTATTTTTTTGAGCAGTATATTTATTTATTTTTCTGTTACATAATTCCTTCTTGCTCCACTGGACATACTCAACGTTTTTGGCTTCTCCCTTCTCAAAATCCGAAAAATATGAGTGAAACCACATTTGGAATACTGTGTTCAGTTCTGGAGACCTCACCTACAAAAAGATATTGATAAAATTGAACCGGTCCAAAGACAGACTACAAAAATGGTGGAAGGTCTTAAGCATAAAACTTATCAGGAAAGACTGAATGAACTCAATCTGTATAGTCTGCAGGATCGGGGGACGGGGGACATGATCGAAACATTTAAATATGTTAAAGGGTTAAATAAGGTTCAGGAGGGAAGTGTTTTTAATAGGAAAGTGAACCCAAGAACAAGGGAACACAATCAGGTTAGTTGGGGGAAAGAGAGATCAGAAGTAAGGTGAGAAAATATTTTACTGAAAGAGTAGTAGATGCTTGGAGCAAACTTCCAACAATCGTGGTTGATAAATCCACAGTAACTGAATTTAAACATCTCTCCATCCTAAGATAAAATACAGGAAATAGTATAAGGGCAGACTAGATGGACCATGAGGTCTTTTTCTGCCGTCAATCTATGTTTCTAATATGAAAGCTGTTGTCTGGAGGAAAGGTGATTCCACCTTGTTGAAAAGATTTCTCCTGGGCCTGCAGTCGGCAAGCTTTGCACCTGCAAACACCGCTCGTGCACGTCACGCTTTCAAATGCCCCCTTCCTTCCTTCCCATCCGAAGAGAAGGGAGGGAGGGAAAAAGAGGCATTTCTGCGGCTCCCTCCTCGGCACCTCCTGTTCGGGAAGGCGCTTCATATCCCAGAGGGCGCGCGCGGTTTGCTCTCCCGGCGCGGCCTCCGGGGACTCGACTGAGGGGGGGGGGAGCCAAAAAAAGAGCTTTCGGGAGCGGCTGCGGAGGAAGGACCCGAGCGAGGAGGAAAACCGCGAGAGCGCCGCGGCTTCAAGGTCACTCCGGGCGTCAGCAAAGGCGGCACTCGCGGCCCTGAGGAAAGCCTTCCCGGCCCCCCTCACGACGCAGAGAAAGAAGTCTCTCTCCGGTTTGTAAGGTAGTTCTAACAAGGCTTCTAGTTCCAGCCTTGGGGCGCCTCCCCTCCGGTCTAAGGGAGGAGGGTGGGAGAAACGAACGGGCAGGAATGGCGGCTGATGCGGAGAAGCTTCTTCCCCCCCCCCCTTCGGATGCTGGGAACCCCGTTCGGATCCCCCCCCCCCTGTATTTTTACTGAGATGGATGCTTGGCGCCAATATCGGCGCAACTTCTTCGCGCGGCCCCCATCCTTTTCCCAACGCCGCTTGCTTGTCACTAAAGGGAAAAAAACCCTGTCCGAGGCTGGGGTTGTTGTTGTCATAGTTCGCTCACTTAAAAATCATCATCAACTCAGAGTTTTCCAAACCTGCCCAGAAGCCGAGAGGGAAATTTTATTATTATTTCTGTGCCGCCCAGTCCCGAAGGGACTGCCGCTCAGACACTATACTTTTCTGCTCACCCCAAATTTTTTTTAGAGAGAACACTGGTTGTTGTTGTTGTGTTTTTATTTACTTCGACAGGCGAGGAGCTTATACTCCGTACGTGCAAGTTTAAGTCTTCCAAAAACAGGTTCTCTCCGCTCCACAAGTATTGCGCACTTGGCGCTGGAACTCTTTGTCCTTTACCAGTGTTTCTGCTGGCTGGGGAATTCTGGGAGTTGAAGTCCAAATATCTTCAAGTTGCCAAGGTTGGGAAACATTGCTTTAAGCCACCATATTATTATTATTATTATTATTATTATTATTATTATTATTATTATTATTATTATTATTATTATTATTATTATTTATTATTTATTATTTATTATTTATTATTATTATTTATTATTATTATTATTATTATTATTATTATTATTATTATTATTATTATTATTATTATTATTATTATTTAGACTTGTATGCCGTCCCACTCCGGAGACCATAGCCATTGGGCATGCTGACTGGAAAGGCAATTGGGGGAGGGGAGGAAATTGAAATTTGGGCCCAACACAGCTGGAGAGCATCAAGTAAGAGAGGGCATGGGACCTGTATGGGATAGAAAAGGTGGGTAGAGAAATATTCTTTTCTCTATCAGGCAATACTAGGACGAGGGGCCCCTCCCTAAAGCTCATAGGAATGAAAGCAAGGACAAATAAAACGGAAATATTTCTTCACCCAGAGGGTCTTTGGTTTATAGAATTCACTTCCAGAAGATGTTGTGACAGCTGTCAGCCTGGATAGCTTCAAGGCAGGATTAGACAGATTCATGGATGCTAAGTGTATCAGTGGTTATTGAAGCGGATGTCCAAATGTTGCCTCTGTGTTGGTTGAGGCAGGCAGGATTTCCTTGGGTACCATTTGTTGGGGTTCAGGGGAAAGGGAGGCTCTTGCCTTCTCTTTCTGCTCAAGATCCCCATGGACAATTGGTGGGCCACTGTGTGTCACAGAATGCTGGACTCGGTGGGCTTTGGCCTGATTCAGCATGGCTCTTTTTATGTTCTTAGGGCAGCTGACTTGTCAGTGTAATGTTTTGGTGGCGTGAATGTGGTTCTTTGGAATCGGGGATGCTTTTTTCACTGTGTGGGGTGAGGGGGTGAGATGCCCTAGATCACAACTGGTATTCCAGTGAGGAAAAATTCCCACCTCCAAACATACAGTATTCCATTTTGCAGATCCTGTTCCCTTAAAAATAAATGTTCACATTGAAATGGTCATCCGAACCATTCCAGAATGCTGTGGTATCTGCTTGTCCTCTGCCTTTTGGACTACTGCTATCTGCCAATTGAGTGTGTACGTATTTATGTTTTGTGGCTTCCGGTGGTGTTTTTGGCACAGGGCTGCCTTTCTTACTCAGAGGATGGATCGCCTGTTGTGCCAGTATAGAGGCTAAGATTTCTCTTTACACATCTCATGAAATGGATTCCGATATTTCAAAACTGTAAGTAGATAGAGTAGATAAAACCTCATTTTGTTCCCAAAAGCTGATATGACTATCCTAAAATTATTCAAAAGAGATAGTGTTCCCAGATATTTCTACCTGATCAATTTAGCCACTGTTTTTTTTGTTTGTTGTTTGTTTGTTGGACTTGTATGCTTATATCAATTGGATTTATTAATTGGTAATTAAAATAACCCAATTTTACAAGTTTCTATGAGACACTGAACAGTAAAGATGTACTGGTATACATATATAAATACATTCATGCTAAATTCACATGATATAATAGACTAAAATGTGGTTGGTGTTCTGTATGGGCTACAAGCATAGATTGGTTATATCTGGATAGAAAAAGGTATGCGGTAATTTTATTTAAAAAATATCTGCTGACAGGAATTTGCTCTTAAGTGGCTTCTTTTTGCTGACAGCATAAAATAAATATACGTTGTAATACGAGTAGCTAAGAATAGCTTCAGATATCAGGGGGAAAGCATGGTATATGCTCGTGCACTATTTCTTAAGAATAAAACTACTGCTTGCTACAATTGTTTATGTTTGTCCCCATTTTCAGCCTCTGCTGAGTAACTATCTCTTCTGTATGACAATTGCAAGTGGCTGTTACGATCTTGATCTTATTGGTAGCTCCCTGATAGAGGCAGATAGTTTGCTTATAATATAACTCTATAGCCTAACTTACTATGTATTTTGAAAATTACACATTCTGTTCTTCTATGTGAAGATAGAAATGTATAGTATCCCTTCTGTCATTTAAATCTTTTTCTATTTGGGGTGGAATAAAAATCAGTTTTCAAAATGTAATGTTGCAGAGTATTGCATACGTTCTTTGACTCATATCATTTTAATATTTCATAGTTTAAACAAACTGAAATCCTTTGAGTGTAATCACAATGTATAGGCATTATAAGGTAGTCTACAAGATTTTTAAAGCTTGGCTTTAATTTTGTTGGTATTCTGGGGGATAATTGTGTTTTATATTAATAGTTATATTAATAGTTCTTGGCTACAGTAAACTGTGAACTTGCCTTCATGGGAGTCAATTGCACTGGATTTATTTGTGGTTTAAGCATGTATATATACAGCTCAAAAAAAATAAAGGAAACAACTCAAATAACACATCCTAGATCTGAATGAATGAAATATTCTCATTGAATACTTTGTTTTGTATAAAGTTGAACAACATGTGAAATTGATTGTCAATCAGTGTTGCTTCCTAAGTGAACAGTTTGATTTCACAGAAGCTTGATTTACTTGGAGTTATATTGTGTTGTTTAAGTGTTCCCTTTATTTTTGAGCAGTGTATATAGGAATGAAGTGACAGTCAAGATTGATTCATGTATCTATCTGTCTGTCTTTTCAGATGCACTACAAGATTGATTCAGAAAAGACCCATTTTATAAATGTAATTAAAAATTCCATGCTTTAATGCTTTGTTTTTATCTTTGAACTAAATACTGGTAGTTGCCAAAATACAGGGGGTGTATGTGTGTAAGATGTTTAGATTAGAAGAAACTGGATGACGGTGTATGTTGTTTTTACTTTTTATAATAGTTTAAAGCTTCACTCCTTTGCCTCCAAACTTAATTTTAAGTAGATGTTCATAGAATTACATAGCTTATAAACTAATTTGATTGCACCAGGGCTTTAACTTCAATAACTAAATAATTGTAAGCCAATGAATTATATAGTCCTATAACTTGCACTTATTAGGAACTTGTTGCTGCATTTTTCACAATTTTAGATTCTGGATAGTTTTTAAAGACAGTTCCATTTATAACAAGTTTGGTAGCTAACATAAGGTATAACCATTTCTAACTTGTTGAAAATTATACATGGTACCAGTTTAAAAAAAACCCCACTAATTCAAAATATACTTCGCAACTAAGTAGATAAATTGATATAATTTCAGAAATAATTGTATACAGCATATGTAAACTCAATTAGATAGAGTTTCTGTCACAACGTATTGGATACAGAATGAGAAAAATTCAGCAAGAGTGTATATTTTCTATGGATGAATTTTGCTAAAAAAAACAAGTGTGGGGAGGATTAATGAGAAATAAATGTGATTAGAATCTGACAAATTCATTAAGCTAGTCCTGTTAATTCTATTCTGAAAGAAGGAAGAATATAATAAAAAATTCAGTCTGTTTAGTCTTGTTTTCCTTAAGACACTCTCCAGATATTTCAGCTACAAAACACATCATTTATGGCTCAAAATGACATAACGTACAGTCCAATACTTCTGCAAGGTACTACAATGGGATGGACTAAAAGGTGTTTTTTTTCCATGTTCCCAATTCCACAATTTACAATAATGAGAAATAAAGTTGCTTCTTTGTAGTCTCTGTGTATCACATATATGAGCTTGTAGATCTTAAAGTATAAATGGAGAATTATTGATAAAATGTAATTACAGTACTGATAAAAATGTAGTTGTCTCTAATATTGAATAAGCTAAAAGCTAAGGTAGGATCTGATTGGTTAGTACTTGAATGACTGACAGACAGACTGATCTGGATGATAGACCAACAGGAAATAATCAGCTGTAAGGTAAAATGGGAAATAATAACAAAAATTCAGAATGTAGGAACTGTCAGACAACTTCCAAGTTGTTATCAGGAAAAGTACATGAGAAGCTACTAAGCTTGACTCAAGACTTTATCATATGAGAAATTTTGGAAGACATAAAGGCATGCCTATTTGTATTTAACTAGTGTTGTGGCTTATACACAACCAAGTCCCTGCAGTTTATTTTAATAGGACCAACTAAGATTATATTCGCTGACTGCTTGTTTAGGTTCATTTAAATTCTTTCCCCTTCCAGCTTAGAAAGTCTCTTTCCCTACTTGCACTCTAATTGTGTATCTGCTTAGTTAGTCGGTATTATTCTTGTAGCAAGACAAGCGTGTTGGCATAGTGGTGACAAGACACTTACTGCTCGGAAGGTTGAGAATTCAATCCTAGATAGTGGCAACCGTTTCTGTTCTAAGAGACAAAGAAACAATATCTTTTGTGAACTTCTTGTAGGTGTCAGGAAAGGTATCTGGTAAGTAAATGTTTAGCTCAATCCAGTTGCCCCAACTATTCGAATAGAAACTATAGAGTCGTAAAAAGGGAACTTATTCTTGTAGTAATTCTTTGGGATTGATTTCAGAGTTAGTATCTTAGAATTTTCTTAATAAAAATCAGAGTTCAAATATTCTGATAATAGACAGTTAGAATAGAATAGAATAGAATAGAATAGAATAGAATTTTATTGGCCAAGTGTGATTGGACACACAAGGAATTTGTCTTGGTGCATATGCTCTCAGCGTACATAAAAGAAAAAGATACATTTTTCAAGAATCATGTGGTACAACACTTAATGATTGTCATAGGGGTCAAATAAGCAATGAAGAAACAATCAATATTAATAAAAATCTTAGGACAGAAGCAACAAGTTACGGTCATACAGTCCTAAGTGGGAGGAAAAGGATGATAGGAATGATGAGAAAAAACTAGTAGAAATAGAAGTGCAGATTTAGTAAAAAGTCTGACAGTGTTGAGGGAATTATTTGTTTAGTAGAGTGATGGCGTTCGGGAAAACTGTTCTTGTGTCTAGTTGTCTTGGTGTGCAGTGCTCTGTAGCGATAATAGCCAATTTGTGGTGGAACCTGCATCTAGAGGTGCTATAAGTCTTCACAGAGCAGAAAATAACACAGTCTCTCCCACAATCACTGAAGCGTTATCTGATTGTTCCTAAGATAATGCAGTCTATCTGGCAACTTGCTTGTAAATAGACATTGTAACAATAAAGAAGTGTAGACCTGTTTCCTTAGGCGTGACAAGGTCTCACTAAAAGTAGTTTTAGTTTCCCTGCATAGATGATTTCCTATTTATGCTAATCTACCTAATTGTTCTGATACTAGGAAGGAAGAAATAATTTGGAAGTTCTTCACTGTAAAACTGGTTTTAATCTAAGCTTCCTCTTACTGCTGTTATTAAAGGCAGACTCACTTCCAGAATGTGCAAAAGAGTTCCACTTAGGTTTTTTTGGTCATATCTCATATTGCAGACTTTCTTTGGTTTTGTTCTAGAGCTAATAATTGCACTGGAATATTTTTGGTATCCACCAAACCAAGCAGGAATAGGTTAACCTTTTTGCAAGCTTGCAGTTCTATGTTAAGGATAATCAGTGTGTATTCCTTTTATGGCCTAATTATATTTATCTTTTTGTTTTAATTTCCAGGCCTTCGTCATTCTGACCTTCATAGAAGAAAACACATTCCATTCCAGTTTGAAGGAGAATTTCATATTACAATAATCATGTATTCGGTTCCTCGCTCCCTATCTGGAATGGAAGGAGATAATGGACATCCTAGGAAATTTATCTCTTTCCTTTTCGTTTTTGGCATTACGTTGTTATGTGCTGGATTTTTGCTATCAATGTTTGTTTTGCAAACCTGTCCAAGTGGAGCCTTTGGCGACTGTAAGGGAGCTTTCAAAATCATTGGGCCTCTGCTTGCAGTGGTTGGACTAGTTTGTATAATCTTGGCACAATCGAGAGCCAAAGATTATCTTAGAGATGTGCAATTGCAAGACGATCAGGTATATGGATTTGTTTTTTGTCGAGGAAATTGTCAGTTTGCTCAGTTCCTCGTCTTTGGTTTTTTATTTTTAACAAGTGGGATGCTTATTAGTGTCCTGGGCATATGGATTCCGGGATGCAGTCCAGGGTGGCGCTATCAGCAGTTTAACCATAGCAACACATCCGGCGTTGAACTCCAGGACTGTGGATTTCATTCTGTTCAAACTATGGGCCCTTTAATTGTGCTTATTGGATTATGTTTCTTTGTAATAGCTCACATTAAAAAGAAACAAAATTTAAACCTCATCCAAGAATCTTCTGTCAGTGAAGAACAACTGAACTCTGAATCATTTCAAGTTACAGTAGGTAAGTAAATAAACCAGCCAGATATTTTCACTGGTTATTAGACGGCAACTCTCGATATCATGCTTCTTCCTTCCTTCTCATATATTTTATTAGCCATTTTAAAGAAAATATATAAACAGGGAAGAAAAAAGAAGATGGGGATAAAACAGTGGGATACAAATAAGTAAACAAAGGATTCACAAATGTCAGATTTGTCATTTCCCAGGATACCATTAATTGAATTTGAGTAAGTGAATATATTGGTTAAAAGTTTGAAAGACACAAATAAAGATAATACTTTTATATAAATATTCCTGTTATCTTGGAGGTAGAACATTTCTGCTTCAATTATATTCAGTTATATTGTATTTCAATTATATTTCATACAGGTAGTCCTCAACTTATAACTATTCATTTAGTGACCGTTTGAAGTTAAAATAGCACTGAAAAAAGTGATTTATGACTGGGTTTCCTTTAAGCTCTTGCAGCTGGCACGTATTTATGGCAATTCGTCCAGGGTCATAATCTTATAATCTTCCCAGCCAGCTTCCGACAAGTAAAGTCAATGGGGAAAACCAGATTTGTTTAATGACCACATGATTCACTTAACAACTGCAGTGATTTGCTTAACAATTGTGGCAAATAGAGTTGTAAAATGGTGTGCAACTCAGCTGCTTAACTGCTTTGGTTAGCAATGGAAATTGCTGCCATCAATCAAGGACTACCTGTACATTGTAAAATATACTGTAATTATTTTGAAAAATGGAAGTTAGTCTAAAGATATAAATTAAAGCTTCCAACTCATGTTGAATTTATAATGAAATATACTTTGGAAGCTTGACTCCCTTATTTACTGCTCCAAAGAAATCTGCAGAAGATGTTGGTTTTAAAACCTTCCTTTTTTTTTTGCAGGTGATACCGTAATGGTTTTTCCTCCACCACCACCACCTTATTTTTCTGATTGTTCACCACAGACCATAACTCCTAGCTTGGTAACAAGCGAACTTATTTTAAATGAAAATCCTCCACCATACCACAGTATTTTTATTAATTGGTAAGAGTATTTCTGCTTTTAATTTTAGATACTTATCTGTTTTAAAAATAAGCAACAAATGAGGCATGACTTGAGAGTTCCCAAATACCAATTAAAAGAAGCCATTGAGAGGTTGGAATTACGTTGGCATGAACAGTAATGATTAATTCATATTTTTATTATCTATTTGTAAATTGACTATTAGTCATGTAACAATAGAATGACAATCCCACTTCACAGAGTAGCTACCTTCCTCTACAACTTCAACCTTGATTCTTTATTAACACTTTGTTAAGTGCACCTGCTTTCAAGTTTTCAAAATAATTGAAGTATCTGTTAATGGATCTCTCACATCATGTCGGTTTGGTCTTAATATTTTAAAGTTATACAGTGATCCCTCGAGTTTCGCGATCTCGATCTTCGCGAAACGCTATATCGTGATTTTTCCACCGATGACGTCACTCTCTTCCTTCCTTTCTCATCTTTCTTTCTCTCTCTCTTTATCTTGCTTCTTCCTCTCTCACACTCTCTTCCTCCCTCTCTCATCTCTTTCTTTCCTTCTCTCTCTTTCTCTATCTCTCCCCCTCTTGCTGGCGGGCGGGTGAGCGGGGGCATCAGCGAGGAGCCGGGGTTTCCCCTTTGCGTGGGCAGCTGGGAAACCCCGATCTTCGTCTGCTCGCTGCTGCTGCGCCGAGCAGATCAGCTGCTGGGCGGCTGAAGGAACCTTCCCTGGGTCTTCCCCCTCTTGCTGGCGGGCGGGGCGAGCGGCGGGCATCAGCGAGGAGCCGGGGTTTCCCCTTTGCGTGGGCGGCCGGGAAGACCCAGGGAAGGTTCCTTCGGCCGCCCAGCAGCTGATCTGCTCAGTAGCGCAGCAGCAGCGAGGAGCCGAATCGGGTTTCCCCTTTGCGTGGGCGGCGGGGAACGCAAACTCCACCATCTACGCATGCGCGGCCATAGAAAAAAAGGGTGCGCATGCGCTGATGGTGTCTTTACTTCCGCAACCCTACATCGCGAAAAATCGATTATCGCGAGGGGTCTTGGAACGGAACCCTCGCGATAATAGAGGGATCACTGTATATAGGTAACACTAAATCAAAGAAGCACCTGAATACAAGATTCTCGTGACCTTCCTGAAAAAGTATAAGTGAATTTTACCTGGAAAAAAGACACTCAATTAATAGATGATGATCTACATAGACAAATGTATTAGCTTTAAAATTATATTTAGTCTTTGCACAGTAGAAAAGGGGAGTGTTAAAATGACAATATCTGTACCAGATGTGATTCTATCATATAGTCATAGAGTTGGAAGGTGCCATTTAGACTAGGAGTCCCCAACCCCTGGGTGGGGCGAACTGACTTCGGGCCACGGCATGCCAGAAACTGGCTCCATCCGCAGGATGCAGGCAGCACTCAAAACCACGTCCCCTCTGGTCCTCATGAAAACCCTCCCCCATGGAACCAGTCCCTGGTGCCCAAAAGGTTGGGAGCCACTGATTTAGACCATCATACAACTGCCTACAGTGTATAGCAATCCAAATGATAAGATCCTAGATAGATGCTTGTCAGTAATTGCATGAATCGCTCATCATATTTTCACTAACTTCTCGTATATTTCTCATTGCTCTTAACAATAAGTATATAATGTTTATACTATTGTTCTATTGTTTGTATTATTATGAAGTTTTATACTTGTTAGCGTTATTGTCATCAGCATTAGCCATCTTGGATGAAATATGTCTATGTCTAACATTTTTATTCTGTTATTGTTTTTGCAGAATATTGAGATGCGAATAACAGGCCTACAGAGGGAATGAGTTCCACAGTATCAGAAAACAGTTTGTCTTCTAAAACTTAATCAGTTCATTGTCATTCCTCTGAGTCATCTCAGAATTGCAAAGCAAAAAAGAAGCAGTTATAAATAATGAATGTGTCTTGTCTTCCTCTCCCTTCCATATTCAGCTAATCCATTACCATCTGCTTATCACCAGCTATAATAAATATTCAGGGCTGAAGCAGAAAGACAGGGGAAGGAACAGGTATAAACAAAGACAAGAAAAGAAAGAACTACAGGAATTCCAGATAAAAATAAGATGAACAGTGAATGAAAAAAGGCTACACCTGCATTTCCTCAACCCATTAAACAGAGCAGTAGGTTGTACATTAGGACAGTGCAACCTTTTTCAAGTCAAAGGCTTCCTCCAGACATATAGAATATTTTGGGGGTTTTACAAAGAAAATGGCTGGAACATGGATGGGGGAGATGGGTTTGCCCAGAATCAAGTGGTTGCATTTATTTCCTACAAGGAAACGTTAGTGATTGTTAGTGTAAAATAGATTGTTCACTTACCTGTAATATACTTTGCGATCCAGGCCACTTCTACAACAAATGTATATCTGTTAACTTGCATATCCATTTTTCTTATTGTTCTTATGGCAGGGATAGTAGCTGTAGCAGCAGCTCAATTCATGGAGGCTGCTTGAAATCCAGGGGATATGCTAAAGATACTTTGACATTTTGAGTTAAAAAAAGGGGGCACCAGGAAGTCGGCTGAACGCTCTACTGAAGTAGGAAGCCAGAATGAGTTTTTATAAATGGACAGTGTGGTAGTTTTACAGGCTTATTTGCTAGTAAAATACCCAGCAATTTATCAGTGTTAGAAAGGTCAGGGAATTATGAACTTTTGGAAACTTCATTTGCTGAGTGAGCAAGAGAGGACTTGCTGGGGGACAAACAAGTGATTTGGAAGCTTTGCTGCCATAAAAGTCACACGACTTCTCACCAAGCAGCCAAGTAAAGGGAAAGAGATATTCCTCTATGGAAGGTAAGGAAGAAGAGAGGTGTGGTGATAGCAGCTGTGGAAGGGATGTGTACTGTGATGCTTCTTGAAGAGATTGGTATTTCATAGGCTTGGCAGCAATAGAGAATTAGGAAATGAGTAAGGGGACAGGTAGATATTGTGACTTCTTGGTTCTCTGTGCTATGCTTCAAAGGCAAGCAGAAGGCACAGAAAAAGGACAGCAAAGAAGTAGGCAGTGCTGGGATATGATAGTGCCACTGTCGACATTCAACAACAACCCTTTATGGCTCAGAATCCCAGAAAAGATGACTCTATTAGCCAAAGGCCACCCACTTTCATTTCAGAGGCCAACCAGAAGGGAAATTGTAGCAAAAGCTAGGCAGAATGCCTATAAGTGGTAAACTCCTTATTTCTAAAGAATTATTCAAGAAAGGAACCATCATAAAAACTCCTGCATGAGATTTAAATACCCAGAACAAATCAAGTACAGTGGTACCTCGGTTCTCGACCCCAATTTGTTCTGGAAATGTGGTCGAGAACCGATTTGGTTGAGAACCGGAACAATTTAAGATAAATTCCTCTCCTTAGTTGTCTCTCCCTCTAGCTTGCTTGCTTCTGTCCCCGTGTGTGTGTGTCTCTCTCTCTGTAGCTTGCCGGCTTCCCACTTCAGTTCTCTCGCTCGCCCGCTTCTGTCCCTGGCTCTCTCTCTCTCCCTGTAGCTTGCCGGCTTCTGTCTTCAGCTCTCTTGAGTGTTCGAGTTACAAATATTTGTTCAGATTTCAGGGCAAAAGTTTCTTGAATTTCCTGGTCGAATACCGATTTGTTCGAACTGAAAGCGTTCGAAAACCGAGGTACCACTGTACTATCTTGATGCTAGGATCAACTTAGGCTAGTAGAAATTCTGAAAACTTCATATGACCTTTTCCTCCTTTTTTCCCTTGCTGTAAAGGCCCAAAAGACACGAGATATGTGTGACATTTTAATTTATTTAACATCATGATGCAAAGTGGCACATATTTGGCGCCTCAAATGACATATTTCATCTTCTAGAATTAAGGTCCCCAATGTAGACTGAAGAATAATTATGAAAGAAACCATAATGTGAAGATTAAGGAGTTGGATTAGAATTCAAGTCTATTCTGTTCATCCATGGAAGTTTCTTTCTTTCTTTATTTGAATTTCTTTATTTCATTGAATTACTGATTGCCTCGGTTACCAAACCAAGTCTAGGCAGTGTACAGTGATATCAATATATTAAAAAGAAATCTAACAACAAAAAAGATAAATCACAACAGGAAACCAACAATGTACAAACATACATCTCAAGTGCACTCCTAGGATCTGATGAAAGACCCAGGGGCACCTCATGGCTTTCCTATAATGCAATAGGCAGATTTAAGCAGTATTCCAACTCCAGGATGCCATGAGATGATACTGCTTTGCCAAAAGGACCTGGAGCATGCCAATCCTGCCAGATCTTATTGGACAGGCAAAAACAGGAGAAGGGGTACCTTCCAGGCCTCAAGCTATAAACAAGTGACAACTAACAATTTGAATTATATGTGGAAGCTAACTAGTAAAGTATATCTGGAGGACAGTATGGGCCATTTCTTCATTCCAAGCTCAATGCTGTTTATCTATGATGGAAAAAATAGGTATTGTACTATGCTTAGATACCAGTGCACACCAAATAAAAACAGTATTATTGAATATGTGTGTATAACACTTTTCTTCTGGACAAAGTTTGAAAAAATAAGCATAAAAAGAAGACAGTACTACATTCAGTATTTGGTGTTAACATACATTTGATGCCCAGGATATATCCTGTACAGGTTAGACTCTAATGGTAATCTCACAAAAATTCCAATAAAAATTAAATACTAGGCAATTTTTATATATTTATATAATTACTGCCATTTCTGAAAAATTCCATGCTCCTGTTTTTCTTCTAACTTCCTGCCTGCATATGGAATGTGTTTAGCATAAATCCAGTGAAAATGCTTCTCATTTTTTTAACCCGAACTAAGAGGATTCTGCCAGATCTGTATTCCCAAGGAGTTGGCTGAGTTCAGCTGATGAACACATTTATTGCTGGCTTTCTAACGCCGCCCCGAGTCTTCGGAGAGGGGCGGCATACAAATCCAAATAATAAATAAATAAATAAATTATAAAAAAGGAAGAAAAGAAAAGCCACATATTCAGAGGAGGTCAAAACAAACAAAATGCCAATTGTCCCTTTTGTGTGTGTCAATACTGTATGTACTATGAAAGGGCAGGGTTTTAATTGCAGCAATTTGATGCCATCTCGCCTGTTTTGACCTCTTTTGGCTGATGCTGCTGGAGAGAAAGCAATTTTTATTTTTGATATATACTTGGTAGATATTGGAACAAAACTCTTGCCTTCTTCTTCCAGACTCCTAAGCTTTAAATCCTCCTCTGGTAACTTCAAGGTTGTCTTGGTATTGGCGTTAGCAGTAATGGCATTAGGACCGGATCTGTGCAATGATCTCATGTTGAGAAGATAAACATATTTCAGAGCTCATATCTTTAAGGAATTATTATTGGGACATAATGTGATGTCCCGTGTGTTCCAAACTATTCCCAAATTTTCCCTGAAGTTTAGGAATAACAGATCTTGGTTGCAAACTCTAATAAAAAACAGATAAACCAACCATTAGAGTTAGCTTTCTATGTCCAGTGATCATCTGGATTTTGGCAGATGAGATCTGCTAGTCCTAATAAAAGTGACCTTGCAATGAATTCTATGCACTTTAAAAAATTATGCATTTTGTTTGCAATTCCTCTCTTCAGCCATCTTTAGAACCTATAACCATTAGGAATTAAGCATTAGGAACATTACTTGTTTTCAAAATGGTTAGAACATATGATGACATCCTTAAGATGGTATTTTTAAACAGAAGGGATAATGATTGACTGTAGTAGCCAAGCAGCTTTATGTTCTTACATATACTCAGATTTATTGTTTCCCTTGTGGAAGCAGGCAAATATAGCCTTTAGTAAAAATATGGATTGGCATAAATAATTTATTTCCTTTCATGGGGCAGAGTTAAAGGCATTGGCAGCACTGATTAAATGGCTCTTGCAAAAAGTGGTTGGTTTTATTTTTGAATTTGAATTGTTTTGAATTTGAAAACATTGATTTCCGAATGCTTGTGTTATCCAACTGTTTTTCCATATTCCAAGGCTGAAAATATTCCAATAAACCAATTTCAGACTGTTTTGTAGATGTTTTGTAGGGGAGTGGACACGGTATGTTGTTGAAATGTTCTTTGGAAAACAATTGTTCCTATTCATTACAGAAAAAGTCCTGAATCTAATATTTATGAGTGATTTCTGTGCATACAATTTGACTCTTTCTTTGCTCCCTTTACTTGAATCTTCAGAGTCACAAGTCTTTTACAAAATGCTTATTACAATCTGCCATAAATATTATATTTGAGAGCAGGTTTAGAAGAACATTATTTTCCCCTCTTAAGGCAATTATTTTTTCCTTCTACTACATTAAGCAAAGCTGTTCTTTTAAAGTAAGGTTTGAAATTGATTTTTGTTTTGTTTTGTTTTACATAATCATTGGATCTGGTTTTACTCCTGCTACTTTGCCCCTCTAAAAGCTTTAAGGAATATTAAAATGTTAGAAAAGGTCTGGCATTCACTATAAATGCATACTGTAAATTTGAATTGATGTGTTTGAGCTAAGCTATGAAAATATTGATGCTGGTAATACTGTATTGAATATACAGCACAGCTTGTACTTGAAGAGTGGAAACATATGCACTTACCCCACCATATTCTTGCTCAAGCACTTGAAATCAGCCAATAAATGGCACACAGCTCCAATACCATAATCATTATCCTCCACAAATGTATCCAATCCCCTTTTAGAGCCATTTAAGTTAATGTCTATCACTATGTCCCATGGTGAAGAATTTCATGATTATGCACTATGCAAAGAAATGAATCTTTGGGGGTTGTTCTTACACTCCACCAATGTCTTGAATGATGTGTCTCCTTATGCACTTCTTTCATCTTTAGCCCCAAACAGAGGCAGCTAACAGTCTCTAGCTGTCGGTTTTAAAGCTGTGTTTTTCCTCTTCTGCTAATGCAAGTGTTACATAGAAACATAGAAGATTGACGGCAGAAAGAGACCTCATGGTCGGCAGAACATGGTCCATCTAGTCTGCCCTGATACTATTTCCTGTATTTTATTTTAAAATGGATATATGTTTATCCCAGGCATCTTTAAATTCAGTTACTGTGGATTTACCAACTACGTCTGCTGGAAGTTTGTTCCAAGCATCTACTACTCTTTCAGTAAAATAATATTTTCTCACATTGCTTCTGATCTTTCCCCCAACTCACTTCACATTGTGTCCCCTTGCTCTTGTGTTCAGTTTCCTATTAAAAACACTTCCTTCCTGAACCTTATTTAACCCTTTAACATATTTAAATGTTTCGATCATGTCCCCCCATTTCCCTTCTGTCCTCCAGACTATACAGATTGAGTTCATTAAGTCTTTCCTGATACGTTTTATGCTTAAGATCTTCCACCATTTTTGTAGCCCGTCTTTGGGATCGTTCAATTTTATCAATCTTGCCATACAAACATTCAGCCACATCTTATCAGAGAGGTTAGTGATGAAATGACCAGGGGCTGAAATCTATTCAGATTTTATTTTTCATCTTGAGCTCTTGTAGACCTGCTCTTTTCCCTCTGGTTGCATGGCATTGTCTTCTAAGTCCAATTTGGCATTGGGTTCACAGATCAGGCACCTTGTTTTCACAGAAGCATCTGTCCAGGTATTGTCTGCAATTTGTTTGGCAGAGCACCAGTAAGAAATTATGTGAACTCACATAGACAATTAAACATGTTTCAATGGTCTTTCAAATGAGTGGTAGACATTTTCTTTTAAATAAATAAAGAAGGCTGAGCTTAATTTAGAATAGAATAACAGAGATGGAAGGGAGGTCTTCTAGTCCAAACCCATCCTTAGGCAGCAAACCCTGCACCACTTCAGACAAATGGTTATCCAACATAATAAATAAATAAATAAATAATCTTAAAGAATTTCCCGTGTTGGAGCATTCAAAACCTCTGGAGGCAAGCTGTTCCACTGATTAATTGTTCTAACTATTAGGAAATTTCTCCTTAGTTTAAGTGGCTTCTCTGCTTGTTTAGTTTCCACCCATTACTTCTTGTTCTACCTTCAAGTGCTTTTGAGAATAGCTTGATTCTCTCTTCTTTGTGGCAGCTCCTGAGATATTGGAACACTGCTATTATGTCTCCCCTGGTCCTTCTTTTCACTAAAGTAGACATACCCAGTTCCTGCAACTGTTCTTCATATGTTTTAGCATCAAGTTCTATAATCATCTTTGTTGTTCTTCTTTGCATTCTTTCTAGTCTGCACATGTTCAAGTCTGTCAAGATGCCTCTGGCCCTAATTATTTGAATTTGTCTAGGGTAGACAGGTGTTCACTTACCATTTTCTTCCCTATTTTAACTTGGGTTCCTAATATGTTTTTTGATAGGTTGCAGTTTTTTCCCTTTTTGTAAAGACAGGTGCAAAAAATGTGTTAAATAGCTCTGATTTCTCTGTGTTGCTTGTCACATTTAAGTCCACAAGTCTTAAAGTTGTCAAGTTTGAGGACCCCTGGTCCAGATTTTTGTAACCAAATCAAATTTGGCCAAATAAAAAATAAAAGCAACCTCTAGATGGCAATAAAGAATTTTGATTTTTCCCCCTCATTTCCCTCATTACTCACTTAGTCGCAGACCTGATACTTACATTCTGGAATTGCAATTTCTACTCTTTTCCTCAATGTGACTTCTCAAACGTCTTTGAAAGGTTTTGAGAACTACCATTTAAGTCAAGATTTATAACACTGAATCGGCAGGCACACCTGTTGCCTCCCCACCCACCCAAGGATATTTCTGGATTTTCACAAAATCATTTTTAAAAGTGCAGTGGCTAAGACCTTGTGGAATCACCAAATCCCTTGCCTGAAAATTTGCTAAATGTTGAGTGATAAACTTCCGAACACACAAAATTGTGATACTATTTTTTAATATTTATGTATTGATGCTTGCCACAGGAGCAATCTACCAGGGTCCTCACAAAACTTTCACAGCTTCTGCATTACCAGCTTGTTTTTGTGAATATCATCTGATTTTGTTTAGCCAGTTTCTTCATTTTGAGTTTACTTTTGCAAGCTTCTTTGAAAGAGGCTGTTTCAAGGAACAATTAGAAATCATTTAATATTTTGGGAGCCCACAATAATTCTTTAAAAACGTTATACGACAGGTTGGACTCAGGTTTTCAGACTACTGTGTAAAAAGATTCGCCAGATTATGAAATGGTTTTCAGCTCATTTATGCTAAGTTTGAGGTTTTCAGCTCATTTATGCCACTCATTTATGCTCATCCAGGAATTTAGAGACAGAACATTGGTAACACAGCCATGTCCATCATCCAACTCTTCTTCATTCATGGCTACAGATTAGCTTTCTGCAAGGCATTAATGCAAAACAGGAAGAAACCTAAATTAGATCTACAAGGGTCGCTCAGAAATTAATGCACCACTTTTTTTTTTCTCAGCCTACAGTAATGTTACGAATGTAAAACTTTAAATGTACATTATTTGAATTGTCAGGAGTGCGTGTATAAATTTTGCGTTTCTTCAGACAGCATAGCTGCAGCAGTGTTTTGAAATGGCTTCTGCAAGTGATGTACATTACAAGCAGTGTGTCATTGAATTTCTCACTGCGGTAAAAGAAACTGTTGGGAACATTCCCAAACGTTTGTGTACAGTTTATGGAAAATCTGCAGTCTACAGAAGTATCTCGCTGGAGGAAGGCCATAGACCAGGACAGAGATTACATGAAAAAATAGCAAGTGTAGAAGAAACATCATTCTTTCTTGTGTGTAAGTTTCATTGTGTTCAATAAATAATTGTTGAAGAAAAAAATGTAGTGCATTACTTTCTGGGCGACCCTCGTATTTCAGTTAGGACTTATTTTTGTATTTTATTTGATTCAAAAGCCAATCCCTGAATTTCTATCATAAGCTTAAAGCTTTAAGTAAAATTAGGATTCAGGCATAGAGAAGAAATAAAATGTAGGCATAAACAGATCCTGGTGGCTGTATTATAATTATTAAAGCACATATGAGATTTAAATACTGTATATCCAGGCAAACAGCTTAGGTATTAGTTGTGGCAATGTTGTTTGGCATATATTTTATAAAAGATAAAATCACATATTCTGGGAACATTACCTGGAAGAAGCACAAAATAAGAAAATAGTTCAAAAGATCTACCTATCTGATCGGAAGCACATTCAATTAGACTGTAAATAATGTCCCAACTTAAAACCTGAAACATCTGACTCACCAATTTAGAGAAATCAAAAATCACTTTAGGGGAAAGAATCCTTTAGGCAGATCCTTTATAGAATTTTTTTGTAATCACAACTATATTCTTAAATGATCCAAAAATGCAGGACCAGGTCATGTCCTCAGCTACAGATGCTCAAGCAACAACCTTTTAAAAAATTGTGTCTTTATGAAGTTGCTTTCATCTCATCCTCAACCCCTGAGGGATAGCCTTAAGTTATTCTCAATTGTAGCTGTGTTAAAGTGAAATTTTCCTCTTCTGACTCCATCCAAGATTGGCCTTAAGGTGAATAACAGTTGCTCACTCATTACTACACTCACTACTTTGAAAAGAAGTCAGGTGATTGAAGTAACTGGGAACAGAAGTCATAGGGCCAAGATTAGGATAAAATAGCAAAATCCAAACCAGCATAGTTTTCTGCTGACCCAAGGATAGGTGGATAACATTGTAAAACGTAGAAACATGATCATATATTTATTCCCTCTTCTAATAATTATTATTCCGACGTACAGAAGATATCCTAACTATTGTATCTAATAATACAAACTGACAAAGAGAAGACTGGTAAGACAAGGCAGTTAATTTTAGTTTTGAGTTTTTGCTCTAAGTGAGAATGTAATAACGAAGTAGGAAGGGGATTTATTACCTATTTCACCTCCTTTGGTCTACTATCAATTGTATCTGTTCTAATTTCGAAGATACGGGTGGTGGTTCTAGTTGTAATTTGTGCATCAACTTCCCTTAGGTTAGATATACTGTACGTTAGATGCACAGGTTAGATCAAGGTGTTAGATATAGGCCAGATGCATCACCTGCTGGTCACACCCACCCCGATTTAGCAATAGCATTTAGACTTATATACCTTTTCAAAGTGCTTTTACAGCCCTTTTTAAGTGGTTTACAGAATCAGCCTATTGCCCCCAACAATCTGGGTCCTCATTTTACCCACCTCAGAAGGATGGAAGGCTGAGTAAACCTTGAGCCAGTGGTGAGATTTGAACTACTGAACTACAGCTAGTAGTTAGTTGAAGTAGCCTGCAGTGCTGCACTCTAGCCACTGCGTCACCCTTGCTCTTACTCATTTAACGAAGAGGGAAAAGTCACAATACTTCATGTGATGACAACGTGACACCTCGAGTCTGACACCCCTGAGTTAGATGTAACCTTGAGGTTATGTGTCCGTATTTATCTCTGGAGACAGGAGAGGTAGGATAAGACAAACGTGGAGTAACACACAGTATAAACTGAGGGGCCCCTTTAGGACCAGAAAGTCCAGAGTCTGCAGTAGTTTAACTATGTTAATGTGAACAAAGTTCTTGTGTAAAAAATAGGCACATTCAGCCTGGAATGCTTTTATAAACATATCCTTTTCCAGGCTATTTCAGAACGGGTCTTCTAAGTAATGGAACAAAACCAGAACACTGCAGAAGATACGTCTACCAATGGGTTTTCTGTCTCTCCTTGCCATCGAAATCACTCTGAAATTCATGCATCTGAGGATGACAAAGCTGGTCCAGCACTATTTTTCTCCGGAATCTTTTTAGGGGTTATAGGAGTCACCTTCGCTCTGATTGGATGGGTGAAATATGAAGGTGCCATTCACTTTGAATGGACTCGATTGCTTGGACCCACACTGCTTTTAATGGGGGTAACATTTCTGCTGACTGCCGTGTTCAAATTTAAAATATTCTCCTGCAATGCTTGCAACCAGGACGAAGAAAACTCACTTGACACCGAAAGAGCATATCATGGGTTTTACGCTGAAATTAGGCAGCCCATCATCCTTCACGGAGCTGCAATGGTACCTTACCTGCCTTCTCCAACCCAGGAAAGATTTGCTACCAATTCAGCCAATTGGCAGCAAGTATTGAGCCATTCTGAATTTATCCCAGGTCCAAGATCAATAATTCCTGTTCTTAATCCTCCTCATTCTGATAATGTCACTCCCATGGACAGCTCTGCTTTTTCAGAAGAGAATTATTCTGTTTATCTTACAGTGGACACCATAAGTGAAAGGTAAGTTATTTGGGAATATGCACTAGAGGGCAAAAACTAAAGGACTTAGATAGAGATATTAAGGAAGTAGAGTGGCTATCATTCCTTGGGTAAAATTCTGCTTTAAGTGAAAGAATTGCCTGAAGCTCTACAGTTTCACATCTTATTGCTATTTCACTTAAGTAATTCACTGACATACATGCTTTAATTTTCCATGTGTTGGTGTTTTTCTCAAGTACATTTCTTTCTTATCTTGAAATAACTTTCTTTTCCACTAATGTTCATAATAATTTTATCAGAATAAAGGGAGTGGATTACTGGGTATATATTATCACAACCTGATCTTCATGGATTTTGGATCCAGAGTTTATTTTTGGAGCTTTGGAATATATATTTATTTATTAGATTTGTATGCCACCCCTCTCCGTAGACTCGGGGCGGCTCACAGCAATAATAAACAATATATAACAAATCTAATAATTTAAGAGAAACACTAAAAACCCATTATTAAAAGCAAACATACACACAAACATACCATACATAAACTGTATAGGGCTGGGGGAGATGTTTCAATTCCCCCATGCCTGATGGCAGAGATGGGTTTTAAGGAGTTTACGAAAGGCGAGGAGGGTGGGGGCAGTTCTAATCTCTGGGGGGAGCTGGTTCCAGAGGGTCGGGGCCACCACAGAGAAGGCTCTTCCCCTGGGTCCCGCCAAACGGTATTGTTTAGTTGATGGGACCCGGAGAAGGCCAACTCTGTGGGACCTAATCTGTCACTGGGATTCGTGCGGCAGAAGGCGGTCCCGGAGATATTCTGGCCCGATGCCATGAAGTCGGCAACCAATGCAGCCTTCTCTATACTATATAAAGTATAGAGAAGGTTGCATTCTATACACTAAACAATTATATCCTCCAATTTTCTTATAATGATATGTTGGACCTTTTCATTTAATGGTGCCACAGAAAATTTCAATATGATCTGAAAACTACATAACCGATGTTTGGTCCTGTATTGAATTTGCTGCAATAACTAAGATACCAGCTGTTGAATAACACATTTTCAAACAAAAGCATAAGGTTAACAATACTGAGACGCACTAATCTCTATTGACCTTTCTGCATCATCAAGCTTTTGTACAGTAAGTGCACATTTGTCTCTCACTTGCATTTTGCAGGGAGAAATGCAGGCACATTTTGAACGTGCATATAAAATCCGCTCTAAGTACAAATGTCCAAGAAGACCCCCTGCCTGTTTCTATCATTATATAAAGCAAAATACTCTTGTGATATGTTTTAAAATACCTCTTTTTATTCATATGCTTTGTTTCTTTTGCTGGATGTTTCATCTTATAAAATGCCTCTCTCCTGCTCATCCACCCATCATATTTCTAGGTCAGCTAACAGTCTTGAGGAACCTGAAGAGATATTGGATGAAGATCTTTGCAATGAGTCCTTACCTCCTCCTTATGAGAAGATATTTCCACCTTTGCCATAATCAGACCGGGTTAATATCTCCATCAGGACTGCGTCAATAAGACCACCAACATACTTATATAACTTTAATAAGGATAAACCACATGCATGAATTTTACGGACATTTTTTTTTGGATGAAAACAGTTGTTCACTCATCAGGAAGCTGAACTAAATGCAAGTGGACATATTTCTTCTAAGTGTTTAACATTTTGCTTTTGATTCCATCTCTAAAATCACCCAGCCTTTCCAGTTCACCTACTCGCCTGGTTTCTTGAAAAATATGCAAATTGATATTCAGGTTTTATTTAAACCTGGGATATGTTTGAAATCCAGATTCATTTATTTTTTAAAAAAAACAGTAGTCTAAGGCAGTGTTTCCCAACCTTGGCCACTTGAAGATATTTGGACTTCAACTCCCAGAATTCCCCAGCCAGCATTCTGGGAGTTGAAGTCCAAATATCTTCAAGTGGCCAACGTTGGGAAACACTGGTTTAAGGAATGACCAGTGCTTTTCACCCGAAGAAGATATCAAGAAGCAGGAATGAGCACATGGGGATATTGTGTTCTATTTTAGGCTTTACCAAGTCAGCAAGTGGAGAATCAGAGACAAGATAGTAATCACAAGTTCAATTACTATTATAGCAATTCTTGAGCCAAAGGGAAGGATGGAACAAGAGACAAACCATAAGTTAAAGACATTATTTTACAAAGAGTACTTTAAAATGTACAGCAGGCGATGCCAGGTTGATATTAGAAAAAGCACTGTCTAGAGCAGTGTTTCCAAACCTTGGCAACTCCAAACCTTGGCAACTTGAAGATATCTGGACTTCATTTGCTGGCTGGGGAATTCTAAGAATTGAAGTCCAGATATCTTCAAGTTCTCAAGGTTGGGAAACACTGGTCTAGAGGTCCAGAACATCAGGCAAGCAGAAAGAAGTTTGAAGATTAAGAGCTGAGCAAGCAGGACAGGAGGACTAATGAAAATTTGTCTCAGCAGCTGCTCAACAAAGACCATATTTTCAGGTTTACCTTTACAACTGCTGCTGGATCTCAAGGACTGGCTAATTAGAGGGACTATTTAGAAATGGAGTGATTATGTTGTTTATTCCCAAGTAACAATTCCTTCACTTCCTGCCCAGTAGTGGGTTCTAAAACCCGTTGCTACCGATTTGTGCATGCGCTTGCATAGGTGTGGGCAGTAATTGGCAGCCAAAATTTATACTGCCACACTGTGGGTGTGTCTTATTTTATGGGTGTGGCTTAATGGTCATGTGACTGGGTAGGAGTGGCTTGTCGGCCATGTGATTAGGTGGGAGTGGCTTGAACTGTTAAGTCCTAGACTTACAACCTTACCAGTGTCGTTTGCTGTGGTGACAATTTGCTTTGTGTTTCCTGTGCTCTCCTTCCTGTGTCACCCACCCACCTCAGGCTGGGTAACTAGGCGAATGGGTGCTGCCATAAGCATAAATGCTGCCAGCGCTGCTTCCACCCAAGCCTTCTGCTTAGGCGGGAGGTGGCCGCGTGAGGCTGGAGGGGAGCCAAGCAGGAGAGAGGGAAGCTCGTCCGAGGCCAGGAAGGAGGAAAGAGGAAAAAAGCAAGGAGTGCAGACATAGCAGCAGCAGGGAAAGAAAAGAGAGCCAAGCTGAGACCAGTAATCCAGGAAGTGACAGCCGGCGATCAGCTGGAGCTGTTCACGCATCTTCATTTCTGCCATTAGAACTGCATTCCACCTCGTCCTGCCTGCTGCCCATCCCTGGGCGCGGGACATTTCTGTACATGTGTGGAAGCGTACCCAGTGAGTGGGTGGAGCCTTCTGTCACTTCCACTACCAGTTCACAGAACCAGGCTGCACCAAGAGCAACCCACTGCTGTTTCTGCTTTCACAAGCCTTGGACATGAGACCTCCACAGGAACTAGTTCAGGGTGGTCAAGGGTTATTGTCAGGTCCAAGCACAACAAAGTGGGGCTCCAGATAAACTTACCTTGAAAGTTTGGGGAGTCCTTGGCATTTTGCCTTATTCTTTGATGGGAATTCTTCTTAGAGGTATAGACATGCTAAGTTTTAGCCCCATTTAAATATAAATATACCGCGATGGATTGGACACGACTTCACAACCATCAACAAAAAATATAAGAGAAGGACTCAAGATTGAGGGTATAAAGGAGTGTGTGTGTGTGTGTGTGTGTGTGTGTGTGTGTGTGTGTGTAAGGATGTGGACTGCTGGTAAAACATGACTAATTTATATTTATACAAGTTTTAAAAATACATTTTACCTTGTCCCTTTATTAGTCTAATAGTGTTATTGTGGGATTCAGCCAGATGTGAAATATTTAGGAAAATGGTGAAGAAAGATTCATTTTAAAAATAACATTTTAAATAGAAATAAAAAGTTATATATGTGAAGATGGGCTCCACATGAATCCAAAAGCTTGGAAGATAAAATCTGTGATCCCAGTGACCGACCTAGATTGTGTTTGATTCTTGGAGACCACCTGGACAAGACCCCACAGTTTTCTTAGCAAGCTTATTCACAATTGGTTTGCCATTGCCGCCTTCCAAGGGCTGAGAAAGAATCTCTGACTCAAGTTTACCTAGTTGACCTTATGATTAAGGCAAGGACGAGAATTTACAGTCTTCCAGTTTGTAGCCTGGTTATCTTAACTACTGTCCCATACTGGTACTTCCCCAGTCTTGTGAAGTTGCTGAAGGTTAGATCCAAGTGCATAATGATGGATTGGGATTGAGGTTTACTTTTGGGTTGAGTCTGTTTTCTCCCATTCTTGTTACTTCAACGTTGGATGGGTGGGAGCCGGGTGTTGGTTAGATTTCAATGTGAAAGAAACCAAAGTAGGCCAAGTGTGTCGGGGGTGGTGGTAAAATATAGAGAAACTGAGTTGAAACAAATATGAAAAGCATTCAGAGTATCCCATCACCTAAGCATGAGGCATTTTTTGAACTAGTCTGCGGAGAGGGGCGGCATACAAATCTAATAAATAATAATAATAATAACAACAATAATAATGAGCCTTTCGTCTTCTCATCGTTGGAGTTCACCTCAGATCAGAAAGTGGCATTTACAGAGATAAGTGAGGAAGAGTTCACCATAGCCTGTAGCATTCCAGTTGTTATTAAATTACATCTTCCATCATTCTTAACTATTGCCCACGCTTCTGCTACCAGTAGTTGCCATTCACCAACATCTAGGAACCATAAATTAGGAACCAATGGAGTCCAGTCTCTTTCATTGCTCCCTATTATTTGCTTATTTAATCTTTAAGGCCATTGCCAGCACCCAGATGTCACCTAGGTTTTCTAAACTCCTGCCTCTTGTTAATCTTTATAGTGAAGTAGAACAGAGATTAACGCATGTCAACTGACATGTCGTTCAGTTTTAAAATAAAACCAGTTTGCTCAGTTGTTTTTTTTTTAACAGTAGTTTATGAAACTTAATGAGGGAAAACATTGAGCAAACTTATTTGAAACTCTCCTTCCTGTGCTTTTTTCCTCCTTTCATTGACCTTCTGGAATAGTCCAATATTCAAAATTCTGTCACCAAAAGTTTCCATTTGTAGGCATTACATTAAAAAAAACAGCTGAATCCATATTTGCAAATCATAACGACACCGCAATCCTGGCAGAGCTCTAGTTAGTTCATTTCATCTTCCTAAATTTAAAACCCAACAATCTGCAAACCACCACTGATGTATGGTTGCTCTACAATTGCTATAATTTATGTCATTAAAGATCCCAAACCCTCTTTTCCCTCTTGCTCTGCCCAGCACCCCCTTAATATTTGGCAGACCCCTGCCTGTGAAAAGAAGCCTGTTTTGCATTAGTCAGTAATACATTGAATCATTCCTGCAAAATGATTTATTATGGATTACAAATTCTTATATGGCACTTTAAGTTAATGATTAGACAAGTAATACATCATTGGTGTGATTGGTTACACATGGCTCTGATTTTAACTTTCTGTATAGTTAGGAGAGATTACCGCAAAATCTTCTTGTTATTACAGTTCAAAATCTTTTGCTGTCTATAGTCATACTGGTCCCACAGTAGGAAAGTGCTCCCCGAACACACATACTTCACATCCATAGAATACTTTCATGGGTTCTTCCCAAGACGATGACAAAAGCTGTAATAAGCATGTGAATCCAACATTTCTAAAAGGATCCCATCATGTAAAGCCAGAGAATTTAGAGGAAACTTCATCAGCTTAGTGCAATATTTCCCAACCTTGGCAACTTGAAGATATTTGGACTTCAACTCCCAGAATTCCCCAGCCAGCGAATGCTGGCTGGGGAATTCTGGGAGTTGAAGTCCAGATATCTTCAAGTTGCCAAGGTTGGGAAAACTGGCTTAGTGTTCATCTATGGAGAACACTTAAATACTGATTGGGAATCTTGGAATTGCATAATGTTGTAATCCCTTTACATTCAATTTATGGGCACCAGATTGAGGGGAAGAAATGGCTTGCAGCCTGGCAGAAAGGAACCAACTGGTTTTATAATATTTTATTTAGCAACCATTTGGCAGAATATGTTGTAAATTTAAAACACCATCTTAATCTTCTACAGATTTTACTACTCAATAAAATTTGCTTCACTACTCAGTGAAAATTTGCTTCATTCTGTAGGACTAGATCTCTTTCCATGTAGACAAACAGCACGAATCTGCCGCACGAATCCCAGCGACCAATTAGGTCCCACAGAGTGGGCCTTCTCCGGGTCCCGTCAACTAAACAATGTTGGTTGGTGGGCCCCAGGGGAAGAGCCTTCTCTGTGGTGGCCCTGAGTCTCTGGAACCAGCTCCCCCCAGAGATTAGAACTGCCCCTACCCTCCTTGCCTTTCGTAAACTCCTCAAAACCCACCTTTGTCGTCAGGCATGGGGGAATTGAGATATCTCCCCCGGGCCTATACAATTTATGTATGGTATGTTTGTATGTATGTATGCTTAATAATGGGGTTTTTTAAATATTTTAAATTGTAAATTATTAGATTTGTCATGAACTGTTTTAATTGTGTTGTGAGCCGCCCCGAGTCTACGGAGAGGGGCGGCATACAAATCAAATCAAATCAAATCAAATACATCAAATAAATCAAATCAAATAATCAATCAATCAATCAATAAATAAATCAATAAATAAATCCACGCGTGTTGATAAAGACAAATATTCAATTTGGGTTTTTCCCCCCTGCATTGTTAATGACTGGGAAGCAGGGAGTCGAATGACATCATCTTTAAGTATTAAGTATCTCACATGTTGCCCTAATTCTCAATTAAGCAATCTACACCTGGATTGTAGCATACCAAATACAGTATTACAAGTTCATCCACGCATTATTGCTAAGATGACTTGAAGCGATGTGGTGTCTTTGAATGTTACTTGTTTGGCGATACTATAAGCCATACACTAATCAATCCAAAACAACATCCAGAGAACAAATTGACAACATAATCACTGGAATTTATTCCAAGAATAATTATATTGATGTGAAGCGGAGGCAGGCCAGTTTCGGACCACATTTTCCAAAGTCAAAAGACAGTGGTCAGGGATCATGGCAATTCCCTAAAATATCTTGAAAGCAAAGAATAGCATTAAGCTTATATTCCCACCCCTTTGACTCTTAAGGTGAAGCATGAGTTAGTTTGGGAGGGCTTTGAGACAGCTCTAACCCACTTCTGAGATAACACTAAACTTGTTTTCAAATGGTGCCTGCCAACCTGCTTTGGTCTGGCAGAATTGTTTTGCGTGGGAATCCAACAATGAGCTTCTTTTGCACAGGGGTTCTCACATAGCCAGGGAAGGGCTACCAAAAAGTTTTGCTACCACACTGTGGGCGTGGCTTATGCAGGACGCCCTGCATTTTCTTTCAACATTTACAGTCCAAATTGGGTGCTCTGGGGTGGAGCTCCATTTTCGCTAACCCACTGCGTTGCCCCCACATCCGAGCAGTAGCCTACCCCTGCATATAGCATTATTCAAAGGGTGCTATCCCTGAAGCGTGCTAAATCCCTGTTCATAATATCAGCCAACAAATGTTCTACCCTCCACATCGGCAAAAAGAATCCTAACCTCATATATAAACTGAATAAACAAATTCTCACAGCCAAACCACATTCAGTAAAAGACCTTGGAATACTAACATCAAATGACCTAAGTGCTAAAGCCCACTGCAACAATATCGCCAAAAAGGCTTCCAGAGTTGTTAACCTGATCCTACGTAGCTTCTGCTCCGGCAATCTCACACTACTCACAAGAGCCTACAAAACTTTTGCCAGACCCATCCTAGAATACAGCTCATCTGTCTGGAACCCATACCACATCTCGGACATCAACAGAATACCCTACGAAAATAGACTAACAATCCTGGGTCTAGAAAGCTTAGAAATACGACGCCTAAAACACGATTTAAGTATTGCCCACAAGATCGTATGCTGCAACGTCCTACCTGTCAATGACTACTTCAGCTTCAACCGCAACAACACAAGAGCACGCAACAGACTCAAACTTAATATTAACCGCTACAAACTTGACTGTAAAAAATATGACTTTAACAATCAAGTTGTCGAAGCGTGGAACTCATTACCAGACTCAATAGTGTCAACCCCTAACCCCAACATTTCTCACTTAGACTATCCACGATTGACCTCTCCAGGTTCCTAAGAGGCCAGTAAGGGGCGTACATAAGTGCACCAGCGCGCCTTTCGTCCCTTGTCCAATTGTCTTTCCTTTATCTCATATATCATATATATTTTCTTCCTTTCAAAAAAGCTTCTCCTCTATTTTATATTTTTCTTTATATATATTACGTCATGTCTATTCTCTTCTATATGTATTGTGTATTGGACAAAATAAACAAATACAAATACAAAACTAAGGGAGGCCAAGATAGGCCATCCTTTTGAATTCCCAGACAAAACGTTCTTCCAGGGAGAAAAGGCTCTTCATTCTTCAAGTTACTCAATGCCACTAGGTGGCAGCTGCGGAGGGCGAACGGCAGAGCAGCCTCAATAAGGCCTGTAGCGTCAGCTTCTCTCTTCTCCCTTTCTCTTTATTTTATTTTATTTATTTTATTTTGTCAAGTACGTATTGGTAACATACATAGATATAACATTGTTTTTATTTAAGATTTAAGATTTAATTGGATTTGTACGCCGCCCCTCTCCGAGGACTCGGGGCGGCTCACAGCATATACAGAAAACAATAATAAACCATCTAATTAATAGTACATTAAAAAAACAATCCTTAAAATTTTGATTTAAAAAAACTATCGTTTACAATTCATTTGATAATCATACTAAGAAACATTCATTGGTCAGGGGTGAAGATCTAAAAACCCCAGGCCTGGTGGCAAAGATGAGTTTATAAACTCTTTCGGAAGGCAAGGAGAGCTGATTCCAGAGGGCCGGGCCCCCCACAAAGAAGTCTCTTCCCCTAGGTTCCGCCAGCCGACATTGTTTGATCAACGGGACCCTAAGGAAACCAACTCTGTGGGAACTCACCAGTCGCTGGGATTCGTGTGGCAGAAGGCGGTATTGGAGGTAGTGTGGTCCAATGCCACACAGGGCTTTATAGGTCATAATCAACATCAATAAATATTTATTTATTTATTTATTCATTCATTCATTCATTCATTCATTCATTCATTCATTCATTTATATTTAATTGGATTTATATGCCACTCCTCTCCGAGGACTCAGAGCGGTTTACAAAAAGACAATGAAAAAACCCTCTTAAATCCAATTTAACTTAAAATTAACTACTCCAAAAACCCAAATTTATTTCCAATCAATCGCTCCCATTCACACAGCAACAATACATTACATCCATTGGCCAGGGGGCAAGTAATTAATAGGCCCCAAGGCTGATGGCGCAAATGAGTCTTCAGATTCTTGCGAAAGGCGAGGAGGGTGGGGGCAATACAAATCTCCGGGGGGAGCTGGTTCCAGCAGTGAGTAAGTTTACAAAATGTAATGGATTGGTAACAACATATGACTTTGGCAAATCATCAGAATAACATTTAGAAGACTTAGAAGTCTTACATAGAAACATAGAAGATTGACTGCAGAAAAAGCCCTTGTGGTCCATCTAGTCTGCCTTTACACTATTTCCTGTATTTTGCTCTTAGGATAGATATATGTTTATCCCAGGCATGTTTAAATTCAGTTACTGTGAATTTACCAACCACGGCTGCTGGAAGTTTGTTCCAAGCATCTACTACTCTTTCAGTAAAATAATATTTTCTCACGTTGCTTCTGATCTTTCCCCAAACTAACCTCAGATTGTGCCCCCTTGTTCCTGTGTTCACTTTCCTATTAAAAACACTTCCCTCCTGAGCCTTATTTAACCCTTTAACATATTTAAATGTTTTGCTCATGTCCCCCCTTTCCCTTCTGTCCTCCAGACTATACAGATTGAGTTCATTAAGTCTTTCCTGATAAGCTTGTATCCTTAAGATTTTTAGTAATATTGTTTCCTGATTGCTTATTTGACCCCTATGACAATGATTAAGTGTTGTACCTCATGATTCTTGACAAACGTATCTTTTTCTTTTATGTACACTGAGAGCAGATGCACCAAAGACAAATTCCTTGTGCGTCCAATCACACTTGGCCCATAAAGAATTCTAATTCTAATGTTGTGTATTAATCTGGGATCCAGCTGCCTTCACCTCCCGCCCCCAGATCGGATGTGGTTCCCCTAATGAAGCTTGCATGCCATTGCATACATTGAAGCCGCAGAGTGTTGTGGTTAGCTCTGGCCCAGCTCCTGGCCCAAGGACTGTGGATGTGTGGGAGACATCCACATGCTGCAGGCCTGTTTTGCCCCCGGTGGAATCTGCTGATGAAGGCTCCTCTGACCAAGAAGACATGAGTAACAGGGAGGAGGAGAGTGTGGCAGACAGCTCAGAAGGAGATCAATTATCTAGCTCCTCCTTGGATTCAGAACAAGAGTTAATGATACAGCCACGCATGTGGAGAGCGATGCAGAGGCAACAACAACTGAGAGATTATTATCAAAGAAAATGAGGCCACCTGTGGTTGGGTGGGGCTGTGGTAATTAGTGAGGCTGCTATAAATAGCAGCCTGTGGGTTTGGCCATTGTGGAGGATTATCTGATCGTTGTGTTTTGTGACTGCTTTACTGACTTTGACCTTTTGTGTGCTGATTTTTCCCCTAAACCAGGGCAAAGTGTGATTCACTTTGTGAAAGAAGGACTGTGAATTGCCTCACAGCTGCAAGCTAAGTATCACAGGACTGATAAGGGACTTGTACAAATTACCAGTTTGTTTGGAGACGAGTGCTCTTTGCTATACCAAAAGAGGGCTTGGTTTAAGTGAATTTTCATTATAAAGAACATTGTTTTGAATTTTCAAACGTGTGTGTGTCTGAAATTTGTACCTCTGAATTTTTGGGAGGAGTCTACCAGAGAGCTCGACAGAACACAGAGCATCATTTCTTTTTTGATGCTCATCTCATCCACATTTGCTGGCAAGGAAACCGGAACCTACCGCAGATCCATGTGCACCTGCATTGGACCATCCCGCCACCTTCCTTGTTGACATTTCGTGGGCAATTTAGTGGCCGGAAGTAGCGATCTAGAGACCTGCCCTGATCTCTTTGCCACGTGCTGCCCCAGATTCCGTCTTGGGGGCCGGGGAGCAAAGGGTCGCTGGTGGGTGTGGGTGGGACGCCCTCGTTTGCTTGCCTTGTCCTGCCCCGGCCACCTTAGTGGATCAAGCCAGAGGCGAAGTTGTCACTGCTTTAAGCATCCTTCGGTTACTGTTTTGTTCGTGAAACTGTCACACTTATTCTGTTCCCGGGTCAATTTGACCCGGACTAAAAAAAGGTTTATTTTAGCTACTTAAATTTGGTTTTTTTGAAAACTTTTTTCGCTGGGATACTAATTTGAACATTTCTGAACACAATGAAAGGAAAATTGAAATGAAAAAACTTAATGCTTATTTTTTATTTTGCTCATAAATGCCCACCCCCCCATTTTTGTGCAATTTTGTTCATTTTTATCTAGATTAGGCTGCCAGTTCCAACTTTTTTTATTTCATTTCAATTTTCATTTCATATATGTATTCCATATATGACCCAAACAGTACAAGTGTGACTTTTTTTGCCCAGCAAAAACTAAGCCCCCCGCAAAAATATACTCATAGAAAGAACCCCTAAAATGACGCAAAGTCATAAAATTTCAAGTTTCAAATATGCAGAGAAATTTTTTTACAGGGTCTCACACTTCGCTTCGGGTCACATACAACCCGAACAGAACAGCAGGGTTAAAACCTACTGAAGCCTAGAAGAAGTTGGGTAGTTTTTGTGCTGTGCTGGAGAGGCACCGCAACTCGGGTGGTTTCGGACTGGGAGAGCTTGGGAAATGTGACAAGACATATTTAATTCAATATAATTTATTACATTTATAAGCCGTCCAACTCCTTTTCGGACTTATAAGACAAAGTTCGACGGTAACGTTAGGGACTATTTCACCTTCAACCACAGCAACACAAGAGCACGTAATACATTAAACTGAATGTAAACCACTCCAACCTCGACTGCAGAAAATATGACTTCGGCAACAGCCTGGAATGCACTACCTGACTGTCTGATTTCTTCCCCAAACCCCCAAAACATTAACCTTAGATTGTCTACAGTTGACCTCTCCCCATTTCTAAGGGGTCTGGAAGGGGCAGGCATAAGTGTCCCTGTACCTATTGCCCTCTTTTATAATCACTTTTTACTTACAAACTACTATCCTATACATGTTTGACACATTAAACAAATAAATAAATAAATAAATAAATAGGTAAGTAAGTAAGTAAATAAATAAATAAATAATAAACTTAAGATGAATCACTAACCTCACCTTTGGATGCTTTGCAGAGATAATTTACAACTGGTAAAGGGTCATTAGTATCCCGATATGGCATATTAAAAATCGCAGAACATAATTTAAAGGTACAGGAAGAACGAGCCAGCGAGGATAGGAATTTATCATAATTGAGACGTTTTACCAATTATTAAAAATAAAAGGAGACCTCGAGAAAGGTGGGGGCTTTTAAAAAAGGTGCAGAATTTGAAATATCGTACAGAATGAAAAATACGTATCTGAATAAATATATAAACTTGTTATTAAATTGAGAGAGAGAGACAGAGCAAGTCAAAGTTTGCGTGATAAAGGAGATGCAAGTTTTTAAAGAAACAAGAGTGGAATAACAATCGGAAGATTTTTTTAAAAAAACATTCACTCCAAGTTATAACTTAGGAGAAAATTGGTAAGAATGTTTTACAGATGGTAGATACGGTAATTCCACCAATTTTTAAATAGTAAATATAAAAACATTGGAAATTTTTAATAAAGAAGGAACACTTCATCATATGTGATAATTATGCTATGATCTCCCTCAAAAGTATAGAATGTATGTGTGTATGTATGTATTTATGTATGTACTGTATATGTATATGTGTGTGTGTGTATATATACACACACAACACAGGTATACATACATATACACATATATTTTATGAATATACATTTATATATACACACACAATTCGAATTGAAACCTCAAATATTTTTACTACGATTGTTCCAAAATATATAGACAAAAATATATATGATTTATTAAGTTACGTGTTGGTGGCTGCAAGAACAAATTTGGCAAAACATTAGAACAGAGTTATTTCAGTGACCACATCAGGCTGGGAGAATACGCAGTAATGGTGAAAGTAACAATATATATATTCTGTTGTGATTCCGTCTGAGGCCCCTCAGGGAACGGCTGATCCTCTGCCGGTTTCCTGCTCAGAGGGGGAGGATGAGGAACAGGAGGTTCAGGCAGACGGGGAGGAGGAATCTCAGGTTGAGGGAGAGGGAGGACAGCCAGAATCCCCCGAGAGGGAGCTCTCCCCAGCAAGCAGCCTGGATTCCTTAGATGAAAATGCACAAGCAATAATCGATCTCCGGCAGATAAGAGCAACACAACGAAGGGGACAATTAGCCAGGTACTTTCAGCACTAAAGAGGCAACAGCTGGGTTTGGGTGTGGTGCTCTCTGGAAAGGCTGAAAAGGCAGACCCACCCTTCCTGGCTTGTAGAGTATTATCTTTGGGAGTCCTGGGACCTGGCTGTGATCTTTGGCGTCTTGGAATTCTGGTTTGTGACTTTGAATACTGAAACCTTGGGGGGAAAAGGTGTGGGTCTTATTCTCTACAGTGGTGGGTGTGCCAGCAAGAAGTCTGCTGTATTGTCTGGCCGTCAGGATTCTGCTGGGAAGTCTCATAGCCTGCCTGTTGGGAAGAACAGGTTTTTCTCTGTGTTTATTTTTCAAACTATAAAGTGCCTTTGTTTGTACCAGGGTGTCTGGATGTTTTTTCCAGTTGGTGTTGAAGTCTGGGGGCACCCAGACAGAACAATATTCATAACAGAAGTTTTAAACAAGAATGGAACCCTTATGTATCATGTACCACATCAAAAGACAAACATAGGATATCTAGAACATGGTTTTTAGTGAGAAAAAAAAATCAAATTGTATTAAACGATTCAAATAGAAATCAAAAATATTTCCTAATATTTTGGTTGCCATCAACTGCCAGATATAATGGGAAGGAAGTGTATAATTTATAAGCAAGTAGTTTTTAATAATGGTGATTTTAACTTTTTAATATATATTTAATATTTGTTCACTTTTCTTATATTAACCTAACAATTGCCAAGTTTGAAGACCTCTTGTTTATTCAATTCAAATTTCTGTTTGTAAAACATATTAAAGCACAAGAAAGAAGTAGATTCATACTAAGCTAAAATATGGATGAGTAGTTTGTGGTTCATGTGTTTAGTAGCATGTATCCAATACACCAAACCACAGACTTGTCATGTACATTTTAGCCTAATGTTTGTGCAAATGCAGGGCACATCCCCTGTTTTCAAAAGCTTCAGTTGTGCAATCAAACTTCAGTTTGCCTTGCTATATTTCAACTAATGAAATGACATAATTGGTACAAAATGACCAGATACTCAACCCAAAATTTGGAAGAATCTATAGTCCTTCTTTAAATGGAGGTATCATCTGATCCTAATATTTTTTGAATTTCATACATTCAAATCTAGTGCAAATATATGGTAGCTTTTTCTTTTCTTTTTTCTTTTAAAAAAAGATCTTCCATAAACAAAAAACATTCAAAGATAAATTGAATCTGTTCTTTCTTGAGAGCAATACAGTGATACCTCATCTTACAAACGCCTCGTCATACAAACTTTTCGAGATACAAACCCGGGGTTTAAGATTTTTTTGCCTCTTCTTACAAACTATTTTCACCTTACAAACCCACCGCCGCTGCTGGGATGCCCCGCCTCCGGACTTCTGTTGCCAGCGAACCACCCATTTTTGCGCTGCTGGGATTCCCCTGCTGGGATTCCCCTGCAGCATCATAAAAACACGGAAGTCCGGAGGTGGGGTTTCCCAATGAGGGGAGCCTCAGTGAAATCGCAGCATCGCAAAAACACAGAGGTCCGGAGGTGGGGTTTCGAGGACTTCGGTGCTTTTATGATGCTGCGATTTCACTGATGCTCCCTTCACTGGGAAACCCCACCCCCGGACTTCCGTTGCCAGCAAAGTGCTCGTTTTTGCGATGCTGGGATTCCCCTGCTGGAATTCCCCTGCAGCATCACAAAAACACAGAAGTCCGGAGGTGAGGTTTCCCATGGAGGGGAGCCTCAGGGAAATCCCAGCAGCGCAAAAACGGGGGCTTCGGCTGGCAAAAGGGGTGAATTTTGGGCTTGCACGCATTAATCGCTTTTCCATTGATTCCTATGGGAAACATTGTTTCGTCTTACAAACTTTTCACCTTAAGAACCTCATCCCAGAACCAATTAAGTTTGTAAGACAAGGTATCACTGTAGCAGGAAAATGTTTTGGGACGTGTAATCTCAGATGTTAGCCACCCTATTTGTTGTGAGCTGCCCCGAGTCTTTGGAGAGGGGCGGCATACAAATCTAATAAATTGAATTGAATTGAATTGAATATTTCTTGGGGCTGTCCTGCACAGGTTTTGATAGAAAGCATTTTAATTAATTCAAGACTTCTCCACTGAAGTATCAATTTGCTTTCATTAATCCTAAACATCTTGGATTTTTACATTTTCAATTTTTTTCTTCCTTCCTTCAATCTAAATATTAATAATGGATTATTTAATCTTTCTTTGGTCTAAATTTAGGAACATGTTTTGATATTTGATGCTGTTTCTACCTAAATCAGAATATCTGTTTTTGTCTCCTGACCACCTGCCAAGATTTCCCAACACACCAACATTTGTGATGCATTCGGTATTTTGGAACATCAGTCATATGCTTGGTATGTGCTTTGCATGGAAAATCTCTCGATCCTGTTACTGTTGTTACAGTGGAACCTCTACTTACGAACTTAATTTGTTTCGTGGCCAGGTTCTTAAGTAGAAATTTTTTTAAGAAGAAGCAATTTTTCCCATAGGAATCAATGTAAAAGCAAATAGTGTGTGCGATTGGGGAAACTACAGGGAGGGTGGAGGCCTTGTTTCCTCCCAGGAGATTCCTAGAGAGGCCCCATGGAGGCTTCTCCCTGCCTTTTACGGCCCCGTTTCCTCCCAGGAGATTCCTAGAGAGGCCCCACAGAGGCTTCCCCTCACCTCTTCCGGCCCTGTATCCTCCCCGGAGATTCCTAGAGAGGTCTCACGGAGGCTTCTCCCCTTCTTTTCTGGCCCTGTTTCCTCCTAGGAGATTTCTAGAGAGGCCCCACGGAGGCTTCTCCCTGCCTTTTCCGGTTACATTTTCGGAGGCTCTTATCTAGAAAGGTTCGTAAGTAGAGGCATTCTTAGGTAGAGGTACCACTGTGTTTTAAAGCAGTGCTTTTCAAATTTGCCAACTTTAAGATGTGTGGACTGCACACCTTTCCAGAATTCCCCAGCGAACATGGAGTGGACAATGGCCTCAAAGAAAAATTCCAAATGTGGAATTCACCAAAGCCAAGCGCTCCTTTGCAAACGTTCACATGGTCTGCCCACTTTCTTCAGGGAAGTGGTTGCTTCTAAAGGTGCTTTCTGGGAATATCCTCACTAGGACTTAGAGGTCTGAAATGGATGGAACTGGGAGTGAGGTTTCCTCAATATCAGGCCAGGAGAAGGCCTGGTTGCCTCCAGGGTGCCTCTCTTCTTCCTCCTCTTGATGCCTGAAGATGTCTCACTTCGTCTGCTACCCATTCTGCTCGCCTGCCCAGCTGTCAAAACAGGGGGTGTCTCTTTCATTCCAACTCACAAAGTACCCAAAAGAGAAAGGGAGGGGTGCTTTAATGCCTGTGTTTGGACACAAGCAATTATCCCTAATTATTGTTTTTATTTTGAGCTTGCCCTTCCTGCTGGAGAGCCAACAGATGAACATGCTCTATCCTCCCCAGTTGCTTGATCTCAGTGGATTTTGCAGAGCAAGTCAGCAGGGGGGGAGGAGCGGAGGGGCTTGGTGCCTTTCATCTCAATGTGAGTTTAGGGCTGATTCAAACACTTTGTGATGGGAGAATTAACCCCAGGAGCCAGGGCTTTCAATGGCCTCTGATAAGAGATTATACTGGGTTGGTGGCAAACTTTTCTTGGCCAATGGTTTTCAAAGCCTTTGGAGCTGTTAAATCAAAGCACTATTCAATTGGGACAGACCCCTTACTCTGACCCCCTCTTTTCTCCTGTTCACTCATGGCAAGATGCAGCTCCAGCAAACTTTCCACTCAGACCTTCTCTACTTAGTGCCGCCAAGGAGAAACAATAGTCAGAACGGCAGAAACAGGGAAGTCCCTTATTTTAATCAAAAAGTAATTACATTCATTATGCAGCCTCCCTCATAGTCCAACATTTTCCCCTTAATTAATTTGCTTTACTTGTAGACTTGCACGTTAAAAGCAGGGATGGAGATAATCTTTTCTGTCACCACACTGTTTTGAGAAGCTATTGAATTCAGTGTTTTGAAGAACTGGCGTTTGAGTCCCATTTGGATAAGTAAGGACTTCAGGCTGCATAGTTTTATCATTGTTACCAAAGGTCATCTGGGAGACAATCACACAACATTCTCTCCTAATACTGATCAGCCTGCAAGAATGCATGCAAAGTACAGACAAATTTATTTGTTTATTTATTTATTTACTAATTTACCAATTTGCTAATTTGCTAATTTGCTAATTTACTAATTTACTAATTTACTAATTTATTATTTATTTATTTATTATTTATTATTAATTTACTAATTTACTAACTTTTTTATTTTATTTTATTTTATTATTTTATTATTTTATTTTATTTTATTTTATTTTATTTTATTTTATTATTTTATTTTATTTCATTTCATTTCATTTCATTTCATTTTATTTTATTTTATTTTATTTTTATTCTGCCCCTCTCCAAGGACTCGGGGAAGTTCACAACATATCAAAAGAACACAGCAAATACATCTAAAAATCTAGTTGATATGACTAAAAAGAGTTTAAAATCTCCAATGTGGTTTAAAAACATTCATCACCATTCACTCCACATAACATACTAAGACACTCCTTGGTCAGGAGACTAGGATCTAATGGCCCCAGGTCTTTAAACTTTTATGGAAGGCAAGGAGGGTGGGGACAGTGCAAATCTCTGGGGGGAGCTGGTTCCAGAGGGCCAGGGCCACCACAGAGAAGACTCTTCCTCTAGGCCCCGCCAAACGACATTGTCTGGTTGACGGGACCCTGAGAAGGGCAACTCTGTGGAACCTGACTGAGCCCTGGGATTCGTGCGGCAGTTTATAAGTTTATAAGTTTAATCAGATTTGTATGCCGCCCCTCTCCGCAGACTCGCAGAAGGTGATCTCGAAGGTAATATGGCCCAATGCTATGTAGGGCTTTGTGGGTCATAGCCAATACTTTGAATTGTGTCAGGAAACTAATCGGCAGCCAATGCAGTCCACGGAGTGATGGTGAAATATGGGTATGCCTTGGAAGGCCCATAACCGCTCGGTGGCTGCATTTTGTACCACTCTTGGTAGTTGCTGAGCGACAACACTTAGTCCTGCATTCTATGGTAGGAAATTCTGAAATGAAGCTTCCAATATGTTATGGTTAGCTCTGGCCCAGCTCCTGCCCCAAGGACTGTGGATGTGGGGGAGACATCCACATGCTGCATGCCTGTTTTGCCCGTGGTGGAATCTGCTGATGAAAGCTCCTCTGACCAAGAAGACATGAGTGACAGGGAGGAGGAGAGTGTGGCAGGCAGCTCAGAAGGAGATCAATTATCTAGCTCCTCCTTGGATTCAGAACAAGAGTTAATGTTACAGCCACGCATGCGGAGAGCGATGCATAGGCAACAACAACAACTGAGAGATTATTATCAAAGAAAATGAGGCCACCTGTGGTTGGGTGGGGATGTGGTGATTAGTGAGGCTGCTATAAATAGCAGCCTGTGGGTTTGGCCATTGTGGAGGATTATCTGATCATTGTGTTTCGTGACTGCTTTACTGACTTTGACCTTTTGTGTGCTGATTTTTCCCCTAAACCAGGGCAAAGTGTGTTTCACTTTGTGAAAGAAGGACTGTGAATGGCCTCACAGCTGCAAGCTAAGTATCACAGGACTGATAAGGGACTTGTACAAATTACCAGTTTGGTTGGAGATGAGTGCTCTTTGCTATACCAAAGGAGGGCTTAGGTTAAGTGAATTTTCATTATAAAGAACATTGTTTTGAATTTTCAAACGTGTGTGTGTCTGAAATTTGTACCTGTGAATTTTTGGGAGGAGTCTACCAGAGAACCCGACAGAACACAATAGAGCATAAATGTCTCTATTAGGTAAGCCTAGGGAGGCTAATACCTACCAATGTGCGGGACTACAATTTCAATTACCCCCAGTCAGCGCAACCAAGCTGGCAATGCCTGGAATAAGGGAACAAAAAACTTTGTATTACTGGTTTTCAATGCATTAGAGGTTTTTTCAACAGATAAAGAACATTTAAGTTTTCAAGAAGGATGTCATTATATGCATGTGCTTGTGTGTTGTGGGCTTCAGTTTTATTCATCATTAACTTATTGTTACCATAATTTTGTCTCATTTTGTAATATTTTATTTCATTTGCCTCTATGAAAATAGCTACATATTGATGGTTCTCAGATAAATATACCAGGATCGATTCTTAATAAAACACCTGAATCTGCAGGTAAAATAAAAAATTAAAAAATAAGAAGCTAAGTCAATGGGATCCCTGAAGCTTTCAAATATGATCAAAAAAGACACAAAATCCTCTTTCGTTTCCCCAACGGTACAAAGTACCAAATGACATGTGGTCTGCAACGGATGTTCTAATTATCCTCCTTAAATTACTTCTTCTCACTTCTCACAGTTAATTGTTTGTGATCCACAATAAACCATTACTGTTATTTATTACTTATGCTTACATTAGATTTTTATATTTCCTCCAGAAGCTCAAAACGTTGATTATAGAAGTTCCTCCTCAGATTTAGGGCGAAACATTCCCTTGCCTGAGCTCCAGATGTGGATCATACCCACTGCTTTTGATGTTAATTGTTGATTTGTCTTCAGTCAAGAATATATTCTCCAAAACTCTGCACCAGAATGCTCTGGTTAATTCTGCTACCATAAGTCCAAGAGACACTGGCTGCAGCGTTACTATAGATCACGGATGTCAAACTTGCGGTGTCACATTGCTGTCACGGGACTATTGTGAACTTTTTCCCCTTCGTGGAGCTGGGTGGGCAGGGCCTATACGAAAAGCATCTGGCCCGCAGGCCACCAGTTTGAAACCCCTGCTATAGGTTCTGTGTTAAAAACTCTCTAAGCAAAAATATATCAGTTAGCCATGAAGATGGAATTCTGGAACATTGTGTTAACACGGTGCATTCTAGTCTTGTTGCTCCCCAACCTCTGAATTGTTAAATATTCAGGGTAAAATAGTTGCACTCAAAGTTAAGCAAGAAGAGACTATGCAGAGAGCTATAATGATGTCTTGCTTGGGAGATCAAGTAAATGATTTTTTTCCCCTCCAAGCCCATAAGGGGGGAAAAAAGCCGTTTGGGGTAAGTATTTCATTCCAAAACGAAATGAATGCAAGAGAATGGTTTGACTTTGGGCACAGAATACAACTATGCAATGGATGAATAAATGCATACATTAATGCTCTTAGCGAATTAACTAAATCATGCGAGCATGGCAAAATAAGACAGATTCTGCAGAGATGAAGTGATGGAAAAGTTGATGGAAAAGTCACAAAACAGGTGGAGCATTGTAAACATCTACAGCAGGAAGAGCTAAAATTGGAATAAAGCATTTACCTTGGATTTTTAAAAATGTCTTCTCTTCGTCTTATCTCTTCTCACCCAACCCTACCTCGTCTTACATGACATGACATTATTATTTATCAAATGTATTTGTCAACTCATAGTCCAGGTGACTCTAAGTGGTTACATGGATGTGGTCAAGAAGAAAGTTCCTAATGATATAATAACCTGTTTATACTGCTAACAAAGTGGACATTCAATAGGTCAGTTAACAGAAAGACAAAGATTCCCTCCATAACCATAATATAAAGCAAAAACACACAAGGAGTAAATTTGTAAGGGTGGTTGAAAAACAGAAAGTCTATATCAGGGGTCTCCAACCCCTGCAACTTTTAACACTTGTGGATTTCAATTCCCAGAATTCCTCAGTTGGCTGGGGAATTCTGGGAGTTGAAATCCTCCAGGTTTAAAGTTGCCAAGGTTGGAGAACCCTGGTCCAGATGATAATGAGTGCTTGTTGAATTTGTTGACTCCAGAGGACAATTTTAAGTGTTACTAATGAAGCAACTAATTATGAAAGTGCATAGAACTTGATCTCAGCAAACTTTGGTTATGAACAATTGGGCTTGGTCTTTTCCAAATTGTGTTAACCAGCTGTTCTGTTGCCTTTGTTGTGAAACCACTGTGGCAGCAGCCATTTCATTGGATAAACACAATTATTTTCATCCTCAGATCCTCATGATAAAAGCTATAACTTTAGGAATTGATTTTTTTTAAATGGCTTTATTAGAGGTGATTTAATTCATTTGACATGGACAGAAGCGTTTCTCATGGCCATAGTGGTTGCTCCTTTTAGGAACATAGGAGACAAATCACCACTGTCCAATCCTGGGATCATATATATATGGATTATTCCCCTGCTCTGTAACTGTTCTGATTCCCTGCACAAACAACCCAGCCAGAAGAGATTGCCTGAAGTTATCAGAGGCCTGGCATGAATCTTGGAATCTAGTGACAACATTTGCAAAATGTGTTTCAGATTTGAGGCTGTCTTCAAGTCTGGTGAGTAGGAGGGTTTTTTCCTGCTATTTCTGCTGCCAGATTGCATTTGGGTGGCCTTAAAAAACGTGTTGTAAGCATGTGGTCATATGTAACACTCAGGAAAGTTGTGCTGTGCACATTTTTTCAATGTCCATCATCATTGCTGTCTCTTGTTCCACACGCAGGAAAACAGCTGGAAACATCTATATTTGTTTGAAGTGAAAAGCAGAATTCGTAACTTAACTTAGGGAGAGCCACCTGGTTAATTTTTCTCGGGGAGGAAAATGTAAACAAACCATTATCTACTTATTTCTCAAAGCTTTAAGAAAGTCCACTCCTCCCCGCAAAAAAAGGCCAGAATAGAACATGACCAGGAGTTAAGGCATCAGTCTAGAAACTGGGACATAGAAATATAGAAGACTGACAGCAGAAAAAGACCTCATGGTCCATCCAATGGAATTGTATTATATTATTTCCTGTATTTTATCTTAGGATGGATATATGTTTATCCCAGGCATGTTTAGTTGCTGTGAATGTACCAACCACGTCTGCTGGAAGTTTGTTCCAAGCATCTACTACTACATTGTGAGCTTTAGTCCTGCCTTAGATACAAAGCCATCTGGGTGACCCTTATCAGTGGCTCACTATTCCCAAATTCTTGCCAAGAAAACTAAAGGGGCTTATCCAGGAAGTTATCTGAAGTCCAAAACTAACTTGAATACATACACATTATACACAATAAGGAGACCACTGGTCTATTTTTTATTAAGAGTTGCTTTGGAAGCGAACCCCTTCCTGGGCTATTTTGCCAAAAACAGACACAGAAATCCTTTGGAATGAGAAACCAACTAAGAAGTTCAGGTTATTCTACAGCCACTCCGGGGCACAATTAGACACATTTTATGCATGTGATATGAGACCTCTAAGCTAAGGGAATCAATTTATTTCAGCTAGACCAGGGATAGGAAAAGTTGGCTCTTTTATGACATATGGACTTCAACTCCCAGAATTCCTAAGCTAGCATGATTGGCTCAGGAATTCTGGGAGTTGAAGTCCACAAATCATAGAAGAGCCAAATTTGCCTACCCTTGAGCTAGACCAATGATGGCAAACCATTTTTTGCTTGGGTACCAAAAGGGCGTCTATGCATGCTCACACAGACAATGCAATGCCCTCCCGCTGTGCATGGGCGCACAACCCCCCCCCCATGCTGCCCACCTTACGCACATGAGGAGGCTTTCCTGAAGCCTGGGGAGGGAGAAAAATGGATCCAACGTGCTGTGGTTAGCTCTGGCCCAGCTCCTGCCCCAAGCAATGTGGAGGTGGATGTGGGGGAGACATACACATGCTGCAGGCCTATTTTGCTCCCAGTAGAATCTGCCAACAAAGTCTCCTCTGACCAAGGAAGCGTGAGTGACAGGGAAGAGGGGAGTTTGGCAAATAGCCCAGGAGATCAGTCATCTGTATCATCCCTGGATTCTGAACAAGAATTAATGACACATCCACGCATGTGTAGAGTGATGCATAAGAGACAACAACTGAAGGATTATTACAAGAGAAAATGAGGCCACCTGTGGTTGGGTGGGGCTGCTCTAATTAGTGCTACAGATAAAAGTGCAGCCTGGGGTTTTAGCCTCATGGCAGTTCATCTGATTCATTGTTTCATCAAGATCGTGGTTTTTGCTGTTCAGGATTGTGTGTGTGGACTTTAGAGTTAGACTCAATTTCCCAGTTATTGGGTGAGCAATTGGACTGCATTTAACCTGTGCCTTGTGTGTACCAGAAAATCCCTTTGACATTTAAAAAGGGAGCTGTTTCTCTTTTTCTGTTTATAAAAACTTTTGGGTTTTCCTTTTATCGTGTGGTGTGTGTGTATTCCTGAACTAATTACCCTGTAATTACAGGCGGTTGAGACACGCTGGCAGAACACAACGGGCCTGCCAGAAATTGTTTCTGATTGGTAGGCCCGTTGGCCTGTTGAGTCCTTTTTTTCACCTCTGGAGGCTTTCCTGAAGCCTGAAGAGGGCGAAAACAGCTTCCCTGTGCCCTCCAGAAGGCCGAAAATCACCTGGCATAGGGCAATGCCTCGCATGCCCTCAGATATGGCTTTGCGTGCAACCTGTGGCACGCGTGCCTTAGTTTCTCCATCATGGAGCTGGACAATAATTTATGGGCTAGGGAAACAAACATTTCAAGGTGACAATTTACGGCACTGCTTTTCCAGCTCTGGGGAGGAGAAAGCTCTAAAAATTTGAGTTGGAAAGAGATAAAGAAAAAGGTGGAAACATTATTCAGGAAAGGATTTATTCTACTAAGAGTACCCCAATTTATTTTTCTAGGATTTATCCGACACCTTTTTCTTTTCCTAGCCCATTCTACACCTTTTAGGCCCACAGTCTCAAAGCAGTGAATCATTCCACTGCTCTGTTGCCACGGTGATTAAAAAATAGGTAGCATCTTTCATATCTTTAGCAGAATAATTTCAGATCAGTATAAGCAAACAGTGCAATGCTACAACTCTCAGGCGATAAACTTTGGTTGGTTACAATGAATAGAATTAAAGACTAATGAGGCAGGTTGGGATCGTAATTCACTGGAAGAGCATATACTTTGCATTCAGAAATTATTATCTGCTCAAGTTTTTAAAAAAAGACTTCCCCAAGGCCAACAATGATCCCTCCTGGCATTTCTAGAGCCATGTTCCAAACTATAAGTGAAGCAATAATAATAATAAATGGATAGGTACAAGGACAAAATGTCTTTCATTTAATTTCACTACTATTCTCAATCTTTTTAAAATTAGTTCTAGTTCTGTCGGGCTCTCTGGTAGAATCCTCCCAAAAATTCACAGGTACAAATTTCAGACACACACACATTTGAAAATTCAAAACAATGTTCTTTATAATGAAAAGTCACTTAAACCAAGCCCTCTTTTGGTATAGCAAAGAGCACTCATCTCCAAACAAACTGGTATTTTGTACAAGTCCCTTATCAGTTCTGTGATACTTAGCTTGCAGCTGTGAGGCAATTCACAGTCCTTCTTCTTTCACAAAGTGAAACACACTTTGCTCTGGTTTAGTTTCAAAGTGGGGAAAAATCAGCACACAAAAAGTCAAAGTCAGGAAAGCAGTCAGGAATCACAACGATCAGATAATCCTCCACAATGGCCAAACCCACAGGCTGCTATTTATAGCAGCCTCACTAATTACCACAGCCCCACCCAACCACAGGTGGCCTCATTTTCTTTGATAATAATCTCTCAGTTGTTGTTGCCTATGCATTGCTCTCCTCATGCGTGGCTATATCATTAACTCTTGTTCCGAATCCAAGGAGGAGCTAGACAATTGATCTCCTTCTGAGCTGTCTGCCACACTCTCCTCCTCCCTGTCACTCATGTCTTCTTGGTCAGAGGAGCCTTCATCAGCAGATTCCACCGGGGGGGGGGCAAAACAGGCCTGCAGCATGTGGATGTCTCCCCCACATCCACAGTCCTTGGGGCAGGAGCTGGGACAGAGCTAACCACAACAAGTTCTGTTATGTTAAAAATAAAAATAAAATTGTTGTGGAAATTCTGAGAGCTTCAAAAAGATTGCAGCTTACATGGGACTCTAGGGCAGAAGTCTTCAAACTTGGCAATTTTAAGGCTTGTGGACTTCAAATCCCAGAATTCTGGGAATTGAAACCCACAAGTCTTAAATTTGCCAAGTTTGGGGCCCTTGCTTTAAGGCTTTACCGTAGATTAGACACACTACTTAAAAGGAGAAAATAACACAAGGTTGGAATACTCTTATCTGGAAATGGGAATCATAAACAATATTGAGTCCAATACACCAGTGGACTGACAAGGTGTTATGTGGTGTTGTATGTTCCCAGAGTCAATTAATCTTCCATTCCTTATAATCACTCCACAAGATAGATGAGGTACCATTATGTTAATAAAGCAGGTAACTTGCTGATTATATAAAAACTAAAAAACAGGGAACTGTGGGTTGGTTGGGATGACCACCTAATTTGTTATGGTCAAAGGTGTAAAATCTGGTTAGCTAAGAAATTCAGCAATCTTGCACATTAGTCTTAATAAACAAAGGTTTTCTTAATTTACATTTTATTGCTTTTAAAATAATGACGAGTAAACAGAAAAACAAAACACAAAAATAATTATGATAAAAATAAATTGTCAAAAAAAGAAAAAACAAAGTATTTTTAATAAAGTGAAAAAATAAAATAAATGAAAAAATGTACAATTTTAAGGTAGGTTACAATTCTAAGAAGAAATTAATGCAGTTATTCAAGTATAACTACTGTATATAATATAATATAATATACATGTTTTTTCTAAACTGATATATTTTGTTTAAGTAACTCGCATTATATTTGTCCATACAATGTCTACATCAATAGGCAATCTGTACATAGGTGTTAAGTATAATCAGTCTACAATTCATTGAGTAAAAGGGATCAGGTCAGCAGTTCAAATCTCATCACCGGCTCAAGGTTGACTCAGCCTTCTATCCTTCCAAGGTGGGTAAAATGAGGACCCGGATTGTGGGGGCAATATGCAGGCTCTGTTAAAAAGTGCTATTGCTAACATGTTGTAAGCCGCCCTGAGTCTAAGGAGAACGGCTGCATTTTTTTTAAAAAAAATCGAATAAATTAATAAATAAATAGTTTTAAAGTAAGGTAATTTCAGGGAGGTTGATATTCATTGGTTGTGTTATAATGACATATTTGCCTAGGTTTATTTGTGTTCTATCTGGGTCACTCCGGAAGCTATGACCAACCCAAAAAGATAAGCCAGACACACCGGTTGAATCCAAACACAGTTTTATAATGGTAAAGAGAAAAGAAGCCAACAGAAAATGTCCTTACAGATCAGGAAAACATTGGAACTCCAAATAGATACACGAAGGCAATTGTTCATACAGAAACACAGGATCCTTAATGCCAGACGAGGCTGTTGAGCCAACAGACATACACCTCCCACCAATCTTCAAGGCTGATGGGCCACGAGCCAGGAACAAAAATGCTGAGAGAAAATGCAGATAACACCAACTTCCCTTTGATAACACTCCATGCTGCCGAAAGGGTTTGCATGCCTTATAAACCCTTCCCTGCTAATGAGGACCATCCCCAACCCCCAGGTGCTCTTCATTCAGCGCTGATAATATCTACGCAGTTGATTTCTCCTTTGATCTCTGCGTCTCTGTCGCATACTAATGATAGCTTGTGCGTCATCATCCAGAGACTCCAGGGAATCACAGCTACTTGCTTGAGATAGCCCTTCCCCAGGGCTCCCAGGCCTTGCATCACCTTCACTTTCGTGACTTCTATCTGCACTGTCTGACTGCAAAGAACTCTCCTCTCCGCTCTCAGCCTCCTCCGGGCATGGAGCCAGCAGAAACGCAGCTGGTCTTTGATCTGGCCCAGGCTGAACCACAACAATTTGATCCATAGTTCATTCACTTTTCTGGATTTCATAGAATTATACATGAATCTCATTGATTTAATTTCATAAAATATGTCCCAAAACTAAATTGTGATGAATAGTTTGTGATTTAATAGGTTATGCAAATAATTAGATGCACATCATTGAGTGCAGCCTGAGCCCTAGTGATTGAATGGACCAGTGTGTCTTCCGTCCCCTTTTCTTAATTTTTCTTTTTTACTAGTATGTATATGAATATTATTATAGCTTTGTATACCACTGATATGTACTTGACAAAACAAACAAATAAACCAATAAATAAATAAATAATTGTCCATTATATTTTATTCAATTTATTCTTCCATCATATTTCTTCATCTTTCTTAAGCTTTCCATGCCCACTGGGTTACATTGAGAGGTGACTTAAATTCTTTCTTTTGCTTCACATTTTAATGTTTAAATGCAAAACTTTATGCAAAACTCAGATTTCCTAATTTGCTGCGAAAAAAGTAGCGTTGCTTTCTGGTGTCTGCTTTGTGGTCTCCTAAGAAATCGGCATTTATTTCTGAAATCAAAAGAGAGAAAATATGATAATATTGAGCTGTTTCTGGGTGGCTTTTTATGACTTTTATGCTATTGTAGGATACTAAATTAAATTAAGTCAAATCACTATTAGTAATTTACACTTCAGTCCTATATCCCAGAGGAGAATATAGTTTATACTTTTGTCCAACTGTATTATCAATGAAATTAGAAAGTGGCTTCACAAGACAGTTTCTTTGCATGCAATAGGTCTTCTCCATCTGGAAGATATTGAGAAATACCCACAGGAGACAACATTCATAATTAAAGCTCCAATATTTTTTTATGGAGATCATAACAGATGGTTATGAAATACTCCGTGCCTCAAACTGTAGTCCTAAATGTACTATTTAATAGTAAAGAATGAATATCTACAGGTTATATCATCTGCAAAATAAAACATAGAACTAGCCAAGTCATACTGTTAATCGGGTTAATATATTGGTGAATTTCAAGAACAAAGAAAGCTTCTTATTTATTCACTGTTGGGCAGAGAAGCTGGACAGAAAAAAGAACAGCAATTACAAAGAGCCTCACCTAAACAAGGGAATGGGAACGTATGGAGGGGGCAGTCCTATTGGCCACACAGAACTCTTTGAAGGTATTTCACACTTTGAGGGGCTGAGATGGGCCCCTGATTTTACAGCTATGACCTACAAAAAAAGGTTGTAGAGTTTTGTTCATGGTCCCCATTAGCCATTCACAAACTTTTCCATCTTATTCCATTCTATTCATTCATCCCCATGCCACAAGTCTATTCACACACACACACACCAACACATACAGTAGAGTCTCGGTTATCCGACATAAATGTTGTTAGTGTGATTGCTGAATGAATGAAAATGAATGTTTTTTAAAGTTAGAATTTTGAGAACTTTTTAGTATATTAATTGGATAACTGTACTGTTGTGTTTTGCTATATGATGTGAGCCGCCCCGAGTCCATGGAGAGGGTCAGCATACAAGTCCATTAAATAAATAAATAAACGGGTGGACTGATAGTCGGATAGCCAAAAATGTCAGATAATCCAGACTCTACTGTGGCTTGCCCGCCCGCTTCACTCTTTGGCTCTCTCACTCGCTCGCCCACTTCCCTCCTCGGATCTCTTGCTCACTCACCCGCTTCCCTCCTCCCAGCTTGTTTCCCCATCACGGCTGCCATGTTTGGGGGCATGTCTGGGTGGCGCTTAAATGCCTACAGCCATGCCCCCAAGTAGCCATGAAGTTGGATAATTTGGAATGTCAGATTATTGAAGGATGGATAACCGAGACTCTACTGTACTTCAACACAGGTGGAGGTTCCTACTTACCGCTGCTACAGGTGTGATATGCACATAGCTCTGGGTGACTAGCATGTGTTCTGTTGGGCTCTCTGGTAGACTCCTCCCAAAAATTCACAGGTATAAATTTCAGACACACACACGTTTGAAAATTCAAAACAATGTTCTTTATAATGAAAATTCACTTAAACTATGCCCTCTTTTGGTATAGCAAAGAGCACTCATCTCCAAACAAACTGGTAATTTGTACAAGTCCCTTATCAGTTCTGTGATACTTAGCTTGCAGCTGTGAGGCAATTCACAGTCCTTCTTCTTTCACAAAGTGAAACACACTTTGCTCTGGTTTAGTTTCAAAGCGGGGAAAAAGCAGCACACAAAAGGTCAAAGTCAGTAAAGCAGGCACGAAACACAACGATCAGATAATCCTCCACAATGGCCAAATGCACAGGCTGCTATTTATAGCAGCCTCACTAATTACCACAGCGCAACCCAACCACAGGTGGCCTCATTTTCTTTGATAATAATCTCTCAGTTGTTGTAGCCTATGCATCACTCTCTGCATGCGTGGCTGTGTCATTAACTCTTGTTCTGAATCCAAGGAGGAGCTAGATAACTGATCTCCTTCTGAGCTGTCTGCTCAGCATTTACTGACCGTGGTGGTGCAGTGGTTAGAGGGCTACTTCTGCTGCCTGCCATCTGCCTACAATTTGGCCATTTAAATCTTCCTTTTTTTCAATTTTTACTTTTCAATTTTTAATTAACATATCAAATAAACATTTTTAACAGTACTGTATCATATGTTTCATACAGTTATTTACATTTATTTCTATACATCTTTATTTCTCTATTCTAACCAATTGTACCACTTATTCCATACATCATATAATTTTGTTTCTTCTTTGCCTTTCATTTCCAATGTAAGCTTGTACATCTCTGCACATTATCTTATGTATTATCTTTTCATTCCTTGATGTGTTTTCAAGTTTCCAACATTGGTGTATACAATTCTTGCTGCGGTTACTATATGTAAAATAATGTATTGGAATTTTTTCTTTATCTTTTGGTTAATCATTCCTAATAAGATTAATCTGCGGACAGGGGCGGCATACAAATCCAATAAATAATAAATAATTAATAATAATAATAATAATAATAATAATAATTAGTTCAAGTTTAAATTCAATTTGTTCTCCCATGATCTCCTGTAGCCACCTCCTTATTCTTTCCCAATACGTCTTCACTTTGTGGCATTGCCACCATATATGATAAAAAGTTCTGTCTTTACTTTTGCATTTCCAGACAGTTTCATATTTATATACACTGCTCAAAAAAAATAAAGGGAACGCTTAAACAACACAATATAACTCCAAGTAAATCAAATTTCTGTGAAATCAAACTGTCCACTTAGGAAGCATAACTGATTGACAATAAATTTCACATGCTGTTGTGCACATTCAACTTTGTGCAGAACAAAGTATCCAATGAGAATATTTCATTCATTCAGATCTCGGATGTGTTATTAGAGTGTTTCCTTTATGTTTTTGAGCAGTATAGATTTTTGCCAATCTCACAGGCATTTGGCAGTTCAAATCTCACCAGGCTCAAAGTTAACTCAGCCTTATATCCTTCCAAGGTGGATACAATGAGGACCAAAATTGTTGGGGGCAATATGCTGACTCTATAAACCACTTAGAGAGGGCTGTAAAAGCACCACGAAGCGATATACAGTAGTCCCTCACCTATCGCTGGTGTTACGTTCCAGACCTGGCCGCGATAGGTGAAATCCGCGATGGGGAATTTATCGACTGATAGTACTTATTTAAGTATTTATATTGTAATTGTTTGGTAAGTTTTCATTGTTTTAAGTGTTTATAAACCCTTCCCACACAGTATTTATTTTAGATACAGTATTTAAATACAGTACTGTATTTACAATTTTAGATATATATATTTTTTTTTAAAAAAACCTGCCGATTGAGTTCGGCGGGCTGTTTAAATCTGCCGATCGGCTTCCTCAGAAACCCGCGATGAAGTGAAGCCGCAGTAGGTGAAGCGCGGTATAGCGAGGGACTACTGTATAAGTGCTATTGCTATTGCTAAGAAGAAAACCGAAAGATTTCATAAGTAGCAGAAGTGTAGGCAGGTCATGGGAGATACCCATGTAGAAAACTGCCTGGTTCACTCTGCTCTTGTCTCAAAGGAGAACCGCAGCAGGATAGAGCAGTGTTTTGCTAGCTGGGGAATTATGGAAGTTGAAGTCCAAATATCTTCAAGTTGCCAAGGTTGGGAAACACTGGGATAGAGTGTCCATTTGTGTTGCTTGTTTTGGCTCCTAGCTGGAACTTTCTTTCAGTCGGTATCTAATAAATGATTTATGAGCAAATAATTTATTGCTCTTTGCTGATAACTCTTCAGGGATTCTGACTTCAGGCTGGATGCCAAGATGTCTTCTGCCAGGCACTGCCAGGAAGAATTGAGAATTGCATTTTTTTTCTCATGCTCAATGCTTGTTAAATTCTTAATCACCTCTATCTTTTTACCACAACGTTTTACCTTAATTATTTATTGCATTTATACCTTTCCACAATTATTATTATTATTATTATTATTATTATTATTATTATTATTATTATTATTATTATTATTATTATTATTATTATTATTATTTAGATTTGTATGCTGCCCCTCTCCGTAGACTCGGGGCGGCTCACAACACAATAAAAACAGTTTATAACAAATCTAATAATTTACAATATAAAATATTAAAAACCCCATTATTAAACAGACATACACACAAGCATACCATACATAAATTGTATAGGCCCAGGGGAGATATCTCAGTTCCCCCATGCCTGACGACAAAGGTGGGTTTTAAGGAGTTTGCGAAAGGCGAGGAGGGTAGGGGCAGTTCTAATCTCTGGGGGGAGCTGGTTCCAGAGAGTCGGGGCCACCACAGAGAAGGCTCTTCCCCTGGGGCCCGCCAACCGACATTGTTTAGTTGATGGGACCTGGGATTCGTGCAGCAGAAGGCGGTCTCAGAGATATTCTGGTCCGATGCCATGAAGGGCTTTAAAGGTCATAACCAACACTTTGAATTGTGACCGGAAACTGATTGGCAACCAATGCAGACTGCGGAGTGTTGGTGTAACATGGGCATACCTAGAGAAGCCCATGCCTGCTCTCGCAGCTGCATTCTGCACGATCTGAAGTTTCCGAACACTTTTCAAAGGTAGCCCCATGTAGAGAGCATTACAGTAGTCGAACCTCTAGGTGATGAGGGCAATCTGATTGTTTTGCTTTGCTTTGCTTTGCTTTGCTTTGCTTTGCTTTGCTTTGCTTTGCTTTGCTTTGCTTTGCTTTGCTTTGCTTTGCTTTGCTTTGCTTTGCTTTGCTTTGCTTTGCTTTGCTTTGCTTTGCTTTGCTTTGCTTTGCTTTGCTTTGCTTTGCTTTGCTTTGCTTTGCTTTGCTTTGCTTTGCTTTGCTTTGCTTTGCTTTGCTTTGCTTTGCTTTGCTTTGCTTTGCTTTGGATTTTTTTAATGATAGTATCGTTTTTATTACAGTGTTGATTTTATTGTTGTATTTTTATTGCTTTTTTATTATTATTGTATTTATGACTGTTGTTAGCCACTGAGACAATTTTGGAATGAGCGGCATATCAATACAATTAAATAAATAATAAAATAAAATAATTTTAAAAAGTAAAATAATAAAATAAAATAATATAATATAAAAAATAAAATAAAATAAAATAATAACATAAAATAAAATAAAATAAATAAAATAAATAATTAAAATAAAATAAAATAAAATAAAATAAAATAAAATAAAATAAAATAAAATAAAATAAAATAAAATAAAATAAAATAAAATAAAATAAAATAAAATAAAATAAAATAAAATAAAATAAAATAAAATAAAATAAAATAAAATAAAATAAAATAAAATAAAATAAAATAAAATAAAATAAAATAAAATAAAATAAAATAAAATAAAATAAAATAAAATAAAATAAAATAAAATAAAATAAAATAAAATAAAATAAAATAAAATAAAATAAAATAAAATAAAATAAAATAAAATAAAATAAAATAAAATAAAATAAAATAAAATAAAATAAAATAAAATAAAATAAAATAAAATAAAATAAAATAAAATAAAATAAAATAAAATAAAATAAAATAAAATAAAATAAAAAATAAAATAAAATAAAATAAAATAAAATAATAAAATAAAATGGTGCTTTGATTCCCAAATCTTCAAAATGAAGCATTTCTTCGGAGTCCAGCTATTATTTCATTCCACCTTAATTTCAGTTTGGTTTCCTTTTATGTGGTTCTGGATTGAAAGTATTATGGCAAAAATTAGAGCACATATGGAAAACTCATGACTTTTAGTTTTGATGATGAACATGGTGATTATGATAACATCACTTCTTTGCAAATTAATCCATAACAATCAGAATTTTATTTTTTTTAAAAAAACAATTTTTGGGACCTTTCCACTTAGGCAATAGGTTTCAGAGGCCCCATGTGGAGTGGAAGGGATAATCCAAATGATACGTCCTTGTGGGAAATTTTTACTTGTCCATCAGATCCCTGGGAGATGTGTTCGTCTTCCCATAGCATACAGGAAACAATTACTGTATCTTGATCAGGGAAGCTGATGAGAAGGGAGAGATTTGAACTTTCTCTTCCTTTCCTGCTATTCTGGCAAGATTGGCCTATTTCTGCAGCTATTAACAAAGGCAAAGTAACTATTTTTGATAAGGTTGATTGGGGGAAAGGGAGCAATCTGGTGGCCATTAACTTTAATTAGAGCACAGCTATCAGTATCATTGAAGCAATGCTGTATACGGGGTGCTTTGGTCAGATAGAAAAATACAGTAACTGAAGTAGACCCAGAGACAGGGTTTGAGCAATCGGTACTTTTATTCAGCTCAGAGAACAAGTGACAGCTCAGCAAGGTAAAGTGACAATTCAGCGAGTACCGACTGACTCTGGCTGGAGAAACCGCTCCTTTTATATATTTGCGGTTCCCGCCAAAGCCAGAGCCGGCCGCGTCTGAGCCAATCAGGAGCGACTTCCTGCTTGGGCTCAGACAGCGCTGAAAGAGGAACAAACTATTTACAGAGTTACAAGGTAGCCATTACAGGATACAACACCCCTCCCCTCATAGTTGGACACATCCATCAAGAAAGCCATGTGACAAAGTCGTCCAATCGGTGGGGCCTCTGAGGAGCTCGCGCTGACCTGCGCAGTTCAATTTCTCCTTCGCCACCGACTGTGGAGGATGGCTCGCCGCTGTTCTCCCGGTGTTGCGGACTTGGCCTGGCGGGCCCAACGAAGGCTTCGGAGGACGAGGATGGTTCGGCGTCGCTGGATGGTTCCCCCTGGCCCGATAAGTCTCTTTGCGTGTCTCTTATTTCGGGCAATGTACTAAAGTCTGTTGAAGGGGGAGAGTCCATGTCAGCGGTTTGTGGCAATTGATTTTCTGTTCGCTTCCGAATGTGGTCTATGTGTCGTTTCCACAAGCGACCATCCTCTAGTTTAACAACATAGGTCTTAGGTGCATTTTGCTTAACAATAATTCCCTTCATCCAGTTTACATTTCCATCAAAACTTTTTACATATACATTTTGTCCCAAATACATTTCTCTTTCAGGTTTTGTACACATTTGGTTATTATTAACACAGAACCTTGGGTTTAACCTGTCTAGTGGTGACCTCAACTTCCTTCCCATCAATAACTCTGCAGGGCTTACATGTGTGTGCGAGTTAGGGGTAATGTGTTGGGTGAGTAAGAATTGGTCCAAGTTCTGTTGCACATCCCCAGGGCCTGACCTGCGCAATGCCTCCTTTGCCACCCGTACGTAACGTTCTGCCAATCCGTTAGCCCAGGGCGAATAAGGCGAGATGAGGGCATGCCTGACCCCTAGGCCATCTAGGAACAATTCGAATTGCCTGGCTGTTAGCTGTGGCCCATTGTCAGACACTAAGAGATCTGGGCAACCATGGGATGCAAACAGTCTGCTCAATACCTTGATAGTGGCACTTGTGGTTATGTTGTTCATTGCTATTATTTCCAACCATTTGGAGAAAGCATCAACCACTATTAAAAAATACTGAGACCCCACTGGGCCAGCAAAATCAATGTGGATTCTAGACCAAGGACCAGCAGGCTGTTCCCACTCAGCCGGAGTTGTTTTGGGGGGACTGGGCCGTGATTCTTGGCACGGATCACACTTTGAAACCCAACTCTCAATATCGGCATCCAGCCCTGGCCACCATAAATGCCCCCTTGCCAGGCTCTTCATCCTGACGATCCCAGGATGACCCACATGTAACATTTTGAGTACCTTTCCCCTTAGGCTTTTGGGGATGATCACTCTATCCCCCCACAGCAAACAACCTTTTACATACGATAACTCAAGTCTCTTGTTTTTAAAATCACACAATTCAGGTTTCACAACATCATTTTGCCATCCCTTTAGAACACAGTTCACCACTTGTTTAAGGATTTGATCTTGCTGCGTGTGTGCAGCTACCTCTTTTGCTGTGGTTAGTGGGTTTTCCTCGAGTTCTATCATTAACACATCTGTGGAAGGAACAGGGTCTTCCACTAAGTCTGTTATGGGGCATCTGCTGAGACCGTCTGCATGATTGATTTCCTTCCCCCCCTTGTGGGTGAGCTCATACTGATACCCTGAGAGGAAAAGAGCCCATCTGATTAGTCTTGGAGACATAAAAGGTGGAGTGGGCTTGTTGGGGGCTAGCAGGCCTAGTAGGGGTTTGTGGTCAGTGACTAGCTCAAAGCTTCTTCCAAAAATGTAATTGTGAAACTTCTTTACCCCTGCCACTAATGCTAGAGCCTCCTTGTCTAACTGGCTATAATTCCTTTCCGTGCTGGTCATGGTTCTTGAAAAAAATGCTATTGGGGCCTCTGTCTTATTAGGTAGAACGTGAGCTAGGACTCCTCCTATGCCGTACGGCGAAGCGTCGCACGTGAGCCTAATGGGTAGTGAAGCACTATATTGGACTACTACACTTTTAGAAGTTAATAAATTTTTTATTTGAGAAAAAGCTTCACGTTCAGTTTTCCCCCATGTCCAGCGGGCTTCCTTCTGGAGTAAACGATGGAGAGGCTCTGCTACTGTTGCCTTCTGCTTTAAAAAAACGGAATAAAAATTAAGGAGGCCCAAAAATGCCTGCAACTCATTCTTATCTCGTGGCTCTGGGGCTTCTCTAATTGCTCTCAGTTTCTCTGTTGTGGGGTGGATACCTTCCTTATCTATTTTATATCCTAGGAATTCTATACTGTTGGTTCCCCAGACACATTTATCAGGCTTGATTCTTAAACCTTTGTCCTGTAACCTCTTAAGTACTTCCCTTATTCTTTTGTTTACTTGTTCCTGGTTTTCCCCTGCAATTAAGATGTCATCAAAGTATGGAATGGCCCCATTTACCCCTGACAATAGGCGTTCCATAATGCTCTGGAATATTCCTGGGGCTATGCTTACCCCAAACTGTAACCTCGTGCATTTGAAAGCCCCCCTGTGCGTTACAATTGTTTGAGCGTTTGCTGTTTGTTCATCGACCGGAAGTTGCTGGTAAGCCTGCGCCAGGTCGATCTTTGCGAACCTTTTCCCCTCCCCCAGGGAGTGTAGCAGTTGTTGCACAACCGGGATGGGGTAGGGGTGGTGTTGGAGTGCCTTGTTTAGGGTCGATTTGTAATCAGCGCAAACTCTTAAAGAGCCATCTGGCTTCAGAGGGGTAACTATGGGAGTTTCCCATGGCCCCTGCTCCACAGGGACCAAAATACCTTGGCTAATGAGTTTGTCCAGCTGTATGTCTAGTTTGGGGAGGAGCGGCAGGGGGACCCTGCGAGGTTTTAGTCTGATCGGTGGGACCTTGGGGTCAATAGAGAAAGATATAGGGGGCCCCTTATACAATCCCAGTGTGGGGCTGAACACTTCAGGGAACTCTTTCACAAAGTTAGGCATATCATAACAGTTTACATTACACACACCCGAAATCTCGATCCCCAGTGGTTCCATCCATGCTAAACCCAGAAGAGAGTGCTTGGCCCCTGTTACAATAAGCATGGGAAGGGTACATTTAACATTCTTGAATGCGATAGGTACGTTTGCTGTTCCCAAGACCGAGATTACTCCCCCCTGAAAGTCTCTAATCACCAAAGAGGTTTGATTTAGGTCAGCCTTAGATACATTAGGCATATACAGTTTAAATTTTTCCCAGGGCATGATGGTATATCTAGAGCCCGTATCCAGCTCCATTGAGCAAGGTTGGTTATTGAGTAACAGTGATATAACAATTTTAGCCCCTTTTTTGGTTGCCGTGTTATTCACGGAAAATTGAGAGTTACCTCTATAGTAGTCGCGGTTAGCGGTTGAGTAGTTCCTTTGACCCGCGTTGCGGAATGGTCTCCTTTCTCGCGCTTGGGGGGTCTGGTTTTGAGGTCGCTGGTATTGCGGTGTGGCAAATGTTTCCTCTGGCGCTGTTGCTCTGCATGCGATGGCGATGTGGCCTCTCCGGTTGCAACGGCGGCATGTAGCGTCTCGGAAGGGGCATCGATGGCGCTGGTGATTTCCCCGGCAGCCCGCGCAGGGGGCTGGGTGAGTAGCTCTCAGGTGTCTCGGCTGGTCTTGCACCAGGAGGCAGTTGTCTCCGCTGGGAATTTGTTGGCTGTTGTCTGTTTCCACGGCGCTGGGAGACGCGGAGTCGATTTTTGCAATGAGTTCTCGCCTTCCGTGCTCTTTCAATTCTCTCGCCGCTGCGTCGGCTGCTTCTGCGGTTTGCGCCAGTTTAATTACGGTTTGTAGAGTCGGCTCTTCTTCGATGAGGAGTTTATTTCTCACCGTGTTGCTTTTCATGCCGAAAACCAGGGCGTCGGTGAGGCGAGCTTCCGGGTCTTTAAACTTGCATTGAGCAAGTACCGTTCGAAGCCGCGTTGTAAACTGGCTGATCGACTCGGTTTCCCTCTGAACCATCATGTGGAATTGATGCCGAAAAACCATGGCTGGTTTGGTCGGCTTGAAATGGCTCGCCAGTTTTTGTTGTAGGACGTCCCACGCTGTGGCTCTTGCTTGTTCTGGTTCGGTGAGAGTTTGGGCTAGTCTGCGGATTTCTGCGCCGCAGTAGTTAAGGAAAATAGCCCGTCTGCGATCGGCTTCGGCGTCCTGCATTCCCGCCGCCTCGAGGAAGATCTCGAAGGTGGCCATGTACTCGTCCCATGTCGATTTCTCGGGATCGAAGAGTTCCGGAGCCTGGCCGATCTGGATTTTGTCCATGTTGCACGCGAAGTTTCTTCCGTCCGTTCGTCGCCAGTGAAGTAGACCCAGAGACAGGGTTTGAGCAATCGGTACTTTTATTCAGCTCAGAGAACAAGTGACAGCTCAGCAAGGTAAAGTGACAATTCAGCGAGTACCGACTGACTCTGGCTGGAGAAACCGCTCCTTTTATATATTTGCGGTTCCCGCCAAAGCCAGAGCCGGCCGCGTCTGAGCCAATCAGGAGCGACTTCCTGCTTGGGCTCAGACAGCGCTGAAAGAGGAACAAACTATTTACAGAGTTACAAGGTAGCCATTACAGGATACAACAGTAACATCTCGTGAAACAATTGTCATCACTATCATCCTAGCTTCCTGAATCTATTTATTACTATTATTAACTTTTATTCATTAAACATGAAACTTAGTCAACTGAACATTAAAAAATATATCACAAATATTATTGACTGGCATCCTAGATATCGACCAAGTATCTTCTTAACTATTACTGTTGTTGTTGTTGTTGTTATTATTATTATTATTATTATTATTACCATTATTACTATTGCTATTATTCAATTAGTCTACCAACCAAATGAGTCAACCAAATGAGTTCTCAGTTGTGCAAACAAATTCAAATAGTTCTTTTTGCATTTAACAGCTTCGATGCTTATTAGCAACTTTGCCTGGTTTTAGAATGATATCTCTGAGGACTTCCAGTGAACAAAACATACACAACATACACATACTACCTTTGAAAAGCATTAGGAAACTACAAATTGTGCAAAATGCAACCGCGCGAGCAGTCAAGGGTTTGCCCAGACATTCGCACATTTCTCCAACACTCCATGGTCTGCATTGGTTGCAATTGGTTTCCGGACCCAATTCAAAATGTTGGTTATGATCTATAAAGCCCTATATGGCATGGGACCAGAATACATCTGAGACCGCCTTCTGCCGCATGAATCCCAGCGACCGGTCAGGTCCCACAGAGTCGGCCTCCTCCAGGCAATGTCATTTGGCGGGACCTAGGGGGAGAGCCTTCTCTGGGGGGGGGCGGCCCTCTGGAATCAGCTCCCCCCCCTGGAGATCCATAATGCCCCCACTCTCCTTATCTTCTCTAACAGTCTGAAGACTCACTTATGCAGCCAGGCCTGGGACCATTAGATCTTTGTCCCCTGCCCAATTAATGTGTTGAGAGGATATGGAGTGAATTGAATGATTGGGTTTTTTTAATGGTTTTTTGGGAGGGTTCTAGATTTTTAATTAGTTAATTGGATTACATTATGTATTGCATATTTTATATGTTGTGAGCTGCCCCGAGTCCCGAGGGGCGGCATAGAAATAGAATTAATAAAATAAATAAATAAATAATAAAAGCAATAGCACGAAGCTTATATACCACTTCAGAGTGCTTCACTAGTCCTCTCTAAGCTGTTTACAGAGTCAGCATATTGCCCCCATCATTCTGGGTCCTCATTTTACCAACCTCAGAACATTGGAAGGCTGAGTCAACCTTGAGCCAGTGAGGATCGAAAGCAGAATTAGGCTGCAACACTGCACTCTAATCACTGTGCCATTGCCCCTCAGTGGTGTTTTATACATGGTGTATAACATGTTTGACAAATCCAGCAATTTCCCTCTCATCTCTGTCTTATACAGGCCCTCAGTTGATAAAAAAGACTACATGTAATAAGTGGTGGGACATCTGTCACTCTTTAAGATATGAAATACAGTGATACCTCTACCTAAGAATGCCTCTACTTATGAACTTTTCTAGATAAGAACCGGGTGTTCAAGATTTTTTTGTCTCTTTTCAAGAACCATTTTTCATTTACAAACCCGAGCCTCCGAAACTGTAACCGGGAAAGGCAGGGAGAAACCTCCGTGGGGCCTTTCTAGGAATCTTCTGGGGAAAAACAGGGCTGGAAACGGCAGGTAGAAGTCTCTGTGGGGCCTCTCTAGGAATCTCCTGGGAGGAAATAGGGCGTCCACCTTCCCTGTGGTTTCCCCAATTGCATGCATTATTTGCTTTTACATTGATTCCTATGGGAAAAATTGTTTCTTCTTACAAACCTTTCTACTTAAGAACCTGGTCACAGAACAAATTAAGTTCGTAAGTAGAGGTACTTCTTGCTGTGCCCTGATCTCCTTTTGTTATGAGAATTTAACACTTTTTTTCTTTTCTTTTATCTGAATCTAATAAAGGGTTTCAAAAAAGTGGCATCTGTTCTGGACAAGGGCAAGGAGCCATTGATTGTTAGGAGCATCTGCATTACAGTATTATTTTTGGAGGGTGATTTTAGCCTAAACTGTTATGTGTTTGGCAACTCATCAGCTAAGCAGCTTCATAAGAATTATCTCCTGTGGCCTAGAGGCATATTAGAATGTACTGTAGTTTAGAAAGACAGGAAAAATGGACATTTATGAATGGCTGAATTACATCTTTATTTTTTTAATGCACTGTGTCCAGTTTGTTTTAGATCCCACATAAAAATAATGAGAAACAATGCTTCTGATTTTTGCTGTTACCCCAGTGGAATTTAATGAGAAAATTGTTGGGAGAACTATAGACCATGAAAAAGAACTGGAACTGAATGCAATCTACAATCTGAACGTGATCAATCTGTAAATTAATTACATTTTATTTATCTTTATGTGCCCCCCAAAGATGGTACCACCAAAGAAATAAGAAATGTTGTTCCAGCCATTTTTAATCTATCACTGCTTGACATGTCTCCAACAGATTTTCCCAGTCTTATATATCTAAAACTCTCCCAGGTTGATCAACAATTGTATTATTTAGGCCATCACTGTCCAGCTGTGCAGGCAATGGCACAAGCTATAGGATGTTTTCAATAAAAGATGCCAATCGTCAAAATGGGCTCCCCTAGACTTTCAATCCTGGGCCTAGAAAGTTTAGAACTAAGACGCCTTAAACAAGATCTAAGCATTGCCCACAAGATCATATGCTGCAACGTCCTGCCTGTCAGCGACTACTTCAGCTTCAACCACAACAACACAAGAGCACACAACAGATTTAAACTTAATATTAACCGCTCCAAACTTGACTGTAAAAAATATGACTTCAGTAACTGAGTTGTCGAAGCGTGGAACTCATTACCAGACTCCATAGTGTCATCCCCAAACCCCCAACACTTTACCCTTAGATTATCTACAGTTGACCTATCCAGATTCCTAAGAGGTCAGTAAGGGGTGAGTACAAGTACACTGGAGTGCCTTCCGTCCCCTGTCCTATTGCTCTCCTATATCTCCTATACCTTTCTTCTATTCCTATATCTCTTCTTCTATTCTTTCATTGATATGTTCTATTACTATATCTTCTTTTCTATTATTTCTTAGATATATTTTACTATGAGTATCTCCTCTATTACCTTCATTATGTATTTTACTATGTGTATATAGATATATACCCACTGAAACCCTCATTGTGTATTGGAATAAACAAACAAACAAACAAACAAATTCATCTAATGTTCATTCTTCTCACATTTCAGTACTGTAGTTGGGCCACTTTGAAAAGAATTTTAGGCATGGTGACCAGCCTTTTTAAAAACGCAATTCTTAATGCTCTTCAGCCATCTTTGCACAAGCAGAAAACTATTAGAATAGGAAACTGAGTATCCTCATTTCCAACCCCTCTCCTACCTCAGTTGCCTGTTTAAAATTATTACAACCACCTGGGTTTTCCATCAAGAAGATGGATGGCAGGTTTCACACACCTTTCAACTGTTCTTCCATGGTGTTGTCAGAATTATGGAGTAAAGCTTTATTTCAGACCTAGGAATAGCTTGAGGCTATCCCATGAATTGCCAGGAGTGTGGTAGGGGAGCCTTTAGATCAGTGTTTTTCAACCAGTATGCCGTGGCACACTAGTGTGCCGTGAGACATGGTCAGGTGTGCCGTGGGGAAATTAAACATGGGTCCCCAAACTATGGCCCGCATGCCAGATACGGCCCATGGAGGCCATTTATCCGCCCCGCCGCCAGCTGCCTCCATCCGCACATAATCATTCCCCTCACAATCCCTCCAGCTATCAGCGACAGGAAGAGTGGAGGCACAGGGAATGCTCACTGACCAATCACCTTCTAGGATTCATCCCGACTACTAGCGATGAACCAATAGCAGGCCGCCTCCCATTCACACCCAGGAAGGTCCCCGCTTGGGCTACCGTGCACTTGTCATTGTGTGGCCGCGGCGAGTAGTTGAAGCTGCTACTCCTGCAATGGTCCTGATTTCTTATCCTGATCAGGACTGGAGGTAAATGTTGCCACCACTAGATGAAGCCTCAGCCGGTTATGTCTATCCTGATGGTGTATATAGATATTTGACCTTTTTCTTTTTATAAGAGGCCCCCCGCAGAGGGCGATATACAATGCATCACAATAACTATATGTATAATATGTACTGTGTTAGAGTGTCATTTTGTGTCATTTTGGTTGGAGGTGTGCCCCAGGATTTTGTAAATGTAAAAAATGTGCCGCGGCTCAAAAAAGGTTGAAAATTACTGCTTTAGATTACTATTTTATGATGTCTATTCTTCTTCATTAATTTCTTTATTTGAGACCATGAGGGAACCGCATACAGATGGTAGGTTGAACCACTAGCCTCGTGGTACGACCGGAACAATCCAGAACTGAACACACTCAAAAATGTAGATATGGTGATAGGCTTTAGGAGAAACCCTCCCATTCTACCCTCGCTCACAATACTAGACAACACAGTATCAACAATAGAGATCTTCACATTTCTAGATTCTATCATATATCAAGACCTAAAATGGTCACTTAACATCAAAAACATCATAAAAAAAGCACAATAAATAATGTTCTTTCTGCGCCAACTCATGAAGCTCAAACTGCCCAAGGAGCTGCTGATACATTTCTACAGAGGAATAATTTAGTCTGTCATCTGCACCTCTATAACTGTCTGGTTTGGTTTTGCGACCCAACAAGACCGACACAGACTTCAGGGGATAGTCAGAACTTCAGAAAAAACAATTGCTGCCAACTGCCTTACATTGAGGACCTGTATACTGCACGAGTTAAAAAGAGGGCTGTGAAACTCTTTACTGACCCCTGGCATCCTGGACATAAACTGTTTCAACTCCTATCCTTAAATCGTCGCTATAGAACACTGCACACCAAGACAACTAGACACAAGAACAGTTTTTTCTCAAATGCCATCACTCTGCTAAACAAATATTCCCTCAATACTGTCGAACTATGTCTGCACTACTATTACTATTAGTTTTTTCCTCATCATTCCTATCACCCATTTCCTCCCACTTATGACTATATAACTGTAACTTGTTGCTTGTATCCTTAAGATTTTTATTAATATTGTTTCCTCATTGCTTATTTGCCCTCTATGACAATCATTAAGTGTTGTACGTCATGATTCTTGACAAATGTATATTTTCTTTTATGTACCCTGAGAGCATAGGCACTAAAGACAAATTCCTTGTGTGTCCAATCACACTTGGCCATTAAAGAATTCTATTCTATTCTATTTAATATTCAGACAACCATTTGAAATAATTTGAAAGCTGTTTGGAAACAAGCAGCATATAAAAGAAAGCTGAGCTCACAGAATGAGGTAAATGTTTCAGAACAGTGTTTCTCTAGTTTTCTGGAGAGTAAAAGAAATGAGGGATTAATACTTTCAATCCTGCAAGTTTGTTAACTTGAAGGGCTATTATTATTATTATTATTATTATTATGATGATGATGATGATGATGATGATGATGTCAGTACAACACAGCAAACGAGATCACTATGCTGGATTTCGTATTTCATCACCAGTCGGGTGCTTCCTAAGCACCTAGGACTGCGTGATGTAGTGGTGAATTATGTTTGTCGATCCCAGTAAAGCGGCCTTTTGCAATTGACAGATGGAGATTTTGTCAATTCCAATGGTTTTCAAATGTCCACTGAGATCCTTTGGCACTGCGCCCAGCGTGCCAAGTACCACTGGGACCACTTTCACGGGCTTATGCCAGAGTTGTTGCAGCTCGATTTTTAGATCTTCGTATTTCACTAATTTCTCTAGCTGCTTCTCCTCAATTCTGCTGTCTCCTGGGATTGCGATGTCGATGATCCATACTTTCTTTTTCTCCACGATCACAATGTCTGGTGTGTTATGCTTCAGAATTCGGTTAGTCTTAAGTCGGAAGTCCCACAGTAGTTTTGCTTGCTCATTTTCGAATTATTATTATTATTATTATTATTATTATTATTATTATTATTATTATTATTATTATTATTTAGATTTGTATGCCACCCCTCTCCGTAGACTCGGGGCGGCTCACAACAATAATAACACAATATATAACAAATCTAATAATTAAAAGTCACTAAAAACCCCTTATTAACCCTTATCTATATCTATATATCTATATCTATATCTATATCTATATATATTCTCTCCTTATCTCTTATATCATATATACTCTCTCCCTCCCATCTACTTCTCTTCTTTTTACTTTCTATCGTCATATATATTACTTAATGTCTATTCTCTTCCATATGTATTGTATATTGGACAAAGAATAAATAAAATAAATAAATAAATAAATAAAATATTAATTGCAGTTCTCCTGTGTGTGTGTGTCTCATCAATTATACCCGGCTGAAGTATTTGCCCTCCATTCATTTGCTCTCCATTTCTTGAAGTGGTGAGATGATTCAGTGAAGTTTCTGAGTTCCAGCAACAATTTCTCCATATTTTCACAGGTTTCCAGAATCTGCAGATCTCTGGGTTTTTGTTTTTGTTTTTAACTACATCAACTGCCAGCAGCTGAAGTAATCAAGTGTGCTGGACCATAGGCAGCTCTGGAGCAACAAGGTTATGAAATCATTTGTTGGATACACTCAAATATTGCGTGAAATGACCCAGGCGACATCAGAGGTTATTTGGAGAGCACAGAAAGAGCCTCATGGAACACTGAGCATTCCGGCCTTTATTTCAAGATGGTTCAGAAAAGACAAAGGCGTTGTTCAGGGTAGAGAAAAGCTGCATCTTTAGCTTGTTAACAAGTGAAAGAAAGGTCACACTATTGTATAATTGTTTTCTAATTTCATGTATCTAATAGATGCAGTTTTATAAATAAGGCCAAGCAAGAGAGAGAGAAGGATGGAGGGAGGGAGAGGGGGGATGTATATATATATTTAAACTCAGGCTGAAATCCTACACAAAAAAAATATTTATCCAAGCCTTGGGACTTGCCCATTTGGGATGTTTTAGGTTTGCTTGTTGTGATTGGATTGCCATTTTATAATTTGTGATGTAATTATGTTTTTTTTTAACCTGGTTTGGTTGATTTTCTGTATTTTTTATTTTATTTTAAAAAAGTTTATTTTATTGTTGTGAACTATTTGGATTGGGCCGAATCATCCAACTTGAAATATAGAAATGAAGTCCAATTCAATTTAGCAGGGTTGATTACTGTGTAGAAAAACATGGAATTAAATTGTGAATTAATTGTATTTGTAATTTCCACAGATAATCTTAAAAATACACACACACACACACCCTCTCTCTCACACACATACACACACACACCAATATGCTCATTTGTTACAGAGAGACTGTGTGTGTGGACTCCTTGTTCTCTGCTCTTCCCAGTGATCTTATATTTAGAGAGTTATTTTCTATTTCCTGGAGGAAGGACCACATGGAAAAGAGGGATATAATGGGGACCTTGGACCAACAAGGGGGAACCCCCACTTTCTCTCAGTCCAACCTGCTTCATAAGATTATTACAAGTATCGTGATGGAGAGAATGCAGTGTGCATGGAGCTTCTTGGAAGATATAAATTTAATAAATAAATATGTTGCAATTAGCCAGGAAGTTAACTGTTTTGTCTTTTCCCAATTAAATAAAGTAAGTTTAAAAACAGATTAACTTGTTTTCAGTGAGAATGCCAGGTTGGAGAGTGGATGGACTATTATGTATGTATGTATGTATGTATGTATGTATGTATGTATGTATGTATGTATGTATGTATTTATTCCATTACATATTGAGGGTTATATTGGGTATACATATAGTAAATATATAATGAAGGTTATAGAGGATATACTCATAGAAAAATATATCTAAGAAAGAACAGAAGAGAAGAAATAGGAATAAAAGATATCAATGAAAGAATAGAAGAAATATAGGAAAAGAAGGAACGGTATAGGAGATATAGGAGAGTAATAGGACAGGGGACGGAAGGCACTCTTGTGCACTTATGCACGCCCCTTACTGACCTCTTAGGAATCTGGAAAGGTCAATTGTGGATAGTCTAACCTAGCTTAAATATACTTGCTTCACACAAATCTCACTTAGAATTTTTTAGACTTGTGATTCCTTGTGCTAATATTAAATGTTGCCTTCAATCTTGATTCTTGACAAATGAATATTTTCTTTTGTGTACACTGAGAACATGTGCACAAAGTCAAATTCCTTGTGTGTCCATCACAAGGATTCTATTCTATTCTATTCTATTCTATTCTATTTTACTCTACTCTACTCTACCCTACCCTACCCTACTCTAACTCTAACTCTAACTCTAACTCTACCCTACCCTACCCTACCCTACCTACCCTACCCTACCCTACTCTAACTCTAACTCTAACCTAACCTACCCACCCTACCCTACTCTAACTCTAACTCTAACTCTAACTCTAACTCTAACTCTAACTCTAACTCTAACTCTAACTCTAACTCTAACTCTAACCTAACCTACCTACCCTACCCTACTCTAACTTTAACTCTAACTCTAACTAACTCTAACTCTAACTCTAACTCTAACTCTAATGCTAACGCTAACTCTAACGCTAACTCTAACTCTACCCTACCCTACCCTATCCTACCCTACCTTACCCTAGCTTATTTTATTTATTATTTATTTATTATTTGGATTTGTATGCCGCCCCTTATCCTAATATCCCTCCTTCAGTGCTATATGAGCTAAAAGTTACATAGTTGAAGCATGAATTTAAAAATCTCCAGTTCAAATTTTCTTCAGTGTGAATTCATTAAAAGGGAAAGTCACTCTATCCTAGTCTCAACATTCATATTTACAATGGAAGGATAATGACACAGTCCAATTGTTCAGAGTTACACTTACATGTACACTTGAAAATGCTACACAAACGTTAGGTTTTTAGAATACAAGGCAGAGTACAAGACAGCTGAATCTGGAATATAGTCTCATCTTCCTCTCATTAGGAATTGATTTGGAATTGATTTAGTGTTGTTGAGAGTGATCCCACTGATTTCAACATTGAAGTGGAACTTTGGAGCCAAAGCATTATCTTCCCACATCCTGCAGCAGCTTTTAGCTGTGAGATCAGTGTTTCCAGAGCCTTTGTGACTTCCTTGATTACCATTCCCCAGTGGAAAATCTCCCTGCGTTCAGGATGCAGCACCTTCCCTTCAAAAAAGACCACACTGGAAGCCCACCCCTCATCAGTTGTCTGATCTCACCCAGGAAAATCCTTCCGACTGTTGCAACAGCAACCAGAATGAAGCTGTTTCTCTTCAATGGAACAAGTCCTATCCAATGTGCAGAGGAATGTATTGTACCCTTAATTAAAGACACATTTTTTGCAACCTCAAGTTATAATCAACACATGGTAAAAGGTCATTATTTTTAAAACTTTCAAGCTGAAGCAGTTTGACAGTGGGAGGTGAATCTCTGAAAATCTGGCAGCAATATTTCATCTACTGGTAGACTTTAATAAGTGTAGAAAAGAAATAAATTTAGACAGTATGAAACATAGTTGCATCAGTATTGGAAGGAATCCCATGAGAGTCGCCAGGTGCCCTCCATCAAAATTTCTGTCCCAAGCTCAAAAGTTGATTTATATACTGAAGATAGAGTTTAGCTGGCACTTCCTCCTACAAAATCACCCCTGTGATGAACTGTGGACTCCTAAAAAATACCTTGGGAAATCAAATGAATACATCTTCCCTCCCACAATGTCTCCTTTACTCATGCCGTAATCAAGATTTTTTCCCCCCTACATTTTTAATCTGTACCTTTATTTTTCTTGCTGATAATATGGTAATTTATTTGATTTTCTTTTACTGTATCTTAATATTATCATCTACTTTTCTGGACTATCAGTGCAGCAAACAAAATCTTTTTTAAAAAATACGGTGACATGTTATCACCATTGGACCAGATTACCTCTGGAACCGCCTGCTACCGCACGAATCCCAGCAACCGATAAGGTCCCACAGAGTTGGCCTTCTCCGGATCCCGTCAACTAAACTATGTCATTTGGCGGGCCCCAGGGGAAGAGCCTTCTCTTTGGCGGCCCTGGCCCTCTGGAACCAACTCCCCCCGGAGATTAGAACTGCCCCCACCCTCCCTGTCTTTCGTAAACTACTCAAGACTCACTTATGCCGCCAGGCATGGGGGAGTTAAGATATTCCTTTCCCCTAGGCCATTACAAGTTATGCATGGTATGTTTGTGTGTATGTCTGGTTTATAATAAGGGTTTTTAGTTGTTTTATTAATTGGATTGTTACATGTTGTTTTTTATCATTGTTGTTAGCTGCCCCGAGTCTACAGAGAGGGGCGGCAAACAAATCCAATAAATAAATAATAATAAATAAAATAAAGCAAAGATAAATGGACAGAAGTAGTTGCGTGCTTATAATTCAGCTAATCTAAACAACATTTTCAGGTCCAGCACAATAAAGCATAAGAACAGCACGACCAAGAGCACATCGTTTTTAAAAGCCAGCCAAACCAATGGCTTTTCAAAACCTTTTAGGATATTGCGACTGGAGGCATAAACAGCAGAGCCCTTAGGAAGAATGTTTGTACGCTATGGCAGTTGCTACTGAGAAAGAGTTATCCTTAGCATCTATCAACCTAAGTAACCTTGAAATGGGCCAATGAATTGGCTTCTGATAGTGATCTTAAAGCATGGGCAGTCTTTCGCATGAAGTAGCCCCAGGTCATTTAGAGTTTTAAAGGCTTAAATCAAGATGTTGAATATGTATATACAATACACTCACAAAGAGCAAAACTGAAGAGAACAGAATTAGATAACGTGGTCCAGCTCCCAAATAGCAATGCGTGATTGAGAACAACTTGACTGTTAGAATATATGGTCACCAAAGATTAGCAGCCAGTTAGAGCTATCAAAAATCACATTATATTTCATCTCCCATCCTTTGTAATTTCATAGTTTTTCTGACAATCTCATCATTTCAAAGGACCTTAATAAGCATTTTTACTGTAATGTGAATAAACCATCTTTTTAATTTATTTATTTTGTTAAGGAACAATAAACTTTCAAAACAGCTGTATCTGTGTGAAATAATATTAAAAAGACCTACGAAGATGGGATAATTTGCAATTATCCTTATTGGGTAGAATCTCTGTAATTAAGTAAATATTTACCAAATATGTTACTTTTATTTAAAATGTCACTGATATTGACAACTAACACTCCATTTAAACAATAGCAAAAGGGCATTTCTAAATGTAAGGAAATGTAAGGGTGGGGGGAATTCCAGGAATAAGATATAAACTATTGCAAAATGCTAAAGGAAGAGATGGCTTGGGGCTTACCAGATTTGAAATTGTATTTCGAGGCCTGGTGTCTGGTCTGGATGAAAGAGCAGGTGACTTTTATACTCATGAGATTTGGGAAGAGGGCCATGAAAGAAGATTTGGAAAGCATACCTACTTATGGTATGATAAATTTAAAATCAATGTTGATTTTAAGAATCACTTTGAAGGGTCCTTGGTGCTCTCTGAGCTTGCTTGTATTCTTACGACCTTTCATTATCCAAACATCATTGGTGCTAATGTACCAGTACTAACACTGGTGATGTTACATAGTTTGAGTAATGAAGTGTCTGCAAGAAATCAAAAAATCAAGCAAGCTCAAAGAGCACCAAAGACCCTTCGTCTTAACCCTGAGAATATTTGTAGTTCTCCTTTATAAGAATAACTTTGTTATATATACCTGTGATGGTTCACTCACATCCTGTGCAAATAGTTATGGGCTCAGAGGATGCAGAGACTGTGGAGGGGCGAGGCAGGTGTCCTGTATTCCTGACAGTGACAGTGAAATTGATAAGGGGTCAGAGTGAGAACAATGAGGGCATTCTGCACTTCCTGGCATTGAGTGAATCCACACTTCTTGTTAGGAATGACTTTGCATGTCCTGTCATGAGTGACTCAGGAAGAGAAAGAGCCTTTTCTGGATGCAAGAGTTCGGAGTGTATCCAGGAGGCAGGAATGGTTGTCTAGGAGAAGAGTCACTCATGAGTAGTATTACTGATTAATGGATCATGCCCTCAGGATATTTAAGAGTGATCAGAGCTCTGCCGAGATGCAACGTGTTTCATTCTAGCAGCTAGTTTGGGACAAATACAAAACACAGTTCTTTATGAAGCTATCACTTTGTGTGTCACTTTTGGAAGCCTTTTGGGGGCAGGGGGAATAATGGTGAGACCAGACTGGTGGACCTTTAGTCAAATAATATTTTTAAATCAAGTGAACCTACTCTCAAGTTCAAAGTAGAGGGTGTCAGAAATGACATGTCCGTCACTGGTTTATATATGTACATCTGAAAGAAAGGTTTAAATTGTATTTTAAAAGTTATGAGTTTGACTTTGTAAAAAATGAATTTGAAATTGTATTGAGGGCTAATGATGAACATACTATTGCCAAAACTTATAAATTATTGTTGAAATTGCATTTGGAGGGTGAGTAAGTGAAGCATAGCGTGATTCAATATGCAAAGAATTTTGAGTATAATAGACTGCCTGAACAATGGAAAAACATGTGGATGAAGGTTTAAAATTTACATTAAATTTCAATTTCAGTATAGACGATTGGTACTTAACACTCGATAAATTGTAGTAAAAGATGGACAAAGGTATTTCAAACGTATGTTGGAAATGTAAATGCAAAGAAGAAACTTTACCATCTTTTGTGAACTTGTGATAAAGCAAAGAAATACTGGGGTAAGATTCATATTTTAGTACAGAAAATTCTTAATGTGAATATAAAATTAAACCATAGACTTTTCTTTTAGCTTTAATGGATAAAGAGAATTGACATGAGATTTCTTATTTCTCAAAGCCAATTTAACCAACGCTTGTGTGAAATATGGAATAGATCTAATATAGAAGCTACAGAGCATTTCTAGCAGATGTGTTCCTAGATCAATCTATTAATCTGGTCAATTACTCCAGTTACCAACATTTATGTTGCACAAATTAAATAAATAACCAAACCCCGTTTTCTTATAATAAAATCATACCTTTTTTTCAAATTCCAGCTGCTAATTTAGAGTCTACCTGTATGAGTGAATTTTGCCTTGACCAAGATTGTTCTGGTTCTCAAGCCGAAACATTATCACCAAATGATATCCAGGCAAAAGAAATTATTTTTGCTGGATTAGTGCTGCAATGTTTTCTTAGATTTTGTTCTGTTGGCCTTTTGAAGCCTATCACGAACACCTCCCTGACCAGTTTGATGAGTAATCATGGTTCCTCACACTGAGGCACTGCCCAAATAATGCAACATTTTGCCTCTATAATTTATATTACAATGTGGAATAGCTAGAAATGGTAAATCAAGTGCTGGATGAATGTCTGACTAGAGTTACAGTTAGGCTAATAATGCCTAACTTACTCCCTCATTTCCCCAGGATATAAACGTATAAGGATAGAAAAACATAAACCGTATTGGCTCTGTGTGCTGGAAAGTTACCAAATCCTTATAAATTAAAAGTGGGGAGGAAAGCTGCCTTGACGCTTTGTTAAATTATTCCAGATAAAAGAGCAACTTCTAAAGAATGGATTTATTATATCAGAGACAGAGCTGGGAACCAGGAAAACCCTAGTCCAATTCTCCCTTGAGCCATAATTCATCAGTTGGCTCTCATTCTACCTTAGCCCTAATTTGTATAATACAGAGAAGATAAATACTTATTATGATTCTTTATTCTTTATTTATTTAGCAAATTTGTATATGCCACCAATCTCATTAACTGTAAATCTGGGTGGCGTACAACAAGAGTCAGTTAAAAACAAATATAAACAACTATTGAAAACAATTAAACAAGCAATCTAACATGCTGGGGGAATGGTAAATACAATAAATATTTATTTTATTTTATTTTATTTTATTTTATTTTATTTTATTTTATTTTATTTTATATTTTATTTTATTTTATTTTATTTTATTTTATTTTATTTTATTTTATTATTTTATTTTATTTTATTTTATTTATTTATTTATTTGCACAGGTATAGGATTGTAGTTTGTATAAGCATAACGTGAATAGTAAGTAATGATAAAAGAAGACAGTAGGACAGTAGGACACGGATGGTAGGTACAATGGTGCGCTTATGCACGCCCCTTACAGACCTCTTAGAAACATGGAGAGGTCGGCTGTAGACAACCTAAGGTTAAAGTTTTTGGGGTTTGGGGAAGAAACCACAGAGTTGGGTAATGCATTCCAGGCATTGATCACTCTATTGCTGAAATCGTATTTTCTGCAATCTAGTTTGGAGCGGTTTACGTTAAGTTTGAATCTATTACATGCTCGTATGTTGTTGCAGTTGAAGGTAAAGTAGTCACTAACAAGAAGGACATTTTGGTATATGATTTTATGAACTACTGTTAGATCAGATCGGAGGCGACGTAGTTGTAAATTGTCTAATCACAGTATTTCAAGTCTGGTGGAGTAAGGTGTTTTGTTGCGAGAGGAGGAGTGAAGGACACTTCCTGTGAAATATTTCTGGACTCTCTCAATTGTATTTATGTCTGATATGCAATGCGGATTCCATATATTCATTTCACAGGTCCCTTGTTCTCATGGAATCCTCAAGCTTACTGGAAAAATCAAATTTATTTATTTATTTATTAGATTTGTATGCCGCCCCTCTCTGTAGACTCGGGGTGGCTCACAACAACAATAAAATAATTCAAGACAAATCTAATAATTTAAAAACATTTTAAAAACCCATTATTAAGGCAGACATACAGACAAACATACCATACATAAATTGTACAGGCCCAGGGGAGATGTCTCAATTCCCCCATGCCTGACGACAGAGGTGGGTTTTAAGGCGTTTACGAAAGGCAAGGAGGGTGGGGGCAGTTCTAATCTCAGGGGGGAGCTGGTTCCAGAGGGTCGGGGCCGCCACAGAGAAGTCTCTTCCCCTGGGACCCACCAAATTGTTTAGTCGACGGGTCCCGGAGAAGGCCAACTCTGTGGGACCTAATCGGTCGCTGGGATTCGTGCGGCAGAAGGCGTTCCCGGAGATATTCTGGTCCAATGCCATGAAGGGCTTTATAGGTCATAACCAACACTTTGAATTGTGACCGGAAATTGATCGGCAACCAATGCAGACTACGGAGTGTTGGTGTAACCTGGGCATACCTTGGGAAGCCCATGATTGCTCTCGCAGCTGCATTCTGCACGATCTGAAGTTTCCGAACACTGTTGTAATTGTAAGGGTTCTCCGGAAATCTATTACGGATGAGATTAATATTACCTTAGGTGGGGTTGGGAGTTATGTTCTAGAGCAGGGGTGTTGAACTCACAATGACACATTGTCATCACATGACATATTGCAACTCCACCCCTTTGCTAAAACAGGTGGGTGTGGTTAGCACGTGACACATCTGGGCCCTGGGCCACGAGTTCACACTCCTGTTCTAGAGAGAAGGAGCCACAGTAGAAAAGAGACACTACCTGGATTCTGTCAGATGGAATTTAGCAAGCAGAATGCATATCACCTCTCTCCTGCTAGACCTGATGGCATAGATCAGAGGTCTTCAAATTTGGCAACTTGGAGACTTGGGGACTTCAACTCCCAGAATTCTCCAGCCAGCACAGCTGCCTGGAGAATTCTGGGAGTTGAAGTCCACAAGTCTTTAAGCTGCCATGTTTGAGGACCCCTGGCATAGATAAATAGGTATAATTGGGAAGTGATAGTCCTTCAAAATAACGTATTGCCATGCTATATAGGATTTCAAAATTGAATTGAACCTGGAATCAATGCAACTTGGGGAGAGATGTAATATGTGCTATCCTAGGGCACACCTAAATGCCACATTCTGCATCACTGGAAACTTACGGATGCTTTTCAAGGGAAGCTCATGTAGAATGCATTACAACATTCCATTCTAGAGGTGATTAGGATATGAATAACTATGAGCTATAGTTGGTCATGGTCCATGGAAGAATGCAATGGGTACTCAACATGGAGCTACACAAAGATTCTCCTTTATGTTAATAATGGAACACTCGCCCATAAAATATAATTTTAACATGCTAAAATGTACTCTTAATAAATACTACACACTATTTATGTGCATATGCGTTAGATTTATGCAATGCCTCACCTCTGGCACTGTTAGGCGAGAGACATATCAGGTGCATGATAGCAACATAGCGCTTTATCCTCTAAATTTCCCCCTAACAACGATCTTGAGAGGTACATTAGGCTATCAAGAAAGAAATGTGGCACGAAACCTACATGGAAAGTACAATAAATCCGAAGGAAGAGATGTACACATCATGTTTTCAGCACACTTCCAGATGGAAGACTGCCCAAACTAAAGTGAGTTGCAAAACGTATTTACTTCTCAAGACATTGTTTTGAGGAATAATTTGCATTAATCCAGGCATTTCAAATACCACGACTATTGCCTTCTGCTGGAGAAAATGTGGGTGCCCTTTAGCCTCTTCTACCCACAGTTTTGGGTAGATTGAAGAATGCCTCCTCCTCTCCAGACATCCTGGTAGGGACAGGGAGTAGTTTAAAAATGGTCTGTCTCTTTCATTGGCAAGAACGTTTACAACAGTGGTTCTCAACATGGGGGTCGGGACCCCTTTCACAGAGGTCGCCTAAGACCATGGAAAAAAACAAATTTCCCATGGTGTTAGGACTTAATGCTTCTATTCTGGCATGTTGGAACGTATCTTTACAATCCGACCAATCAGGCATTTACAGTGGGGAACCTTCTGATTTTCCTCCCAATCACCTTAAAGCTCTGTTAGGAAAATTGGCGCTAGACTTATGGTTGGGGGGTCACCGCAACATGAGGAACTGTATTAAGGGGTCGTGGCATTAGAAAGGTTGAGAACCACTGGTTTACAGGATCTTAATTGTTTGTTTATTTATTTATTTATTTATTTATTTATTATTATTATTATTGTTGTTGTTGTTGTTGTCATTTATTAGATTTGTATGCTGCCCTTCTGATGAGAAAAAGTCCTTTTATTGAGTCTGACCCAATAAGTTCAATTATGAATAACTTAATTCAATTAACTTAAATTGGTCTTAATTTTAAAAAAACCCAATTATTTTACTCTTAGATAAGTAGTCATCATTGTTAGATTTTTGAACCAGAATCCCCTTTTCTGAAACTAGTATCTGAGTGCACACATAATTCCCCATAATAGCAAATAGTAGATTAGAGCAGTGTTTCCCAACCTTGGCAACTTGAAGATATTTGGACTTCAACTCCCAGAATTCCCCAGCCAGCGAATGCTGGCTGGGGAATTCTGGAAGTTGAAGTCCAAATATCTTCAAGTTGCCAAGGTTGGGAAACACTGGATTAGAGAACAGATAGAAAAGGAATATTCACAGCAGTTCCTCTTCTACTGACACTTTCACCAAATAGTATAGTAAACAATTAAACAAGATTCCAAATAAAATGACAAAGGAAAAAGTATTTGTTCTCAACATTTGGCCCTTCGCAGAGGTGGGGTGCTAAGGTGGAACGTTGCCATGTGTTTGCCCCCGTGGCTCTGAGTGCTAGCGGAGTCCAGAGCAATTCTGCTACTGCATGCAAGAACAAGGGCGCCCCTACGTGTCTACAGGCAATTTCACCTGCCCATGTGCAGTAGCAATATTGCGCTGGACCGTTCCACCTTAGCAGCCCACCTCTGGCCCTTCAGCTAAGAACAGTTGTTACAATTCGTAAAATGTCTGAATGTTGTACATTGTTTACGCAGAAGCAAATTCAACTGAACTTAATGTCAGCTGCAAGAAAGGTTTGGTAATCTAAACAGCTGGCCTTGGTTGAACAAAATAAAACAGTTTTTGAAAGGAAAGTGGCCATTAAGTTTTCCCAAAAACTTTGAAGGAAGACTCAGCAGGAATCAATTATTCACGTGTCAAAATATTATTTATTAGGAATACATATTAGTAAGTGCAATTAATGGAAACTGAGGAGGAGAAGGAAGAAACAGCTTTGATATTTAATACGAACTTAAATCATCCACATTTGGCTTGCTTGAAGGTGCTCCTTTAAGAGAGAAAACATCACTTAACGTTACATGGATTTCTGCTAATAGATTCATAGCAGTGACTGAAGAAAGAGAACAGCTACTAAGGGGAAAAAATCCCTGATGAGTTAGCAGGCAGCAAAACTGAAATGAAGGGAGACCAGACAAGTACTCGGTAGACGGTTCCTTTGTTAGCTCTTTTTGAAAGTGAAATTCAGCATGGAACTCGTCTGAGCTGTCAGTGGAAAATACAGCTCTATTTATACTGTTTGTGGCTCGCGCCAAAAGGAACTGTCATGCGTCTGATCCAATCAGACGCGACCTTGTATTATTTACATTTTCTGCCCGGAGACAGCTTTTCTCCTCAGTTAACTTATTTACATAGACTCAACACCCCTCCCTCCTTAGTTTGTAGTAATGTCAATCAGTGAGCCACGTGATGTAATCCTCCAATCTGCTTGGTCTGCGCGAGGCTCGCTCTGACCTGCGCAGATCATTCGAGTCCGGGATTTCAACGGTGGAGGTCGGTTCACTGATTTTCTGCCCGGAGACAGCTTTTCTCCTCAGTTAACTTATTTACATAGACTCAACAAAAACCATAACACAAAAACAACAACAGCCAAATAATGCAGGAAGGAGTGGCAATTAGTTTAACTTCTCAAGAAAACTATGAGACACTTGGCTTTAAACAGTAAATTAAAAAATAATAATAGGAAAGTGTGTATGTGTGTAGAAATTCCTGCAAAAGGGAAAACACAAGATTTGCCAAAGAAATGTGTTAATGGCGTTGTGACAAGTGCCTCAAACTCAAGCTCAAGTCTTACAATTTGCAGGGAGGGGGGGAGGGAGGGAGAAATGAAGGAAGGAAGGATTTTGCAACTGATTTATAAAAGACTCTTCAAACAGACAGAAAAAAACCTTTTAAAAAATAAACAAAAATTAGAAAAGATTCAATCTTAGGATAATTGCTTATTTATTTTTTTAAAAAAATGTATTGTGTGTAATGATGGGCGAACCCAACGGTGTTCGGGTTCGGCAAGTTCGGACGAACTTTACGCAAAATTCGGCCGAACCCGAACCAAACCCAAACTCAAACTCCGAACGCTGCGTGACGTCAAAGCTCCGCCCCTGGAATCCCATCGTTTTTTTATTTTATGGATCTTTTATTTTTATTTATTTTTATGAAAAAGGATGCCGCAGTGGCGCTGCAAGCAAAGGGCGGTCATTTCACGTAAAAATAAACATGTTTATTTTTATGTGAAAGGACTGCCCTTTGCTTGCAGCACCGCTGCGGCGTCTTTTTTTGTAAAAATAACAATGTTTATTTTTACGTGAAGACCTCCCTTTGAAGGAGCTGGGGAATCCCTCCCACGAAGAGATTCCAGGGGCAGAGCTTTGACGTCACCGGCAGGTTGCTAAGGACGCCAAGGTGATCACTTCCTGGATTCCATGGAATCCAGGAAGTGATCACCTTGGTGTCTTTAGCAACCTGCCGGTGACATCAAAGCTCCAAATGCCAAACGCCACCCCAAACTTTGCCTGAAGTTTCAAAAAATTTCGGGTTCCTGTTCGGCATACCGAACATCGCAAAATTTGGTACGGACCCGAATTGTGCGAGTTCGGTTCGCCCATCACTAATTGTATATTCTTTCTAATCTGGTAGAGTCCAAGAAATTTAACAACATACATATAACAATAAATTAATACTAGGGAAGAAAAATGCAGTTCCTGAAATATACTGTCTGTTAAATGTACACTGCTCAAAAAAAATAAAGGGAACACTCAAATAACACATCCTAGATCTAAATTTATTTATTTTATTTATTTTATTGGATCTGTATGCTGCTCCCCTCAGAGGACTCAGGGTGACTCACAACATATATAAACAGACAATAATAAAATCAATCCAATTAATACATTAAAAAATCCATAAAAATCTACTTTAAAAACTTCCATTACCATTCATTCATTCAATGAATGAATGAAATATTCTCATTGAATGCTTTATTCTGTACGAAGTTAAATGTGCACAACAGCAGGTGAAATTGATTGTCAATCAGTGTTGCTTCCTAAGTGGACAGTTTGATTTCACAGAAGTTTGATTTACTTGGAGTTATATTCTGTCCTTTATTTTTTTTGAGCAGTATACATCTGCTTAATGAGGCAATTCCTTTCATAGGCAAGGTATTTCTTTGCCTGGTCTTTCCAAAGATTATTCCGATGGGGGAAGATATATACAGGAGTTTGCCTCAAGTAAGACAGTAGCCTTAAAGGTATAGATTAGATTAGATTTATTGGATTTATATGCCGCCCCTCTCCGCAAACTCGGGGCGGCTCACAACATGCCCTGTTGCAACAAAAAACCTGTGGTAAATCACTGAATACAAACCCAGAATCGAATTGCAATATTGAAATGACAATAAAATGTAAAAACAGACACTCTGAATGTGGTAGAACTTTGTCTCTAGGCCTGGAGCCAATATTTTCAAGGATAAAGGTCTTCTGTATAACCCTAACCCTATACAAGATAGACTTTTACTGGAACTTGGATGGATTTGACAACTCCTGAGTGTGGATTGGCTCCCAGTCCAGCACAACGAGGATGTGACTCGATGTCCAGCACAAATGAGGCACGTCCTGTCATCACTTGGAGTTCCTGAGGGAGATTTTAAAATAGAAGAAGAAGCTATTAATAAAATGACAGTTTGGGGATTTCCTGGGAATTGGAAGAATTCCTTGTCATGTGTTCAAGCACAGCAAGAGAGACAAAGTTACCCATATTAAGTCATATTAGCTCTGGATGTGCCACTGGAACAGCAGACAGCATTTGAGGGTTTGGGTTCAAGCTGGTCCTGTAAAAAAAAGAGAAAAAAGAAAAATAAACTTCCGTTCTGCCTCAGCAGATGAGAATACAGTGGTACTTCTACTTAAGAACGCCTCTACTTAAGAACTTTTCTAGATAAGAACTGGGTGTTCAAGATTTTTTTGACTCTTCTTAAGAACCATTTTCTACTTAAGAACCCGAGCCCGGAAAAATTTCCCAGGATATTTGAGAGCGGCACGAAGGCCCGGCCAGTTTCCTGCCTTTCCCCCTTTAATACTGGCCATCTTGGGGCTTCCGGTTTGGTGGAGATCGCGGCGGGACATCTTTGGCAGGGCTCTGCCAGGCGATCCCTTCTACCCCCTCCGAAGGTCGCATTTGCGATCGGATCGGGCTCGGATGGCCCGATCCCAGAACAGGGGGCTCTCCTCTGCCCGAGGAGCCATCGCTGAGACTCCGGAGGCAGCGGTTCGCCCCGCAGCTTCGAAGACGGGAGAACCGATCCTCTTTGTTTAAGAGGACCGGCCAGCGCTTTCTTCCCTCGCCCAGCGGGAAGCCGAGAAAAATTTTTGAAGTGAAAGTTCCACATTTAATTTACTGAAAAGAATACATTCGATAAAGGACTTAAGGTAAAAAATTTCCTCTTTGTTTCAAGATTAAAATTTGAAGATTTGATCGTTCGAAAGCCTCAAGGGAAAGCTTTCTTTAACGAGGCGAAAGTGAAAGTTTTTTTTTTCTCTTTGAGTCTCATCCGCAAATAACAGCCGAGACTTACTTTTCTCATTTCATTGTTTCCATTTTGTATTGGGATTTTGAAATCTATAAAATATTTTTTCTACCTTATGCTTCAATAAAAGAGTTTAAATTGGAAATGACTATTTAGAAGACTTCAATGCTTAAAAGAAATTAGCAATGAAGAGCAAAATTTCTTTACTATAGTCTGTTAAAAGCATTGTGTTCCGGGCTGACATCTCAACAGCGGAGGAATATAACTTTGTTGCCTTTTTTTTTCTTTCACCCTGTTGTCTCTGCAACATAATAACATCATATAACAACTTGAAAATAAAAGTGAAATAGAAGGAACTGATACCTTTCCTTTGGAATATTCACCCTTTGACTAACCTAACTGGATTACTTGCTGATTGTTTTTGGATTACTTTGGATTACCTGCTGATTGCCTTTTTCTTGGGATTATTTTTTTGAAAACTTTTCCACATCTGTCTGGACATATGAACTTCTGACTTTTAACCTGACTCCATTTTGAGATCTATTTTTTTTACCTTTGTCTTGGATTTGGAAAAGAACACAGACTCCATTTTAACTACAAGAAAATTATTAATTTGACTTTCTTCTTCAGACCTGCAATCGGGATTAAGTATAATTGTATTTTCTGACATTTGGATTCATATTCTTCATTTATAATTTCTTGATTTATAAGAAGACTATAACTATATACATTGTGTTTTTTCTTTGATTAATTAATCCTTTTTTGATCCCCTTCTGATTCTTTCTTTTTTTATTTCTATCTGTAAAAGAAGTTTGAATTGAAGACTATGCATTGTTAGTAAACCTTGGTTCCCTGCTCTATTCTAATTATTTGAATTGAAATATTCCCCCCCCTTTTTCCTTTTTTTCTCTCTCCTTTTACTGCTTTATTAAGTCTTTTCTCCTTTCCTCCTTTTCCTTACCTCCCTAGAATCTCCCTTTTTAAAATAGTTATTATTCCTTTTTTGCTGTTACTTACTTTGTTTTTTTATTAGACCACTTATTTTTAATCTTTATTTGTTTCTTATTTCTAAAGGTTTTACTTTTGTTCTCTGTGTTATTATATTTTTAAATTTTTTTAATAACAGCAATAGTAATAATAACATATATTGGATTTTGAAATTTGAATTTTTTATTTTTCTTTTGACAACTGAATAGTTATAATTTAAGGTTAATTGTTAATAAAATAGATTGAATAGATTTGGAATTTACAGAAATTTTTTCCCTTTCACCACATACAAATTTAGATTGATTTAAATTAATTCGAATTTTAAACAGTGGATTCAAATTTGATAATGTCAACTTCTTCAACGGTTGTTAAAAAACAAACCACAGCAACAATCTCTTCTCCACAAGTGTCCCCGCGTCCTTCCCCGACGCACCAGGCGTCAGCTATGTCTTCCAAGGATAAAGAAAAAGACAAAACAACGCAGCCCAACTTTGCAACATTACAAGAAACTTTAAACAATATGCAGGACCTCATTCTTAAATCTCAAGAGAATGCTACCCAACAAAGAGAGGCTATAAAAGAGGATGCAACACAACAAAGGGAAGCTATAAAAGCAGACCTGGCAGAATTTAAAAAGGAGATGGCCCAATTGAAAGCTGATATGGGCGAGGTGAAAGACCAGATAAAGGTGATCCAACAAACACTACAAGAAAGTGATGATCGAGTGAAAAACGTTGAAGAGAAATCTGACAAAAATGCAAAAAGAATTGATTATCTTGAAGGGAGAGCTGATGCAAGACACAGAAGACATGATGAATCAATTATTCAGCTGGAGATGCAACGTGCTTCGTATGGACTACGATTTCAGAACATAAAAGAGGAAAAAGATGAAGATTTAAAAATGACTATGGCGGAAACGATTGGAGGAATACTCCAGGAGGATCCTGCTGCGCTAGTGAAAGAAATCGATGAAGTTTACAGGACTTCGAATAGTTACATCCGTCGCCACAATCTCCCAAGAGAGATTCATATCAAATTCACCAGGAAAACTTTACGAGATGACATACTTCATTGGGCAAGAAATTCCAAACTCCAACATCAAGGAGTGGAAATAAAAATATTAAAACAAGTTCCAAGAAGTGTCAGAGAGAGCAGAAGAGATTACCAGTTTCTTACCAGAATTTTGATCAAAGAAAATATAACCTATCGTTGGTTAATCCCACAAGGTCTTTCTCTGACATGGCGTTCTACAAGATACAAGCTGGAAAATGTAGAACAAGCTAGGTATTTCTTTGAAAATAGTGGCATCAGCCACATGGACTTTTCAGATAAACAACAAGAGGCTCAACAACAACCAGCACAACAGCAATCAGGGGAGATACTAGCAATCCAACAAGAAGAACTTTTGGGGGCCACTGCTCAAGTAATAGAGCAGGACCAAGGTGCTATAAGAAGAGTTCAGCCTCAGCGAGAAACCAAAAAACCTACTAAATGACAACAACTAAAGATCTAAAGATCTTTTCGGTAAATGTTAATGGACTTAATGAACCAAGGAAAAGGAAACAAATCTTCTCTAAAATCAGAAATCAAAATGCTCAAATTGCAATATTACAAGAAGTACATATCAAAAAAGATAACCAAAAATTATTGTTGAATCCCAAAATTGGAAAAATGTATGCTGCATTAGCAGATCAAAAAAAAAGAGGTGTGGTGATGTATGTAGAGAACTCTATAAATTCCAAACAAATATATAAGGATAATGATGGTAGAATATTGATTGTACAAGTTGATATTGAACCTAGACCTATAGTGGTTGTTTCTATTTATGCTCCCAACGAAGACCAAATGACATTTTATAAAAATTTACATCAAATAATAATAGATTTAGCTATTGAGAATGTATTAATAATAGGTGATTTTAATGCTATTGTGAATAGGCAATTAGACCATTCAGGGGGAGGGAGCCACAATAAAAGGAAAAAAACAAAAAGAAATCTACTACCTAGTACTTTCCAAAAAATGAAAACAGAATTATTGTTAAATGATATATGGAGGGAAAGACACCCCCATAAAAGACAATTTACCTTTTATTCTAATCCTCACAAAATCTGGACAAGAATAGACATGGTATGGACACCAAAAATGCTTGCAGAACAAATAAGGGAAGTAGAGATAGATGTTAACACATGGGCTGACCACAACCCAATAGTGGTCTCTATAAGAAGGAATAACAAACAGAATATTTGGCGGATGAATAGAAATATATTAAATGATAAGAAATATAAGGATTGGATCGAAAAGGAATTAAAAATATTTCTTGAAATTAATAAAACCCCAGACACCACTCCACAGAATATATGGGATACACTCAAAGCTTATATAAGAGGGTTAACAATATCTTATACAGCAAAATACAATAAGGAAAATAAATTAAAGTATGTACAATTAATAAATGAATTAAAACAATTGGAATTTGCATCGCAGCAACACACCAAGAACAGAGACTTTAAAACAGAAATAAATGTAATTAAACATAAAATTAGAATTATAGAACAAAATCAAATAACTGAAAAAATTAAAAGAGCAAAACAACATTATTTTGAACATGCAAATAAACCAGGCAGATGGTTAGCATATAAACTTAGAAAGCAGAGTCAATCCAAATTGATAAAAAAATTAGAAGACAAAGATGGTACAATAAAATATGATACAGAAGGAAAGGCAGATATTGTTTATAATTTTTATAAAGATCTTTATGCCAAAGACACTGTTAGTGAAGATGAGGTATTTAATTACTTACAGGCTTCAAAATTACCACAAATAACAGAAGATCAACAGACTATGTTGGATGGACCAATAACAATGGAAGAACTCCTAACTATAATTAAAAAACAGAAAAACAATAAGGCCACTGGTCCAGATGCTATACCGGCAGAATGGTATAAGATAGACAATGAAATAGTAAGAAATTATATGTTAGAAACTTTTAACTTATGTAGACTTGAGGGTAAAATTCCGAAATCTTGGTCAGAATCGTTGACAACTTTAATACACAAATCCGGCACTGACCCAGTAAAAATCAAAAATTATAGACCCATATCTTTATTAAATGTAGATTATAAAATATTTATTGCCATTTATGCAGATAGACTTAAAAGAATTATAAATGGAATAATACATCAAGACCAAAATGGATTTCTACCAGGGCGACAAATTAAAAATAATCTTAGAACAGTAATAAACACATTAGAATACTATGAACAACACCCAGATAAGACAGCATCCTTAATGTTCCTAGATGCTCAAAAGGCCTTCGACAACGTTAACTGGACATTTATAAAAATGCAATTAAATAAAATGAGATTTGGCTCAAAATTTGTTAATTTAATAGATACTATATATTCAAAACAAACGACTAAGATAATATTAAATAATAATCAACTACAAGCACTTGATATAAATAAGGGAGTTCGTCAAGGATGTCCTATATCACCATTGTTATTTATTATGACACTTGAAACTTTATTAATTAAAATAAGAGCGGATTCCGAAATAAAAGGTTTAACTATAGGAGATGAAACTTACAAACTCCAAGCTTTTGCAGATGACTTAACGTTTATAATTGAAGAACCGATAACAACTGTTCCTTCTTTATTGCAAACTATTGAACAATACGGAAAGGTAGCAGGTTTAAAGATAAATAAAAGCAAAACTTCTTTCTTAACTAAAAATATGAATAAAATACAAGAAACTAAATTAGAAAATATTTCTGGAATAAAAACCGTAAAGAAAGTAAAATATTTAGGAATAAATTTAACAGCGAAAACAATAACATTAAAAAATGATAATTACATAAAATTATTATCAGAAATTAAAAAAGATTTAGAAACATGGAATAACCTGAAAATATCATTTTTAGGAAGAATTGCTACAATTAAGATGAATATTCTGCCCAAGGTTCTATTTCTCTTTCAGGTAATTCCAATAAACCCAAGGGGAACTTTTTTTAAAACTTTGACAAACTTAGTTAAAAAATTTATATGGCAAGGGAAAAAAGCAAGGATAAAAATAAACTGTTTGGAAGACATTAAAGAAAGAGGAGGATTTGGTCTTCCAAACTGGAAATTATATTACCAGGCCGCCGCCTTAACATGGATTAAAGATTGGATAACTTTAGAGAATAAAAGAATATTAAATTTAGAAGGACATGATCTTATGCTGGGTTGGCATGCATTTATATGGTATGACAAGGAAAAAAATCACTCATATTTTAAAAGACACACATTAAGGAAGTATTTACTAGAGGTTTGGAAGGACATAAGGAAAAACCACTTCTTAAATGTTCCAGAATGGATAGCCCCCCTAGAAGCAATAACACATCCAAAATCCATAAAAAACACGAAAATATTTTATAGATATAAAGAATTATTAAATGATCAGATGAAGCTAAAGCCTAGGAATAAACTACAAGAAGAAGGGATAATAATAGATTGGTGGCATTATGCCCAGATTCGATCCAGATATCAGAAGGATATAACTCTTTACACTTTTAATAAAAGTAAGAATCTGCTAAGTCATTTAATTATTAACAATTCAGTAAAAATGATAGGGAAAATATATAAATTTCTTATCGCTCATAAAAATATAGAGCTGACTCTAAAAGATACCATGATAAGATGGTGCAGAAATATAGGTAAGGAAATAGATATAGATACTTGGGAAAAAGTCTGGATTAATAATTGGAAAATGACCAAGTCAGTTTCATTAAAAGAAAACCAAATTAAAATGTTTTATAGATGGCACCTTCCACCAAACAGGATTGCAAAAATGTTTCCTAAAACATCCCCACTGTGTTGGAAATGCAAGAAAGATATAGGAACTTATTACCATCAATGGTGGACATGTGGTAAAGCTAAAATTTATTGGAAGATGATTGAGAAGATATTAAAAGAAGTATTAAAACATGACATAGATAACACCCCGGAATTTTACTTATTAGGAATTACTAATCAGACTTATAAGAAGGAAACTCTTTATTTAATCATACACATATTAACTGCGGCTAGAATAATATATGCGCAAAACTGGAAGGGGGAGGAAATCCCCAAGAAAGAAGAAGTTATAGCTAAAATATTAGATTGCGCTGAAATGGATATGATGACAAGACGATTAAACGATCAAGAAGATACAAAATTTTATGAAACATGGAACAACATATATAAATGGTTAGATAAGAAAAAATAAGAGATAGATCTGTTTTTATTTAGGTAATAACAATATTAGATGTATTTGTTGATGATTTTGATATAGTAGTTTACCCATAAGCGATATATTAAAAATTTTGTTTTATGTATGTTTAGTAATTGAGATTTGTTTAAATGTTTGATTAGATGAATATATTACACATAAACAACATATTAAGCATTTTTACTTATACCGTACTAATATTATATTTAAGATTTGAAAATTTTTTACTAGACTTTTTAACATTTAACAAATGTTTGATTATGTATTCTTTTTTCTATTTGAATGTATACTTTCAAAAGAAGCGGGGAAATACATCCCCATCTTATGTTTAATGTTTGTATGTCTGTATGTCTGTTTTATGAAAAATAATAAAAAAATTGAAAAAAAAAAAAAAACTGGCCATCTTGGGCTTTTCTGAGCTGCTAGAGGAGCCTTTCGGTGGTGCTTAAGGAGGCTTTGGCAGTCCAGAGTGAACAAAGCATTTTCCTTTCTCTGGGCACTTGGAGAGGGAATAAACCTCTACCAGCATCCAAAGAAAAGAAATGCTGCCTTTGCTCTGGGCAGCCCAAAGTGAATGGAGCGTTTTCCTTTCTCTGGGCACCACCTCAGAGTTTTGGATTTTTTTTTCTCCTCACCTCATCTTCTTCCTTCGACAGTGACTGTCCTCCTCCTCTTCTTCCTCCTCCTCCTCCCACCCAAATTCCGAGCTTTTGTTTCTTTCCTAATGGTTTTGCATGCATTATTTGCTTTTACATTGATTCCCATGGAAAAAATTGCTTCTACTTACAAACTTTTCTACTTAAGAACCTGGTCATGGAACAAATTAAGTTCTTAAGTAGACGTACCACTGTAGTAGGATTCTGAAGCATGTGCTGTTGTTAAATTTTGTTTGTTTGTTTGTTGGATTTATATGCCACCCCTCTCCGAAGACTTGGGGTGGCTTACAAGATATGAAAGAAACAATAAAATACAGTAGGCTAAATCCAATTAATTAAAACTAAATAAACTACTCTAAAATTCTAATTATATTAAAAATCAATCAGACCCATTCCAACAAGAACCATATATGACATTCGTCGGCCAGGGGGCTAAGCTCTAATCACCCCAAGCCTGGCAGCATAAGTGAGTCTTAAGACTCCTATGGAAGGCAAGGATGGTAGGGGCAGTGCGAATCTCTGGGGAGAGCTGATTCCAGAGGGCCGGGCCCCCCACACAGAAGGCTCTTCCCCTACGCCCCGCCAAGCAACATTGTCTAGTTGAGGGGACCTGGCGAAGACTGACTGTGTGGGACCTAATCGGTTGTTGGGATTCATACAGCAGAAGGCAGTCCCACAAGTAATCTGGCCCGATGCCATGTAGGCAGGGGTGGGCTGCTGCCCCAATGGAGGGGAACACAGTGGGGTAGCAAAAATGGAGCTCAACCCCAAAGCACCCAATTTGCACTGAAAGGTGTTGAAAGAAAATACAGGGCGACCTGCATAAGCCACGCCCAATTTTGGTAGCCCTTCACTGCACGGAGGGCTTTATAGGTCAGTGTTTTCACATCCCATAATAATGAGAATTAGTTTTCATGCACGGGGAAGGATGTTGACCATTTGCAAATGGGGGGAAATATTTGCAAATTCAAAGCTAGGCAACAAATGAATTTCACTGTTTTAAGTTGAGATTCTACAAAAGCATTTGTAACCACGTCCTTCGGACCACTGCTGCACCTGTTGTCTTCCTGCCAACTGGGCTCCTTTGATAACTTGGGTCGGTGCATAAACTCTACGAAAGAAGTCTGGGGAGTGCAATGCATGACTACCTCTCCTCCCAGGCAACGTCTGGCAGCCAAGGTGCCAATTAGTGCCAATTGCATTAGAGCACTTGACAACATAGATACCTATCAAATTACCAACAGAATTGGAAGCCTCCAAGTGATTTCACAAGGGTCACTGAAAAGCAATTGGATGATAATAATTTTTTAGTCACTACCTACTCTGGCTGTAATCAAACTAGTGACCCAGAGGTGAAAGGCTATATATCCTATTACCAATCAGCTAAACGTTCAGCTACCCTATTACTGCAATTTTAATTAACCAAGCCAATGACTTGAAAGTGGAAGGAAAGCAGGATGTACAACCTGACTGCTATAGGTTTTTCTTTGGTTCGGAGAGGAATCCCATCACCATCCGTACCTTGGACGTGGTTGGCCAAAGAAGCTCTAAATTGCCCAGATTCCCCTATTCATTAAGAACAGAAGTACAGTGTCATAAAAGTTTTGTTACAGAAACAAAGGGGCCCTGCATGGATCTGTAAAGTGAAAACATTCTCCATGCTGCAAGCTATACGATTTACACTTAGGGTGATTGTTATGATACATTTATTTATTTATTTATTTATTTATTTATTTATTTATTTATTTATTCGATTCGATTCGATTCGATTCGATTTGTATGCCATCCCTCTCCGTAGACTCGGGGCGGCTCACAACAATAATAAAACAATGTATGACAAATCTAATATTTAAGTAACTAAAAACCCCTTATTAAAAAAGCAAAACATACACACAAACATACCATGCATAAATTGTATAGGCCTAGGGGGAAGGGAATATCTCAACTCCCCCAAGTCTGACGACAGAGGTGGGTTTTAAGAAGCTTTGGAAAGGCAAGGAGAGTGGGGGCAACTCTGATCTCTGAGGGGAGCTGGTTCCAGAGGGTTGGGGCCGCTATATAGAAGGCTCTTCCCCTGGGTCCCGCCAAATGACACTGTTTAGTCGACGGGACCTGGAGAAGGCCAACTCTGTGGGATCTAACTGGTCGCTGGAATTTGTGCGGCAGAAAGCAGTCCCAGAGACTTCTACATGATTCAACTGTGTCCTTTGCATCATTTCCTGTAGTGGGTTTCTCTTACCTTTGCTACACGTTCGGGAACAGGAGTGCGTGGATGTGGGTGCGTGCTTCTGTGCATGCGCTGAGCATTTTTTATGACATTCGGGCAGGTGGGTGGAGCCTCCTGCTGCCGCTACCTGTTCACCGAAATTGTGCGAACCAGTAGCAACCCACCACTGCTGTTTCATGCAGGGGTGGGTTCCAACTTACCTCTCTGCTAGTTCACTTCCTCCCACACCATGTGGTGGTGCCTCGTGGGTGCACGTGCATTTTGTGCATGTGCACACGCCCAGTGCAAAAAAAAATTAAAATAAAAATGCACGAAATGGTGATGCATGAGCAGTGCCAGAAACTCAGCTTCTGTCCATATGCAAAAAAGATTTTTTTTTCCAAAAAAATGGTGGCGCCCATGGACTGCTTAGATTAGATTTAGATTTATTGGATTTATATGCCGCCCCTCTCCGCAGACTTGGGGCGGCTCACAACAATGGCGAAGAACAATACATAGCAACAAATCTAATATTTAAAAATCTAGGTTACAGTTTTAGATTAAAAGTCCAAAAAAGAAACCCCAATATATTAAAAAAACAACACACAATCGAATCATACACAAAAACTACATGGGCAAGGGGGAGATGTTTCAATTCCCCCATGCCTGACGGCAGAGGTGGGTTTTTAGAAGTTTACGAAAGGCAAAGGACTGGCACTGACCGATCAGTTTTGGGGACGTCATTGTGATGTCACCAGCAAATCGCTACCAGTTCATGCGAACCCATCTGAACCATGAAGAACTCACCCCATTTCATGACATGTGCCCTCATTTGGACATTAGCACAGACATTAGCATTAGGTAATGCTTCAACAAGGATTACTTCTTTATGGTCAGAAAATGGGAAGAGACCGATGTTGACCAATGTTATATTGCCTCCCAAGTTACAGGCGCCATCTATAAGTCTGTGAGTAGGGTGGCCTACACCTCTAAATAACAATAACAACAATAACAACTACTACTATTATAGCAAGAAAGCCATTCAGATCTTCAGCAAGTGTCCACTGTCCTTCCTGGCAGATGGTTGGCGGGCGGGAAGGGGCATCAAAAAAGAAAAAGGAGAAAAAGAAGGAGATTTAGGAGAAGAGGTCAAATCACTCCTCTTCTCCTACTTGGGCCGCTAGCTTTCTGCAGCCTTCCACAGACCTAAATTATATGTTAAGTTTTAATGAATGTTAAGTTTTAACAAATTTTTACGTACCCTTTTGTTTTTCTTATGTTTGTTATTGTGATATAATTTACAAATCAACTAACTACATTATATACGTGTTAGTGGAATACAGTGTTCCCTCGATTTTCACGGGTTCGAACTTCGCGAACAGTCTATACCACGGTTTTTCAAAAATATTAATTAAAAAATACTTCGCGGGTTTTTTCCCTATACCACATTTTTTCCCACCCGATGACGTCATATGTCATCGCAAAACTTTCATCTGCCTTTAATAAATATTTTTTTAAATAAACTTTAAGAAATAAACATGGTGAGTAATAATCTGATTGGTTGCTAAGGGAATGGGAAATTGTAATTTATGGGTTTAAAGTGTGAAGGGAAGGCTTGTGATACTGTTCATAGCCAAAAATAATGTATTTACTTCCGCATCTCTACTTCGCAGAAATTCGACTTTCGCAGGCAATCTCGGAACGCATCCTCTGCGAAAAGCGAGGGAACACGGTATTACTATTTTTAAAATTCTTGCTGATTGTTTTACATATTTGTTTAAAAATTTCAATAACCTTCCATTTTTAACTGGCTGTTGAATTTTAATTAAACTCCTTCCTTGTTTAAAAAATAGATTCTGGAGAGGGAGTGGATTTTTTCTCCTCAAAGTGATGAACTGGTCTGGATGTGTTTAGACATGCAAAGCTTGGAAATGAATTATTTGAGCTGTACATACTCCATATTGCATTGCACTGAAAATCTGAGTTGTGTTATTTTGGATACTTAATTTTCACACAACAAAGAAGCATCGTGGAGCCAATGTTCATGAAAACAAGGATTTACTTGCAAACAAAAATTTAAGAACACATTATTTTCTGTGTTTTTCCCCATACAGCATGCAACTTCATGTAACTGCTTAGATTTAAATGTCGCCATTCTTATTCTATCATTAACACATGTCTGGCTGGGATAGAACATTGAAAAAGTAAATGTGCCTCAAAATGCAAATATTGTTTATATGGGAGCTGCATGCTTTGAAAAGCATATTATCTTGTTTTTCCAAGCTTTTATCAGTGTAATGGTATGTGTTTACTCAGAAGTAAGATTACTTCTTATTAAGATGTTTAAGATTTTTAAACATAGATTAGTTTGTATAAGATTGCAGTCTACATGAATTTAAAGCTCATAAAAGCCAACATGATAATCAGAGTAATAGAACACTTATTTCTATAAAATTAAACAACGTGGTAAAGGATTGCTTGTATTTATATTTTCTGATTTTAGAACAACCATAGTCAGAATGAACAGCCTAATTTAACACAGTCACAGCAAAAATGTGTAATTTGTTAAAAGGTAATATGTATGGCATTAGCTTTCATGGAAATGCAATCAAAGAAAGTACATCTGATTTTGCTCTGGAAGTTAGCAATGTCTACTTACTATGGAGAGTCCTTGATTCATGACCATTTGTTTAATGACAATTCTAAGTGCCAATGCCTTGGAAAAAGTGATTTACAACTCATCTGTACAATTATGATTGTTGCACAAACATCCAACCCCACTATCAAGTAATGTCAATTTGGATACTTGCTAACTGACTGACAATTACAGCAGTTACAATGTCTTGCAGCCATGTGATAGTAAATTGCAATCTTCCCAACTAGCTTCTGACAAGTAGAGTCAATAGGGGGGGTTGCTGGATTTGTTTAATGATTTAATAAGACACTTATTGTATGTGCCAGTGATGGTGAATCTTTTTTCCGTCGGGTGCCGAAAGAACGTGTGTGCACACTATCACGGGTGCGCGAGTGTCCACACCCATAATTTAATGCCTGGGGAGGGTGAAAATAGCTTACCCCACCCCACCAGAGGCCCTCTGGAGGCTGGAAATGGATTGCTTCCCAATTTCTGGTGGGCCCAGTAGCCTCATGTTTCGCCCTCCCCAGGGCCCAAAGGCTTCTTTGGAGCCAGGGGAGGGTAAAAACGCTTTCCCCGATCCCCTCTGAGGTTCTCTGTAAGCCAAAAATGCCCTCCTAGAGTCTCTGTGCGAGCCAAAAATTAGCTGGCTGGCACACACATGCACGTTGGGGCTGACATTGGCAAAGGCTCATGGGCCAGCAGATATTGCTCTCCATGCCACCTGTGGCACCCGTGCCATAGGTTCGCCATCACTGATCTATGGCGATTCATTTAATGGCTAAAATGGTCATACATTCAGGGCTAGGTCTGGTCATGTGATGACATGCCTAATGACCACATTGCTTAGTGACTAGAGAGGGTTTTGCCTTCTCTTTCTGCTCAAGATCCCCATTGGTGGGCCACTATGTGACACAGAATGCTGGACTCAACGGGCTTTGGCCCGATTTAGCATGGCTCTTCTTATACTGCTTAAGAAAATAAAGGGAACACTCAAGTAACACATCCTAGATCTGAATGAATGAAATATTCTCATTGAATACTTTGTTCTGTACAAAGTTGAATGTGCACAACAGCAGGTGAAATTGATTGTCAATCAGTGTTGCTTCCTTAGTGGACCGTTTGATTTCACAGAAGTTTGATTTACTTGGAGTTATATTGTGTTTTTTACGTGGTCCCTTTATTTCTTTTTTGAGCAGTGTATGTTCTTATGACTGAAATTCCAATCCCAACTGTGATAGTAAGAGGACTGCCTATACTTCAACTTAAGACCACTTTTTTATCTATCTGTCTGTCTGTCTGTCTGTCTGTCTGTCTGTCTGTCTGTCTGTCTGTCTGTCTGTCTGTCTGCCGGTCTGTCTGTCTATCATCTATCATCTATCATCTATCATCTATTTTATTTGTTTATTTATTCATTTATTCATTCATTCATTCATTCATTCATTCATTCATTCATTCATTCATTCATTTATTTATTTATTTATTTATTTATTTATTTATTTATTTATTTATTTATTTATTTATTTATTGGATTTGTATGCCACCTCTCTCTGTAGATTCGGTGCGGCTAACAACAGTAACAAAAAACAGCATGTAAATCCAATACTAAAACAACTAAAAACCCTTATTGTAAAACCAAACATCCATACATGCAAACATACCATACATGAATTGTAAAGGCCTAGGGGGAAAGAATATCTCAGTCCCCCCATGCCTGATGGCAGAGGTGGGTTTTAAGGAGCTTGCGAAAGGCAAGGAGGGTGGGGGCAATTCTAATCTCCGGGGGAGTTGGTTCCAGAGGGCCGGGGTTGCCACAGAGAAGGCTTTTCCCCTGGGCCCCGGCAAACGACATTGTTTTGTTGACGGGACCCAGAGGAGACCAACTCTGTGGGACCTAACCGGTCCCTGGGATTCGTGCGGCAGAAGGCGGTCTCGTAGATACCCTGGTCCGGTGCCATGAAGGGCTTTATAGGTGATGACTAACACTTTGAATTGTGACCGGAAACTGATCGGCAACCAATGCAGACTGCGGAGTGTTGGTGTAACATGGGCATTTTCTCCTTGCCTTTCAAATAACCCAATGGTACCAGCATCCTTTCAAATAAGTCAACACACGGTTGTACAGTGGAAGCTCTTGGGAGTGTTTCTAAGTGAAACATAACACCTGTCATTTTTAATTTTTGTGGGAATTCAGAATTCCGGGAGTTGAAGTCCACAAATCTTAAAGTTGCCAAGTTTGGGACCCCTGACCTATAGAATGCCTAGGGAGATCTAAAAAAATTAAAAACGACAGGTATTATGTTTCACTTAGAAACACTCCCAAGAGCTTCTACTGTTCAACTGTGTGTAGATTTCCTTAAAAGAATGCAGGTAGCTTTAGGTTATTTTTGAAAAGCTTTCAGCCAGAAGGAGGGAGTGGACAACTGTGCCACTGTGTTCAGGATGGACAGGGGGAAAGAAACATCAAGACAGCTGTGGAAAACCCATCAAAGACAGCTGAGGTTGATATAATAGGAAGGTGGAAGCAGGAAGCTGAGGTAGAGCTAGCACAAGGTAAGAGGAGCAGGGAGCAAGGTTGAGATGGGGGAAATTCCTGAAAGGATAAGATCCTAAATGTGGAATAATTGTGCATTCAGATGAATAGAACGCAATGCAGGTTTTAATCTCATTGTTTCCCTATCTAGTAACTGGCTTCCAAGAATTTGAGGGAAAGAGTTCCTACGCTTCCACTTTAATAATAATAATAATTATTATTATTATTATTATTATTTATTAGATTTGTATGCCGGCCCTCTTCGAAGACTCGGTGCAGCTCACAACAATAATAAAAAACAATGTAACAGTGAACAAATGTAATATTAAAAGAACAAGATATATAAAACCCCAGCAATTAAAACCATAAAACACATACATACCAAACATAAAATATAAAAGCCTGGGGGGGGGGTGTCTCAGTTCCCCCATGCCTGGTGATATAGGTGGGTCTTGAGTAATTTGCAAAAGACAAGGAAGGTGGGGGCTGTTCTAATCTCCGGGGGGAGTTGGTTCCAGAGGGCCGGGGCCACCACAGAGAAGGCTCTTCCCCTGGGGCCCACCAAACGACATTGTTTGGTCGACGGGAACCGGAGAAGGCCAACTCTGTGGGATCTTATCAGCCACTGGGATTCGTGCGGTAGAAGGAGGTTCTGGAGGTATTCTGGTCCAATGCCATGTAGGGCTTTAAAGGTCATTACCCACACTTTGAATTGTGACCGGAAACTGATCGGCAGCCAGTGCAGGCCACGGAGTGTTGTAGAAACGTGGGCGAATCTGGGAAGCCCCACGATAGCTCTCGCAGCCGCATTCTGCACGATCTGAAGTTTCCGAACACTTTTCAAAGGTAGCCCCATGTAGAGCTTTTGCATTCTACATTTGGCGCCTTTTCTGGGGCAGTACCTCCCCTTTGGAGCAATGTCTCCCTACTTACCCTCAAAGTCTGGGGAAGGCCAACTCTGTGGGCCCTTATTGGCCACAGCGAGGTATGAGGGAGGTGGTGGTCTTGTAAATAGTCTGGCCCTGAGCCATTTAGGGCTTGGAGAGGGGCGGCATACAAATCTAATAAATTAAATTAAATTAAATTAAAAGTGATAACTAACACCTTGAATTGTGACTGGCAACCAATGCAGCTTGTGTAAATTTGGAGTAATATTAATTAATTAAGATTAATATTAAGTCAGATATTAATGCAATATCAGGAATTTTCAATTCATAGAAACATAGAAACATAGAAGACTGATGGCAGAAAAAGACCTCATGATCCATCTAGTCTGCCCTTATACTATTTTCTGTATTTTATCTTAGGATGGATATATGTTTATCCCAGGCATGTTTAAATTCAGTTACTGTGGATTTATCTACCACGTCTGCTGGAAGTTTGTTCCAAGGATCTACTACTCTTTCAGTAAAATAATATTTTCTCGTGTTGCTTTTGATCTTTCCCCCAACTAACTTCAGATTGTGTCCCCTTGTTCTTGTGTTCACTTTCCTATTAAAAACACTTCCCTCCTGGACCTTATTTAACCCTTTAACATATTTAAATGTTTCGATCATGTCCCCCCTTTTCCTTCTGTCCTCCAGACTATACAAATTGAGTTCATTAAGTCTTTCCTGATACGTTTTATGCTTAAGACCTTCCACCATTCTTGTAGCCCGTCTTTGGACCCGTTCAATTTTGTCAATATCTTTTTGTAGGTGAGGTCTCCAGAACTGAACACAGTATTCAATTGTATAGAATATGAAGAATGAGAGTTTGTGTTTTTTTGTTTCTTAAAACAGTTGTAACGTACACTGAAAATTTCATTATATGAGGTGCAATGACAACAAAGTAAACTAAAACTATAAGCAAATCTGCTGTCATCAGAACTCATTGAAGAGAACATGGAAGACAGTTATAAGACAGGGAAGGGATTTAAAGGATCATCTCAAGATCTAGCTGATTAGGTCAGAAACCCTAATGTTCTTTTGCTTACATTTTAGACATTCAGCTAAACGTGTAAGAGCTTTAATACTCCCCTGTCCAACTCATAGGCACCCTGCAAAACTGTCCTGAAATTTAAACAGAACATTTGCTTAATTCTGGATATACCTTTTCACATTTTCTCTGGAGCTCTAATGCAGCTGGGTACCAGATTGAATGAAGAGCTATTGACTTGAAGCAAATACCTCCTGGATGACTACACAAAAGTTGGTGTCAATGTCAGAAAGGCTACACTACTCTACTTCCTGGACTCCAGTATTCAGGAAAATGTCAGAAGAGAGTTTGCCTCCTCAATTCAATGGCTTCCTCCCATTCTTTCTCTTATTATTAAGCACTAATAGACCATATAACTGTTTATGTTTAGTCCTTGTGAAAGGATAACATCTAGTGATGGGCGAACCCAACGGTGTTCGGGTTCGGCAAGTTCGGACAAACTTTACACAAAATTTGGCCAAACCCGAACTGAACCCGAACTCGAACCCGAACAGGGAATCCCTCTCACGAAGAGATTCCGGGAGCAGAACTTTGATGTCACCAGCAGGTTGCTAAGGACGACAAGGTGATCACTTCCTGGATTCCATGGAATCCAGGAAGTGATCACCTTGGGGTCCTTAACAACCTGCCGGTGATGTCAAAGCTCCGAACGGCAAACATGACCCCGAACTTTGCCTGAAGTTTGAAAAAAGTTCGGGTTCGTGTTCGGCATACTGAACACCGCAAAATTCGGTACGGACCCGAATTGCGCAGGTTCGGTTCACCCATCACTAATAACAGTCACATTGTAAAAAAACAATTAAGTGTGCAGAAACAGTTGAGTGGTTCTTTGGATACCTGTTGATTTTATTTTTATTACTCTATATAGCTTCAGAATCTTTATTTTCAAAAATATGCATCCAGAATGAAATTCCAGGATGAAACTTACTACAAATTTGCAAAATACACTATTCTGTTTAAGATATAAATGTTGACACCTTACATTATGCTCAGTATTATGAAGCAAATTCATTGGGGTTTCTTATTGTACATTCCTGTTGGATGAAATTACATATGTTTTTGTTGCTAAGCTGTTGATGGACTGATTAATGACTTAAGGGGAGTATTGAGTTTTATCCTGAATGTTTAAAGAAGGATGGAAAGTATGTAATGCAAAAACAATCTTCTTTTTTTTCTAAATCCCACTTCTATCATACTTATCTTTTCTTCTGGATATACAAAATGTCAAAATATGCTTTTTCTTTGCTCTTTGCCCTAATTGGAAAATTCTGCTTGGCAACTTGAACCCACTTTTTCCTTGTCTTTTATTAACATCTTAAAACAATTCTTTAATTGATTATGATTATCACTCGAAGCTTTCATATTATCTTTAGCAAATATCCCAAGATTTCCACAGGATTAAAAATAAAATATTCTTAACGGGAAGCTAACTGACTGCCAATAGACTGTAATTTCAGAACTGTGGCCCTTTTCAAACTTTAACCTTGAACATGTATGAAATGCTTTTCTTCTGCCCTCAGAGTCCACAATAAACTTTTCCACCATGGAATCCAGAAGAATAGTTCTCAGAAGGGTTGGGAAGAAGGGCCAATAGTAATAGATTATGGGAGCTGTAGTACACATCAGAAAAGATTCTGTTGTAACCACCTTGTCTCTAATTTTAGCAAGTCAACATCACATGTAAAATTTAAAAACAAAAGATAGGCTAAAGATGAATGAAAGCTGGCTAAGTTTGTGCTCATTTAGTTATTTGCCTCTCTATGCAGTAATCTTTTGTTAGAGTAAAAAGTCTGAAAGGGAAAAAAGTTGAAACTCAGTCAAATCACAATTAAATCCTAACACTAATTCAGGTTAAATACTAAAACAGCATTGGCCTGAACCAAGGAGAGATAACCAACTGAAGTAGCAGATTTTGGTCTTCATTAAAGGGATGGAATTACAGACATTCCTTTCTGATGATTTAGGAAATTAGGAGCATTCCTGGTTTAATTCTTGTTTGTTGCTATAAGAGAAAAGGCCTTATGAGTACTATAATATGGATTTAGATGTAGCTGAGAACAAATTAACAACTGATATTGTTTTCATTTGTCTGAGAGAATTGAAATTAAACCTCTGTGTGTGAGTAGCTGTGGCTGGATGTGGCTGTTTATTTTGAATATAAATATCCTTATAACCCCCAAAATCATCAGTACAGATTGTTGATATATCTTACGAAAATTCAATTTGATTCTTAGATGTAGAAGAATTGAGTGTCACACAGAGCTAAAATTTTATTTTTCCGCCCAATATTTTTCTTTTTCCAATGTGCCAGACCAATGTCCAATTTAGCTAGTATTAGGAACCTAGGATGCTGCCTCCTACTTGATTTTAACCAGAATCCATGACCTATGCTGTTGATTAGCTGTGAATTTCCAATGTTTGAGATAGGCAGTTTCCACAGCATTAATGGAAATTGCAGGAACTGATCGTAAAGTACACTGCTCAAAAAAAGAAAGGGAACACTTAAACAACACAACATAACTCCAAGTAAATCAAACTTCTGTGAAATCAAACTGTCCACTTAGGAAGCAACACTGATGGGCAATCAATTTCACCTGCTGTTGTGCACATTCAACTTTGTACAGAACAAAGTATTCAATGAGAATATTTCATTCATTCAGATTTAGGATGTGTTATTTGAGTGTTCCTTTATTTATTTTGAGCAGTATATTTTACATGCAAAGTTTGGGCTCTGTGTTGGAGTTACAGCTGTCTTGAAAGCACCTGGTCAAGAAACTCACTCAAGCCTGGCTGTAAGAAACAAACTTCCTTCTGTTTCCCCTTTCTTTCTCTTCTGCTGTTGCTGTCACTTTAACAAGTGCAAACACACCCTTTACTTTTGGCCCATAATCTATGTTTGCCGTTCCCATCCGGTTCCCAGTCCATAAAAAAACCAAAACCTTGAATGTTATTAGTCATGCTTTCTCCAATCAGAATCATAAGGTTGGGAGGAAACTTCTAGTCCAGGGGTCTCCAACCTTGGCAACTTTAAGACTTGTGGAGACTCTCCCAGTCTTCGGAGAGGGGCGGCATACAAATCTAATAAATCTAATAAGCTATAACTCTCAGAATTCCTCAGCCAGAAAAGTTGCCAAAGTTGGAGATTCCTGTTCTAGTCTGATATCCTGCCCAGTGCAGGAATCCTCACACTGTTTTAGAAAAAAGGGCTATCATGCTATTACTTGAAATTTGAAAACACCCAATGATGGAACACCATACCTTCAAGAGGCAGGCTGTTCCATTGATCAATAGCTCCCACAGAAATCCCTCTGTTTCTTGCTGAATCTTTCACTGTAAAGCTTGCACCCACTGGCTGTTGCGTTATTCCGTCCCCTGTCTTAATGTTTCTCTTTTACTAGTATCGTGTATATAAATATTATTATATCTTTGTATGCCACCAATACGTACTTGACAAAACAAGTAAATAAAAATAAATAAATAATTTTTTTATCTTGGAGATGAAATTAACTAATCTGTGCTGGCTGTGATCACACGGAGATGATATTTTTAGGGCCACTTTAAGTTGCAACATATGAAAACTATTGGGTGCTCCAGAAAAGCGAGGGGCCCTAAAGCAAACTGAAGGGATATGGCTGAGCAAGGAAAAGGCCAGGGTTGCCTTCCCTTGTCATTTCCACACCAGAAAAACTTGCCATTTTTTCCTTTCAGATGGAAAATGGAATCTCAAACTGTCTTCATTATGTCAGTGGAAAAACAAGGTGAACTGCTGCTTGCAATAGGCAAGGAAAGGGTAAAGCCAGAACTTACTTACTTACTTACTTACTTACTTACTTACTTACTTACTTACTTACATACTTACTTACTTACATACTTACATACTTACTTACTTACTTACCTACTTATTTACTTACATACTTACATACTTACATACTTACATACTTACTTACTTACTTACATACTTACTTACTTACTTACTTACATACTTACTTACTTACTTACTTACATACTTACATACTTACTTACTTATTTACTTACATACTTACATACTTACTTACATACTTACATACTTACTTACTTACTTACATACATACATACATACTTACTTACTTACTTACTTAATTACATACTTACTTACTTATTTACTTACTTACTTACTTACATACTTACATACTTACTTACTTACTTACATACTTACTTACTTACATACTTACATACTTACTTACTTATTTACTTACTTACTTACATACTTACATACTTACTTACTTACTTACTTACATACTTACTTACTTACATACATACTTACATACTTACTTACTTATTTATTTACTTACTTACTTACTTACTTACATACTTACTTACTTACTTACATACTTACTTACTTACTTACTTACTTACATGCTTACATACTTACTTACTTACTTACTTACTTACATACTTACTTACTTACATACTTACATACATACTTACTTACTTACATACTTACATACTTACTTACTTACTTACTTACATACTTACTTACTTACTTACATACGTACTTACTTACTTACTTACATACTTACATACTTACTTACTTACTTACTTACTTACATACTTACTTACTTACATACTTACTTACTTACTTACTTACTTACTTACTTACATACTTACATACTTACTTACTTGCTTACTTACTTATTTTATTTGTCAAACAAGTACAGTATTATAGTTCATATTAACATAACATAAGTAGAACGTAGTAATAGAAAGGATAATAAGACAGTAGGACAGGGACATTAGGCACATAAGTGCACTTATGCACACCCATTACAGACCTCTTAGAAAAGGGGAGAGGTCAATTGTAAATAATGTAAGGTTGAAGATTTTGGGGTTGGGGAAAGCAACAACAGAGTCAGGTAATGAGTTCCAGGCAGTGACCACTCTATTGCTGAAATTGTATTTTCTGCAGTCAAGTTTGGAGCGATTTACATTCAGTTTGTATATATTACATGCTCTTGTGTTGTTGTTGTTGTTTTGTTGTTGTTGTTGTTGTTGTTGTTGTTGTTGTTAAAGGTGAAGCAGTCACTGACAGGTAGTACATTATGATGTATGATTTTATGAACCACCGTTAAAACAGTTCGGAGACGGCGTAGTTGTAAATTTTCTAGATTTAGTATTTGTAGTCTGGAGGAGTAGGGTAATCTGTTACGTGAGGAGGAGTGAAGGACTCTTCTTGTGAAGTATTTCTGGACTCCTTCGATTGCATTAATATCTGATATGCAATGTGGATTCCACACAGGTGAGCTATATTCTAGAATAGGTCTGACCAATGTTTTGTATGCTCTGGTTAATAAATCAGTGTTTCTAGAGAAGAAGCTAGGTAAGATTAGGTTTACCATTCTTAATGCTTTTTTAGCAATGCTGTTACTGAGGGCTCTAGCACTTAGATCATTGGAACCTAACCAACTTAAAAGAATTTAAGCCTCCGGGGCCAGATAAGATTACATCCCAGAGTACCGAACAAATTTGAATCAGTCACAGAACAATTCTGCGATTTCTCAGAACTTCACAAATGGGGACCACAAAAACCTCTCAGCTTGACATTTAAACCAAATGAGGTTTTCAGATGAATTACCCAGTCACATATGCGTGAGGACTTGGATAGGCAGGCTGCAATTAACATCATGAGTTTGTCACCAATAAATCATGCCGGCCTAATCTTGTTTCCTTTGATGGAATTACTAGCTTAGCAGATCAGGATAACAGCACAGGCGTAGTGTATAAGGCACACACAGTATCTATGGCGGGAACTCCTGTGAATGAGGAAAGGATTACAAGGAGGCCAGAATATTAACTCCAATGGAACCCAGCATCAAAAAAAAAAAAGATGCCCCAGAAGAATTGTAGCCTTTAGCCAAGACTTGCACTGCACTTTAAAGCAAATTGGGGAAAAGATCAGAAGCAACATGAGAAAATATTATTGTACTGAAAGAGTAGTAGATGCTTGGAACAAACTTCCAGCAGACGTGGTTGGTAAATCCAGTCACTCAATTTAAATATGTCTTCTTCTTCTTCTTCTTCTTCTTCTTCTTCTTCTTCTTCTTCTTCTTCTTCTTCTTCTTCTTCTCCTCCTCCTCCTCCTCCTCCTCCTCCTCCTCCTCCTCCTTCTCCTTCTCCTCCTTCTCATGATTATGATTATGATTATGATTTATAGGCTAGCCTTTCCCAATAGCGCTCCTATCTTTTCTTTGCTCCGGGTCGTAAATCCAGAACAATGTGCTCCTCCCAAATGCAAAAACTAGAACCGGTTCTGGGAACAGCCTTAATTAGAGCCAGTTGGGTCTACTAAGGCATCGGACTATAAACCGGGACGCAATGTGAGAAAATATTATTTTACTGAAAGAATAGTAGATACTTGGAATAAACTTCCAGTAGAGGTGGTTGGTAAATCCACAGTAACTGAATTTAAACATGCCTGGGATAAACATATATCCATCCTAAGATAAAATACAGGAAATGGTACAAGGGCAGACTAGATGGACCATGATGTCTTTTTCTGCCATCAATCTTCTATGTTTCTATTCAAGCAAATGGTTTGGTCTGATCTTAGCTTGATGGGGTGGATCCAAACCGGTGGTTTTCTTACATTCCTTCCATAAACTACAGAAATGCAATAAGGAAATAAGGAGGAACTTTCTGACATGAGAGCAATCAGCCAGTGGAACAGCTTGCCTGCGGAGTTTGTGAGAGCTCCAACACTTGAGACTTTCCAAGGGAGATTTGACTGCCATTTGTCAGAAATGATGCTTGAGCAGGGGGTTGGGCTAGATGACCTACAAGGTCCCTTCCAACTCTTAATAATCTGTAATCTGTAAATTCGGGGGAAAAGTGCACCACTGATTCTTGGCTGCCCCTCCTAGCTGGAAATCCTTTAAGCCACAGGAAGCAGCAGCTCCCCAAAACAGAGCCTGGGTGCAGAGCAGATGAGGGCTTCTGGGAACACCCTCCTGTCCAAGGCTGACGCTGCAAACTTCAAGGGATCCAGGCTCTGGCCAGGCCCCAGAGCCCCCTTCTCTTGTCTTTCTTTCCTTCTTTCTTTCTTTCTTTCTTTCTTTCTATCTTTCTTTCTTTCTTCCCTTCTTTCTTCCCTACCTTCTTCCTTTCCTTCTTCTTTCTTTTTCTTTTTATTATTATTTATTAGACTTATAAGCCACCACTCTCCAAGGACTGGGAGCTGCTCACAACATGCAATACAAAACAATGTGTATACAAATCTAATAGTTAAAACAGTAAGCTAAAAATCCCATTATGTTAAAAAAATAGTCAGTCTACTCAATCAACATTTAACATTCTTCTTTTTATTTATTTCTTTCCCTCCTTCCTTCTTTTCTTCTTTTCTTCTTTCTTTCTTTCTTCCCTTCCTTTCTTCTTTCTTTCTTCCCTTTCTTCCTTCCTTCTTTCCTTCCTTCCTTCCTCCCGTCTTTCTTCCCTTCCTTCTTCTCTTTCTTTCTTTCTTTCTCTGTTTCTTTCTTTCTTTCTTTCTTTCCTTCTTCCCTTCCTTCCTTCTTCCAGTATTTCTTCCCTTCGTTTCTTCCCTTCCTTCTTGTCTTTCTTTTTTCTCTTTCTTTTTCTTTCTTTCTTTCCTTCTCTCTTTCTTTCCTTCCTTTCTTTCCTTTCTCTCCTTTCCTTCCTTCCTTCCTTCCTTCTTTTCTTTTCATCTTGGGCAGTCCAGATAGACGACTACAAACTCGACAGAGGTGGACTCTCTGTTTGGTTTGGCCCCAAAGCGAGTCCTTTCGTTAGAAAACGATGAAATCCAAGCCCCAAGGATTCCGCCCAAATATTTAGTTAAAGTAACCCTGCGGGTTAATAAACTAAACAAGAGAGGCAGCCCGGGCAAACCTGCCGCAATGAAAACCAGCCTGAGTAAACGAAGGGAAGTTTATAAGAAGCCGGGGAAGGCGGCGGCGGCGCGGCAGGCGAGCTTAATGGGAAGCAGGTGAAGAGGCGGCGGGGGGAGGCGCCACCAGGTTCACACCAGCCGTCCCGGATTCCGCAGCCGCGGCCCGGGAAACGGCGGCCTCGAAGGGAAACCCCTCCTTTAAGCGACAGTCGCAAAGCGAGCGCCGGGCACAGATCGCCCTATCCGGAGCATTAAATCTCCGCGCCAAAAAGTTTGCTTTGCTTAGAGGTACTGGGGAAAAAGTATTGCTGGCTGGCAGACAAATGCAAAGGGCTTTCCCGTTCCTTGGTCCCTTCCCAGGAATGTATGCAAAAGGGATCTGTTGACTTTTGGAGTCTTTTAGAGCAGGGGTCTCCAACCTTGGCCACTTTAAGGTTGGTGGACTTTAATTCCCAGAATTCCCCCGCTGGGAAATTCTGGGAATTGAAGTCCGCCAGTCTTAAGGTAGCCAAGGTTGAAGACCCTTTGCTTTAGACTAGAGTGGAGTGGAGTAGATTAGAGTTGAGTTGAGTTCTTTATTGGCCAATATACCTTTGTCAAGAATCATGAGGTACAACACTTAATGATTGTCACAGGGGTCAAAGGAGCTTATATGGAAACAATATTAATAAAAATCTTAAGGATACAAGCAACCAGGTGCAGTGCAGTCATGCAGTCATTAATGGGAGGAAATGGGTGATAGGAATGATGGGGAAAATAGTAGTAGAATAGGATCCCTTTCAGGGAATTGCGAAGGTTCTAGTAGAGTAGAGTAGAGTAGAGTAGAGTAGAGTAGAGTAGAGTAGAATAGAATAGAATAGAATAGAATTGAATAGAATTCTTTATTGGCTAAGTGTGATTGGACACACAAGGAATTTGTCTTTGGTGCAGATGCTCTCAGTGTACATTTTTTTAAAAGATACATTTGTCAAGAATCATGAGGTATACAGTAACACTTAATGATTGTCATAGGGATCAAATAAGCAATATGGAAAGTATCAATATTAATAAAAATCTTA